>NC_062225.1:22841997-23441997 GCF_902686445.1 Sciurus carolinensis
TCATGTATCTTTTACTTATTTTTCTTTTTACTATTGAAAATGCTATTTATATAATAAGGAAATGAACTCTTTCTCTGTGACATGTATTGCAAATATTCCCCAGATCTTTTTCTTTTTTAAAAAATTTTGGTTTTGAATTTTTTGTTTCTAAATTGAAATTTAAACTGTAATCACATCTAATGGTTGTTTCCCTTTGGGCTTCTAGATTTTAGTTCCTGACTGGAAAGTTTTTCTCTCTCCAAAGTTAAAAATACTGTGCACACACACACACACACACACACACACACAAATGGCATAGTATTTGCATAGCACATTCTACTTTTTATCTATTATTATTATTATTTTAGTGCTGGGAATCAAACCCAGGGCCATGCACATGCTAGGCAAGCCTCTGAGCTATATAACACAGAGCTACCCTCTCAGCAGCCCCCTCCCCACAACATAAAAATTGTATAGTGATCACATTATATGTGTGGATAGGTCAAGAAAGATATTGTCTCACTTAAAAGTAAACACATTTAACCTCCGGGGGACTACCTGGTGCTAGGTAGAAATTCAAGTCAAGGAGGGCTTTATGGGAGTCCATCTGCAGAGGCCCAAGGAGGGGTTTTACATGGACATGGAGGTTGGGAGCATAAGGTAAGTATTATCAGTTCAGGGGGTCATCACCTCTTCCAAGCAAAGACTTTGGGGACAAAATTCATTCTCTCCTTTCCTCTAAACTCACCCTTCTTTGCAAAAGACCTGAGGGGGCAGCAAAATTCAGGACTCATTTCATTTAGACTCCAGCGTTTTCACCCTCACAGCTGCTGAAGGAGGTCCTGGAATGGAAGTTACCCCTCCTTCCTCTGCTTCCCCCAGACTCCACCCAGGAAAGAAGCAACCCAGGGAAAAGAGCAATTCAGAAGGGGCAAATTCAGGGAAGAGCGTCAATAAGAATGGGCTAGATTTTTCTGCAAAGACAACTCCAATCTCCGAGACTTAAACAAAACAAGTGCATTTCCACTCACAGGAGAAAGCTGTCCTACTGGGCAGGGGCTCATCTTGGAACTCAGAAGCCAGGATTGACAGTGCTCATCCTCCCTCCTGTTCCCAGGACCATCACTGTTCCACAGTAGGGCAGAGGGAGGGGGCAATGCACACACGCTGCTGATTGGTTTGGGTTATTCGAAGGAGGGACAGTAATACCCCCTAATTTGTTTTATTGTTTTCTCAGAGCTTATCACCATACCTATTTTTTAAAATTATTTTTTATTAAAAATAAATCATTTTAAATTTATTATATCTCCCTTCCCACCACAAGATCTAAGGAAACAGAACCTTATCTATTTGCTCATTCCTGTATCCCCAGACCCTAGAATAGTACTTGAAGCATAGTAAGTAGTTATTAAATGTATGTTGAATATATGGTTGTCTTTATGTAGATGGGATAATACTACCTATATTATTTTGTAAGTGACTTCCTTATACTTAATGTCAGTTTGTAGAACTATTGCTTCATTCTTTTTAATTGCTATATCTTATAGTATGAATGTATTATAATTTGATCAGTCATTTCCCTTGTGGGAAACATTGAGGATGCTTTCAAATTTTCAATATTTTGACCAATGCTGCAACAAACATCATTGTCATGTATATCTTGGAGCACATTAGTGGATGTTGGTCTAGGACAAATACCTACTAAAATATAATCACTGGAACAAAAGCTATGTGCATCTTTCATCCTGATAAATGTAATCTTAAAAGGTTGTAACAATTTATGGTCCTACCAGCTGGGTATAGGAGCATGAATTTTCCTACAGTGCACCATTGCTTTATTAATCACTTTTATTTTTTTAACTATGGATTGAATCCAGGGGCACTTAACCACTAATCCACTTCTCCAGTTCCTTTTTTTTTTTTTTTTTTTTTTTGGGTGCTGGGGATTGGACCCAAGGCCTTGTGCTTACAAGGCAAGCACTCTACCGACTGAGCTATCTCCCCAGCCCCTCTTTTTTTCTTTTTTTAAAGTCTTGCTAAGTTGCTTAGGGACTCACTAAATTACTGAAGCTGGCCTTGAACTTGCAATCTTCCTGCCTCGGCCTCTCCAGTCACTGTGCCACTGTGACTGGCTATTAATTACTTCTTAATGATTTTTTCCATCTCATGGGAGATAAATGGCTTTCCATGGCTGCTTGAACTTGCATTATGCTGATATGAAGTTATGCCCATCTTTTCATGTTTATTGGCCACTTGGATGTCTTTTTCTGTGAATGATCCAGATAAATTTTTGAGCATTTTTTCTACTAAGCTATTTCCCTTTAAAGAAAAAAAAAATCACTATTGGAACCAGGCACAGTTGTACGTACCTGTAATCCTGGCAACTCGGGAGGCTGAGGCAGGAGGGTTGAAAATTCAAGGCCAGCCTCAGCAATTTAGGGACACCTCCAGCAATTTAGGAAAGCTCTGTCTCAAAATAAAACATAAAAAGGGCTGGGGATGTAGCTCAATGGTAAAGTGCCCCTGGGTTCAATCCCCAGTACCAAAAAAAAAAAATCATTTCTTAAACTGGGGATATAAGTTGGTGGGAGAGTTTGCCTAGCATGTGTGAGGTTCACAGGAGAGAGACAGACAGAAAGAGTGAGTGAGAGAGATAGAGAGAAAGAGAGAGAGAGAATTATAAGGGAAAATTATTTGTGATTGTATTGCATTTTGTATATTCTGGCTATTATTTGTGTGTGTCCTTCAAAAGTATTTTCTTCAAGCAGGGCATGGTGGTGCATGCCTGTAATCTCAGCTACTAAAGAGACTGAGGCAAGAGGATTGAAAGTTCCAGACCAACCTGGGCAACTTAATGAGACCCTGTCTCAAAATGAAAAAATAAAAAGGGCTGGGTATGTAGCTCAGTGATCGAGTGCTTGCCTAGCATGCAAAAACCCCTGGGTTCAATCCTCAGTACCGCTCCCCGCTTTTTAATAGTTTGTTTTAAAAAAAAAAAGTATTTTATTCAAACTTTTTTTTGTTTTAATTTTACCTTGGTTTGGGTGCTTCTTTCATACCAATTTTTAGTTTTAACACAGTCAGACGCATCCTTTGTGTTTTCTTCACAGACTCCAGTGTTCTGTCTTGCTTAGAAAGCACCTAATAGTCTATGATCCACATTGTAATCTATTTGAAACTTATTATTTATGGTGTGAGACAGGAATTTAACTGAATTTTATTCCAACTAGATGATTTATGGCCATCAATCTACTTACCTCTATTTATCAACTAGCATGACCTGTCCCATTTAGAATGTTCTTTATGGTAAAGTCCATCACTGGGGGTGTGTGTGTGTGTGTGTGTGTGTGTGTGTGTGTGTGTGTGTGTGTCTAATGATGTGGACTTCATTCCCTTGTTTCTCAATATTTAGTCATTTGAGCACTGTCTCCACTTCTGTTATTCAATGTATTTACTTAATATTTTAGCCTAATGCATTTTAAAACTAAATACTTATTTTGACTCAACCCTAAGCATGCAAAACCATGCATTTAAATTTTTTCTAGTAAACATAAAATAAATAATTTTTGAAATGACAAGTATTTATCATGTGATATTTTACATCCTCTTACAATCCACAAGCAGAATGCAGGGCCACTTTGGGGAAACACTACTGCATTCTTTTCAATGATGAATTTGTCCATTTCTACAATAACACATCACTCTAGCGTTATGGCATGTTTTTGAAATAATTTTTATTTTGAAATAATTATGGTTACCAGAATTTGTAAAAATAGTATGGAGAGGCCCCACATATCCAACCACTCAGCAGCTTCTCCCCCCGAGGACATCTCAGGCGCCTATAGCATATTACCAAAAAACAGGAAATTGATATGCACACAGTATAATTAACTGGACCTTCCTCTGGTTTCTCACATTTTCCTTGTGCTCATTTTTATGTCCCTGTATATAGTTTTGTGCCCTTTTATCATATTTAGAGACCCAAAGAGCCACCATCACTTCTGAAATATAGAACAGCCATGTCCTCACAAAGGAGCTTCCTCAGGCTATTTATGGTCACATCCTCTCTCTGTCCCCACACCCTGGAAACCACTGATCTGTTCTCTGCCTCCATAATTTTGTCATTTTGATGTTATTTACATAGAACCATAGAGTACATAATTTGGGGACACTGACCTTTTTCACTCAGTATAACTCTGAGTAAATTGTGTGTATCAATAGTTCTCCCATTTTATTGCTAATAGTACCCATTGTGTGAATTTATCAGTTTTTTTTGTTTTGTTTTGTTTTGTTTTGTTTTGTTTTACCTACTAAGAACATCTTGTTTGTTTCCATTCAGGGGCTATTACAAAGAAAGCTGCAACTGGGGAGTAAGGTGGTGCACACCTGTAATCCCCGCTACTTAAGAGGCAGAGGCAGGACATCACAAGGTCAAGGCCACTAAGTGACACCCCTTTTCAAAATAAAAAGGGCAAGGCATGTAGTTTAGTGGTGAGCACCCCTGGGTTCAGTCCCCTGTACCATGAAGAAGAGAAGGAAGGAAGAAAGGAAGGAAGGAAGGAAGAAGTAAGTAAGGAAGGAAGGAAGGAAGGAAGGAAGGAAGGAAGGAAGGAAAGGAGGGAGGGAGGGAGGAAGGAAGGAAGGAAAGCTACTGTGTGCATTTGGTATAGGTTTTTGTGTGACCATAAGATTTCATTTCTTACCAGGTGCCGTGGTGCACGCCTATAATCCCAGTGACTCAGGAGGCTGAAGCAGGAGGATCACAAGTTCAAGGCCAGCCTCAGCAACTTAGTGAGACCCTGTCTCAAAAAAATAAAAAGGACTGGGGATATAGGATCAATAAGAGCACACCTGGGTTCAATCTCCAATACCAAAAAAGAAAAAAAAAAGATTTCATTTCTCTGGAATAAATGCTCAGGAATTGCATCACTGGGTTGCTATGTGTATGTTTAACTCTTCAAGAAACTGCCAAACTAGTTTCCAGCGTGACTATACCATTCCACATTCTCACCAGCAAAGTACAAGATTTCCAGTTTCCCAGCCTTTGGTTTTCAGTATTTTGGGTTGTCTTTTCTAACAGATGTTTCACATTGTGGCTCTAATTTACTTTCCCCTAATGTGGGTGATTTGGAACATCTTTTCATGTGCTTATTTGTGTGTTGTGTTTTGATATCTGATGGCAAGTCTGAGATTGTCTTTCTTGTATGGTACCCTGAGGGAGACCTTAAGCTGAACTTGGTCACTCCCTGTTGCCTCTTGTAGTAAGAGGAAATGATGGGTTTGAATATGGAATGGTGAGGGAGTCCACTCAGGAGCTCCAGAGTGGGCTCTGGGCAGGTGCCTCCCCCAACAGGTGTGGCAGCAACATGCCCCCCCCGCCCCGCCCCCCGTCTGTGCCCTCAGGTCACATTTCATAGAACCATAAAATGCCTTTTAATAAAATGCCTTTGGGATGGATTCAGTTGGGGCATCGTAAGGAAGTTCTGAGTCTGGTCTCCTAACTGGTAATGATGAAACCCCAGCAAAGGGACTAACCTGGTCACAATGAAGTCACAAATATTACTCTATTTTTTTAAATGTGGAAATAAGAAGCCAGTGGTCCCTACACCACTCGAAGAGCAGAGCCCTTATCTGGTGGATGTGCAGGACCTGGCCTGGGTTGGTAGAGCGGGGACACCTCTGAGCAGTCACTGTGTTCACCATCCTGACTCACCTTCTCCCTGGGATTGACTGTGAACATGAAGATGCTTGAGAACCTGGGAGATCAAGGGCAGGACCTGTGAGCCAGGATCCCTGAGAAGCCAACACCCACTGGCACTACTGGAGGCAGAAGAGGGTCAGCTCATGGGCTGGGGTAGGAGGGAGGGGGTTCAGATTTCCCTCTAGAGCAGGGATTCTAAAGTTGACCACAGTCCCTGTGAATTGGGAGGAGCCTCCTGGCAGACAGCACATCCCAAACGCAGCTCCTTTCTCATGTTCTCAGGGGAATGAGGTACCCTTCCAGAAGATTCCATTTTTACCAATGCCCAAAGTCTCCTCGTTGTAACCTATCGACTGATTAAAGACTGTAAAATAGGATATTCATGAAGTAATTCTAGTTTATTGAACACTGTCAGTGTGGCCTTGAGTAAGTCAATTAAATCATACTCCTCTATTTCTGCATCTGTAAAGAGAGGAGAATAATAGTATTAATGACATTGAAATAGTGTCTGGGCTGGAGTAAGTACTGCAGAAATATCAGCTGTTCTTAGGACTAAAATGTGAGCAGACACCACCACTACAGCTTCTGGCTACATTGGAAACACCAACTGTGAGCGCCCCCTGGAGGGAGTTTGAATTCGTGCAACTGTGAAGGGCTGTTGTTCCTGGGCTTCTGCAGGGCTGCCTTGGGTTGAGCTTTCTGTTGCCATTCTTTCTTTGTGATGGTAAATCACTGTTAGTCTGGCGTTCTTCTGGAGTGTTTGGTAAATCCTACAGGGTATGATCCTGCATATTTCCACGATCTGATTTTTAACAGTAGATTCTAATGACTAGATTTCAAGTCGGCAGTGTGTGTGGTTTAAACATGGATAGTCTCTACCCCTATAGTTAATGTATAAATATCACCACCACCTTCCTCCAAATATTTTACTTTTCTGAACACTTTGTGATGTTTTTAAGTGGGAATATGTAATGAATGTGGGCTGCAAGCAGGGTTTCCAACCTCTCTTAAATGGTCCCTCCAGTACTGGAGATCCTGCACATAGAGGTAACTGATCCAGAGCCCTGGAGTGGCACCACTATTAAGTTACACAGGGAGTGTTTGAAGTCCCCTCTGGAAGGTCCCCAGCATCTTGGTGTGGTGGCAGTTGTCCTCGGGCTCCTCCTGGGGATCCCAGCTCCCTGTTCTGTCCTCTACCCCATACCAGCTAACCTCTTCATGAACCCCAGCAGGGTCTGTGAAGCAGAGTGCACACACACACACACACACACACAGCCCAAAGTTGGGATCTGGTCCTGGACATCTCTAGTAAATCTTGCCTCACGGATCACACCCAATCTAATCCATTCCATTTTTTTCCTCCATACTTGAAGACTGAGTATATGTCTTCCACTAGTTTCTTAGTCTGCTAAAGGAGCAGAATCCTGACTGGGGCAGAGTGAGTCCTTTCCACCCTGGCCATGATAGTAGACCTGACTTTTTTTTTTTTTTTTTTTGGTACCTAGGGGCACTTAACCAATGAGCCACATCCCTAGTCCTTTTTCATATTTTATTTAGAGACAGGGTCTCAATGAGTTGCTTAGGCCCTCACTAAGTTGCTGAGGTTGGCTTTGAGCTCTCAATCCTCCTGCCTCAGCCTCCTGAGTTCCTGGGATCATAGGCATGTGCCACCATGCCCAGCCCCCAGTACTTTTTATTTTGTTTTGAGAGAGGATCTTGCTAAGTTGTGGATGTTAGTCTCAAACTTGTGATCCTTCTGCCTCAGGCTCCCGAGTGGCTGAGATGACAGACCCATGCCACTCTGCCCAGCTAGACCATTCACAGATGCCCACTCACATACATATACCCATTAGATGCAACATTCTGCATTAAGCCGTTGAGGAAACGGGGCCCAGAGAAGGTGAACAATTTGTCGGAGGTCACACAACCAGACCCCAGCCTGAGAAGTTCCTTGTTAGGCTCTTACCAAGATCCTTGTTGGTAACCTAACCCAGCTAGTGATCTAACCTGACTCCCTTTGTGGCCCCTGCAGATGCCAAGGGGACCATCAGGGAAATTGTCCTGCCCAAGGGCTTGGACCTGGACCGGCCCAAGCGGACGCGCACATCCTTCACTGCTGAGCAACTGTACCGCCTGGAGATGGAGTTCCAGCGCTGCCAGTACGTGGTGGGCCGTGAGCGCACTGAGCTGGCCCGCCAGCTGAACCTCTCAGAGACCCAGGTAAGAGGCAGGCCCAGCCTCTCCACCCTGTCCTGGTCTCCCTGGAGTTCCTTGGGGTATGCGACCTGGGCTGCTACAGGCCAAGCTTTGGAGGTATTCAGACATGTACAGGCAGAGACCTAAAGCTCTAGGCAAACCAGAGCAAAGACAGTACCAAGAGAGCTGGTAAATGCCAACAGTAGGGGGCCTTGGGTGGAATATGGGAAAAGGCTTGAGAAATGGGGGGCATTAAAATGCAGGGAGTGGCTTAGGAGGGTGTCAGCATGAAAGAGGAGCCCCAAGGAGGGACATGAGGGGTTGGCATGTTGGAAAAATGGTTCTGAGAAGACACCATCATGGTGGCCCTCACACCCACAATCCCAACTACTTAGGAGGCTGGGTGGGGTTGATCGCCTGAGCCCGGGAGTTCAAGACCAGCCTGAGCAACACAGTGAAACCCTGTCACAAAAAACAATTCTGGGGAGAGATGAGATATGACACAGTAGGTCTGGGGAACTCCAGCTTCCCCACCCTCTGTCACCTTCCCTTCTTCTCAGTGTACCTTAGTCCCTATTATGCACAGTGAGGTCTGAACACGCCCTTCACCTGGAAGGGCTGCCTTTTTAACAACAGTACTCTTAGCCTTAGGAAAACTTTTGTAAACTGAGCACCTACCCCATGTGAATGGAAACAATTCAAGCTGGCACTAGAGCTATGAAATAATCATCATAGTACTTGGTACTCACACATGCCCAGGCACCAGGTGCTCTGTGTGTTAGTTAACTAATCGCTCACAACAATCACATGATACTGGTGTATTATTCCACTTGACAGATGAGGCGAGGCCATGCCCAAGGTCATTCAGCTAATAATTCCCAGAACTGGGCTCTGGACAATCAGTGTGGCACCTTTAGGTATAACCTGGCCCACCTGCCTTGAGCTTATCAAAGAGTCATTCAAAAGTCAGGCACATGGCACAGTCTGCCATCCCAGCTGCTCAGGAGATTGAGGCAGGAGGATCACAAATTTGAGGCCAGCCTCAGCAACTTAGTGAGACCCTATCTCAAAATAGATTTAATAGGGTTGGGGATGTGGCTCAGTGGTAGAGCACCTGCCTAGCATGCACGAGGCCCTGGGTTCAATCCCTCGCGCCAAAATAAATAAATAAATAAGGACACAGAGACCCTTAGTTTAGATATAGCTCTAGCAGTTTGGTCTCATGAATGAGGGAGATGAACCAACACACAGAATGCTAACAATGGACAAGAAAGGATTTCTAAAGGGAAGAGACAGGAGGAGAGGAAGCCGGCTGAGCGTTCTGGGTTCCTTCCCAGGAGCACTGCAGGAGACTGCATGAGGCCTCTCCGTGTGCCGCTGCTGTTTTTCCCTTGGCCAGGCTCTTCTTCCCTCAGCAGAATCCTCCAGCTTTTCAACTCACACCAACAGAGCACTGCCCAGCGGGGTGGTCTGATGGACCTAGCTGTCCTGGTCCCCTTGAGGGTTGAGCAGGTTCCTCCTGGGTAAACCAAAAGCTCCAAGGGCTGCAGAGGGAAGAAGGGCAAGGGCAAGGGAGGATGGGGAGCAGCTGCTGTTCTGCAGGGCAGGTCATCTCCTCCTGGTCTTGGTTTGCTCCTGCTGCCACTGCAGAGTTCCCCAATAAGCCAGCTGGGCCCTGCATCCAGCTGGTTGGGCCAGGGGCTGAGAAGCCAGGCTTGCGCTCAGAGACGAGGCTGCAGTAGCTGGCCAGGCAGAGCTCCTGGGGAAGTCAGGGGGACACCCCCATCCCTGCAGTTTAGGCCTAGGTCAACACCTGCCCTTCCCTTTGCCCTAATCACCCTCTCTCACCTAGTTTTGCCCTAAACTCTCCCCTAAAACTGTGCTCTCCAGGTACCTCAGATGCCCAAATCAGCAGCTCCTTCTGGGTCCTCATCCTTCCCTTGCCTGGCACCTGACCTCATATCCAGCCTTGACACTCGAAGGTCATCTGAAGCCCCTCTTTTCCAGCAGACCTTCCCTAAGGCTTCTTGACCTCATCCCAAGATGATTTTCCACAGCTTGACCTTAAAGTGTGTGTTTGTGTGTCTGTATGTTGTGGTGGCACAACCGGTATGCACTGCCCAAGGACAAGAACATGTTTGAAAGCCTTGTCTCTTCTGCAGGCTCCCTTGGGGAGCCCAGAGCAAGCTAGCCTCGTGGTGGGCCCTCGCAAATCCTCAGCTTCTTGCCTACTGCTTACACCCTCCTTTCTCTTCCAGATACTGGGATTGCGTAATGGTATAAATGATGTGCAGCTAACATTTTCTGGGAACTTCCCATGCACAGTACCCTTCCTGACAGGTTTTGTCCTCGCCACAACCATGGGAAATTGGTGTGAGGTGTTTCTTCTCACACCAACAATGGTGTAGGTTCCAACACCACCCCAGCCAGTTCTCCAAGTCTCTGACACCAACTGAATGTCTTAACGATCCCATTCTGACACAAATTCCCAGAGTTATCACAGACCCCACCAGTCAAGGGTAGACATGTAACTCAGTTCCACAGCAGACACTAGTGACAAGTCCCAGGAACCATCTATGCTTCTGACCCAGTGACCCTGAATTTGGGGCTTCCACATACCCTTCTTGAGGTCCGATTTCACTAGAATGACTTGCAGAGCTTAGGATGACACTTCACTTCTTTGTGTAGTTTATTATGAAGGATACAAGTCCGTCTAGGAATGGAACAACCACCTGACCCATCTATCCCACTCCTCCATATTAATCTTAAAGATGCCAAGTCAGCATACTCTAGCATACCCATGTTTATAGCAGCACAAGTCACAGCAGTCAACTGTGGAGCCCACTTAAATGTCCATCAGTGGATGAATGGTTAAAGAAAATTGGTATAAATACACAATGGAATTTTATTCAGTCATAAAGAATAAAATTATGTCATTTGCAGGAAAATGGATGGATCCTGAGAATGTTATGTTAAGAAATTCAGAAAGTCAAGGGTCTTATACTTTCTCTCATATGTGGAAACTACACAGGAAAAAGGAAAAGAAAGTTTGGGGGGAACTCAGGAAAACTGAAGGAGACCAGCAGAGTAGAGGAAAGGAACCAGGGGAAGGGAGTAGGAAGGGAAAGGGGAAATACTGAGGAACAATATTGACCAAATTATATTGTTATATTGTGTGCATGTCCGAATAGTAACAATGAATCCCACCATTACTTATAGTTAAAATGCACCAAGAAAATATGGGGAAAAATTTAAAATAAAAATAAAATTGATTCTAAAAAAATAAAGGATATAAGTCAGGTAGAGTCAAGTGGAAGAGGGGCACAGGTCAAAAGGATGGAAGGGGAGGGGCTTCCATGCTTCTTCAGTCCCCCACCCTCCCAGCACTTCAATGTGTTCCCCAAACAGACTTCCAATCTCCAGCCTCCTCCCTTCCTTAGAGGATGCCGAAAGTTCCCACCTTATAATCGTGTGTTGAGTCTTTCTGGGACCAGCCCCCATCCTGAAACTCTAAGGAGCAGGAGTCACCCAAAAGAATAAATTCAGGTGTGGTTCAGTATGAATAACAAAAGACACTCCTGTATTCAGAACACTTGAAGGGTTTAGGAACTCTGTGCCAAACCGGAGGCAAAGACCAAACATTCCTTTCATTTTATTTTATGTTCTGTTTTCCACTGGGGATTGAACCCAGGGATGCTTTACCTCTGAGCTACATTCTCAGTCCTTTTCATTTTTTGTTTTGAGACAGATTCTTGTTAAGTTGCTGAGGGTCTCGCTAAATTACTGAAGCTGGTCTGGAACTTTCAATCCTCCTGCCTCAGCCTCCCTGGTCCTTGGGATTACAGGTGTGCCCCACTGTGTACCTGGCCAAACATTTCTTGTTACACTGCAATAGGTCTTTATTATTTTCACCTTGAATAGAAGGAAACTGAGGCACAGAAAAGCTGAAAAACTTGCTCAAAATTTAAAGTAGGCACATTCATTTGCTCATTTAATCTTTAAAAAGAATTGGCTTTGTGGGTAATGTTATCCCATTTAAGAAAACTGAGCCTCAGGGAAGTTAATTAACTTGCCTAACATTATTTAGCTAGAATTCTATGGAATTCGTAGTACATTCCCCAGTACTTTTGTTAAAAAATATTCTTAAGTGCCTACTACATGTCAGGTGCTGTTTTAAGGCCCAGGAGATGTAGCAGAATTTCAGAGTGCTATGAGGGATATAAAACGAGGTGCATGGTAGAGACTCAGAGGAAAACTTTTATCCACATAGTCAGGGAAGGACTCTTCAAGATGACACTGAGCTTAGACCTGAATGACAGGTAAAAGATAGCCAGAGAAAAGTCAAGGCAGAGGGTAACTCTTCTTGGGACCTGGCATAGAATGTTCTAGAAGTGTCAGAAGGCCAGCATGACTGGAGTTAGAGGTTAATAGGTTAAGTATGTCAGGGCAGGTCATGTAGTGCTTATAGCCAAAGGTAAGGCCTTAAAGGGAAAGTGACATAAGATGATTGGCATTTTACAGAAGTCACTGGACACAGAATGGACCACAGGGGACAAACGTGGGCAAGTTAGTGGCTACTAACATGGTACCTTGAGCAGAGTGGTGGTAGAAGAGAGAAGTGGAATAATCTGAGTTGTACCCCAACTTGGAGATAGAACCCAACTCAGGACGTGCATGGGTGAGGGAAAGGAAGTCGTTTGGCTTGAACACCGGAGTGGATGGCAAAACCCTTTATGAGGTTGAGAAAGTTGTGAAGGAGCAGAGCAGTGGGAGCATAACCAAGAGTTTTCCTTCCATCACTAAAGTTTGAGATCCAAGTGGAGATGTCAGGAAGGAATGTCAGATTTTTTTTTTTTTTTTTTTTTTTTTTTTTTTTTTATCAGAGTCAGGGGGCTGGATTTCCTCAAATTTACCTGAGGAACTTCTTGGTCAAGGGCCCTTTCCAGGGGAGGGATAAGAGATTCCTTCAGGTGTGCTCAGACAGTGAATGGACTATGAAGGGATTAAAAAAGAAAAGGAGGCCCAATCTTGTGGAAGTCTAAGGAGAGGAACCGTGGTGCAGCCAGGTCCGGGAGAGTCTGGATACGAGGGTTCTTTGACCCAAGGGCTTCAGAGCCTGGTGCTCTCGGACCTTCTCTGGTGCTACACTGAAGGTGCTGTCTGTTGCTCTCCAAATGCTGGCATATCCTTCTGTCTGTCCTCTCCACCCACTGCCAGCCAGCATCTCTACTCCCTTCCCTATATGCCAGGAGGACCCAGGCATGGTCCTTATTTGATCAGGCAGAGAAAAGTGAGCTTGCCCCAGGTCCGTTCTCATTTCTAGTCTCTACCTTAATCTCTGTGTGCCCAGTTACGTTGAATCGTGTGCCTACGTAAAACTCAGAGCCCACCTGCAAGACCAGGTGTGCAGAATAGTGAGGCCCTTCCCTCGGCTCCTGACACCACCGGGGCTCTGCGGGATGAAGTCCATGCAATGTAGGCGCAGTGAACAAGACGCTCTGCCTTGGCCTTGCCTAGACCCTGTGCTGTGTAGGGAGAGGGGTCTCACACAGGTTTCTCTCTTGGAACCGTTAGAACTCATACCCGTCCTCGTCCCTCATGGTGACATGTGCTGAAAGCTTCTCTCAGTGATAAAGTCAGAGAACAGACAGTCCCACTTTGTCATTCTTGCTCTTAGGAAGTAACCTCCTAATATACTTGGCTACCATGTTTTGTTTAAAAAAGAAAGAAAGTTGGAGTTGGTGCTGTAGTGCACACCTGTAATCCCAGCAGCTCCGGAGGCTGAAGCGGGAGGGTCACAAGTTTGAGGCCAGCCTCAGCATCTTAGTGAGACTTTGTCTCAAAACAAAATCAGAAGTTTTGAGGATGTAACTCAGTAGCACAGCACTTGCTGAGAAAGTGTGAAGTCCTGGGTTCAATCTCCAATACTGCAAATACTATTATTACTCTAGTACTACTACTACTAATATTATTATTATTACTATTACTATTATTATTATTATTATACTTCAATTTCAAGCCAGGCATAGTGGTTTACACTCAGGAAGCTGAGCTAGAAGGATCTTGAGTTTAAGGCCAGCCTAGGCAACATAGTAAGACCCCAGCTCAAAAAAACAAAAAGAAAAAAAGAGAGAGAGAAAGAAACTTCAATTTTACTATGCTAATCATTATTAACCCATGGAGTCATCACACACACACAAAAAAAAAACTATGAGAAGACGTTCATATGATCCCCATTTCACTGATGGGGAAACGGTGGTGCCCTGCCCAATGTCATCAAGCAAGTTAGAGGAAGAACCAGAGCTGTCCGACTGGAGGTTCTTATCCACCATTATTATCTGTTTTCCTGCAGTGCTGAGGAGTGAACCCAGGCCCACACGCAGGCTAGGCAGGTCTCTTCCACTGAGCCACACCCCAACCCCTTATTGTTACTCCTATCAAAACACTTATTATATCATGACCCTTGCCAGCCTGTCCATGTACCCCATGACTAGTGTCTGAGATCCAAGTGGCTTGAGGTGGAGTTTCATTTACTCTGTTTATTCAGTACCTGGCAAGGCCTGGCATGTATCAGATGCTGTGTGAATGAATGACCAGAGCACCAGGGTCAGAGCAGGAAGTAAGAAAAGATGTGGCTGAGGAGGAAAGAAAGTTGAGAGGCCTGCTCAGGATTCCCTCCCTCAGCTGGCCTGGAGGATTTGGGCAGGGCCAGGGGCCCAGGAGTAGGCTGAGGACAAACTGCCAAGTCCCAATACTGACAAGATTAGCTTGGATAAGAGCTGTTCCAACCTTTTGGCAATTGTCCGCAGCCCTGTGTCTATCACCCCTGCCCCAGGGGGCTGCTTCTGGAACAGCAGAATAGACGGTACCCTCCCAGTGCAGATTACAAAGCCCAGGGCCATCCTAAACAGTCACCACTCATCTCAGATTCCATACGTGCCCATAGTGTCAGGAAGCAGTCTTTACGAGATTATATAATTTCTAAAGGAACAATAAATCTTGGAATTTAACCCTGACAACAAGCCCAAAGAATATGATAAATAATCTCTCAGAAAATGCCTCCCTAGTCCTAGAAACCATCCCCCTACCCTGGTGTGCAGACTTTGGTCACAGTATGACCCAGTAAGAGATTAGGATGTGGAGCCACCAACCATTTGCTGGAACCAAGATGGCAGGCTGCAGAGAGGCCACAGCAGAGCACTGAGAAGGAAGGGCGTGTGCTGTCCTAGAGGGTGCACTGCACTCAGGATAGGACCATGGCTCCGCCACCACGGGGGAATTCAGGAATGACTTCTTGGAAGAGTGAGACTGAATTGAGACTTAAAGGACCAGTAACTTTGAATTTAACCCTAACAACAGGTTGAGGGCAGGGGACAAGTTCAGAGGGCTCTCTGAGCCTGTCCCTTCTCAGTTTCTCCTGTGTTTGCTGAGCCTTATGAACCAGCCCCAAGGGACTGATGGTGGGAAGTAAAGAAGCAGGTCTTCCCACCCCCACCCTCACAGCCGGCAACACCCGCAGCGTGCAGGAACCACCCAGAGCTTCCCAAGTACTCTCATGCCTCAGCCCCAACAGCAGTTCTGGTGGAATGAGTGGTGGACAGAGCCTGGGCAATAGGATTTAGAAGGATGTCCGCAGGTAATTCCAACGGTGCGACAGGGTGACCTAGCCCACCCATGCCAACAAACGACATGCCAGGTCCCAGCCTCTGCTTGCCTGCCCTCGGCCTTCTCCTCCCCACTTCCAGGGACACCTGCCCAGGAGACTCGCAGACCCAGCAGCAGCCCACACCCACCTCTCCCTGCTGCACCCAGAGCTGTGGGAAGATGAGGTGTGGGAAAGCACCTGCACAGGCTGTCCTTCTGCATGGGGCACGCCCCTTGCTACTGCCACTTCCTTGTACCTAAATGCCCTTTGTGCACCAGGAAGGGGTGGGCTCGCCTCCCCTCTAGACCCTCAGCTTCCCAGGGGCAGGAACCAGACTTCTGTGCCTGTCTTGGCTCTTTCGCTCAGAGGCACCAGAGTGACTAAACTTCCTACGTCCTCCAAGTTGAGGGACCCAGTGAGGCCTCCCCACGGCTTCCCTTCAGGGACCTCCACTCCATGGTTCCCGCTCCTCCTGCTGGAATACACTGCCCCAGTTCTGGGTGAGAAGCTCCTGGGACATGAGTCTGGGTGCCCCAGTGGTGGCACTGGTGACATGGTGACCTGACATATTTTCTACCTACTGAGCAGTTGCCAGTCTCCCCTTCCTGGAGGAACTTCTATGAGTGATTCTTTCTGAGCTTCTGACTGACTTGCCTTTGGTGGGGGGCACTCCCTCCCTCCCAGAGGTGAGAGGGAATCCATTGTCACCATTAGCTTTGCAGACCCCACAAAACTGACCACTCCTGGTCCCCTTTTCTTGTACATGCTAAGAGAAGGGCTGGGGTGCTGGGCAGTGGTGGCAGGACTAGGTGCTCCTTCTCTCAGAGGCTTGGAAATAGGTCTCTGCCCCTTTTTGGTGGCTCTCTTTAGAATGTTAGTACTCTGTTCCTTCTTGTCCTCAGCTTTGAGTGTGTGGCCATCAGAAAGACCCCTCAACATCCTGCCACATCCTGCTTGGTGTCATGTTGAGAAGTTTGACCTTAACAGGAAATGGGGACAGAGAATCTGCTAATAAGACCAAAAAGGGCCATGACCAGACTGGGCTAGGAAGCACTTCCTCCAGAGGCCTTGGGGTCGAGGCTGGAGGCAGTGGTGGACTGCAATTGACCTCTACCCCAGAGGGTCACAGAGGTCCCACTTTGGCCTCCTCTGGCCTTGTCCCTCCTATGGGATAAGAATTTTGCAATGCCAAGGAGTTGTGCCTGTCAGGGGCCTGTACCCACCTTAACCCACCCCCAGATGTCCAGGACTCCAAAATTCCTGTCAAGTGACACTTCCAGGACCTGCCCACCCGCAAAGTCAGTCTATTCAGAACTCCAGGCCCGAGAAGTGCCATGGGCTGTTTACGGTGTGTGAACAGGGTGGGGTGCCCCATGTGTATGTCAGAGCCGGGTCAGGCCACGCAAGCCAAAGGCTTCCATTTTGCCTCTTGCCTCTGCAGCTACTTGGGTTTGGACCTGGGGTAGAGTCCTTTGCAGTACTGGGTTTCTCACCTTGGAATCACCTGGTGAGCTGTAAAAACTTCCAGCGCCTAGATTCCAGCCACCCCTATTCTGAGCTGATTGGGTGAAGCTGGTAGTGAGTTTGTAGGTGGTTTCCTAGGTGGCTCTCATGGGCGACCAGGGCCAAGAGGTACTGATATGGAAATGGCCAGGTCAGAGAGGACACAGGAAGAGAGGAGCTCTACTCTGCGGAGTGGGCTAGGAAGTGCTCACTCTAGGAAGGAGGCTTCTGCCTCCCCATTCCTGCTTGGGTGAATGGAGATGGTCATACTGGAAGAGGAATGCAGGGAGAGGGACTATTTGGAGGAGTGGAACTGAACTGCATCTTTGAGTGTGGAGTTTGGGGTGCTTTTGAGACATCCATAGAATGACATCGAAAACAGAGTTGGATGCCCAGCCTGGACTTCAGTTCAGAGACCAGAGCCTGAGGCAGCATATAGATGGTGGTTAAAGCCATGAACTTGACTATGAGCCAAAAATGTGTAAGCTATGAAGGGAACTCAGTCTTGGGGTACCCCCAAATTCCATCCTCCACCTGCCTATTCATTCCTCCATTCCAGGCCAGAGTCAGCTTTAGCAATGAAGGGGCGTTCCTAATGTGGGGACAAGGATCCCTAATCAGTTCACCCAGAGCAGACAGGCTGCGGGAAGACTTAATGACCTCTGCTCTTCTTTCCCCTCTCTCTCCTCACCCCTGTCTCTGCCCCTGCCCCCACACTTCCCCTCCGTTTCCCCTCCCACCTTCCCTACTTTGCTTTGCCTGCCCCTCTTCCCTGCTGACACCCCCTCCCCACCCTCCATCCCAAGGTGAAGGTCTGGTTCCAGAACCGCCGCACCAAGCAGAAGAAAGACCAGAGCAGAGACCTGGAGAAGCAGGCTTCCTCCTCGGCCTCCGAGGCCTTCGCCACCTCCAACATTCTACGACTGCTGGAGCAGGGCCGGCTGCTCTCGGTGCCCAGGGCCCCCAGCCTCCTGGCACTGACCCCTGGCCTGCCTGGCCTGCCTGCTGGCCATAGGGGCACCTCTTTGGGTGACCCCAGGAACTCCTCCCCACGCCTCAACCCGCTGCCCTCGGCCTCGGCATCTCCCCCGCTGCCGCCCCCTCTGCCGGCCGTCTGCTTTTCCATGGCCCCCCTCCTGGACCTGCCTGCTGGCTATGAACTAGGCTCCTCGGCCTTTGAGCCCTACAGCCGGCTAGAACGGAAAGTAGCCAGCCCTGGTGGTGGTGGCAGCAAGAACGCTAACTCTTAAGACTCCCACCCCTGTGTGACACTGAGTCCCCAAGCACAGCACCGCCCCAGCCTCCTGAGCCCCAGTGGACTGCACTGAGCAGGCCGGGAAGAGGAGGGGTGGCCGCCACAGCCCCTCCCCACCTGCCCCAGCTCAGAGACTCGACCAAATGGCCTTGGTCCCCGCAGCTCGTGTGTGCGTGTGTGAGTGCAGTGTGCGCGTGCGTGTCTCTCACTGAAATAAAGGAAAACAACGACAAGAAGGGAAACAGGCCCCGCAGCCCACCTCGGTCCATTTTGTCCCTGCCGGCTGTGATGGAAAATGGGCTCAGAGTGAGGGGGACTTACAGGGGCGGCAGTAGAATCTGAGGTTACAGGTGGGTCAGGGTATCAACTGTGTAAGTCAACAGACCCTGACTCCCACTCCCAACAGAGCTCCAACCCAGGCACCCCAGAGTCCCCAGGGGCCAACATCAGTGCTTTCATTGGTTAAGCGTTATTCTTTGCAAGCTCCTCTTTCAAACTGAAAAATACTTGAGAAGGTGGCTCACATCTGTAATCCCAGCAATTTGGGAGGTGGAGGCAGGAGGATTGCACGTTCCAGGCCAGCCTCAGCAGCTTAGCGGGGCCCTAAGCAACTTAGTGAGACCCTGTCTCAAAATAAAAAAAATAAAAGGACTGGGGATGTGGCTCAGTATAGAGCAACCCTGGTTTCAATCCCTAAATTCAAAATAAAAATACTTGAGAGGGGAAAATAGTGAAGTTCTTCAAGAGGGCGAACAGATCTGGGGAGAGGGAGAGAGGGCATCAAAGCTAAGCCCAGGCACAACCCCGGTGTTTAGAGGGGACTACCCAGTGCCCAGTGCAAACACTGCAATATGAAACAGTTAATTTATTTTTCTTTTTGCTCAAGGCACTTTCATTTAACTTTAATTTTGTGATAACTGTAGATTTATACAAAGTTGCAAAAATAAGACAGCAGAGTCCCTTCACTTAATTTCCCCCAATGGTTACATCTTCCATAACTAGTTGAATATCAAACCAGGAAATTGATATTGGTACCATGTGTGCGGTTCCCTGTCATTCCATCACCTGAGTAGATTCGTGGAACCAGGATGCAGTCAGCATGCAGAACTGCTTCAACACTATAGAGATCACCTTCATGCTGCCATTTATGGTCACACACACACCCTGACCCCAACAGGAGAGCTTGTGACAGAATGGGAGAGGGACCCAAGACCTGAAATGGGTCCTTAGCTGGAAGATGCAAGGTGAAATGTGAACCTGTGGGCAGGAAAGACAGGCACTGCCTGCTCCAGTCTGCTCTGGGGACACACTAGCTGCCCTGTGGTTTCAAAGTGGCTGCCCTGACAGAGTCACCCAGATTGGGGTGCTGGGAGTCAGGGATCCCCAACATTGCACTTCTGCCCTTCCTTCTGTTCAGGTGGTATAGTTTAGGGAAGTGCCTAGAAATCCAGGAAGTCCTGACTCTGGAATGAGGCATGGAGGTGACCTGGCAGACCTTGGGTTGACCAGTCCAGCCAACACCAGCCTCTACTCTGCCTTGTTTGGCACCTGGGAGACAGTCCACGGGCCCCGGGGTAGCATGACTGCTTTAGCCTCCTGGCCCAGAGAGGACTCCTAGGAAGCAGTGAAGCCAGGCTGCGGGCACGCTTGATTTGTAACTCCGAATGCTGAGATAAGCAACACAGAGGCCTCCACGTGTGCTCTGTCCCGGGATGAGAACACCAGGGTGGGCCTGGGGATGCAGGCCTGGAGGGGAAGGTAAGAAGGGGACCTGGGGTCCTAGGACCAGGCAGTGACATCCTGGTTTCTCAGGAAGTTCTCAATCGCTCAGCTCTGGGGGCTCAGAGCCCAGCAGCAGCAATGAGAGGCCTCTCCTAAGGGAGGCCAGACGTGTGGTGAATCCAGGGTGCTGGAGAAGCCAGGGAAGCCTTCCTGTAGGAGGTGGGCTAAAGCTGGCTAGAAGAGGATTCTCTGTAAAGGTTGAAAAAGATGGTGGTGGAATGGTGCAGGGGGCGAAGTACCCGGATACAGGCAGGGCGAGAGGCACAGGGTAAGGGAGGTTGGGAGGACAGCAAGGAGGGGGCAGCTTGCCAGAAGCTGTGTGTGGGAAGGAGACCAGGAAGAGATGTGGTGAGGGGCGTGGGGACTGTGGAGAGCACCAGTAGTCCCCAGGGAGGAGCCGCATTCATACTCCCTGCGGGCTGTGGGCAGAGGTTCCTCCGAGCACAGAGGTTAGAGGGGGCAGTGCTCCTCCCCGCCCTCCTCCCTCCCTCGCCATCCTCCAGCTCCCAGGTGGCTGGCCACCTCCCAGGTCTGCACAGCCTGTGTGGGAAAGCGTCAGGGCTGGAACCCTGGGCTTCCCTGTTTACAGTCAACCTGGGGGAGGAGCGGGGAGGGCGTGGGAGGAGAGGAAAAGAAGGGGAGGTGGCCACAGGTGCAGGCTGGGCAGTTCACTCCAGCTGCAGCGGGGCCTGAGGTCTCAGAGCTGCCTCCAGCCGACTCAGTGAGGCACTGACTCCCAGGCCACCTCACACCATGGCCATGAAAATAGACAGCAGGTCTGGAGGGCTCCCCAACAGCGACTGCGACCTGGGCACAGCCCGGGAACATATGCTGGCGGTCACCCGAAACTACGTCACCCACCCCCGAGTCAGTGAGTATGAGCCCAAACGGTGAGGCTGGGGTGGGGAGCTGCTGGGACCCCAGGTCCTGCTTCCCGCCTAAGAAAAAGAAGAGGACTGAGACCAGGGGGTAGTAAGAGGCTGTCTGTTCAGTGGGAGCCACACCATGGGGCACGCTGCACGGAGTCACCTCTGCAGGTGGACGAAGGATGGAGGACCCAGAGGAGAGGACTGGGTGAGGGGTCCGGGTAGTTGTCATCATTGATCCTGCCTAAGACCCTAAGTCCAGAGGCCCCTGAGAGAGAGCACGCATATCTGGGCACCTGCTCCCCGGTGGGTATGCCTGTGTGTCAGGAGTGTGCACCAGAACTCTCAGCAGGAGGAAGTGTAGGACGGAGTGTGGGTGGGGTGACATATGTGGCAACGTATGTGAGTGTTCTTAGCGTGAGGTGATAGTGTCCCTGCGTGCCTCATGCCAAGGGCCGTGTGTTGAATGTGCCTTCTGAGAGATGTGGGCATGTGCTTGTAGGGGTGTGTGCCCCCCTTCACTTGGAGGGGAGGAAGCGTGCAAGTGTATGTGTGCGCATGTGTGTCTGTTAGGGTGAAGGTAGGTATGTCTGCGTGCACTTGGACGCAATGTGTGTGTTCAAGGGGACAGCACAGGGCAATGTCATGTATCTGAGTCTGGCAGTTTGTGCGTGTGCAGGGGTAAGGATGAGCGTCAAGTGTGGGAGCTGGTACGCGGGTGCAGGGGGTGCCCTTGGAACTTTCACAGAGGCAGACCTATGTGGCCAGCTCCTGTGCCTGTTCTGCAGCACCAGGGCAAGTCCAGATGTCTGGGGCAGAGAACCTGAAAAGGTCCAGAGGACCAAAGGGAAAAAACCCCTGCCACAATTTCCTTGTCCAAGGTCACTCCCCCAGGCCTGGCAGTTCTCAGCAAGTGCAGCTCACTGGAGTAAACCAGCCTGGCCCGCCCCTGTTAAGCAGAGCCAGAGGTTCCTACAGGGCATGTGGGGTGAGGGAGAGGAAGTAAATCTGACACCTTAGTCTTCCTTTCTCCTCCTCTTCTGCAGCCATCCAGTCTAATGGAGAGGTGAGGGGAACTGAGAGCTGAGCACAGAGTGAGCAGGCCTGGGGACTGCTGGCAGCAGGAAGGTGTGGGCTCCTGCTGAGGCCTGAAACAGGTGCTGAGGGTGGAGCAAATTCCAGTTAAGAGGAATGACAAAGTTAGGTGAGGCCAGGCTTCTCAAGGAGACCCTGCAGGCCCTGCCTTGTGGGGGTTGCAGGGTAGATTCTCCCTAAGCCAAAGCTGGGGTCACCAAAGCCAGGAAACACACAGTGACTCGGCCCACACTGGGCCCACAGCTGGGGAAGCCCTTCCCATGAGATGGCCTACCACCCCTGCAGGTCATTCGCCCCACACCTGAGGGTACAGGAGAGCTGCCACGCTGGGTGGGTTGTAGGGTCTGAACCCATAAACTCTGCTCTCCTTCTGGAAGGTGCCCTTGCAGGTCCTGAAAGTAAGTCTCACCCTGCCTGGCTCCTCCTCCAGGCAGGACTGCCCAGCCAGGAGCAGCCTCAAGCCAGTTCCCTCCTCACCAGCTCCTTATTTACAATCAACAAACATCCTGGAAGATCTGACCCAGGATGGGACCCAGGGGTGCCAGTGCCCCCATAGATATAGGCCTCCTGCATCAGTGGCTCCATGGTCCCCACCAAGGCTAATGTGTTTCTACCCCACAGATAAACCAGAGCAAGGTCAGTGCAGGGGGCCCTCCTGACTTTGCTCCGGCCACTGACTTCATTTTGCTGCAAACTGAGTGTCCTCACGGGATGCACCCAGGACCCACCCCAGGCCATCCAGACACCTTCCTACCCAGCAGCACCCCAGGACTCCCCAGTGTGCTTCTCACCTGCAGTGTCTCCCACCCTATCCATCCTCCTCAGGTGACTAGGGGTGTTCCTCCCTGCGGCATGTGGACAGGCACAGGACCGGGCAGAGTTTGGAGACCGCCCCCCGGCAGGCCGAAGGCAGGTTTGCCCATCCCTCTCTGCTGGCCTCCCCAGCCTGGTCTCCTACCCTGGAACTCTGAGCACTCTCTCAGCCCCGAGAGTCTAGGAAGAGGCTGGACCCAGAGGGCCAGGGAGGTGAATGAGCTCGGTGCAGCTTGAGAAGCCCTTGCCTTCCCGGAGGAGGTGGAATCCTCAAAACTGAGGCCGTAAGGTTGATTTCAGTGCCAGTGGCTACAGGAGAGGATTGGCCAGAAAGGAGGAGCCAGGTAGAGTCTAAATGGGGAGTGAAACCAGCAATATTCACCCTGGGAAAGAAGGGTCTCTTTGCTTCACAGAGTTAAACTTGTTCCCCAAGAGCTGTGGCTCTGTTGGGGAGGAAGTGGCATGGAGCTTCCCTCCGTGCCTGGGGGCAGAAGATGGTACAGGGGCCAGCCTAAGCAAAGTTTTGGAAGGACAGGTTAGCTGCCGGTTGGAGGGATGGAGCCTAATCAGACCTTCCAGGGGCTTGAGCACCAAGCCACTGACTTTGCTGCCCTGCCTCAGTTTCTTGGACTGAAAGGAGAGGAAGTTGCACAGAGTCCCAACCAGCAGGTTCTTGGGCTGATTCTAAGAACCCCCAGCTTCCAGCCTCACCCCCCTCCCCTAATCCTTCCAGCTGGGATCAGGGAGGAGGTGCAGGACCTGCTGCCCCAGGCTTGCCCCCACCCTGGCCTCACGCATGGGTGCCTGCCTCAGCCCTCTCCAGGGACGCTGCAGGTGTGGCTGGGCCGGCGCTAATTAGTGTGCCGGTCAGGATCCCCGCTGGGCCTTTGACGGGGAAGGCGGTAGGGAGGTGGGGGTAGGGAGCCACTCCTCCAGCCTGCAGTCCAAAGTGCAGCCCAAAGTGTCAGCTAGGACAATGGAGAGGGTGGGCAGAGCAGCTGGAGGGAGTGTCTGCAGAGTCTGGAAGGCCCATTGAGGGAGTGCCCCTCAGGTCATCTGAGCCAGCCCTCTGCCGGCAACTCTGCAGCCCCCTTCCCTCTCCAGGGTCAAGGGGGACATCCCAGGGTTGTGTAGTGGCCATAATCCCTGAGTGCCACAAGATATTGCCTGAACTGTGGAGAAACCAGCTGAATTTCTGGGTCTCAGTTTGCCTTCCACTCAATGGACACGACCAGAGTTGGGGTGTATGTAAGCAAAAGGCCTGTCGGGCCATCTTTGTTGCTCAGCTACCATTTTATCTGAGTCCAAACTGGACAGCTCTAAGACACGATCTGTCTGATCCTGGGGGACAGACACAGCCCCTCTACGGGCTAGTCTGTAGTGCTGTGGGTTTTCAGAAGGAGAGGACCCACTGAGCTGCAGTAGGTGGCTTTGGGCAAGACCTTGAAGGGTGTGAACAGCCCAGTGTGGAACCAAAACAGGTGTCTAGTGGGTTCTCTGTAATCAAGGCTCCAGGCTGGGAGCTCTGTCTCCATCCAGCTGCTCTCGGAATCCTACCTAGAGAGCCAGGTGCTGGGGCTAAAGCCTGGGAAGAGGACCTGCAGATGAGGCTGGTGTGCTAAGATGGGGGACTTAGAGACCTCAGGCTGGTCCCCATGTGGCCTGGACTAGAAGCAGGCATGACCTCCCACCCCATGTCCCAGAGTAGCATTGAGTAGTCGCCTCCCAGAGGGCCTGGCAGGAAAGCACGCAGCAGCAGCCTGAGGGAGGAGTGTGGGTCCTCAGATCCTGTATCCTCTGCCACCCTTGTCCCCTATCTCCCCTCCCAGGTGGAGTTGCTGGATGTCAGGGTTAATGGGAATTTCATGTGACAGAGGCTGTGAAGTCGGGGAGCCAGCTGTGAAGGAAGGGAGGAAGTTGAAAGAACTGTCTCCAGAGGCCGTGGAATTGGAAATGACTCCCCTGGCTTTCTGGCCCTGGGGCCCTGCCCTGCTCCCTTGCTCCCAGCCCACGCAGCCTGTGTCTTTTCACCCCAGGTCTACAGCTTTCTTCCCAACCTCAGCCCTGTGGCTGAGGTTTGCTTCATAGAGTCAGCAAGGTGCTGGCTTGTTCTGGACTTATAAACACACTGGCCTGTCCCCGTGCCCCTGCCCATCCCCTGTGGCACAGTCCATTTCCTCCTTCTGCTTTCCTGTCCTGCCTCTCCTGGCCTCACCGACTCCAGTCTTTACAGTCCTAACAACCCACGTGATTGGTCAAAACACCACATGAGCAACAGGGTGTGTGTGTATGGCTGTACGGTGACTTTTTCTAATGGGGAGGGGGTTGGCCCAGCCTAGGAACCCTAACCTACCTCCATGGGGGTCTCTCTATGCCTACCCCCCTTAGCACATGCATCCTCTTTTTTTTTTTTTTTTTTTTTAATCTCTTCCAAGTCCATCTTCACAGGGAATAGACTGGACCTAAGAGTATGGCCCCTCAGGATGAACAACAGGACCCTCCTCTGGTCCAGGGGGCTGGAAAGGAAGGGAGGGTCACATGTTGGTTCTCATATGGGGTATATGAGGAAAAACTAATGGAGCCAGTTAATGCCTTCCGTAGTTCATCCAACAAACACTTCCCGAGTGTCTGCCATAAGCCTGGCGCTGTTCTGGGAGGTGGGATACAGCAGTGAGCATTGCAGAGCACGTCCCTGCTCTCTGGGAGTTGATATGTCACTGGGCCCAGACTCAAGCCTGTGCAGGCCACTGCACTGCCTTGTCTGTGTCCCCCCCAAAGCACCCAGTGAGGGGCTCTTTCTTACCTCTGAGCTGCTCACCCTGGCACATGTGCCCTTCCCCCAACCCCAGGGCTGGCTGGATGCTCCATTTGACCTGAGGGTTCAGGCCAAAGGGGCTGAGGATGGGAGGTAGCAGAGCTTGTTTGAAGGAAAGACTGCTGGAGGGGGGCGCTGGCTCTTCACCCCAGGATTTGTTGTCTCCAGGGCCTGGCTCCTGGGGCAGGCTGGAGGGTAGGCCCTCCTTCGTGAGGAGGAGCGAGGGCAGCCCAGATGCAGAGGGTCTCTAGGCAGGGCTGAGCACAGTGAACGGGGAGGGTGCTGCCCTGGGCCAACCAACGCCCAAGCAGAACTTTCCTTCTCGAACTCTCCTTGGGACCCTGAGTTTTGCCAACAGTGCTGACACTGGAGGACCCTTGTGAAAGAGCTGTGTGAGCCTGGCCTTGCCCCGGGGGTCTCCTGGTCCACGCCCTGGTGAAAGGAGCTTTCAGACAAAAATAAGGGATTTGACACAGAGGCCCGGAATGGGGAGGGTGTAGGCCAGGGACTACTGGGTTCCCTTTGGCACCAGGAGGCTTGGGGCCGGGTTTGCCCAGAAGCATGCATGTAAGAGGGCTGGGAGACGGTGGGCTGATGGGAAGCACAGTGGGGCCTCAGCCCTGGCCCTGCCACAGACCGCTGTGCTACAGTGGGCCAGGATCCTTTCTTCTGGGCTCCGTTTTCCTCTGAGGTCTGCAGCCTGTGAGGGACCCAGCACCCCCGCCCCTCTCACCTTGCCAAGTTCTTCATCTCAGTTGTGTCACTGGGGCCCCGCAAGAATCCCAGGGTAGGACCGTGATACCTCTTTGCCATGGGCAAGGAACTGTCCCCAGGTCCCTTGGCGAGTCCCTGGCAGAACCAAAGCTGGCCAGTCCAAGGCTTTTCCTAGCCTGGCACTGGAGTTAGGAAGAGTTTCCTGATGTCTAACATAACCCCACCTTCTTAGCTGAGCCCATTTCCCAGCTGGGGGTCTCTCAAGCTGCTAGAGACATTTCTCTTCCCCCTACCACCCCAACCCCGCTCAGAGCACCCAGTCTGAACCAGGGGAGTCCAGGAGCCTCCCTGGCCGGGCCTCGCCAGGGCCTTGTGAGCGCAGGAGCTCTGTTCTCTTTCTCTCCACAAAGCTTCTCCCCCCACCCCCCACAGTGCTCAATCAGTGTGGGGTGAACAGAGGGAAATGTGGCCTGGTGAGGGCAGAGGAGGGCACTTCTCAACCACAGCTGGGGGCCAAAAGCTTTTGGGAAATGTTGTGAGTCAGAGAGGAGGGAGCTCATGAGGTGGGGGTTGAGGCCAGAGGGGAAGCCCATCAGGGAGGATAAGGGTCTCCTCCCCAGGACCAGGAAGGACTCTGAGGCCTCTGCCCTCCCCCAGCCTCCTGCAGGTGTCCGAGGCAGCGGAGGCCCTGCGGGCAGGGGCATGACCCTTACAGCAATGGTGGCTGGTCCTGTCACAGCTAATGACCCTGATGGCCCAGGCTGGGGAGGAGGTGGGGGTGCTTAGATGGAGGGAAGGCAGAGGATTCCTCTGTGTGTGTGTGTGTGTGTGTGCGTGTGTGTGTGTGTGTGTCTTGGAGGCCATGCGTGTGTTGGGGGTTGTCTGGAGGTAAGATCCTCACCATGCCCGCCTTTCCTCAGCCTACAGGACCGTGTGCAGTGTCAATGGGCCCCTGGTAGTGCTGGACCAGGTCAAGGTAAGGTTCCTTTGCCTCTTTCCTGGCCCCAAGGCCATATCCCAGGGGTCCCTTTCCCCTCACTGGATATCTTCTAAACTGCCCTTCCTCTGGATGACCCTGTGAGACTGACTGCTCTGTACTTTCTGACCCCCATTATCCACTTCTGCACTCTCCTTCCCTACCTGTGTCCCCAGGCACCCAAGGTTTTCCTCTCTGCCCTGTCAGTGGGGGTTGTAAAAAAAGCACAAATACCCTTCTCTGGGCCCTGGGAAACCTGCTTCTACCACTGATGGGCTGGCGGACCCCAGGCCTGCTGTTCTTCATCTGTAGAACGGTGGCGCTGACTTCCTCAAAGACCGGACACTCCCCACCTGAGACTTCCACGGGGAAGAGCAGGATTCGCCCATCCATGCCACCTAGCATTTCTCAGGAGCTTGATGGCTTCCAAAGGCCTTTGAACCACTTCAGTGTCAGAACCAACCTTGTGGGTAGGGAGTGAAGGGGGACCCACAGGAGGCAAATAGGATGTCAGCTCTTTTGCATCCCCTGGGAAATGTAGCACCTGGTAGACACCTGCGAGACTGTTGAGTCTTGAAGAGTCCTGTAGAGATTCAAGATAACTCTGCTGTCCTCCCTGTGCCGCCCAGTTCCCGTCCTCCAGTCTCCTACCCATTCCCAGCTGGGCAAACTGGAAACCTGGGTGCACCCTTGACCCCTCCTGTCCTGAACAGCACCCAACCAGGCATTGGGTCATGATCTGGTCACGTGTCTCCTCCCTGCCCCCGTCCCATACTCAGTTCCCTCCTACTGGGTATGTGCTGTGCTTGATTAACCCTTAACTCCAGGAGCCCAACAGAACACTTTTACAGAAGCTATGGTAGTTGTTAAGCATATGTGTGTTTAAAGGAAAGGTAAGTAAATGAATGAGATGAACGAATGAATGAGTGTTAGCATGACTAGATATGGGCCAGTCAAAACCCAAACCACTTTATTAGTTAAATCAGAGCCACTAGAATAGAGAGTCCGCAGATGGACATTGCGGATTGATCTACTGTGGAAGGGATGCCCCGGGAGGAAGTGACAGCCAGCGTAGTTCCGTGTATGTCCGCTGGGGTCAGAGCCTTTGAAGAATCAGACTTCACAGGTTTTGGTTTTTATTATTTTAAATATTTTTATTATTTAAATTGTAACAAGGAGCACAATTTGATGTTATGTCCAAACTTCTGTGATAACAATATCTTTTATTAAAAGACAAAGATAATTCTGTTCTTTTATTGAAAAAAAAATAACATTTGATTTGCTTTCCTTTCTCTCTCTCTCTCTCTCTTCCTCCCTTCCTTTCTCTCTCTCTCTCTTTTTAATGTACTGGGGATTGAACTCAAGGGTGCTCTACCACTGAACCACAGTTCCAGTCCTTTTTAAAACTTTTGTTTTGAGACAGGGTCTCACTAAATTACCCAGGCTGGTCTCAAATTTGCAATTCTCCTGCCTCAGCCTTCCTAGAAGCTGGGATTACAGGTGTGTACCCTTCATTTGCATTTTTTATTTTTATTTTGGCACCAGGGGTTAAACCCAGGGGCATTTAACCACTGAGCTACATCCCCAACCCTTTTTTAAATTTTAAGACAAGGTCTTGCTAAGCTGCTGAGGCTAGCTCTGAATTTGGAATCCTCCTGCCTTAGCTTCCCCAGTTACAGTTGTGGCCACCACACCTGGCTTTTGATGATTTACTTTTTTTTTTTTTTTAAGAATTGGTATAATTCTTGTATGTATTTTTGAGGTACACTGTTATAATTCAATGTATGTATATAGCGTACAATAATCAGATTAACATAGTTATTAGCATTTCCATCTCCTCAAACATTACCAATTGGTTTGTTGAGAACCTCCAAACTCTTCTCCTCTAGCTGTTCCAGAATGTGTTAATTAAGACTTCTCATGTTTGATCCCAGCTTTATTCCACTCTTTTGAGTTCCCTCTCAATCCTGGATCCACAGCTTTAGCACCACTGGGGAACTTGTTGGAAATACAGATTCTTGGGCTCCACCTCAGACTGACAGGGTCAGAGGCTCTGGGGTGGGGCCCCAGGTCTGCTCTCACAAGTCCTGCGGGTTTGAGAACCATCTATCCAGGACCGTAAATTCCAGTTCCCTCATCTATTAAACAATGACAGTGAGGAGTAAATCAGAAAAATGCACTTTTAGTGCATTGAGAACAGTCAGCAATGTCTCTACCTTCTTAGCAATGCTAATAAGCCCAGTTAAACAGTTGTGCTATCCCCTGTTCCCCACCCCATCCCACCACACTCTCCTGCCACACTGCCGGTCTACAGGGGACGCAGGGCAGTATGGAGACTCAGCACCTACCCAGACGTCCATCTCTCGACTCTTCCCCACTAGGGAAGAGCTAGACCTATCACTCCGTGGTTACTGGATGCATCTGTAACTCTGACAGAGCAAACTGCGTTGGGGGGTGGAATGTGCCTGGAGAGCCCTCAGCTTACAAAGGGAGGACAAAAATCGGTCATTTATAGTCTCCTAAGTGTAGGAGGAGGGGAAGGCCCTTCTATGCCCTGCTCGGGCTCCCTGCCCCTCTTTCTCATCCAGACTGGCTTGGGCAAAATGCCACTATTCTGTCTCTACAGCGCCACCTACTGCCTGTATTGACACACAGTCAATTACTCTTGTTTCCATTCTTTTCAAATGGAAAAAACATGTTGGGGAAGAATTTGGGGTAGATCAGAGGTTCTTAACTCAGGGAAGAAGGCCCTTGAAATTGTATGTAAACAACTGAAGGTATGTATGCTTGTGTCGACATGTTTTTCTGGAGGGAGTTTCCACTATTTTCATTTGATTTTTCAGGGCCTGTGACCTAGAAAAGGCTCAATCTGATTTGTAGAGTATAAAACTGAACCTCCTAGATCATGAAGCATCCACATCTCTGGCCCTGATCTCACAAAAGCACACTCACACACTCACACATACACACACACATTCACAGACACTCTCAATAGTTCACACACTTGCAAACTAACACACATTCACACTGCCAAACCCACACACAAGTCACCGCAAGCACTGAAGAGGAATCTGAATGTCTGACATCCTCCTGCATGGGGGCTATTCTAGAGAGATCTCACTAGGACAGCGGTTCTCATACCACTGAATCTCCTGGATGGCTTGTTCATAGACAGGTTCTGGGCTCCACACAAAGTTTTTATTGTTGTCATTGTTGTTGTTGTTGTTGTTTGTGGTGCTGTGGATCAAACCCAGGGCCTTGTGCATTCCAGACAGGTGCTCTACCACTGAACCACCTCCCCAACCACACAAAGTTCTGATGCAGCAGGTCTGGGTCAGAGCCCAAGAATTTACATTTCTAGCAAGTTCCAGGTGATGCTCATGCTGCTGGTCTGGAGACCACACTTTGAGAGCCACTGCTCTGGAGAATCTCCTCACTCTTATGTTCTGTGGTTCCAATCCATCCTTACTTGACTCTTGGAGTAAGCACCCACCTGATCCACCAGACTTGATCCCAGACATCTCTGTCTACTTTCAAAAGATCGCATCACCCCTGCAGCCCATTTCCAGAGAGGGGCTCCCATATTGGCCTTGCCATTGTTGGGAGGACAGCCCTGGAGGACAGCCCTCCCTTGCAGGAGTCCTGGCAGACTAGCTCAGAGCTTCCCAGGCTTCCGCGTTACGCAGCAGCAATGATGGGCATGCCCTTGCTGACTGAGGACTGGGTGGACTCTCCAGCAGAAGGGATGGTGGCACTGAACCATCCCCACTCCCTGAAATTCTCTTAGAAGTCAACAGTGAGAGTTGATAGGATCAGGCTTGCTCAGGATGCAGCTGGGAAACAGGGTTCCTTAGAGCATAAGCTGCTGCACCCTGCAATTCTCCCCTGCACTCTAACTAGTTATGCGACCCTCCCCCTCCTCAGCAAACACCACCTGCCCGCCATATCAGCTACGATGCTCTCTTCCTAAAGGTTTCCGTGTTCACTCCCTGTGCCTGGCATGAGGTGGTGACTCAGGTGTGAGGGCCCTGACGGTTGGTCTTGTCTGGCCCTGATCTCTGATATTTAAAGTTCACTTTCTCTGATTTCATCCTTCAGGGACACACAGTGCACAACTATCCCCTCCACTCTCCTCTTCCCCCACCCCCTCGCTCTCATAAACCCAGATAAAATGAGCAATTTTTATCGCTCCCCCCTCGCCCCCCGACTAGTCTTACTGGGTCCATTGCCTGAATTTGGGCCCTTTGCTCTCTCCAGTAATCTTTCTCCTGAAGTCAACAACCCACCATCACCACCAATGATGTGACAAATAAGGAGGTCATTGGCCATTTCTGGGAAAGGGCCGCACACTGCCCACACTGAGTTCAAGAGAAAAGCATTCAGGGCTGGGACTTCGGAACTCTTTGGCGAAGCTCTTGCCGCCCTTGCTCTTGGGCTCCCTCTTGTGGCTGAGAACCCAAGACGGCTGGGTACCAGCGGCTCTTATCACTAGGATTATTCTCCTGGGGTGGGTTTCCTCCCCTCCCGGGCTCCCACTCTGCGGGTTAGGGGACGAACAGCATTGCTAGGCCCCGGGTTCAATCGCCTGTACCACGAAAAGAGAAAAAATAGATTTGTGTTGTTTATTCATAGCTTCTGAATTTCTCTCATAAGTTTCTTGTAACATTTTTAAATAGGATTTGTCTTTATATTTAAATTTTGTATATGTATTTATGTTTATGATGAGGTATTCTAAATAGATGCCCAGTTATGTTAACTTCATTTGTTCAATATGTTATCCCCCTGCCCCTGTGAATTAATATGCATTTGTTCTATCACAGTCCTGTAAAATCTGAGATCTGTTTCTGGACTCTATCCTGTCCCACTGAGTCATTGTCAGCCTTGCATTAATTTACTGCTTGACTCCAGCAGCCTTATAGCAAGTTTGTTTTTAAATAACGGGTTGTTTTTTGTTTTGTTTTGTTTTTTGGTTTTTGTTTGTTTGTTTGTTTTTGGTTTTGGTTTTTTTTTTTTTTTTTAATATGATTAGGACAACTTTTTTGTATAAACATGCAGTGCTGCGGCTGGAACCCAGTACCTCACACATGCCAGGCAAGCGCCCTGCCTCTAAGCCACAACCCCAGCTCTAAATAACAGGTTTAATATTTGGTAAGGTAAATCCTCTTTGATCTTTTCCATAACTATTTTTGGCTATTCTCAGACATTTAAAATCATTTTATTAAATTCCAAAAGAAACAATAATTCTTTGGGGATGGGCTTAATTTATATACCTTTAAAAGAATTCACATCTTTATAACAGTAAGTTATTCTGTCTGGGAAGAAAATCTTGTTCCGTGTTTAGGCTTGTTTTATGTTCTTTGATAAGCTTTTGTTCTTTTCTTGTACTTTTTACATTTATTACCAGATATATTATGTACTCTAGCCTTACTGTGAATGACATGTTTTTCCTCTACTCCCTCTTCTAGCTGGTTATCATTGAAATAGAAAACAAGATTGATTTTTATACATTTATCTTGTTTGTAGCCAAGTTCTCTTATTGGTTCTAGTAGTTGTGTGTGTGTGTTCTAATCAGAGCCTCTGGATTTTTCTAGATTTGCAATATCATCTGCAAATAAGGGAGTTTTATCTCTTTTTACATAAGCACACTTTTATTTTGAAACAATTTCAGTTTTATGCAAAAATAAAAATAGTAAAGAACCATCCATATATTCAATTGTTAACATTTTACTCCATTTGCTCTGTGTGTCTGTGAATATGTGGATGTACGTAGTTTTTTTTGAATTTGAACTTTTTGAGATGGGGGGCATCTCACGAAGTTGCCCAGCTAGCTTCAGACTTGAGATCCTCCTGCCTCAGTCTCCAGAGTAGCTGGGTTTACAGGTATGCAGCACAGTGCTGTTTTTAATTTCTTGAGGGTAAATTATGCCCAAATATTCCAGTGTGTGTATTTCCAAAGAATAAAGCTATTCTCATATATAACCAAAGCAGTTGAGTTATCAGCTTCAAAAATTTACACTGATATAACACTTTAATCTATTTTCCATAGTCCAATTTATCAGCTGACCTAATAAGGTCTTCTATAACTTTTCCCTCCCCTAGGATAAGGTCCAGCCTAGGGTCATGTATTGCATTTAATCATTGTATCCATTTAGCTTCCTACAATCTGGAACATTTCCACAGCCTTCCTTTGGCATTTTTAAGAAAATACAGCCCCATCTCACTACTACCCTTAAAAAAATAGAGCATTCTCCATTTATGTTCATTGTTATATTTAATTCTTTTGTCTCATTGAGTAAACTAAGACTTCTAAAAAACATACCGAGTAACAATAGTGAACCATTAACTCTGCTAATGATTTTTATTGGAAACGAAAATGGCTTTAAGGGCTGTGGCTGTAGCTCAGTGGCAGAGCGCTTGCCTCGCACATGCAAGGCACTGGGTTCCACCCTCAGCAGCGCATAAAAATGAATAAATAAATAAAGATATTGAGTCCATCTACAACTAAAAAACATTTTTAAAAAGAAAGAAAATGACTTTAGCTTTTCAACATTTATAAGGATGTTGAGGTGGTTTTTCATGGTGTTCAAGTAGTTTGCCTTTCATTCCTATTTTACATAGAATTATACAAGAAACAACTGTTTGGAATTGTATCAAAAGGCTTTCTGTTCCTGTTTGCAAAATCCCAAGTGGTTTTCCTTCCTTCCTTCCTTCCTTCCTTCCTTCCTTCCTTCCTTCTTTCCTTCTTCTTTCTTTTGTACTGGGGATTGAACCCAGAACTGCTCTACCACTGAGCTGCATCCTCAGTCCATTTTACTTTTTATTTTGAGACAGGGTCTTGCTAGGTTACTGAGGCTGGCCTCAAACTTGTGATCCTCCCGCCTCAGCCTCCCAAGTCATTGGGATTACAGGCATGAGCCACCATGCTTGGCTTCGGGGCTTTTCTTTTCATTTTCATAGACAATTCCTACTATGAATTATGTTGTCAAACGGTGACAAACACACTGATCTTGGTGCTCTAGCCTTGCATTCTTGGAATAAACCCAGCTTCTTCATGCTTGTTTATTTGATACACTGCTCGATTGGACTAACAATTTAATTAGAATTTCTGCATCCATGTGAATTAGAGAAATTGGTGTATAGTTCTCTTTTGGCACTACCTTCATTGAATTCCGATGTCGCAAAGTTTCCCATTAGATTGTTTTGTTTCCTTCTAATCTTCATTCGTTTTTTTTTTTTTTTTTTTTTTTTCTGTTCTTGCTTTGATTCTGCTCTTCTTCCTGGCTGTTGCTCCCACCTAGTGCTACGTGGAGTGATGATAGCGGGTGTTCTTTACTCCTTGTTTTAAAGGGAATGCTCTATGCTTTGTATCATGGAGTATGATATTTCCTACAGGTTTTTCAAACAACGCTCATTTGGTGATTAAGAATTTTCCCTTTTATTCCTTGTTTTCAAACAGCAATTTCGTTCTTTGCTTTTTGCTTGTAATTACTAAACTTTTTGTTCATAATTATTAAAAATTTGAGAATTTTTAAACCTTTTCCAAAATTTTTCTGATAATCATAGTTTTTTTTTATTCTTTAACCCATTGGTAAGATGAACTGCATTAATAGATTTTCTAATATTAGACTAATCTTGAGTTCCTGGAATAATACTAACTTGTTATCTGTGTGTGTCTTCATTTTTTAAATTATTATTTTGGTTTGTAATTTGGTCTTTTGTACTCTGCTGGGCCTGGTTTGTTAATATTTAGTTTCACATTTTGGCATCCATATTCATGAGTGAGGTTGCCTACAATTTTCCTGTAATTATTTTATTTAGGTATCAAGATTATGTTTGCCTCTAAAAATGAATACAATGCCTTTTCTTCCAGGCTTTTGAAGGGCTTAAGTAAATTTCAAATTATTTTTCTTTGAGTGTTATAAGTCACTGGTATAACATCTGAGACAGATGCTTTTTCATGGAAAGACTTTAAATTATTTATTAAATATCTTAAAAATTATAGGATCAGTCAGGTATTGTGGAACATGCCTGTAATCCCAATGACTCAGGAGGCTGAGGCAGGAGGATCAAATTTGATGCCAGCCTCAACAACTTAGGCCCTCAGCAACTTAGTGAGATCCTGTCTCAAAATAAAAAGTAAAAAGAGCTGGGGATGGAGCTCATAGGTAGAATACCACTGGGTTCAGTCCCTAGTACCACCACCAACACACACACACACACACACACACACACACACACACACACACATACCCCTAGCATGATCACGTAATGATCAGTGTAAGTTGCCCTGGGGATTGAAGCCAGGTGCACTCTATCACTGAGCTCCCGCCCTTTTTATTTTGTTTTGAGATAGGATCTAACTAAATTGCCTAGGCTGGCCTTGAACTTGGGATCCTCTTGCCTAAGCCTCCTGCAATTATAGACATGTGCATCCTGCCTGGCTTTTTATTCATTTTTATTTGGTTTTGATTTGTGTTCTTTTAGGACTTCACTCATTTCACCTAAATTTTCAAATATGTTATATGAGTTGTTTCAAAATTCCTTTTATTATCTCTTTAATATTATCAGCATAGCTGGTTATATTTTTTTAATTCCAACAATTATTTATTTGTGACTTTTTTTCTTAATCAGTTGTCAGTTTTGGGGGGGGTACTGGGCATTGAGCCCAGAGGAGCTTAACCACTGAGCCACATCCCCAGCCCTTTTTACTTTTTTATTTTGAGACAGGGTCTAGCTGCTTAGGCCTCACTAAGTTGCTGATACTGAACTTGAACGTGTGCTCCTCCTGCCTCAGCCTCCCTAGTCACTGCCATTGCGCCCAGCTCCATTTGTCAATTTTATTAGATTTTCAAAGAACCAATTTGGCTTTCCTGTTCTTCCTTATTACATGTTGTTTTATATTTTAATAATTTCTGCCCTTTTATTATTTCTTCTACTTCTTGTGGGTTTTTAATGTTTTTGAGGTTTGTTTGTTTTTTGGTACTGGGGATTGAACCCAGAGGCACTGAGCCACATCCCCAGATCTTTTTAGTTTTTATTTTGATAGAGTCTTGCTAAGTTGCTTTGGGTCTTGCCAAGTTGCTGAGGTTGGTCTCAAACTTAAGATCCTCATGCCTCAGCCTCCCTATTTGCTGGATTTACAGATGTGTGGCACCACTGGCTCAAGTTACCTATTTTAGTCTCTTCAATCTCCTTTCTTTCTAATAAAAACCCTTAAAATTTTAAGTGCCCCACAGGTATGCTGATGCATAATATTCATTATTGAGTATTACCAAATATTTTCCAATTCTGATGGTAAGATCCTCTATACTTAGAGTACTTTTATTTTCAAACAGATAAGGTTTTTTCTATTTTTTGTTACCAAGTTCTCACTTACATTGATTATGGTCAGAGAACATGGCATGGCTTTAGGTTTTTTTGTTTTGTTTTGTTTTGTTTTTGGGGGGGTGCTGGGGATCGAACCCAGGGCCTTGTGCTTACAAGGCAAACACTCTACCAACTGAGCTATCTCCCCAGCCCCCGGCTTTAGGTATTCTTCAGGTCATGGTTGAAGTGATATCCTTCCCATTCATTTTTAGATAATCTGTCACTTCAGTTTTGACTTTGCAAGAAGTAATTTGGAAAAGCACTTTAATTTCCCAAATAGTAGCAAATGGTGCCGGGTGTTCTTTCTACCACTGCTTTTTGTTGGATTAAGGTTCACTCCCTGAATTAAATCAGCGACAGGGAGGTGAGGTGGGGTTCTGGGGTGCGGCGGGCTGGCTCCAGGTCCTCCTCTGGCTGGAGCTGCAGCTGTCTGTACACTGAGGACCTGTGTGATGTGGAGGGCGCTCCTCCAGCCAGCTTCCCTGGCAAAGCTCCCTGCCCTCCCAGACGCGGGTAAAGCCTGGGACCCTGTGGTCCCCAGAGTATGCCTAGACAGCAGAGCTTGGGGACTCCCTTGGGCAGATCTCTGACTGCCCATTTGCTGCTGTGTCCCTGAGAGACAGCTCGATGGGGTTTTAAAAATTGAGTTACCATTCACATACCATGAACTTCACTCTTTTAGAGTGAGTTCAGTTCTTTTAATATATCATATTTTGTTTATCCATTCTTCAATTGATGGATATTTGGATTATTTTCACTTTTTTGCTAGTTTGAATATGAATAAAGCAACTTTTTTTTTTTTTTTTTTTTTTTTTTTGGTACCAGGAATTGAACCCGGGATGCTTAACCATTTAGCCACATCCCCAGTACCGCCCCCCTTTTTAAATGTTTTATTTAGAGACAGGGTCTCGCTGAGTTGCTTAGTGCCTTGCTAAGTTGATGAGGCTGATTTTGAACTCACGATCCTCCTACCTTTGCCTCTCAAGCCTCTGGAATTACAAGCATGTGTCAGCATGCCCAGCTATGAACAAAACTTCTATGAATATTCATCTACAGGTTTTTATTCGGATGTATGTTTTCATTTCTCCTGTATACACATAGGAGTGAAATTACTGGGTTCAGATGATAACTATCTATGTTTAACCTTTTTTTGGGGTGTGTGTGTGTGTGTGTGTGTGTGTTACTGGGGATCAAACCCAGGTCCTTGTTTGTGCTGGGAAAGCACTCTACCACTGAGCTATAACCCCGGCCCTGTGTTTAACCTTTTGAAGAACTGTCAGACTGCTTTCCAAAGTGGCTACACCACTTACATTTCCCCCAACAGGGTAGGAGAGTTCTAATTCCTTCACATCCCGAGGCATAAAGTTTGTTATCTGCCATAAAATTTGATCTTAGCCATCCTGGTGGGTATGAAGTGGTATCTCATTGTGGTTTTGATTTTCATTTCCCTAATGGCTAAAGATATTGAGCACCCTATCATGTATTTACTGGCCATTTGTATATTTTCTCCTTTGAGCAAATTCTTTTGATTATGAGTTCTTTACCTATTGTGGAAATTATCTTGATTTTTTAAATTCCTGAATTCCTGAATCATAATCGCAGCTAGGAAAAGATGGTTCCAGGTAGGTACATGGGTCCTGGAAACAAGGTCTTTCTCTGGTGCCTGAGCACAGGAAAGCACTTTGCCATTGTTTCCCATTAGTCCACAGAGGCAGAAACACTTCCTTCCAGATATGGATGCGCACAATAGCTACTCCATTTTATTGAGCACTTAAAGGTGCCAGGCTAAGGGATTTGCAGAATATTACTTCATTTCCTGTCCACAGCCTTCCTGTGAAGTATTACTATTATCACCCTCACTGATGAGAAAAAGTAAGACTCATGACTTAATGACTTAAGTACTTAATGAGTTACTTAATTAGGTAACTTCCAGAAGGTCACAAAGCTATTAAGCTTCAGAGTTTTGAGTCTAACCTGGTCTTCTGACTCCAGATTCCCTTCTCCTAACCATCAGGTATATTCCCTCCCAGACCGAATCCACTTCCCAGTCCCTCAAGTTCATTTCCATGAGTGTCTGACCCTAAGAGTGCAGGCAGCAGCTTGAGACTGGATCAAGGCGGGGTCGGGGAGGTAACATGGGCTTTGCCCCAGTCTCACTGTGGCTCTGGGCTACTCTCCTCCCCTGCCAGTTTGCCCAGTATGCTGAGATAGTCAACTTCACCCTCCCAGATGGAACTCAGAGGAGTGGCCAAGTGCTTGAGGTGGCTGGGACCAAGGCCATTGTACAGGTAAGTGGAGTCAATAACCGTTGGCTGGGTGAGTCGATGAATGAACTGACAAAGTTCCCACACTATCTTACCAGCTCTGAAGGCAGGATTTGGCCTATCTGCCTGAGAACACCCTGCCCAGAGCTGAGCTCAAGGAGGGTCTAGAGTGGGAAGCCCCAGTCTCTCCTGGTTAGAGTAACTACCTTTTGTTCCACAGGTGTTTGAAGGGACCTCCGGGATCGATGCCCAGAAGACCACCTGCGAGTTCACAGGGGACATCCTACGGACTCCGGTGTCAGAGGACATGCTGGGTGAGGGATGGGGTAGGGCAGGGTTGGGTGCCCTCCCAACCCAGCTTCTCTGACCAAACCCTTAGCTCCTGGCGTTGTCATTGCCTGTTCACACATCTTTCCTGTGAGCTGCTGGAGCCAGGGGTTGTATTTCTTGGGCTCTGACCTCACCTTAGGGCCCGACATACAGCAAATGTTCCAGGAAAGCAGGACCCTCTCTGGGGTCAGGCTGAAAGAGACTGCTAAGCCCTGCGTATCCCCTAATGCTCTCTCAAGACCTGCAGGACCTGGCTTGGTTTTCCCCTTATCCAACCCTGGAATCGCTTCAACTAGAGTCACTGTCCTGGGTCAAAGCCTTGCTTTCTGGGATAACTGAGAGTTGATGGGAAGGGGAACATGGGCAGCGGAGGTGACAGGTGGGGAGGTGGTGTGAGGCTGAGAGCTCAGGTGGCCCCAGCAGCCTCCTACACCCCTTGCCTACTCTCAGGTCGGGTTTTCAATGGCTCCGGCAAGCCCATTGACAAAGGGCCAGCGGTCATGGCGGAGGACTTTCTGGATATCAATGGTGAGTAGGTGGAGGCTCTGGGTAGCTTTTAGGACCCAGTCCCTGACATCTTCCCACTCCCTGCTGTCACTTCTGCCACCCTGCCCTTGGAAGTTCTGCCCAGACACAGGCCAGAGCCACTGCCAGCACTTTCCCCAGGGCCAGGCAATTTAGGTGTGATGTGAGAGCAGCAAAGGCCTCTTGTCCCCAAGTCAGCCAACAAATCCAATCGGCCACTGCCCTCGGCACTCCATGCCCAGCTCCTGTAAATGCCATCATCATTGCATAGTGTTCCACAATGCCCCCAGACCATCCCTCTCCTTCCTCAGGTCCCTGTCCCGGTCCTCAGAGCTGGGCTGAGGTGCTCTGCAGCAGCAGACCCAGCCCTCCAAGGCTCTCACGTAGTCCAGTGGAGGCTTTCCCCAAATCCTGCAACCCCAACCCACTGGTTAACTCAGGGAGTGATGAAGGCCCAGGAGGCTGGTGGCTTGTCTGAGGCCACACAGCAAGTCAGTGGCAGAGCACAGAATGCACATGGCTTGAACAGGTGTCTTGGGTTGCCCTCAGGTCCCTGCACAAGGGCTGCAGGTGTTGAGGAGGGTTCTATCTTAAGCCAAGGGGTCCTCAGGCTGAGTTCCTACCACCTGCTTCTAACATGCCAGGGCAGTGCTGTCCAAGGTAGCACTGGGCCTGCAGCTGCTTAAACTTAAACCGATTCAAATGAAACAGAAATTCATAAGAAAACCATATTTCATGTGTGCACTAGCCACATGTGGCTAGGGACACACTGGGCAGCGCAGCTAGAGCACACAGGAACTGCGCTGCTCTGGAGTCTGGGCAGGAGTGGGAAGGGCAGGGCAAGGTTGGAAACCCTGAACCTGGCTCCACGGTTGTCCCCTCCCAGGCCAGCCCATCAACCCCCATGACCGCATCTACCCTGAGGAGATGATTCAGACGGGCATTTCCCCCATCGATGTCATGAACAGCATTGCCCGTGGTCAGAAGATCCCCATTTTCTCAGCAGCTGGGCTCCCCCACAATGAGGTGAGGCCTGCAGAGCCCGCAGGCAAAACTGGGGATAAGGTTCCTGGGCTGCCAGCAGGGAGGGCTCCTGTGCCAAGCAGGGAGACCATTGGCACGTGTCCCCTGGCAGCTCAGGGACTCAGGGCTGCACAAGACCTGCACAGGCGGTCACTGACCCCACGCAGCTCTCCACGACTGCTCTGAGTAAGAGGGACCCTCACTGCTTGAAGGAGCCTCTTCACAGCTCCCAGTGTTGAAAGCCCAGCCTCTTCCCGCTTGTCCTTGCACTAGTCTTTCCCAGACCACACCTACTTTACCACCACCACCAGGTGTGAACAGCCAGTGCCTCCCAGAGTGGCTGGTGTGACAAGGTTTCTAGACTTTTCTTCCCACCCCTCCTGAATGCCTGAATGTGCCTAAGCCCACCCTCAAAATGATCTGGTGATCAGACAACACAAGTGCCTTACTCTTCACACACACACACACACACACACACATTCTGGTTTGAGACTTAGGATCCAATAGCCCCATACACTGAAGGCCTGGGGCAACTCAGGCCCATATAATTCCAGCCGGCTCTGGGGAGGTCTAGGGGCACTGAAAGACAAATGTTCCAAACCCATGCTAAGGCTGTGGCCCTTTGGGACCGTTCATTACTCTGCCCTGGTCCTCTTGACAGGCACCTCTGTCCTTTGGTAGCTTCAGAATAGCTCTCTTCCCCAAGAAGGACTGTAGGACCCAGGCAGCACCTTCACCTCTCTGGGCTTGGACACTTGCTAATAAAGGCCCTGACAGGAGGACAGATGGGAAATCTTTCCATCCACCTCCTTAGTGGTGCCCAGTGGGGTGGGTGATGGGCTCTGGCCCTGACAGCCTCCCTCCCAACCCATTCTGCCTCAGATTGCCGCCCAGATCTGCCGCCAGGCTGGGCTGGTGAAGAAATCCAAGGCAGTGCTGGATTACGATGATGACAACTTCGCCATTGTCTTTGCAGCCATGGGGGTAAGAGAGGTGGGGCAGATTTGTAAATCGGAAGCTGTGAACAGGCAGCCCTGGATCCCTTGGTGTCCGGAACAGCCTAATCTTATGGGAGAGGGACAGTCCTCTGAGAAGCCATCAGAGTTCGGGCCAGTTTGGTGGGAAAGGCAAGAGTGGGACTGAGGGGGTGAGGGTTCAGTGACCAGGGCAGTGTGGCCCTTTGGGCAATCCTGCAGGCCACATCAGCTCTGAGATGGAGCCAGAGTGGCTTAGAGGAGGAAGCCAGGGAACTCAGGGAGACAAGACAGCTCAGGAAGGGGATACCAGGGAGCCCTCAGAGGACCCAAGGGGAGGAAAGGGAACTGGGCAGGGCAATTGGCCAAGGGAGAGTCAGGGTGGCATTGAACTGAGCTGGACCTGAAGAAGTTTGAATTTCTCTGGGAGGGGCATCTGATGAAGCCTTCTCAAGTCCCAGGGCCACCCCTGTGACTATGACATCTTTACCCCCAGCAACTGTTAGCCAGTCAGTTCTCAGGTTTCCTGGGAAAGGAGGGTCCAGGCGCTGCTCTCAGGCTGCAGCCCTCCCCGCTCTCTGTCCAGGTGAACATGGAGACAGCCAGGTTCTTCAAGTCCGACTTCGAGCAGAATGGAAGCATGGGGAACGTCTGCCTCTTCCTGAACTTGGCCAACGACCCCACGTGAGCCCTCCCCACCCAGGGAGAACCCCCTGTTTCCTTCCATACCCAGTCTACCAGGGCTCAGGGCATCCCAGAACCACAGCCATGGGACAGAGCTGGGAAAATAACTCCTGGTTGTGCAATCAGGGAAACTGAGGCCTGGGAGGAGCTAGGGATCTCCCACCAAGAGTCCCAGGGAGCCAGGGCAGGATCCCGCCTACCACCTGCAGTCCCTCTGCTCTTCCCACAACCTGCATCCAACCGCTATCCTAAGTCAGGGCCTCTCACCCTGCATCACTTCCACAAAATCACCTCTGAAGAAATCATTTCCCTAAGTCTTTTTTTTTTTTTTTTAAGAAAAATTGCTATTTTGAAAGTATAGAAAAATAAGACTTCAAATATGAGAAGTGGATGAAAACAAAATTCTCATAAGATATCCTGGGTGTCACGGGTACCCCAAACTAAGGAACAGAATTCTGAAGGCTGTGATGACATTACCAAGGGGAAGACCCATGGGACCAGAGCCTGGGAACAGAGAGCGCCCAGTGCCAGGAGGGTATTGTGCTCCACGTGGGAAGGGCATGGTGCTCAGGAACAGGGAGAGGCATGACGGGTAAAGTGACCATCCTGAGGACACACCGCAAGTGCTCCAGCTGACCCAAGCATGAGATGCCCTGGGGAGAAGGAGCTAGAGCAGGCACAGGTGCCCCCATCCCACCCACAGGTGATACCCCAGAGTCCTTCACCTTCAGACCATGGCGGACAAATCTGCTCTCATCCTCACCCGACACTCCTGCCGCTACTTGGCCCTCTCCCACCCAACTACCCTCCTGGTCTCAGTCTCTGACCCCTGCCCTCCCTTGGATAGCAGGCGAAGGGGGTGTGGACTTGATGGCAAGTGCCCACTCCCGGGAACGGATCTGACCTGGGGCTGGGGTAGCAGCCCATCTTATCCATTACCTTGCCACTGTGCACAAGGCAGCTTCCCAGTGTACCTTGCACTCAACCCTGGGGCTCTGTGGGGCACAGACCTGGGGCTCCAGCCTCTCTAATGCCAAACATGCCTGCCTCCAGGATTGAGCGGATTATCACCCCACGCCTGGCACTGACCACTGCTGAGTTCCTCGCCTACCAGTGTGAGAAGCACGTGCTGGTCATACTGACTGACATGAGTTCCTACGCAGAGGCCTTGCGGGAGGTGAGCTGACCATCCAGGGTGTCAGGATCATCCCTGCCTTGCCCTAGACTTGACCCCTTGAAATCAAGGGATCATCGTGCAGGTAAGAAGGGAACTCATCAACCCAGGTCTGCCCTCCTCATGTGCGGCCCAGGGTTCAACTGCAGTCTGGCTTTTTCTCTCCTGCCTTCCATTCCATTCCTCATGAAGTCACTGAACCTTCCACCTATGCTTCCTCATTTCAGCCTCTTGCCCCTTTTCTCACCCCATTGCCCATGGATCTTGCAGGTCTCAGCTGCCAGAGAGGAAGTGCCTGGGCGCAGAGGTTTTCCGGGATACATGTACACAGACCTGGCCACCATTTATGAGAGAGCAGGCCGTGTGGAGGGCCGGGGTGGATCCATCACACAGATCCCCATCCTCACCATGCCCAATGATGGTAGCCTCCTCCCCTGCCCTCCAGAGCCCCGCTTCCTCCCTTCCCCACTGGACTCTCACAAATCCCATGCTGCTTTGCACAGAGGTGCAGTAACTCTTCTCCTCCATCAGGGCAGATGCTGTCCTTTCCTACACACCCATTTCTACCCCCTCACCCTCATGAGGAAAATAGGACCTGGGTGACCCCTGAATGGGTGGAGTCCAGGCCCCCAGCCACACTGAGACCAGTGCATTTTCTTGTAGATATCACCCACCCCATCCCAGACCTGACAGGCTTCATCACAGAAGGACAGATCTACGTGGACAGACAGCTGCATAACAGACAGGTACTGTTGCCTCCCTCCCCACTTCTGCACTCCATCTCACAGACATGGAAGAACAGATGTCCACTGCTCCTGCACATGAATGAAGCTGACCCAGTCAGGAGCTATGCACCCAGGAGGCCTGTGTGCGCCACAGCCTGGGTAGAGTCCAGCCCACCTGGCTGTGGGAACTTGGGAAAATAATCCTCTCAGAGCCTGGGGAGCCCCCTCCCTACTGGGGACTGAACCCAGGGCCTCCTGCATGCTAAGTAAGTGTCCTACCGCTGAGATATATCCCCAGTCCCAGGTCTTCTATGATATGGGAATAATAACACACTGATGCCTTGGCATCAGTTGGCATAATAAGAAGCATCTGGCAGATCGTAGATATTAAATAAATACCAATACTCTTCTCTTTCCAGTTATTTGCTTTGCTGAGTAAAAAACACCAGGTGACTGATACAAATAGATTGAAAATAATGTGTCTTTTATGAAGTAAGGTCGCATCATTTTCCTCCCTCACCATCCTGTCTAAAACCACGTGTTTAGTCACCTGGTCTACAATATATGGGAGATCAGAGGGTCAGGGTGTGACTGCTGAGCTCACTGTAAGATGAATGAGGAGGAATCTCCCAGAACAGGGGGAGGGGAGACAAGCAACTTGGGCGGGGTGGCCCTACTGTCTGCCACTCGCTTCCTCTGTTCCCCCAGATCTACCCCCCTATCAACGTGCTCCCTTCCCTGTCGCGACTGATGAAGTCCGCCATTGGGGAGGGCATGACGAGGAAGGACCATGGGGATGTCTCCAACCAGTTGGTAAGAAGGAGAAGGCCAGGGGCCGTTGGGTAATCTAGTTTCAGAAACTGGAAGTTTCTGGACGCCAGGCTTTTCTCTGGCAAAATTCCTTCGCAAAAAGGGGTCTCCCAAGCACAGCCAGGTTTGGAGGCCCTGGTGCCACGCCTGTGGTGCCGCCACCGCCTCTGCTCCCTCCTCCAGTACGCCTGCTACGCCATCGGGAAGGACGTGCAGGCCATGAAGGCAGTGGTGGGGGAGGAGGCGCTCACCTCCGAGGACCTGCTGTACCTGGAATTCCTGCAGAAGTTCGAAAAGAACTTCATCAACCAGGGTGAGGCGCCTGGTGGGCGTTGAAGCAGAACCTCTCTACCCTCCTTCGGTCCCATGCGCATAGCCCTAACGCTCCTGCTCGGTCCCTAGGGCCCTACGAGAATCGATCGGTGTTCGAGTCGCTAGACCTGGGCTGGAAGCTGCTGCGCATCTTCCCCAAGGAGATGCTGAAGCGCATCCCGCAGAACGTGATCGACGAGTTCTACTCCCGCGAGGGGGCGCCGCAGGACGCGGTGTCGGACACTGCGCTCTAGCCCGGGCGCCGCCTGGCGCAGCTGCGCGTTCCTGTTACCCTTGCCCTTGGTGCCGGTGGCTGCCCACCCTTTCCCACTCGCCATCTCCTCCTCCGTCATTCCCCCGCTGCCCCCAGTACCCGAACTCGCCACTTACGCGCCCACCTTCAGACCTCTGCAGGCTACGGGGGCTCCCTCTGTCTCCCTAGAGTCCCGGCACTGGGAAAGACCACAGGGAAAGCCCTTATCCTACTGTATTTTTATTTTTATTTTATTTTTTTCTGTAGTCGTGGTGCTGCTGCTGGGGACCTAACCCAGGACCTTGTGCATGCTCAGCAGCAGCTCTGCCACTGAGCTACACCCCCAGGTCTGAATTTTTATTTCAAAAGCCCCCAAGAGATGAAGTAACTGAGATGAATTATCTTAGGCGAAAATAAGATTGACAAGGAAATTTGATAATTGTTGAAGATACAAACGATGGATGCATGAAGTTCCTTAAACCATTCTCTCTCCTAAAAGAAGGGGCGGGGTGAATGAGGAGGAAAGGAAGGAAGGAAGGAGAGAAGGGAAAAGAACAGAGAAGGAAAAAAGAAGTATTAGTGCCTCAACAACTGACAATCAAATTCCTCTTAGAGAGGTATTTATCTTTGTTAGGAACTATCTTATGTGTTTGACTTTTAATAGTTCTGCTCCAGAGATACTGAGGAGGAATTTGGTTTGCTACAGACAGGAAGGCAGACGAGTTGTTAGGGAACTAGCCGGAGGGACATGACAGACTGTGGGTGCAGAAGGCTGAGGAAAGACCCCTAAGGAAGAAATTGGTGAAAGGCATCCTAAAATTCAGGATGCCTGGGGCATCTTTGGAAGTGGCCTGCTCTTCTGTGATGACCTCTTCTGTCTGCCACAATTACAAGGAAGTCATAAATAATTCTTTAAAAAAAGCTTTGTCCACAGGGCTGGGAGATGTCTTTATTTAACAACTTTATTGAGATATAATTCATACGCTATTCCCTTTACCTCTTTATAATGACTTGACAGCTTTTAGTATACTTAGAGCTGTGCAACCTTGACCACCATCAATTTTTAGAACTTTTTCATTACTCGGAAAAGAAAGTGTGTATCCCGCCCGAGCCATCTTGCCTCAACTCCTCCCTCCTGGGCCCTCCCGGCCTTAAGCAACCATTCATCTACTTTTTAGCTCTATGGATTTGCTTGGACTGGCCGTCTTGTATAAATGAAATGGTACAATATGTGTTTTTTTGTGACTGGTTTCATTCTCTTAACAAAACATTTTCAAGATTCATTCGTGTTTTAGTAGCTATCAGTACTGCATTGATTTTTACTGCCAAATAATATTTCATAATGTGATATCAAATCTTTTGTTTACCCATCAGTTTTTGGACATGTAAGTCATTTCCATTTTTTTGGCTATTAATAATGCTGCTATGAACATAATGTATGAGTTTTTATGTGAACATGTGTTCATTTCTCTTGGGTATACACCTAGGAGTAGAATTGCTGGATCAGATGGTAACACAGTTCAACTTCTTGAGGAACTTCCAGATTGCTTTCCAAAGTGGCTGCACCAGTTAACATTTCTGTCAACAGTGCATGAGGTTTCCAATTTTTCCACATCCTTAACAGCCCTTGTTATTATGTCTTTTTATAGTTTTACTTCTTCTTTTCAAACCAAGATGACTTTCTTTTCATTTTCTTCTCTAATTACCCTGGCTAGAACCTCCAGTATAATGTTGAATAGATGTAACAAGAGTAAACATGCTTGTCTTGTTCCTTATCTTAAAGGGTAATGAATTGGTTGTTCACCATAAATGTGATGTTACCTGTGGAGTTTTCAAATAATCCCCTTACCAAGCTGAAGTTCATTCTAATCTAAGTTTTGAATATTTACCATGAGAAGTTCGAAACTTTGTCAAAGATGTTTTTTGTCTGCTGAGATGATCCTGGGTTTTTGTCCTTTATTCTATCAATATGGTATGTAACCTTGATTTTCAGAAGTTAACCCAAACTTGAATTATTAGAATAAATTCCACTTTGTCATAGTGTACAATCCTTTTTTACATGTTATGGATTTGGCTTGATAGTCTTTTGTTAAGGGTTTTTTTTACGTCTACATTCACAAGAGATATTGGTCTGTGGATATTTTTTTCTTGATATGTCATCTAATTTTCATACTAGGGTAATACTAGTTTCATAGAATGAGTTGGAATTTTTCACTCCTCTGTATTTTTAGAAGCATTTGTTAATAAGAATTAATATTTGGTGTTAATTCTTCTTTAAATGTTTGACCTGAGCTTTTATTTGTGGGTAGTTACTACTGCTGCTGCTGCTTCTACTAATTGAATGTCTTTAGTTTCTAGTTGTCTAATCAGATTTTCTGTTTCTTCCTGAGCCCCTTTTGGTAGTTTTTTTCTAACAGGGAATTGTCTATGTCATCTAAGTTAGTTAAGTTTCTAGCCACTAGTTATTCCTAATATTACCTTGTAATGCTTTCTATTTCTGTAAGGTGCATAGTAACATCCCTTCTTTTATTCCTGACATTAGCAAATTTTAGTAAATCACTTTTTTCTTGGTTGTCTAAAAAGTTTGCTGACTCTGTTAGTCTTTTAAAAATGTCAACTGTTGGGGCTGGGGAGATAGCTCAGTTGGTAGAGTGCTTGCCTTGTAAGCTCAAGGCCCTGGGTTCGCTCCCCAGCACCCAAAAAAAAAAAAAAAAAAAATGTCAACTGTTAGCTTGATTTTTTCTCTGTTGCTTTCACTCATCTCAAAGCATTTTCTAATTTCCCTGGGTGATTTCTTCTTTGGCACATTTGTTATTTAGGAGTATGTCATTTAATTTGTACATATGTGAATTTCCTAAATTTTTTTCTGTTACTTGTTCCTAATTTCATTTCAGTGTGGTCAGAAAATATACTTTGTATGTTTTCAATTCTTTTAATTTTATCAAGTCTTTCTTGGTGGCCTGGCATATTGTCATCTGCAGAAGGCTTTGCGTGCACTTGAGAAGAATGCATTCTGCTGTTGTTGGGAGAAGAGTACTATAGAGGTTTGCTTGGTCCAGTAGGTTTCTAGTGTTGTTCTAAATCTCTATTTCCTCGTTGTACTTCTGCCTTATTCTATCCATTCTTGAAAGTGAGGTGTTGATGTCTCCAACCATTATTGTTGAATCATTTATTTCTTTCAATTCTGTCAGTTTTTGCTTCCTATATTTTGGGACTCTTGTTGTTAGATGCATGTATGTTTATAACAGTTAGATGTTTCTGATAGATTGACCCTGTTATTATTTATAAAATGGCCTTTTTATCTCTAGTGAGAGTTTTCTTCTTGGGTTAAAGTCCATTTTGATATTCATATAACCACTTTAGCTTTCTTTATATTTATAGATAGAGAGATAGAGAGATATAAAGAAATTATACATTTAGTTGTCAACGAATCTTTATTTTATTTATTTATTTATCTATGGTGCTGAGAATCGAACCCAGTGCCTCACATGTGCTAGGCAAGCACGCCACCACTGAACCACAATCCCAGTTACTTTAGCTTTCTTATGGTTGCTATTTGCCTGATACCTATTTCCATCCTTTTACCTTCAACTATTTATATCTTGGAATCTTAAGAGACTCCTGTAGATAGCATGTAGTTGGATATTTGTTTATTTATTTTGTACTGGGGGTTTAACCCAGGAATGCCTTACTACTGAGCTACATCCCCAGCCCTTTTTTGTATGTATGTATGTATGTATATATGTATTCATTTATTTATTTAGTTGCTCAGGGCCTTCTAAATTGCCGAGGCTGGCCTTGAACTTAGAATCCTCCTGTCTCAGCCTCCTAAGTTGCTGGGATTAATTGCCAATGCAACTGACTTGATAATGATTTTTATCCAGTCTGACTGTTATTACTGATAGGGATATACATATACTATTTGACTTTAATTTTCTATATGTGTGGTGACTTCTATTTCACTATTCCTCCTTTAATGCTTTCTTTTGGATTTGAATATTTCCCAGTGTAATATTTTAATTCCTTTGATGATTTTTTTCACTGTATTTTTTTAGTTGTTTTCTTATTGGTTATTCTAGGGCTTACCAAATTCATGTCAGCTTATCAGAACCTATTTCAGATTTATAGTAACTTAATTCTAGTGAGATAATGAAACATTATTCTTATACTTGTTTGTTCATTTCTTCTGCTTTTGTGAGGATTCAGATTTTTGTGCATGGTTACTTCTAGCTTGAAGAACCTTCATTACTAATTCTATAAGGCAGGGCTTCTAGCAACAGAATCTGTAAGTTTTTGTTTGTTGGGTAAGGTCTTTATTTTACTTTTTTTTTTTTTTTTTTTTTTTTTTTTTTTGGTACTGGGGATTGAACACAGGGCCGCTTAACTACTTTAACCACTGAGCCACATCCGCGGCCCCTTTTTTTTTTTTCATTTATTTTTAATTTAGAAAGGGGATCTCATTGAGTTGCTTAGGGCCTCACCAAATTGCTGAGGCTGGCTTTGAACTTGAGATCCTCCTGTCTCAACTTCCCAAGTCACTGGGATTGCATGCATTCACCACCATGCTTGGCCAATTTTGAAAGACTGTTTTCATTTTTGTTTTTGGATATAAAATTCTTAGCTGACAGTTTGGTGTTTTTTTTTTTTATTGCCCTCTGAAATTCATTATTTCTGATGAGAAGTAAATTGTTGATCGATCTTATTGGAATTCCCTTGTATGAGTTATTTATCTTTTATTTCTTTCAAAATTTTCTCTTTGTCTTAGTACAATGGTTGTTGATATATCTATTTTTATCTTATGTGGAGTTTTATGAGTTTCTGAAATGTATAGATGAAATTAATAGTGGGCTGGGGATACAGCTCAGTTGGTAGAGTGCTTGCCTTGCAAGCATAAGGCCCTGGGTTCAATTCCAGCACTGCAAAAAAAAAAAAAAAATTGCTGTCATCAAACCTGTAAAGTTAAAAAAAAAAAAAAAAAAAAAAAACCTGTAAAGTTTTCAATCATTATTTTTTTTAAAAAAAATTTTAGTTGTAGATGGACACAATACCTTTATTTTATTTATTTATTTGTATGTGATGCTGAGGATCAAACCCAGTGCCTCACACATGCTAGGCAAGAGCTCTACTACTGAGCCACAACCCCAGCCCCTTCAGTCATTATTTCTTTAAATATTTTTCTCACTCATTTCTCTCACCTGTCTTGTGGTATTCACATTATGTGTATACTGAGGTGCCCTATGGTCTCTCCCCTCCTCTTCTTTTCTCTTTTCTTTCCTCTCACTCTTCCTTTTTTTTTTTCCTTTTTTTGAGGCTCTATTCATTTGTTCATTCCTTTCCCCCTCTGTTCCTTGTATCACCTAATCTCTATTGTTATCATCAAGTTTTCTGATTCTTTCCTCTGCAAGTTCACATATGCTGTTGAGCTCTTGTAATGAATTTCTTTGGTGACTGGGTGCCAACCCAGGGCTTTGTGCATGCTAGGCAAGCACTCTACAACTGAGCTACACCACCAGCTCCCGGTTATTTTCTAAAAGAATTTGTCTCTATTGATATTTCCTGTTTGAGGAAATGTTATTATCATACTTCTACTTTTTAGCATGGCTTCCTTTAGTTCTTTTAATTACTTATAATGGCTACTTACTTGGTCTGTTATGTATGGGCCTTTTCACAAGCAGCTTCTCTTGTTTGATTTCTTATTTCTTGCTTATGGGTTATCATTTCCTGTTTATTTACGTATCTCCTAATGTTTTGTGGAAAACTGGATTTTTTTAGGTAACATGTTTTAGCAACTCTAGATTTTTATTTCCCTGCCTCTCTCTCTGGGACTTGTTTTGTTGTTTGCTTGTTGATTTGTTGTGATTTGGAAGGGCTCTTTCAGCAGTCTTCCCTCTCTCAAGATGAAGCTCTGAAATGAGGGCTACAGGGTGCAGCCTGGGGCATGCACGCAGCCACTCTGAGATAGCAGTGGTTTAAGCAGGATCCTCTTTCCCGTCGCTTTCCCTGACCTATTAAACAGCCTGCCTCTGTTGGTATGATAACGGGCTTTCAGCTTCTGCTCATCAGCAGCTTACTGCGTTATTTTCTATTTTCTATGATGCCCTGGGGAATAAACTTTTCCACAGACTTATCTCTTTACAGAGGTCATTTTTGGAGCTGAACTTTGAGGTTCATTCTAACTGTAGGTGGGCTCTTCTGAACTCTTTCCCTGCTTCTGGTAAACTAGCTGTCCTAGAGTTTAGATTGTTTTCAATTACTGACCACCAAAATCTCCATTGTTATTAGAGGGCCATTAGACTTGAATGCCACACCATTACAAATAAAGTCATTTCCACCGGGCAGGGTGGCCCATGTCTGTAATCCTAGTGGCTCCAGAGGCTGAGACAGGAGGATCAGGAGTTGAAAGCCAGCCTCAGCAACTTAGCAAGGCCTACACAACTCAGTGAGACCCTGTCTCTAAATAAAAATAATATATAATAATAATAATATATATTATAATAATATATAATAATATATAAATTATATATATATAAATTATATATATATAAATTATATGTATATATACATATATATATATATATAAATATATAAAAATATATACACACACACATACATACAGGCTGGGCTCAGTGGTTAACTGCTCCTGAGTTCAAACTCCAATACCAAAAGAAACAAAAACAAAAACAAACAAAAACAAATAAAGTCATTTTCTTTGATGGAGATCTTCGGAGTTCTCAGGGACTATGGATTGGCTGGGCATAACCTTTGCAATCCTCCTGTGGATCTGAAAGCAAGGATGGTAGATTCTCTCAATGTCACCCTCCTTTTTGAGCAGGGTTCTGGGCAGGAGCAATAGCCTCTGGTCCTCTTAATTTGCCTCTCCTGATATTCAGTCTTTGCCCTATGAGCAAGTTGGGTCGAGGGTAATCAGGGCCCCAGTATTCTGATTGTCATGGGTGGAGCATCAGCCCTGTCAGTAGAGGTGAGATAAAGGAATTCCCTGAATCCTTCAGCTGCACTCATGATGAATTTAGCCTGTACCAGTTGGAGCTGGGAAGGGGAGGGAAAGGTGTCCTGCTCCTACAAACTGAGGAGGAGAGAACCGCCATTTTTTTGGCCATATCACCCACATTAAAGCTTCATCATTGCTCTGAGATGGGTGAGGCAGGGAGGAGAATGAGTCATGGCTCAAATGCCAGAGTCAGACCATTCTTACTGAGACTTAGGAGGTTTTCTTGAATGTTTCTTCATTTTGTGTATGCCTTAAGACAATGCCCAGAGTCTTTAAATAGTTTTTAAAGATAATTTCCACCAGTTACGGTTATTTCTTGAAGATCAGGTCTATGGAGCTCCTCATACTACCATTTCAGAAGTGGAGGTTGGGTAGAGATTTAAGACAAACTTATTCAAGATCTCAAAAGTCCCGGAGACATCAGAATTATATTCTGGGTCCCTTCTGGGATCCTTGGAATTAGCGTGCTACTCAGATAGTAATCTGAATAAATAACCTCCTGGATGTGGGGCTTCATGCTCCCATGTGAGACGCCCCGTAGAGGGAATAAGACACTAGCCCAGCCAGAGCTTTGCTGGTCATTTGGAATTGCTCTGAAGCTGAAGAAAAGAATCCATTCAGATTCAACATGTTCTTTGAGAGTACTGGGATATCAGATAGGGAAACGGGCACACAACTGGGAAATGTGGTGTAAGGAACACAACTTGTAGCCAGGTGCAGAGGAGTACACCTGGAAATCCTGCATCTTTGGAGGTTGGGACAGGAGGACTACAAGCCTCAGCAACTTAGTGAGACCCTGTCTCAAAATAAAAAATAAGAAGGGATGTAGCTCAGCAATAAGTGCCCCTGGGTTCGATCCCTAGTACCAAAAAAACCCAAAAAACAAAAAACAAAACAAACCAAAAAAAAAAAAACAAAGAAGAAGAAGAAGAAGAAAGAAAGAGAAAGAAAGAAAGAAAGAAAGAAAGAAAGAAAGAAAAAGAGAATGGAAAGGGGACTACAACTTGCTTTCTCTAGTGTGCCTGTGGGGAGCAGACCTGCCCACCCCCACTGATCAGTGAACAATCCTGATACCTTTCTTCTTTCAAATCTTGAGCCAAGAGGCAAACATTCCCTACCTCATCTGTTGACACCTGTCTTTCAAATTTCCTTCCTCCTCCAAATGGGTGTGTCCATTCCAATAAGACATTATTTCCCCTCTGTCTTCTGCAATTACAACTGGATATCCAGGTTGCTGACCTGAAGGTCCTATTTCCTACCCCATTACCTGAAGAGCCAGAGCTCAGACCTTCCAATGGAAGACTCCCACCTGTTGGCAGCCAAGTCCCATATCCTGCTACCGTCTTTGGGCCAGTACACTGCTGGGTCACACAGTGAAGGAATCAGCCTCCAGACCTGTTCCAAGTGTAATACTTCAGTTTCACTTACTTGCAGCCCCAGCAGTATAGGGACAGGTCCCACTGTCCCCTGGAGCTTCGCAGTGCTCTATTCCACATGGCTTCCTTCAGGGACCATCCCACTGGTTCCAATTAGTTTACTCAATGGAGAATTTAACCTCAAGAGCTTTGCACTAATCAGGCTTCAGTTGAACATGACAGAAACTCAGTCCAAACTAGTTTAAGCTTCAAGAGGGGTGGCTTAGAGGGTTGGTGGGGAGAGGGCATGGAGGAGCAGGCCTTTAACATTGAACCTTTCTGGGTTCTGCCCTACTTCTCTGAGTGCATTTCCTCCCCCAGCCTTCCCCCTCCCTTGCCCAGGACTGTAGAACCAATTGCTCTGAAGCCATACCCTTACCTCCCCCTTCCAGTGGAAATCAAGTCTTTCTCTGGCCATTTTGTGCTGTCTGCCCTCTCCATGGTCCAGGCAGCTTTACACATGCTAGGAAGTGCTATACCACTGAGCTACAACCCCAAACCCAGGCTTTGCTTGTTTAGAAGGTGCTTGGCAAGGGTCCTGACTCCTTCTGATTCCTGGGGTAACAAGGCAAGTGGGTTCCCAGAGGTGGTTTCCCTGGAAAGGGGGAAAGGTGCTTCTGAGTGAAGAATTTTCATCCCTCACTGCAGGTCACTGTGATCATAGAAGATCCTCATTCCTTCTTCAGTTTTCCCAAAGCAATCATTTGGGATGTTGGGGTGCAGAGGGGAGAAGGTGGTAAGATGGGAAGTTAGGATAGGTATGCCCAGAGTTAGTCCTGGAGCCTCGGGAGTCCTCTCAAGGAGAGGTGAGATGGTGCACAGCTCAGTGAGAGAAACTGATTCAAGCAACAGTTAGTACTTGATTATTAGTAAATGTATTGTAAAAAGTCAAAAGGCAAATGGGGAAAATATTGGCAAAGAATATCAAGGGTCACTATGCTAATAAGTTTTACATATCAATAAAAAACATATTAAGCCTTGCAAGGTGGCACTTGCCTGTAATCCCAGCTACTTGGGAAGCTAAGGTGGAAGGATTGCAAGTTCAAGGCCAGCCTCAGCTATTTAATGAGGTCCTGTCTCAAAATGAAAAATAAAAATGGCTAGGGATATAGCTCAGTTGTAAAGCACCCAGAGTTCAATCCCTAGTCCCTAACAACAACAACAACAACAACAACAACAACAGCACAGTGCTGGATAGTGCTTCTCTGCTGGCACTCTTCTTGCTGCTTGCAGTGCCTTGACTACCTGTGAAGTAGACACTGTGATCCCCATTTTGCTGAGGCAGAAACTAAGGCATAGAGGTCAAGTGTCCGGCCCACACTGCTGATGCACAGTGAACCTGCTTCACTGCAGGTGGAAGGGAAGTGAATATAAAACCTTTCCGGAGGGCAGTTTGGAAATCCATATTGACAGTTTAAAAATATTTATTCCCTTTCACCTAGTAATTCTACTTACAGAAATCCATCTTAAGAAAACAACCAGAATTGAGCCATTTTGCTTCCTGCAGCACGTATGACATGCAGCACATCCATTAAGATCTGGGCTGTGGGTGCGTCATAACGGATGCTTATTACGTGGAATGACAGTGGGAGGTAACGGGAACGCCAAATGAAGAGATACAAAAATGTACACGTGACATGTGCATTGATCTCATCAGAACGTGATTTCTGCAGGTGGATTCTGCGAGATGATTTTTAATTTTCACACTGTGCTTCTGTTTCAACTTCTGTAATCAGAAAGAAAGCTAAGTGTGGTTTTTTCTGTGCTGGATGTTGAGTTTCTAGGGCGGCGGGCCCCCGGCGGCTAAGGTGGGGTGTATTGGGGTGTATTGGTTCAGAGCAACGGAGTCGGTTGGGAGGGGGCAGTGGGCAGGGGTCCTCCTAGGCGCCCCGGCTCTGTCCCTGCAAGGAACAAGACCATCGACCTTCGAGGCTGGAAGAATGGGCTACTGACGCCCTGGAAGAGGCTGCCAGCAGCGGAGTAGCGACCCGGGGGAGCGCGGCGGAGTCCACGCGCTGCCACACGGGCACCGGGGCTCCAGGCCAGAGTTCCAGATCCTCGGCAGCTTCGGTTGCCCGGAGCTCTCTGCGTTCTGGACAGTGGCTGGGGACCGAGGACCCAGAAGCGCAAGAATGCAGAAGATCGAGGCAAAGGGCAACTCCACCGGGTTCCATCAAGCGGCCATCGAAAGCCTTCCTGAGGGTCACCAGGAGTGACTCCAAGCGGTCCAGGTGGGCCTAGGGAGAAGGCGAGCGCAGCGCCTCCCAGGCGGGGCATTGCCACCGAGGGCGGGGGCTGAAGTTGCGGCCCGAAAAACCCGGGAGCAGGGCTGGGGCCAGGGCCCGACCCCTGGGAGGTGCCTGTTAACTGCCCTCTCCACATCCACCCTTCGTGGGACCGCGCAGCCCAGCCCTGCTCACTCCCACCCCATGCTGACTCTAGCACCTTGGAGTTGTGGGAGCAAAGGGCCAATGGGTGCTATTTTGAGTTGTTTGCCGCTGCTGTGGGCGATGTGGAATGGCTGAGGTTCTGTCTGAACCGGAAGCACTGGGATATCCCGACCGACAACAAGGTAAGACCTTGGAGTGTCGGGGCAGGGACTGAGTGCCCCTCTTCCCACCTCCCATTCTGCACAGAGCTCCTCACACAGATGGCCTTTTTGGTGTGGCCGGTCCTATTCACCTTCCGTGGGAGGCCCATTGTGGGGCAGGGAGGGAGACAGAGTAAGCTGATGAGCAGGCACTGGGAATGGGAAAGGGCTGTGAGCCAGTCCTAGGGGCACAGGGAAGTGGGGAGGAGTGACCCCAAGAAATTGCTGTATAGGCAGGTTGTGACCCTGGAGTCTCAATCTTGCTCAGCTCTCTCTTACCGGACTCTGGCCCCCACAGGGCTTCGCTGCCATCCACTTTGCAGCCCGGGAGGGCAAACTTGACTGCCTGCAGGTCTTGATAGAGGAGTACCAGTTTCCAGTAAACTTGCCCACCAAAAATGGTCAGACCCCTCTACATCTGGTCATTCACAAGGACAACAAGCCCGTGGCCCTCCCCTGCATTGACTACCTGCTCCAGAAAGGAGCAGCCATCAATAGGTGAGTCCAGCCTGCTTCAGAAGGAGGCTTCTTCTAGGCAGACAGGAATTCCACCTCTAGTGGTCAGCTCAGGCAGGCCACTAAACCTTCTAAGCCCAGTGCTCGGGTTTCCAAACTCATATGAATATTGAAATCACCCAGGAGGCTTAATGCCTTTGTTCCCATTCAAAGGCTGTTATGGAATGGGATTGAACCCAGGGCACTCTACCATTAAGCTACATCCCCAGCCCTTTTGAATGTTTTTGTTTTTTTGTTTTTATTTTTATTTTTTTAAGACAACACTCAGTTGCTGAGGCTGGTCTCAAACGTGCAATCCTCCTGCCTCAGTCTCTAGAGTCACTGGGATTAGACATGCACCACCATGCCCAGCTCAAATGTTTTGATTTAAGGGGTCTGTATTGTGGCCTGGGCTTTGGAGGTCTGAGAAGATTCCCAGGTGTTTCTGATTTGCAGCTAAGTCTGGGAACCACTGCCAGTATCTTCAACCGAATATTTGGGAGGAGGACATGCTAGTGCATGAGCACACATTAAATTAACAGGAGAGGGCAAGGGACACAGCCAGGGTCACCCTGTGGGCTAGCAGCAGAGCAGGGTCTGGAAGTTGGTCTGCCCACTTGATGAGCAACCAACCTGTCCTTCCTTTCTTGCCCTCTTTCCTCTTGGTGGGGCCTTCCACAGCAAGACCAAAAGCGGCTCCACACCCCTGCATCTGGCATCCCGTGAAGGAATGCTGAGCTGTGTGAAGTTCCTGGTGCAGAATGGTGCCAATGTCCACGCCAAAGATGGCACTGGCTGCAAGCCCATCGACTACTGCAAGATATGGAACTGTCGTGCCTGTGCCCGGTGAGGGTGTGAGAATAACCCTAAGCCTGCATCCCCACCCCTCTCTCCCAGCCCCTCTCCTGCTCCTCTTCCAGGGCCCTCACCCAAGGCTGAGCCTTTAAGAGGAAGGTCTGGGAAGCCAGATGGTGAGGGGATAAGCCTGCTGAGGAGGCCCCCCGCCCAGGATATTATTGAGGGTTTTGCCAGGCGTCACCCTCTTGGGTTAAACACTGCCCTCCTTCCTTACCTGGGGCCCCTGGCTCCTCAGCAGTGGGAGTGGTGACCAGGCCATCAGACACTTTCCTCTTTCCCCTCAAGGACATAGTTAGCCAAAGGACCCCTGGAGAGGGGCATGAGTCATTTTGCTCATCCCTACTCTGACAGCTCCTCCCACCCCGTCCAAGCCCTCAGCAGTCACCAGTCTTCCAGCCCTAGTGGAAGTCCAGGCTCTGTGGAATGACACACCCCATCCTGGCACCAGGTTCTTGAAAGATGCCATGTGGAAACGGGACAAGAAGGATTTTGCCTGTGAGATGGGGAAACTGAAGCGCCTCAAGGATCAGCTGCTCATCATGGAACACGACTACCTACTTGAGTGTCAAGTAAGGGGGAAGCTGGGCAGGACCGGGGCACTGGCTGCTCTGCAAGCTTGTGAGCAGAGAGGCAGGGACTCTGCATTGTGGTGAAGAGAGTGAGAAACACTTCCAGCCATCCCACCAACTCAGGAGGCTGAGGCAAGAGGACCGCAGGTGCAATGCCAGTCTGGGCAACATAGCGAAATCCTGTCTCAAAACAAAACATAAAAAGGATTTTGGATATAGCTCAGCGGTATAGCACCCTGGGTTCAACCCCCAGTCCCAGGGGAAAAGAAAGCATTCCCACCAAGACAGAGCCTCCCTCTCCCCCATGCTCTGCTGAAATCTCTCCCATATAAGCCATCCTTTCAGGTCAGAAGTTATTTCCGGTATTGGAAAGCAAATATAGCCGAAAAGAGCAAGTATTCATGAGCCCCCCTCAGGACAAGGCTCTCTAATGACACCAGAACCTGCCTAGCACTGGGACTCACACTCTGTTAAAAAATTATTCACCCTTCCTCCCAACAGACCACTATGCTAGGCACCTCCAGACCCTGTGGCCCCAGAGACCAACAAGGTGTGGTCCCCACTCTAGTTTAGAGGCTAGTGAGGAGGCAGGTAATGTTCCCATGGGAGTGTAGTGGGGTGACAGGAAGGGCCTGGAAGGATGCTTAAGAGGTATCTTTGAAGGTGGGCAGCAGTTGGCCATATGAAGGAGTAGGGAAGGGCTAACCAGGCAGAAGAAATAGTCATGTAGGAAGGCATAGGGACACATGGAACATAATATATGCAGAGAATGGCAAATTCGGGGATCAGATGTGAGTTAGAGACTGACAAACTAGAGATCTGGCAAGGGTCAAGATCAATGAAAGACTTTGGCTAGAGAAGAAAGGGGATTTCAAGGAGGAATAATTACATAGGCTGAACAACAAAAACAAAAACACAACTCAGAGAACCTAGAAAGATGCTGGGAATCTTAGGCCGAGACTGAAGTGGGAAGGGCTGCAGGACCCTACTGACTCCAGCTGCATTTCTCTCCACTGCTCCGCACCCCTTTGTTGTGTCACCCAGTCTTCACAGTCACATGCATCCACAGGGAGGCAAAGCCAATCTGTTTCTTGTGGCCCTAACCCTTCCCAGAGTCCCTTATAGATCTCCACTTGGAGAATCTGTTATTGGCTTCAATTGGATCATGTGTCCTTCTTGTTCCAATGACTAGAACTAAAGGAAAGCCATATGCTGATTGACAGAGGTCTGGGGCAAGGCTGAGGGAATTATGATGATTGGCTTAGCCTAATCAGAGCCTACCCCTGCAGTCGGGTCAATCTCCAACGTATCTGATTGTTTAGCAACAGTCTGGGACTGAGACACTGAGAGTACAGGGTGGGGAGATTCTGTGACAGGTGGAAGGTTCAATTCCAATGGAGGGAAGGACAGAGTTTGACAAGTCATTGCTGCCCAGCCTGGGAGTAAGCCAACTGTAGCCTCCCCTGCTTGACTTCTCGAAGTCTGCTTCTCTGAGAGCCCTGTCCAGATTAGCTCCAGGTTTAATGGTGTAGTTTGGACTTCTCATTTGCTTTTTCCCCATCCAACCAGAGACTCAGGTGGCGAGACAGGTAGCCACTATCACACTGGGATTCCTTTCTGGGAAGGGGGCTTATGCCCCATAAGGCTTGAGGTTTTCCCTAGGGCAGGGACTGTGGCCCTCTCCTTTCTTCCTTAAGTTGGAAGCTCACCTAGGTCAGAGTATATGTCCCCCATCAGGTTAGAGGTCTCCCCATCAGCCCAGAAGCTCTCTTAGGGCAACAGTTGTCTCCATCAGAACACTGGCTCTCATAAGGCAGGAGTTTCTTTCAAACACAGCGTTTCTCTGTCAAGGACAGTAGACCTAAGGTTTCGAAGGCCTGTAGCCAAGGGCCTCCTTCTGACCTTCTTCCACTCAAGTGCTAGAGTGGGCCACCACCACTGTTTTCCTGTTGTTGCAGAAAGAACGCCAACTTCTGAGAGAGGATGATTTCAGGAAGTGGCTGCGTTCCAAGCTGCCATGTCAATTCCATTCCCTGGTCTGTGATACCAAGGAAGAGGAGGCTGATGTCCCACCTTTGTCTACTGCCCTCTCCAAGATTCAAAAATCCCAGATTTCCATGAGCTTCCACCCTTCCTTGGAGGGACACCTGCAAAATATACTACAGCCCGTGGCGCCTCCCAAGCCCAGCTACAAGAAGCCCACCATCAGACGGCCCACCGCGTGGAACATTAGCACTAACCCTGCCACATCACCTACCACCGAGATCGGAAGCCCGCAGGGAATCCGCCTGGGTGTGCACCCAGACCCCTGCCAGGAGCATGACTTCCGTGACTTTCTGAAAGTGACTCCAGACCCTCATGGTGGAGCATGGCTGCAGACGGTGGATGGCCACTGGGTGGCGCCTGTGCCCAAGCTGCCTTACAAGGTGATAGTCCGAGTTCTGTACCCAGGGGCACAGCCATTCAGGATGAAGGTGCCCCAGGGCCTTTATCCCATCAACATACTGGATGTGCCCAAGAAGCGGCACTTCAGTGAAGACACCTTCCAGGCCAATGCTCTGGTCATGAACCTGCATGAGACATTTGATGAAGCCTTCCTGGCAACCATTCAAGCTCATCAGGGGCTCCCTGCCCTACCTTCCCCCCAAGACTCCCCATAAAGTTATTTTGGTGGCCTCTCTACCTGAGGCAACCCCATGAAGGTTGAGGTGTGGTGATTCACATTGTGGGTGGGGAGGAAAGGGGAGGGAGTGCCGTGGATTTCCCACTCCCCAGCTCAAGGACAGGAGGCACCTCTATATCCTCCTCTGAAAGTCCAGGCTCCAGGCCTCCCTTCTCTCTGAAGAAATCTCTTGGATCTCCCCAGGAATCCAAATTAGGGCAGAGCTCTAAGGTTCAGAGTGGGGGTCAGTCACTATGCTGGGCCCTAGCAATGTAAAAGTGACACTTTGGTTCCCACCCCAACCCAAAAAGGACAAGGCTTCCAAGACAGAGGAACTGCAGGGAAATTCTGCTGCTGCAGGTGCTGAGCCTCACTCTTCACCTGCAGATCCGGCCTGGGTGGAGGACAGCTAATACGTCACACCCTGGCATGCCACATGCCACATGAACTGCTATCTCTTACTCCTACTATTAGAGGTTTCTGCAGTTCAGGGAGACGTAGGCAGCACACCTGGGGAGAGGATCTGTGGCTTTGATGTGAGAATATGAAAACACTTGTACTTCCTCCAGGAAGCCACTCCAGGTCCCCTGCAACCCCCTTGTGCACGTAACAATTCATTCATTAAACAAACATTTATTGAGTGTTTTCTATGTGCCAGGTGCCAAACCCCAAGCACTGTTGATACAAAAATTCAAGGACAGTTCCTGCCCTCAAGGAGCTTACAGTCTAATGAGGAGACAGACCATAAAGCAGGCAAATAAGCCCAGAATGATCTGTGTGGTGTGCTGGAGTAGGGCTTATGGAAGACAGGACAGTCAAAGCTCCTTGGTGGAAGTAAAATCTAAACTGAGACTTGACAGAGAAAGTACCAAAGTGAGTAGAAGAAAGGAGAATCGAAGTGGCACGAGAGCCATAGCATCTCTGCACACAGGAGGCTGCAGTCAGAGTGCAAGAAGGCCAGTGACAGGCCAGAGAGGGAAGCAGGGGCTAGAATACCAGGAGTCTCACAAGCCATGCTAAGGAGTCTGGACTTCATCCTGAGGGCAGCGAGGAGCCAAGGAAGGTTTTAGGCCAGGGAGTGACTTGATCCAACTGCATTTTAGAAAGATAACTCTGGCTAGCCAGGGGATAGAGAGTTGGAGGCTGTCATAATAAGGTAAACGTTGACAGTGGGAGTGGTGGCTCAAATCGAGATGTTAAGAAGACAGACTTGACCATTTTTAGAGATTGGACATGGAGGCAGAAAGAGAAAGTTTCCTGTTTGGATCCTGAGTGATCTTGGGACCAAGGCAGCTAATCCCACAAGGGAAGTTTTGCAGAGATAGCAACAAGTGCCACCTGGGTTATGTCAGTGCATAAACCCAAAAGGCAGCAGAACTATGATTCAGATCAGGAGGGATGCTGGGGATGGAGGTCAACTCTTAGTTCCTTGGCAGAGTCCCTGAAGACATCAGCCTGGATGGGCTTCCCCAGGGAGCCCATAACAGAATTTGGAAAGACCCCAGCATGTACAGGAGACTAAAAGCAGCAGCCAGAGAAGAAGAAGCACAACCAGCCACAGAAGTGCCAGCCAGGAAGTGTGATTTAGGAAGCAGGGGGTGATCAGCCATGTCAGTTGCTGTTAAGATCCAGTAAGATAAGGCATAAAGCGTCCGCTGGATTTAGCCCATGAAGGCCCACGGCCACCCATGGGAGAGCGCTGACCAGCAGTAGAGTGAATGGAGAGAGTGAAGCCACATCATCAGGGTGAGGAATAAAATGGACAGCAAGGGAGAGCAGGGCCAGCTTTTAGCCCATCAATGAGGAGGATGCTGGCCTCGTGCCCTCTACCTTGTCCGTCCTTCTCTGCATAGCAGAAAAGGGCCTGGGAATCTCACCTGCTTCCAAAGAAGACCAAGATGTGCTAATCCTCCCAGGGAAAGGGGAAGGCTGGTATTTTAAGAGAATGGAAATGCTAAAGTCAAGGAAATGAAGGGCTATGCTGGGACTTCGGGCATGATATAGAGAAAAGATTTCTAAGCAAGTGTCTCCCCAGTGGCTTAAAGGTACCACATGTGCAATACTATCTCTGCACCTGCAGCCTCACTGTGAGGTAGAGGACAGTGATGGCTCTCATGGGGACTTCATTCCAGTATGGACTGTTGAGCACTTGCAAGGCACTGCAGTTGGAGTGCAAGGTCAACAGATGCGGGTCTGTGCCTGAGACCTGGTCTGCCTTCTCAGAAGGCAGAGATCATCTCCGTGGAAGCCAGGAGCACATAAAAGAGTGCCAGACCTTGTGTGCTCTTAGAGCGACAAACAGCCTCTCCCACCAACCCCATTTCTTAAAAAACAGGCTAGAGCCCAGGCAGCCTAGAAGCCAATTTTTATTTTTCTTTGAGCCTGGAATAGAATTCAACCAGAAACCACCCCTTTTCTCAGAGGAAGACTTATAAATAGGATTCTGTAGATGTTATTCTGAACATTTAACCCAGTTCTAAACTATCTCCTAGCCCTAGCGTGCCAGAGCCTCAGGGAGAAAAGATGCAGACAAGGGAGGTGCATAATCCCGGGCCAGGTTCTAGTCCTCCCCTCTGCCCCCTTTCCACTAAGGGCCACAAGAAGAGTTCCTTTGTGAGAATAAGACCCAGACCCAGAAGAGGAGTCCCTGGAGCAGACAACTAGTCTAGTCCAGGGAGAAGGTTAGCAGGAAGAAAGGAAGGTGAACTTTGGGGGTATTAAGGCAAACAGTGCCACCTAGAATCTTTATTCAAATGGGAATCAGCAATTGGACAAAAATCACAGTTCAACAGCAAAAACCATTTCTCCTGGGTACCAAGACATGGCCCCTCCCTATGGCCATCTGCCCAGAGAACTTGTCACCAGCTGCTTTCCAGCTTCACAGACCCTGCCCTGCCTGAGCCAGAACCTCCCAACCCTCCTGGGAGAGTGAGGGGAGGGCCTCCTGGCTAAGCAGGCTCTGCCACCCTCCTTGGTGCCTTGTGAGGAGACCATCCTGGCAGCATCAGATCCGAGCCAAGCTGAGTACCCTGAGGAGGGTGGGATGGAGCTTCAGAACTGAGGGGAGGGAAGCCAGGGCCGGTGGAAGGTGCCTTCCAGGCCTCTGGCCCCTACCTAGAACAGAGGTCCAGGCGCCTGACTCTCCTTCTTGCTCCCACATCCCCTCCCCACGGGGGTCAATATATCTTCTGACGACTGGGTAGAATGGCCTCTTTGATGAAGGAGAAGACAACCAGGATCCCTAAGCGTTTGCCCCGTTTGCCTTTGGTGAAGTAATTGGAGACCACGTCATCTGTGGAGACACAGGCAGGGAGATGAGTATGAGCGTACGAGAGTGAGAGTGTGTGGGTGTGTGTGTGCACGCACGCAGCTCTCCCAACCCAGAGCCCCACTGTCTCATCATAGGGCTGGCTCAGGTGATTCCAGTCAACTCGGGCCTTGCTGGCATCCCCCACCTGGCCCTTACAGATCCCTTCTCACCTCCTGGCTGCATGGTAGAGGGCAGGACGTTCTCCCCAGCCGAAAGTGACACAAAGAATGCAAAAGGGATTATCCACAGGCAGAAAGTGAAGTAGGCCAGGACCTGGCAACAAGAAAGACTGAAAAGGGGGTGTCCAGCAGGCAGCAAGAGGGGGCTAGGTGTGGTCACTGTGGGTATTAGAGAGGTGGCTAAGTGCAAAGAAAGCCTGTCCCTGATCTCTGCAAGGACCAGGGGCCAGGAAACAGGGTCAGGACATTCTCAGACATGGAGATGACTCCATAGTGAAAGGTGGAAACTAATGATGACTGAATGTGGTCACATTCCCAAAGAAGTGACCCATCCTGCCCTGGGGCTTCAAGTTGGAGCTGTAAGGTATGGAGCAATCCTGGGAGAAGAAAACCTTGGCAGGCTATGGAGGACACTAGGGCTCAGAGCTATAGCCTACCCCTAGCCCTGTGGGGTCTGAGTCAGACAAAGTCAGCCCAGTGTCCCTTCGGGGCCTCAGATGACCCCATTGGGGTACCAAAGGACTCACTGGGGAATGCAGTATCTTCCCCACTTCAGTGATAAGGATCCCTTCTGTTCCTCAGTCACCCTGCTTTCAAAAGTCATCTATGTCATGTTTTGTTTTTTAAAAGACATATGATCCCTCGATATACTCAGCTTCAGATCATAAGTAAGTTCACAAAGTAAACCATGCAACTCCCCCTGCTACCCGCATTCTGTTACTAACTGCATATGCTGGGCACTTCTTACCTCTGAGAAAGGATAATATTCTTCCGCAAAAAACTGAAATGCTAGGTAATGATTCACCACCACTAGTCCTGTTAAGGGAATGAAGAGTCAGTCAGCTTAGGGGAATGATGAATGACAACAGGATTCATAAGCTTCCTGGGAGTTGGGGGCCCTGTGTCTTACTCCCACTTTGCACTCAATTCAGAGTGTGGCTTTGACTCAAGTATATCACTGTCTAGAACGCAGTTGTCCATCTGTCAAGATGGGAGAATCAGCCAGGTGTGGTGACCCACACCTGTAGTCTCAGGGACTCAGGAAGTTGAGGCAGGAGAACTTTAAGTTCAAGGCAGCCTCAGCAAATCAGCAAAACCCTCAGCAACTCAGCAAGACCCTGTCTCAAAACAAAAACTAGGCAGAAGATAAAGATCAGTGGTAAAGCACTCCTGAGTTCAATCCCCAGTATCTACACCTCTCCCCGCAAAAAAAAAAAAAAGATGGGAGAATAAACTCCAACCTGCCCAATGCAGAGGGCATCATGTGTAAAGTCAGAAGACAGGTAAGAAAGCTCTAGCATGTTAATAAAAAGAGGATTCTGTGTTACATAATCCAAAGCATGGTGACAATGAAACTGTTTTTTTGTTTGTTTGTTTGTTTGTTTTTTTGGTGGTGGTTATCTTTTTGCAGTACTGGGATTGAACGCAGGGTCTCAAGCATGCTAAGCAAGTACTCTACCACTGGGCTACATCCTCAGCCCTTTTTTCTTTTATTTTAAGATAGGGTCTCATGAAATTGCGCAGCACTTGCCTTGATTTTGTAATACTTCAGCCTCCCAACTAGCTGTGATTATAGGTGTGCGCCATCACACCCAGCACGAACCTGGTTTTTATTGAATACAGGTTCTAAAGAAAGCTCTCCTATAGGCAGTAGGTGGAAGGAAGACCTGAATGTGCAGACCACACCCCTAAGAAATTCTGCTCCAAACTGGGAAGCATATAAACAGTCTCCTCAAGTAAAGGGGCCCTCATTCCTTGGGATTAAAAGGGCATAGTTTGTAGACACTTTGAGGTATGATCGTATGGTTCCTCTGAACACTAGGGAGGGGGTCCTTCCCCATCCTGCTCTAGAGTGAGGTGCACTAGTCTGATATGTTTTGGTCCCACACACACCTCTTTAGTGTGCAACTAAGTTTATGAAAAAGAGCAAGCAAGCAGATCCGGGAGAGAGGCTAGTCAAAGGCAGGTGTCCCTAACTATTCCCATGTTGAGATGAAGGGCAGCAGTAGAAAGAATGTGTCCCCTGAATCTGAAGCCCCTCATATACACCTCATAGCAGCTACCATGTCTCTTTTTTCCCCCTTGCCTCTCCCCTTCTAAGATGATGACCACAGCTCTGCTTGCCTCGCCATATGCAAAGGCTAAGGGATACTGGAAGACAATGCCCTGTGCCCACAAGATCTTTTGGAAAATCCCAGAGACTTGGAAGGCTCAGGCGGGAGGATCACAAGTTCAAGGCTACCTGAGCAACATAGCAAAACCCTGTCTCAAAATAAAAATAAAAATGACTGGGGTATAACTCAGAGGTAGAGCTCCTCTGGGTCCAAACCCCAGTACCATAAAAAAAAAAAAAAAAAAAAAAAAAAAAAAAAACAGGTGCAGTGGCATATGCTTGTAATCCCAGGAGTCAGGAGGCTGAGGCAGGAGAATCCCAAGTTCAAATTCAAAGCCAGCCTCAGCCACTTGGCCCCTGGTACCAAAAAAAAGTCTTTTGGAAAAACTCTCTTGGACATCTAAATGGCAGGCTGTAGGCTAGAGGAATGACAAAGGAAACCAGAGGAGTCCCACAGGAGTCCCACAAAAAACCCCAATGAGCAAATTTTACCGTGAAATCATACCAGGGCACTTAGGGAAGGGACCAGTCCTAGTTTACTACTATGCCCTCCCTGGGGGTAATAGTCTCTTTCCAAGTTTCCCACAGAAATAGAAAAGTAGCTCTAAAACAACCCCCGACTCCGTCTGATACCTTGACCAGTGATGACTAACAGAAGAGACAGCAAACATGGTGACCAAAAACTTTCTAAAAACTTCTCCATGAACACCTATAAACATCTATAATCACCTACTATGTGCCAACTGAATTTCCCAAAGGTCATGTCAGAAACATCACCTCCAAACAGATCGAGTAGCTAAGGCCCAGAAATGACTACCCAAGGTTAGAAAGCGGTGACAGGCAAAGGCAAGAAGGCAGGGGTCCTCAACTTCAAGGCATCGGCAACCACCGAGAATTTGACTTGAAAAGGCAGTCCCCATGAGGCATGTGCACCAGGCCCTTGTCTGAGGGGGCTCATAGCCCTCTGAGGCTCCAGTCTTTTTTTCTTTCTTTTTTTGATACTAAGTTTGAAGCTTTTGATACTAAGCTTTACCACTGAGCCACATCCCCGGCCTTTTCATTTTATTTTGAGATAGGGCCTCACTAAGTTGCTCAGGGCTTTGCTAAGTTGCTGAGACTGGTTCTGAACTTGTGATCCTCCTGACTCAGCCTCCCCAGTTGCTGGGATTACAGATGTGAACCTCTGTACCCAGCAAGGCTCTAGTCTTAATCATGACTTTGGGTCAAAAGACTGGATGGGAAGCTGCCTACCTCTCAGGGCAGGGCCTCAAGATTTTCAGACCAAAGTGATTTCTGAGGCCGGGACTACTCACTTGAGAGCCCTGCCTCTGCCAATCTACAACCTCTTCTCCCTTCCCAAATCCTTCTTCAAACTTACCTCTTTGGAAAAGTCCTCCCAGCCTAAACCCTCTACCCCCAACAAATTCCAGGCAATGGGGCTAAGGCAGACTCAAGGGGCCTCAAGATTGAGAAGTCCATCTTCCCAATAACGTTGCCTCCTGGAGGACTTTGGTGGCTTGCTTCCTTCAGTACTCAGAAGTGAGATGAGCACATTTGATCATGCCAGCTGCCTCCCCGATTCTGTCCCCTCTCACCGCATGACAGGATGAAGTTAGGCGAGGTCAGCATGATGAAGGGGAAGGTCTGGAGGAGGCCAAAGTAGACCAGGTTGGTGAAGAGGCCTACGCCAATCATGCTGGTGGGAAATCGCTCAAAGACATAGAGCCCAATCAGCACAGCTGTGGAGAACTGAAAAAAACAGAGGCACGAGATGCAGGAAGCCTTTCCAGGCGAACTGCCCAGGCTCTCTAACCCCAATCAGCTCTGGGCAGCACTAGGTTCATGCTTCAATCTCCTCATATAGTCACAGGCCTGATTTCCCCAGTTAGACTCTAGGCTCCCAAAGGGCAGCTTCTTTAAATGCCATTTCTCAAAACTTTTGTTTCAGTCTTTTTTCTTTTTGCAGTGCTGGGGATTGAACCCAGAGCCTCACACATGCAAGGCAAATGCTCTACCACTGAGCGACATTCTCAGTCCTTGAAGTTCTTTGACAGCAACCCACAGTAAGAAAAACATTCTATACAGTGACCCCAACATACACATACATATATGTGATCAGAACTCAAATTTAATACTAGTCTTTCCTATTCTTTTTTCCCTTTTTTTGGTGCTGGAGATCAAACTCAGGGCTTCAGGCATGCTATACACACTCTATCACTGAGCTACACCCAAAACCCCTATTCCATTTTTTTAAAATGTTGATCACAACCTACTGATTATGTAGCACAATAATGAATCATGCGTGCAGTTGAGAAACATGTTCTGAAGGATGTGTAGTTATCAGTGCTTAACAAGTGACAGTTTGCTGAATGAAGATCTAATTCCTGTACCAACACCCACAAGCTAGGCCTCTGAACTCAGAGTTAATAGCTACAGTCTTTTTCTCACCACTAACTCCAAACCCCAGGCCATGCCCAGAATGGAAGCAGCTGATGACACCAGGAGGTCTGAGTGGCAATGGTCTCTTCCTGTCCAGATGTGCCCTCAATCTCTCCTGCAGCTGGAGGAAATCTGTCTGCAAGCAATCACTCCTGTGGCCTTGACCTCAATGGCAAGGACTGTATCCAGGAAGAGAAGCTTCCCATGGGGGGGGAGGGGGGTGTTCTCCCCTTAGGACAAATCACTCAATCCCATTAGAAAGATGGCATTGAACAAGCATTCAAAACTGTCCTTGAGGTTCCTCTAAGTTCTAAACGCTGGGGGCAGAGCAAGAGGCCAAAAACAGTGAAAGACAGCCAAGCAAAGGCAAAGTCACAGGCCTGTCAACAGAGAGTGTCCACTGTGCTGTCACCTTAGGAACAGAGAGCAAGGTCTGCAATGAAATACTGCCACTTGGGGAAGGAGGCCAAGGATGATCTGGGCCCAGGAGTGCAGACCCAAAAGACAGGTCACAAGACAGGGAGGCAGGAGGAATACTCTCTGGAACCAGCAGACAGGACTCTCCTCATCCAAGCCAAACTTTCCCCACTAGCCATATGCGAAGGCTAAGGGATACTTTTGAGCAAGACAAGAGCAAAGGGGAATAGTGGGGAAAGCTGCCACTTACCCAGATCATGTATTTTATGATTCTGCTGGTAGCCACTGTGTATTCTTCTATCAGTTCTGCCAGGTAGTAGAGACCTGCCGCTGGGGTAATGGGGAGAGCGACAAGCAGGGAGAACATCAGCCAGGGTCACTCCTGCCATCCTGGTCATCCCTCTCTCAGCAGCCTGTCCCCCACCAACCCTCACAGACTCTAGAAAGTACAGAACAAATCAAACAACCCACATGTTGCCCTTCCAGGTCTGGAGAGGCAGAACCTTGTTGGGGCAACTAAAGAGAAATCTCGTAAGAATGAATGGAAGCCTGCATTGGATTCCTCAGCACAATGCTAACCTCTGGCCCAGAGAGCATAATTTCATGCACTCATTTAACAAATCCCTTCAGGGCACTCAATATGGGTCAGGTACTAGGCTGATTGCTGACAATATAGCAGAACAAGACAGACAAGAGCCCATTCCCCACCAGTTTGAGGGGAGGTAGGAATAAGTAGGGGCAAAAGTCAGACTATCTCCATGTAAGAAGGATACTTTAGGGCAAAGACAGAGCACAGCTGGATCACCAAATCCCGGAGGGGTTTCCGGAGGAGGTAAGATCTCAATTCACATGGAGTAGGAAGGGGACAGAGGGGACAGTATCAAAGGCGATGAGCAGTGAGTACAAAGGGGCAGAGGCAACAGGATAACAGCAGGTGTCGGGGGAAAGTGGGGCGCGGTGAGCCCGCGAGGGTGGGAGCGGTTAGCGGTTCGCGGGCGCCGGCAGGGCACTTAAATCAGTCTTTTCCCGACACTGCCAGGCGGACTTTGTGACACCTGGCAAGACTCACGGTCAGGCCCGATTGCTGGGCTTAGCGAGAGTGGCAGGACACGGAGGGACGGTAGGGAAGCGGCGAGGGTCGGGGGCGCTGAGCAGGGACCCCCCAACTTGCTCCAGACCCCCCGCGATGCGACCCCTGGCAAGCACAGATGCCGGGGCGGGAGCCCGCACGGGCCAGGGTCGCGCACTCTCACCGACGGCCAGCGTGATGAAGGCCACCTGGATGAAGAGCGACAGCCAGCTCAGCACGTACATGAACCACATGGCGCCCCCACCCCGCCCGCCCCGCGGCCGCCGGGACGGGCCTGCGCGTTTGGGCTCCGGCGACACAGAGCGGCCGCCACCGCCGCCGCGTCCCCGCCCCGCGGACGGCCGAAGGCTGTGCGCGGCCGCCGAGAGGAGCCCGGCCCGAGCGCCGCCCCGGACCGTGTCTGCACTAGCGCCGCCTGCCGGCTCGGAGGACCAAGCGCTGCTGCCGCGTCGGCGCCGCGCTCGCTCTCAGCCAAGTTTCTCCATCGCAGCCCAGCAGACCATGAGCAGCTGCACGCGCCCGACAGTCGGAGTGCAGGTTGCCCACTGGGTCTTCTCTTAACAGTCGCGGTAACAAGGACAAAGTTACTGATTGCCTAACAAATGCCAGTCTCCATGTTCATGACAGGAATTGATCCAATGACGCGAATCATTTTCTGGATGGAAGTTGGAGTTACCTTTCTCCAGGTCTCACATCTAGGAAGCCACACAGTCAGGAGTTGGAGTGCCTTTAATTGGTCACCCTCAGATCTAACTCGCCCTTTAGAGAGGCTCACTTCTTTTGAGGTAGATTCTGTGTCTTTGTGTCGCCTGCTCCTTGCTCAGTGCTGGGCACGCAGGATGCTCACTAGGCGCTGATTGCGCTTACCATCCTTCTGGGAGGGTTGCTGAAGGAGCTCGAGGAAGGACACAGTTCTTGTTAAGAAGTTCCCCATCTAGTGGCGGAAAGAATTCTGGTATGCTCCTTCTATCAGCATCACATTTTTGATGCATTAAAAACAAATACATAAAAAACATAAAAATAAAAACAAATACATAGTCTGCAAAAAATGAATTAAAATTACCATAGGATCCATCAATTCCACTTTTGGGTATATAAGCCAAAAAAAAAAAAAAAAAGAAAGAAAGAAAGAAAGAAAGTAGAGACTTTGTACACCAGTGGCATTCTTCACAGTAGGCAGAAGGTGGAAACACAAATGTTCACTGATGGATGAAAGGATAAAGAAAAGGTGGCATGTATAAACAACAGAATATTCTTTAGTCTTAAAAAAAGGTAAAATTGGGCTGGGGATATAGCTCAGTTGGTAGAGTGTTTGCCTTGCAAACACAAGGCCCTGGGTTCAAATCCCCAGCACCGGAAAAAAAAAAAAAAAAGGTAAAATTCTGGCTTATGCTACAGTATATGTGAACCTTAAGGCTAAATTATGTTAAGTGAAAAAAGCCAATTTTTGGAAGGCAAACCGTAGCCAAGTATTGTATGATCCACTCATGTGAGCTTCCTGGCATAGTCAAAATTACAAAGACAGCAAATAGAACAGTGGTTTCCAGGGGCTGGGGACAGAAGCCAATAGGGAGTTATTGTTTAATGGGTAGAGTTTCTGTTTGGGAAGGAGAACATTCTGGAGATGAACAGTGGTGATGGCTAAAGAACAATAAAAACACTTAATACCACTTTAGAAAAAGGTTAAAATTGTAAGTTTTGCATCATGTATAATTTACCATAATAAACATGTTTTCCTAGGAAGAGAAGGGGTGGAGTTCAAATGTGGAGGTGTTCATTCCAGCTGTATGTCTTTTTACATCCTTAAAACTTTGAACTATGTAAATACATCACCTATTCATAAAGTTTAAAAATACAAAATGTTCATAGTATACTAAACCTATTAGGATGTCTCAAATCCCCTGTCGTTACCCAGACACTTTGTGAGAAAAGCCACTATGTGGTACCTAACAGGGAAGTGGGCTAACCTTGGATCATGTGACCTGGTCATTCCTGATTGGTCCAATAGAGGAGCTTCATGCTCTGATCTTTTCTTCTGGGCAGTTTGTATTTGAGACACAGAAGTATCAGTGAATAGAGGCATGATAAATTCTCAATTGATCTTTAACTCTCTTCAGAAGTGAGAAAATAAAAAAGTATCCTCCATCCCTCTCCGGAAACCTGAGGCTCCAAAGGCTAGGTGCATTTGCCCTAAACCGAGCCAGCCAGCACTGTTATTCTAGATCTGGACGCTTTCACTTCCCCACAGTTTTAGAGTCCAAATTGACCATGGAGAACCAGGTTGAAGGAACCAAATTTCCTCTGAGAGCAAGAAGGGAAAGCCACAATTTCCTGAGAGCCATGAGAAGCAAGCAGGACAAGTGCCGTTCTACTGCTAAGGACAGGGTTCTACTAACAGGACAGGGCAGGGCTCAGGAGGCTCCTTGGGACCATGCCTAACAAGTAGTCAGGTTGGGAACAGCAAGCCCAGGTCTTGCTTAACAGAGAGAGAGAGAAAAGAGCAGGAGGGACCCACACTCAATTCAAGGGACTCATTTCAACAATGACGGGGTCTGTCGATTCAGAAGTGACTGACCAGATTGTTAATCTTTGACAGACCCTAGTAACTACACATACTCCTTTAATTTTTACATTCATACGTTACCAGGTAATATCTGCATGTGTGGGGATCAACTCCCAAAAATCTCATAAGGAAGCCTGAGGAAAGCCACCAACATCAACATCCTCTGGATCTTTTCTTTAGAAATCAATAACTGAATTACTTCTTGGCCTTTTGACTAAGATCAAGGGAAGAAGATAAGACATACTAGCGGTTCCAGGGTTCTTGCTTTGTGCCACCATTCTGAGGGTGAATTAACACATCTAGGATAGGAGATAGTACTGAGGCAGGAGTATAGGGTTAGAAGTTAGTGACAAGAGTCAGGTATGGTGGCTTTTGCCTGTAATCCCAGCAACTCCAGAGGCTAAGGTAAGAGAATCACAAGTTTGAGGCCAGCTTGGACAAGTTGGGGAGACCCTGTCTCAAAATTAAAAATGAAAAGGGTGGAGGATGTAGGTCAGTGGTAGGGCACCCCTGGGTTCAATCCCCAGTACCAATAAAATAAAATAAAATTGGTGGTGATAAGAAGAAAGGCACTACATGCTTTATGCTTAAGATGAATGATAAAACCCTACACAACTACTTTCATTGTTCAAGAGAGCAACAAGAAATCATCAAACCTAAGGTAAATATGTCTGGCCACAACACCTTGATCTAACTAACTAGGACCCTCATTTAATTGCACTACTGTATTAAAAGACGTGCCCAGGGGGGTAGGCAAAAGAGACCTAACACAATTTTAGGCACATTTTGAAACATGTAAACATTTTTGATGGAGTTTAAATTGGCACAGGTACAATAAGAGATTGACCCATAGCTTATGGATATGTTAATTTTTAGCCCCCAAATGCATACATGCTGTTCACCCCTTGATTTCTCTGCTATTCTGCCTATGAGGCAACCACATTTCCTGGATACTCTGCCTATGGTGTAACCACCTTGATAAACTAATTGGTGCAACAATGATTCTTGAGAACCTTCTCTGTCGTAGCCATGTTTGATTTCTATCCTGAATAAGTTTAAAGACCTGCTGAGCTGGTGACAGTACTACCATTGTCTTCATCTTACAGACGAGAAACAGAGGCACAGAGAGGTTCAAAGTCACACACCTAGTGCTAAAGGAGGTGTGAATCTGGGAAGCCTGACTTCAGAAACCATGTGACTTTCCTTTGTGTCTTCAAGTCACCAGTCTTTGCAGTCAGGTGATTCTGCCTATCTACTCAACACATGCCTTTTGGGAAGTGAGCTAGGTCCTGTCTTAACTCCATGAAGGATTCCTGGACTCCTGGGCTTACCCTTTTCTCCCTCTGTCTTTATCCTTGCAGGAACTAATGAACACTGATGGACTAAGGAGTCCAGTTTTAGCCACTTCTGGTTTGGTCTCCAGTGTCTTCACTATTTCATTTTCTCACATTCCCTCAAAATTCACTGTGTCCAAGGCTTGTATGGGCATTTAGACCAATCTGTGGTCCCAGGGCCCATCCCTGGGGTCTAGACAGACCACAGTCTTGTGGAACAAGACCAAGATCCAGTAGTCAAAAGTTCCCAACACCTGGCTGTGTTGGCTGCTGCCCTCTAGTGGTCATCAGAGGAGCTGACGTGGACCACAGCCAGGCTGGTGACCTCCTGAAAGGAGTTTTGTAGAGATAATTGGGGCCTTACTGCCAGTCTTAGTGAAGGCCAAGTAGGGAGTCCCTGAGAGCACACACATCCAAACACCCACATCACACCCATCACTTACACATTACACACAACTGTGGTCAGGATTCACCTCAGCTTCTGGGCCTCTGCTGCCTCTAGCTAACCAGGTTGAAAATCATGGTTGTTGTGTAGGAGACCCCATCAAGTCAGACACAGGCAGGCAGGCTTGGACACACAGGCCCCTCTCTCCTCCTAATCCCTTCTTCTTGTGTGGTTCTTGCCTAGACCCGACCTTTCTCTGCCAGCTCCCAGGCTTCCTCACAGGAGGTGGGGGTTGGGCAGGAGATTTAAGGGGACATGTTTCCTCCCATCCCACTCCACACCCGATACATACCACGTCACCACAAGATGTCCTCTTTTGAGGTCCCCACATCCTAGAGGGGATTTTTTCCTGTAATGGTCCATGTAGTCAGCAGGTTTGTTTGGTATTCCACAGCAGGTTAGCCAGAACGAAATTCTGCTAAGAGACAAAGTACACACCATGAAAATCAATGAGCGCTGCCATGTCCACAGAATCTGTATGTCTGAGTAGTTTGGCTTCCCGACCTTGTTTCTGCACTATGCCTCTGCCCCCACTCAAGCAGCTGCCCCAAAGTCTGGGTACCCCTCCCCCATCCCTGTCACATGCTTGGGGCCCCAACTCAGGTGTCTGAGTTAAAGAGCTCTCTCTAGTGACAAGTCCTCAAAGGCTCTATTAATTGCCTCAGCTTTATCTTCAGCTAAGCCGCCAGGCCTGAGAGGAGGAATGACGAGAAAGAATCTGATGGGGGATGTAAGACCCCAGCAAATTGTTAAATCAAAGTTCTAGACACTAAGAGATCTCTGAAATAAAAGGATTTATTGAGCTGTAACAAATGCTAGTCTGGAAGAAAGGGAGAGTCCCGGGATAAATTCCCTAAGCTACCAGCAGCACGGCTAGGTAGCAGTTGGGAAAATGTCCACGAGATCTAAGTCAGAGTATTTTATATTGAAAATTTGGGGAAAAGAAAGAATAAATTGCTTGCTCTGAAACTTCCTTGGCTGTAGATAAGATGGACAGAACAACACGAAGCAAAGTTTTGGGGGAGGCAGTAGGATAGTGTATAAAGAGAACTTGTCACTCCTGGATTGCTTGGGGTTGTAAGCAGAGCATGATGGCACCTTGATTGTCATTCTCATGAGTTTTGTGTCAAGGTTTCAAAATACACTTAGGGAGGTGGAGCAGGATTTTTGCTTGATCTGAAGGAATTAGCCAGATAGTTTCTCTTACCTCTTTTCTCTAGCCTGTAACTACATTTAGGACTTGTCAGAATTTTTCTCTTACCAATATTCTCTCTCTCTCTCTCTCTCTCTCTGTCTCTCTCTCTCTCACACACACACACACACACACACACACACACACATACACACACACACCAGAGCTCCTGAGCAGTGCTGTTCAGGTCCCATAGGCTGGTGGGGGGCAGTAGGGTCGGGAGCAGCTGCCCGGTGGAGGTCCAGCTGGCCTGGACTTGGGCCTCCTGGAGACAGCCTTATTAGCCAGGACAGCAGAGAGCCATTCACAGTGGCTTCTGTCATTAGCATAATGTAGATCACTGAACCCCAGGCCTGAGTGTCTCCCTGCCTTTATTCAAGCAGCTCCTAGTGGTCTCCCTGTCAGGAACTGCTGATGAGAAGAAAAGAGAATACGCTCTCTGACCAACTGGCTTCCTTCCTAGGGGGACGAAGGGGATCAGTAGATCAGAGAAGTAAGAAGGTTCTGGACCAGGAAGTAACCAGTTCTACTTTCCCTTTCACAAATCAAGCCCAACGTCAATCTATAGGTGAACAGCTAGTCCACCTCTCTGCCCACTCATTATTCAAAACCCAGTTCAAATGCCTAAGAAAGTCATAAGAATGTGGGTATCACCATGTCCCCAGGACCCACCATGGAGCCTGGCACAGAGAAGTGTATATGGTGGGCAAGAGCCATTCTGCCTGTAAGGCTGGCCCCTGCGGTCCTACTTCTGCCAGGTCACACTATCCCCCTTGAAAGTGTGGACCCCTGACCCAAACTTGTCAAACAGTCTCTTTCCCATAACTGGAGAGGGGCCCAGTGAGAAGCTGAATTGGCCTGTGTGCAGCGTGTGGCACTCAGTCATCATAGTGGCAGCTTGTGAGCCCCGTGGCCACCACTATGCCACATGGGTGACAATAGTAGTTGGTGTTGAGAAAGCCTGAGCTGATGTGTGTGAGCAGGGGATGGACAGTGCTGTGGTCTGTGCCTCCTGTCACAGTTCCAGGTCCTTCCTGTCCCAGCTATCTCCCCCTCTTGGCTTCTATGACACACTGCTGAGGATCTTTTTCTGGCAACTTACTGTCCTAACTTTTCCCAGGGAGGAGGTTTCAGGGTTGAACAGGTGCCACCCCAGAACTTGAGCCCCACATGCTCCTGGTCGGCTGAATCAACACTTGTCTAAGTGGAGCCTGATGGTTCTCAGCCCCAGCTATGAGCAGACTCTGTGGCATGAGGTTCAGTGTCAGCAGATTTTCAAGTTCCCATTTCTGCAGGGTTTCCACAGGGCAACTAGGATGGAAACCATTACCCTAGAGAAAGAAGAGCACAGAATGCATGGATCCTGTAGAGTCCTGAGCCCCACACCGACCCACCCCTTTTAGGTAGGGTACAGAGTTGTTGGCAGTCGGGGGACATCCCTGTCCAGGGACATCCCTTCCTCACTTTCCTTCCAGTCAGTCCCCACTCTGCAAAAGCAAACCCTTGGAGCTTTCCAGCCCTACCACCTACGCAAGATTCTCCAGATCATGACTTTGAAACCGAAAGGACCTCGCCCATCCTGTCCCCTGCCTCCCAGATGAATCTCTTCCACACCTGCCCTTGTTGCGCCCATCTTCTCTCCCTTTCTCTTCACCTACCCAGTTCTTACCCGTCTTTCAACACACAGTTAACATCCCTGCCTCCAGGAAGTCTTCCTGGTTGCTCCAGACCACTCTATCCCTTTTCCTCTTTGGCCTCCTGTTTGCAACCTGAGTCTATAGTCCTCACTGAGCTCACCCAGGGCCTCCTGGTGACTCTCTTGCTTTTTTAGTTAATGTTCCAGGTGTTTCCTCAGCAGCCTCACCAGCTGTGTGCAAGGTCTCACTGCTGCTCACCCACAACCTGCCCAGATACCAGGCTTGGCACGAGACAGATGCTTAGAAATATCCCAGCTCCTTTCTGGCCTCCCTGATCCAGAGAGTCAGCTGAGGGCATCCAGTGAGATGGGAGCAGGCTCTCTCCCATTTATACATGCAGACATGGCCAGTGGGAGATGATAGATTGGGTTGGGGGTAAGATCACCTCTTAATTTCATTCCAATCGGGAATCTCTGTGCCCAGCAACCAGATGAGCTGCCCATCACAGACTTCCTACTGCCCTCCATACACCCTCAGAGTGGGCAATGGCAGGGATGTGAGTCTGAAGCCATGCCAGTGTAAGAGGCCAAGATCAATGTGTGGCTGTGGCTGGTTTTAGGGACCTGACCAGCTAGCTACATGGCAGTGTTTGTGTGTGTGTTGGAGTGATGGGGACAAAGCTAAATGCAAACATCTACCAACCAATAGCACAGAATGGCACTCCAGAGAGCCACTGGAATCTCCTTGCTATGGCCATCTGTAACCTTGATAAGAGCTGAGCTGGCAACTTCTCCCCCAAGGGCCTCTGGGTCAGCTGGGGAAGAGGTGCAATAGACTTCAGAGACCACCAGGGAACCAACCTTGAGACTTCCACATACCCACACACATATACTCTGCCCTAGAAAGGCACTACACGGAGAGGCCCCCTGCGGTTGGCAGTGCGGGGACCACCTGGGGTGCATAGGTAGCCATGAGGGTGAAGAGGCACACAGGGACTTGCTCACACGTGGAAGCAACCAGGATGGTACTGGACTAGTCTGTACACCAAATACACACAGGTCAGGAAAACCCACAGATGCAGGACCCAGCACAGACCTGGGCTTCACATCTGATGTCCTCTGTAGACACCCAAATCAAGCCTTTGTCTGATTTAGTATGGCAACAACAGTTTTCCCCACCTCCCTTTTCTTACATCCACCCACCTTTCCTTGAGGTCACTTAAAGTGGGGGCCCAGCCCAGTTCCCCCTCCCCTGGGACTAAGGGGTTCTCTGTCCAGGGCTGTGCTTGGCAGATGGAAGTCAAAGTCAGAAGGAGGCCTTCCCTGCCTATGCTGGGTCTGGAGCCTCCACACTCAGGAGGAGGCTCAGGGCAGTGAGGGTAGGTGAGCACCACCCCCTGCTTTCCCAGGTCCAGCCTTAGTTATAGCACTTGCCTGGAACCGGCCCACTCAGGCCCCTGGCTCCTGAGGGGAGTCTGGGCTGAGAGAGCCTGGTCTGGGGTCTCCAGGGTCCCCCTCAGGATTCTGGTCAGCCTATCCCACCATCTGCCAGTGAGTCCTATAAGTCAGGGTACCCATGGATGGCCTTGCTTCTGGCCATTTGGAAGTAGCTTCAAGGCCAGTTTCAGGCTGTGGCCCCAGGGTGGGGCTTGGCTGTAAGAATTGCTCTCTCTGGGCATCTCATGGAGCTGGGCACCACATGCCACAGTTGGATCTGACTAGCTGGGGGTACCCGGTGGGGACAATCCAGGTGCTGAATGTTAGAACAGAGCAAGCCCCTGTGTGCCGGGCTATGGGACTGGACTGAGGGAGGGGGTCAGAGCTGGATCTCAGAGCCACGCTGGGCAAGTCAGATCTTACTGAGGGTTGTTCCCCCAATCTGGGTTGTCAGATGCCACACCAGATGTGGCATCTCTCTTTTCCTCCTGTCTGCACACCACACCCGTGCACTATCGTGGAACTCCAGCTCATCCCACTCTAGCCCTGCTTTCTGCTCTTGTCCATAGCCCTCCTCCCCAGAGTCACCAGGCTGTCCCTTCATTATTCAGATCACCTCCTCAGAGGGCAACTCCTGACCACACCAGCTAAGTAGCAACCCATCCCGCCTCCCACTTTACCTTTCCTTGAGAACTTATCACTACATGACAACACAGTAGATGTTCCCGTCTGTCCCACCAGAATGCAAGAGCAGGGACTATGGCCTATTTAGGCCCAGATTTCCCAGTGCACACAGCAGGCAAGGACTAAAATGTGCTAAAGGAACACGAGAAGGCATGCCACTGACAGGCAGGTCCTACGTAGGCAAACGTGCATGAACATACACTCAGCACACACCTGCACACACCACACCAGCACTGGTGAGCAGAGGCATGCAGCTTCTCGTGTCTCACTGGCTCAGCTCCCCAGATCCCAGGGGAAGCGTTATCACCCATGTTCCCCCAACCAGGCAGCCTCCAGCTGGACTCCACTCAGCCCTCCTGGTGCTAACTTGGCCTGACACGCCGGCTGCACATGAGGCCTCCCATGGAAGCTGTGGCAAGCCCACCACCATTGTGGTGGCTGCTAATTGGCTCTGTGTTGGGCCTTGGGTCACCGCTCGGTCAGCCATGGCTGATACCTTCTTCCCACTTGTCTCAGGAAAGGCGCGGCTGTCCCTTCTGCTTAGGCCTCAGCAAGCTATTGAACCGCACATGCCCAGCCACGTGGGACCAGCCTGGCCAGCAAGCTCCTCTGATGGTGGCCCCCACCCTACTTGCTCTTGAGAGAAATAACCCAGCAAACAGGACTGGCTTTGGGGTGGGCAGTTGTCTCAGGGACATGGTGTGATAACAAGTGTAAGAGAAAGAGCCCAAGCCAGGTATCTATGTGTAACCTGACTCAGCACCTGAAATGCCACTACTATAGGGACCAGCCTCCAGTTCATCCTTGCTCACCTTCAGGGTTTCTCTTAAAGTGCACATCCCCTACTTAGGGGCAAGAGGAAGGCACAGGGTTCTGGAGGGTGGGAAGAGGAAACACCATTAATTGGAATGTTACAATCAATTCTCACCTTTATTATATCCATCCGTCAGGTCCTGCGTACGATGCTGTTGTGCCCCTTGGCTCCTATGACAAGGGATTTTCAGCAAACTATTTTCAGAGTAGAAGCAGCTGCCCTCACCCACCATCACACCCACCTCTGGGATCTTAGGGCTCTGGGGATCTCAGAGTGGCTATTCCTTGGCCAAGGCTGCGAACTGCAGTGGGTGCTGGCTTATCTGACTTTCCTCCCAGTGGGAGTTGAGGACGGACAGTGCCCAGGCCACAAGAAAGCTTAAGGCCTGACTTCATGCAGGGGGAGGCTCACTCCTCTCCTACTTTGCAGGCCCCCAAGTTGACCCCCTCACAATTTTACCAGGGCCCAGGCATTCCAAAGGCCCTACTCTCCTCCTGCTGTGGGACTAGAGTAAATACCTCTCACTCTCAAGCCAGCCTCAAATCCTGCCTCCTCCAGAAGGCCTCCCTGCTGCTGTCATGCTTGATACCGCAGTCTGTGCTTACATCGTTGCTCTGTCGGCACTGACCAGGGGGCTGCAGAGCTCAGGGCAGATCTGGGCTGTGGTGCGTCTCTCCTGCTTTTTCTCCCCTGGTACCCCAACTGGTGGGGCAGGTCATGACTGCAAAAAAGACCCCATCAGGTCAACAACTCCAATGGCCTCCCTCTTGTCTGCCGGGGAGGGCACACAGAGACTGAGTGACACTTCCTAGCTAGTCTGATCTAGCCCTTGCTCTGGGTCTGGAAAGCTGAAAGTTTAGGGGCCAGAAAGGGCTAGGGCAGGTCAAGGCCTTGCGGAAACAGCACCTGTGGGAAGATTCTGGCTGCCCCAGGGAAAAAGGTGACAGGAAGGAGTGGAGGGGTACCAGCCTCATTCTACTGTCTGCCAGGGCTCAGCTTTGTCTGTCTTCCTCAGGCTTGGGCCTCCAGCAGGGACAAGCTGCCTCCAGGGAATGGATCCCTTGCTTCAGGTGGTTCAGCCCAGAAGGGAAAAAAATGTGTTGGCCTAGGGCCTCAGTGTGAAGCTTCCGGGAGTTGAAAAGCTTTGTGGCCTTTGAGTAGGACCCAGCCATTTATCAGTCAGTGGATTACTAAAGAAAAAAGAGGCCAGGTGTGGTGACACACACCTGTAATCCTAGTGACTCAGGAGGCTGAGGCAAGAGGATTTCAAGTTTGAGGCCGGCCTCAGCAACTTAGTGAGATATTATGTGAACACAAATAATGAAAAGGCTGGGGATGTGGCTCAGTAGTTAAGCACCCTAGGGTTCAATTCCCAGTACAAAGAGATAGGTAGATGATAGACAGATAGATAGGGAAATTGAAAGAGAATAAAAATTGTACTTCTATTTGGATTTTCTTAAAATGTGCCCAAGGGATCATTGAGTTGGTATAGGCCTTCAAAGACACAAAGTGGGTGACTCCATAGATCTGTTTCTCCCAGAGTTTTCCAAACTGGAATTTAGAGAAAGTCTGTGATATATGTTTGACTGGGGGTGGGGGCATGTTGGAAACAGGGATGCTCTTCAGGGTTGATGCCAAACATAGACTTTCTCCTCATTTCCCAGGTTCTTCTGTAAGGCTCAAGGGCCACAGATAAGGAATCACGACTTTATGACCTTTTTATACAGTCTAAAGATTTTCACTGAAAAGATACTTTATCTATTCTGTGGAATAGTACCCAGTAATTAAAAGGAATGACAACTGAGACATGCAACCGTGTCATTGAATCTCGCTAGATGAAAAAGGGCTACATACTGGTTTCTTCCTTTTCTAAACGTGTGTGTGTGTGTGTGTGTGTGTGTGTGCGAGAGAGAGAGAGAGAGAGAGAGAGAGAGAGAGAGAGAGAGAGAGAGAGAGAGAGGCTGACTCACTATGCTGCATACCAAGTTCTAGGGATTGAACCCAGGGGTGCTGACCACTGAGCCACAACCCAGACCTTTAAAAAAATATGTTATTTAGAGACAGCGTCTTGCTAAGTTGCTGAGGCTGACTTTGAACTTGTGATCCTCCTGCCTCAGTCTCCAGAGCTGCTGGGAGTCCCAGGCGTATGCCACCATACCCTGCAATTTCTAAATGTTCTTGAAATGACAAAAGTTTGAAATTGGATAACAAATTATTGGTTGGAAGGAGCGGAGGGAAGGGGGAAGTGTTGAGTATAAAAGGACAGCTGGAGCGATCCGGAGTGCTCTGTGAGTTGACTGTGGTGGTGGAGACCCAAACCGACACGTGACAAAACTGCAAAGAATGAGGCACGCACATACACAACTGGAGAAATGGATACAGATAAGAATGGAGAAATCTGAAAGATGGATGGATTATGCCCCTGTGTCAACATCTGGGTTGAGGTTTGTACTATAGTTGTGCAAGATATTACCATGGGAAAAACAGATGTCTCTGTGACATCTCTCACAACTGCTTCTGAATCTATAATTGTCTCAATAAAATTATAATTGTTTACTTTAAAAAAAGAAATATAGACTGGGTGCCATGGCCCATACCTGCAGTCCCACTACTCTGGAGGTTGAAGTGGGAGGATAGCTTGAACCCAGGAGCTCAAGGTCAGCCTGAACAACATTGGGAGACACCCTATTAAAGAACAAACAAAAAAGAAACTCAAGGGCTGGGGGTGTAGCTCAGAGGTAGAATGCTTACCTAGCTTGTGTGAAGCCCTGGGTTCCACTTCCAACACCACCTACAAGAAAGGAAGGAAGGAAGAGAGGAAGGAAAGAAGGAAGGAAAGTCGATTCTTATAAAGGAAGGCCATGGGTTCCTTACATGTGTGATGGGCAAGCAGGAGCATGGGAGAGATGGGCCCCCTCAACCTTCTGCCACTCCCTCCCCGAGGCCTCTTTCAGAAGAGACCTGTTCTAGGAGAGTACACCTCACTTCCCTGAGACCTCACCCCCTCTCTTGGGACACACCCTGTTCATAGGTCAGAAACCTCCATATTCAGGACTCCAGGGAGGAACCAGAGAGCTGAATCCTGACAAAGGAATGGGACAGGCTGGTGGGTGGAGGTCAGTGCAGAACAACTGAAAGGCTCCTGGGGCCTAAGGAACTCAGATGTCAGAGACCAGATGCCAACAACCAAAGGCCTGATGGGAAAAGAGCACATGTTAGCCAAGGCCAGTAGGAGCCCCTCCTCACCCGTGCCATGGTGCTGTGCCACCCTGAACTTCACATGGCACCCAGGGAACCCAAGAGGAGAGAGATAGGTGTTGGATCTCAGTTGCAAGTGAAACGGCAGTGAGGAGATTAAGCTTTCCGCTATTAAGGAGAATGGAGAATTGTGACAGAAATCAAGTTTAATTGTAGGAACATAGTTACATTTTTACACCCCTGAGTTTGTAGACTACAGAAAAATTGAACTCACTACACAGGTAGACACTCTCATAAATGTACTTATACACCGATAGACACAGACACAGACCACTGACATGCTCATGTGCATACAACCTGCACCCTGTGATGTGCTGGTAAATGTTTAACAGGTGGCTTCCTTGAGATCAGCTATTGATTTCTGTGGTGTAGATTCCCACAATGGTGATTTCAAGCTACAAACATATCTCTTGATGGAGTTGAAGAGATGTACACAAAATTGGGTCTTTGTGAGTTGCTATGAGCCAGCAACACTCAAACTTCAACACAAGTCACATTTGCACATTGACACATCAGCCCAAAGGTGCCTAGCTGTGTAGGATTGCTCAAGTTCCCTGGAGGATGGAAATGCTAATTTAATTCTTTATGCACATTCTTACAGAAACATACATAGATGTTATCTCGAATACATGCACCTGCAGACAGTCATTTGGAACACATACAAAGACGAGTTCAAATATATAAATATGTGTACGTCTACGTACAGATTCACACAGGTGAAGGCGTGCACATAAAACCCCATGCAGATACCCATCTGCTCAGGAAGGAGGAAGAAATAAATCAGCCTGACTTGCTCAGGTTGCTGCCCTGGTCTGAGGTACTGCACCCTTCAAAACAACTTCTGATCAAGACAGGTAAAGCCCTTTTCCCCCTTTTCTTCCTTCAAGTGGTTGAAGAGACTTGAGCCCTCCTTCCCACCTGGATTGCTCTAGAAGAACACTTCCCTTCCTTCCCCAGAGGCCCCTTCCTCCTCTCTCTTTTCTTGTGGGACAGTGAACTCCCACAAGAGTTCCACTCCCTTGTCCTTGATTGCAAGCGGAAGATGTCGGTGTGATTCCACTCGGATCCCTCCCTGTGGTTCCTGCTTTCCTCATGCCCTTATCACTTCCTGTTCATCTTTTTCCTGGGCCATTGCTTAGCCTTCTAAGTGTCTCCATGCTCCAAACTCTCTGCTCCTATTTAGCCCGTTATAAGGAATCTTCCAGATTCTTTACTCTAAAGCATAGTGCTGAGGTCACATATGCATTGGCAACTCTTAGGGCTAGATTCTGTTGAGGCCTCCCTGATTAAAACAGATAGGGACCACCGCAGGGACAAAAGGCATATATATTCCCAAAGCCTTAACTCATGATCTATTGCTCATTAAAGTATTACGAAAACTGGATGAGTCTGAACCCAATTACGACAGGGACTTAAAGAGGGGCCTTTGCTAATAAGCACTGACTTCACCTGGACCTGCTGATGACTCACGGGTAACTAAAAAAGGATCAAGCTTGGCATCTCTGCCTTCATTTTGTATCTGTCTCCTTTATTACCTTAAACTATGGGTCAGTTTTCTGCTTACCCCTGTACACAGGCATGGTAATCATCTAAGGAGTGTTCATCTGAAGCTGCTAATTGCCCCCTTCAAAGCTGAAAACATCAAGCAAAAAGAAACTAAGGTGTTTTCAAATTTGCAGGGACATTCTACTACTTGCTTCTACAACTTCCTGTTCCAGGCCTTCTGGGGCAGCACCTGGAAGTCTTCAGACATTGTCATAGCCTTCCAGGAACAGTGGAAGCCTTGTAGAGAGAAGATTGACGGTAAGTAGAAGCAATCATCTCGTGGGAACCAAATTACCCGCTTCCAGGATCACAGGTCTGATAATCATCCTGCAAAATGCGTGGAGATTGCCCCCTCAAGTGATAAGGACTTCTCCCTTCTCTGAAGCCACAGACAACCCCCTCCCAGCAACCCAATAAAAGGTTTGTCCTTCCTGATTACCCACCTCAGTGCTCTTTCCTTTTCCCTTGAGATACAACCCTCCAATAAGTTTTGCCTATGTGTTTATATTCCTAATTCAGTTTCATTTCTATTGTCACTGGGTCAGAGGTTCTCCAACATCAAGCTCCAATATCCTGACCACATGACCAACTCCTGCTTCCTTAATTCACAATTTCGCTTCTCCTTTATTTGTCTCCATGTCTTTCTCTTTCCAGTGGTTTGCAAATCATCTGCCGTGGAGTTTGCTTGTTCTCTCCTTCAGTTCACAGTAGGGTATTTACTATACCACATGTTTGTGGCACAGTACTTTATAGTTTACCAGCATTCTTGAAACAATTTATGGAGCTCCTATCATGTAGGCACTGAAGTTAGCCCTGGAAATACAGTGTTGATTAAAAAGAACTGTTTCATGAGCTAAGTCAGTATAATCTATTGAGATCTTGGGGCTAAAAGTCCTTTGCTCCAAAATAAGTGGATTTGGCATGAAAGATATTTTTCCACTGTCCTCCTTACCACCCCTGTCCTCCTGAAACTATGGACTTCCTAGCTTCATGAGGACAAAGTAGAAAAGATAGAAGACAAAGACTGTGGCTTACAGATCCTTAAAGGAAATTATCAACCTGGTGAGCATCATAGGAGCCGCTGCTGGGATGTTGCAAGCCCAGTGCATGAGAGCTTTAAACTTTTATGAAGTTATTAGAGGTTAATGAACACTTTCCTGTATTGCAACACCTTTATTTATTTCTTGTTATAGTAATTAACCACACCCACAATAAACACTATTATTTTTGTGAGTTTAGGCTAATTACTTTGATTTCAGAGCCTCAGTTTTCACTGGTAATGTGTGGTTGGAAATCTCCTTCACTCTTGTAAAATTTTAGGATGATAAATTAAGGTATATAAGGAACTTTAAAGAATTATAATGTGCACTGCAACTGTACAGTATTATTAGTCTTATATTCAATGCTACTTTCTTCAAACCAATCACATGACCAACATTTCAGAAACAAACACTCAGTGACTTTTAACTGGTGATCTCCTGCCTCAGCCTCCTGATTCTCTGGGATTACCACCATGCCCAACCAGGAGAGGTGACTGAAATACTCTGGTCTGGATGGATAGGAAACAAGACACACAACACTGTTGCATAACAGAACATACTGCAAGCCACAAATATAAGCCATGCTTAAAAATTTCTAGTATCTGTTTTTAAAAAGATAAAGATATTGACAAAATTAAATTTGAATGTTTAACCTATATCCAAAGTGTTACCATTTCAGTATGTAATTCATATAGAAATGTTTTGTGAGCTAATTTACATTCTCTTTTGACACTAAGTCTGTTTGATCCTGTGTGTATTTTACACTGACAACACATCCCATTTTGGACTAGCCACAATTCCAATGATCAACAGTCACATGGATACTGTGTAGGGCAGGACATACAAATTTAATGCAAATAAAAATGTTAATATCTGTGCAATCTTTAGGGTTTTCCAGAAGTTTTTTGCTATTTATTTTTATTTATTTATTTATTTATTTATTTACTTATTTTGGGTGCTGAGGATCAAACCCAGGGCCTTGTGCTTACAAAGCAAGCACTCTACCAACTGAGCTATCTCCCCAGCCCCGTTTTTTGCTATTTAGATCTCCAGGGTAGGTGGAGTTTATCAACTTCATTCTGTAGCTGAGAAGCAGGAGCAATTATGTGTAATTCTTCCAACATCCAGCTACTAAATGATGAACTTAATTCTTGTCTTCAAACCAGGGCCCTTTTCCTTTTGCTGTCTTTTCTAAACAAGCAAAACAAGGGCACACTGGAATCTTATGACACATATAGGCTCCGAGACTCATTGCAATGGTACAGAAAAGGAACCCATTTTTCTTTTTTAGAACTGGGGATTGAATACAGGAGCACTTTACCACTGAGTTACATTCCCAGTCCTTTTTAAAAAATTTTTATTTTGAGTCAGTGTTAAGTTGCTGAGGGTCTCACTGAATTGCTAAGGCTGACCTCAAATTTGTAATCCTATTTCAGCCTCCCAAATCGCTGGGATTACACGCATGCATCACCACGCTGGATTAGGAAACGTTTTTTCTAAATTCATCAACAATTTCGCGCCTCTACCCAAACTCCTGCCCGGTTTGAAACCCATCAGAATCTATTTGCTGTTATTCTGAAAACATGTGTGTGCTGGGTTAAATACCTTGAGCTACAAATGAAAGTGTCATAGGCAGGAATTTTAAAACATCTATATTCTCCATCACGTAGTGATTTACTATTGACTCTTGTCACTTAGTTAGTCAGAATCCCGAATAGGCAGGAAATGAAGATTCCTTTCTTCCAGTTTAAAAAGCACATGTACGCCAAATGTGCATGTCAAAGAATAACCAGACTCTGCTAGCTGTCAGGTAAAGAGTCCTCGTTCAAGATTACAAGAAGATGGCATCACGCCAAGGGAAGTCGGGGGGCTGGCCAGGGGCATGCTAGCTGAGAACTGGTGCCCTACGAAGTACCCATTCCTAGTTTCCGAAGAGACTTTGGCTAAGGTCTGCCCTACTGGTTGGCAGAGTTGCGCGTCGCGGGCCCAAAACCGCTCGTAGGGGCCCAGGGAGGCCGACAGTGGCCACTGCTTCTCTCTCAAACCTGGCCAACATTTTCCTCCTTCGGGCGACCACTCCCCTTCCCAAGGCTGTGTGAGACGGGTGCGGAGTGGCGGATGGAAGGCAGCAAAAGGCCTATAAAGCTTTATCTGCTGGTCTGCGTCTTCGTCAATACCCTCCACGGAGAACTAAATTAGCTCGGTAGCAAGGGCTGAATGTTCCCTTCTCAGCACAGCCTGGAGGGTTTTTCTTCTTTTCCAACGGCTTCTACTTCCTCCTGGTTCCCTATAGTCACACGAGCGCAGCTGAAGACCTGCGCAGGTGTTTGCGTGCGCGTGTGATTTTCGCCATCGCCAGGCAGACTTTGGATTCCACATTGATGTTCTTAGGACGCACGGGGACCCCAGGTTTGTGCAAGCGGCTCTCGGAGACCCCATCTCCGCGGAGCCCTGCAGTGAGCGCGTCACCTAACGCGCAACCCGGGACGAGCCGACCCAGCATTGCGCACGCGCAGCGCGGAGCTGCCAGCAACTTCCGGATGGCCAGGGGCGGGGAAGGGAGTGACTAGTGGGGCCAATTTGGACGCTACTTTCTGGCTCCACCACTTGGAATCAGGGTCCGGGAGGAGGGAGGTCGGGCCGGGACTGGGAGGAGTCGCGGAGGCGCGCACTAGCCCAGTCCGAGAAGTTGTCCTGCCCGCGCCAACCGGGACAAGTGGTGGCCCTCAGAGCCACGCCCCCCGCGCGCGCACCGCGAGCCCGCTTGACTGCGCAGACGATTGCGTGACGCGGGGCGGTGCCGAGCAGGATGGAGGGAGGGAAGATGAAGGAGGGTGGGGGAGCAAACGGCGCGACCAGCGGCGGCGGTAGCAGCAGCATGGCCGCTCTCTACGGGGGTGTAGAGGGGTGAGTGCGGCCCGACGCCCGGAGCACGGGAGGGGCGACCTCGGACATCCCAGGCTGGAGGGCGGGGCGGAAGGTCGTGGCCAGGCAGATTTGCAGGTGGCCTCGCACCTCAGGGTCCGGCCACTTGGGGTTTCTGGGCTGCAGGGCCTTACGGAGAAGGGGTGTGTCACGTGCAGGGCCGACCTTAAGTGCGAGGCGGTGTGCTATGCAGGGGCTCGGTGAATGCCATGGCCGCACCCCAGGGGGTCCTTTGTGTTTTACGGCGGAACCACGCCCCTTTCTTCCACAGACAACCCACTCGGTGGACTCCTTCTAGGAAAGCAGCCTTTTCCTCATTCCCAGACCCAGAGAGAGTTTTGGCAGAACAGGTGTCAGGTGTGAAGTTTCTGGGTTAGGGATAGGAAGTAGGAGTGAGGCTGAAGCAGGGACAAAGATCTTTGCCTGAGGGTATCTGGGCGCTCCAGCAGGTGCAAATCAGAAAGCTCACAAGTCCTGATGCCCCAAAGCTCCACATTCCTGTTGGCACTACAGGCACCTCGTACTGGTTTGAACCCTCTGTTATTCTTTTTTTTCTGATCAGAATCTTGTCTATAGGACTTTCTGTTATAACCCTACTCTGTGTATAATTTTGGGTAAGACATTTGCCCTCTCTGGGCTTCAGTTACTGAGGACAGGGAGGAACAAGATGATTGATTGCCAAGTTTCCTACCTGTGACAAGATTCTGTGAATCTGAGTGTGTCAAATCAGGATATAATAGAAGGTGACTATTGTTTCAGAGAGCACTGCACTTTTTGAATCTCACATTAAATTCACTTCAGTGTCTGCCATACCTCACTGCTGACCTACCCCAAAGTCTTTTCACATGAATTGTTAAGGTTGATCTCCCTGCTCCTGTACCATCCTGTATTTGTAGCACTTTTTTTTTTTAAACCTCAGTACAGTGTATCAGTTTGCCTTCATCCCTGTAACATTCATCTATAAGATATAACCCATTTTTTTCAGTTTGTCAAGCAATTATTTTGGATGTTGAATCTGCCACTTCACATGCCTTGACTACTGTTTGAAACTTCGTGTCTTCTTTGAATCTGATGAGAAGGTCTTCAGTGTCCTCTCCTAAGACATTCCTAAAAGTACTGATCCATAAGGAAACACACATCCCATCACCACAGCTCTGCCTCTAAACTACCATTTTCCCCAGTAATCAGCATTGGAGGGTTTAATTGATTGTGTATAAATTCTCCCTGCCATCTGGTGAGCATTTCTTACAAAGATGTCTTGAAGACCTTGGCAGGTGGAGCTGGGTCTTGAAAGGCAGTCTTCAGCTATTACAAGAGGAACAGAGAGATGTGCACTTTTCCTTAGCTGTATTTACCAAATGTTGCTTGTGCCAAGCTCTGTGCTACTTATGAGGCTAGATAAATGATCCAGAGCTTGGCCCCATGGAACTGTTAAACTAGAAGCAGACACAAAGCAACTGAACACATTCTTGATTTGGAGGAAAATTTTAATAGTTTTGGGGGTTCTGTGAGGCCTTAACTAATAGTAAGTGGGATGGGCCACACTTTTCAGAAACTTTCAAGACCCAGATGATGGATAAGTAGGATATTCCAAGGGAAGCTGAGGGAGAACCGTGTTTCAGTTTCAAGAGCATAACAAACACCAAACCACAGAGGTGGGCTTGGGAGTGGTGATGGGCTTTGCTGGAACTCTCTCTATCACACTGGGCTCTGCCTGCAATAGGAACCGCACTAGCTTTAGCTCTACTGCAGGTTTTTCTAAGCAGGACTGAGTGCCCTCTTGTGTTCTGTAGGGGAGGCACACGGTCCAAGGTCCTTTTACTTTCGGAGGATGGGCAGATCCTGGCAGAAGCAGATGGACTGAGCACAAACCACTGGGTAAAAGCCACACTGAGGGGACCAGAGGGCTTGGTTCTGATTTTATTCTCTGTAATTCCAATTGAGGTGGTGGCTGGGATTCATAGAGCAGCTGGTAGGGACAACACAGGTCCTGCAAGCCTTTGTAACTCCTCCTTCCCTTGATTGGGGCCAGCTGATCGGGACTGAAAAATGTGTGGAAAGGATCAACGAGATGGTGAACAGGGCCAAACAGAAAGCAGGGGTGGATCCTCTGGTACCTCTGCGAAGCTTGGTGAGTCTGGGGTAGAGCCTGGGAACTAAGCCAACAGCAACTCTAAGACAGGTGGCAAGTTTGGACTGGAAGAGCTTGATGACTGTAGATGAGAAGGCCTCCAAGGTCTAGTCCCTGGTGTTGAAACTTGTCATCTTACCCATTCTCATGGTTTTACCTGCCACCTACAACCACAAGTATATTGGAAGAGTGGGACTGGGGAAAGCCATTGAGACCTTGGTTTGGATCCCAGCTTTACCAGTCAGTATCTATTTGACCCTTAAGTGGGTTTTACTTTCTCAGCCTATTTCCTCACATGGAAAACATTGCTAGCAATAGCTATTCCAGAGTTATTGGGAAAAATACAGTGATCTGATACATCCCAAAAGGGTTAACACAGAACCTGACCCATGTACACTCATTAAGGGTTAGCTCTTCTTATCTCTCAGCTTAGATCTTCCTCCCGAGTTGCTGCAGCTCTGGCTACTCCTTGTACACCCACGTGAGATGTTCTTTGGGCACAGCCAAACCATCACCCCTTGCCTTGCTTCTCTGCCTGATTTTTCTGAGAGCACTGTTGTCTAAGCTTCAAACAGCATTGTTGAATCCCCTCTTTCCTCTCTCCATCCCCAGTCTGGGCTGTTCTTGGAGCCATGACCTTCTGAGGGGTGATGGTGTGGGATGGAGGGACTGAGGCTGGATAAGGAGGGTATGGTCAGATGTAGAGAGCAGGAGGCAGGCATCAGGAGGATCGGGGATGAGAAAACACTGGGTCTGGGGCTCTGCTTGCTTGCTTGCTCACCTCCCACATGGCCTAGGGCCTATCCTTGAGTGGTGGGGAGCAGGAGGATGCAGTGAGGATCCTGACGGAGGAGCTGAGGGACCGATATCCCTACCTGAGTGAAAACTACGTTATCACCACTGATGCTGCAGGCTCCATCGCTACAGCTACGCCGGATGGTGAGGAGGTGGAGGGAGGGATGAGGCTGAAAACTGGTTTTCTTGGGAAAGCCCCTTCAAGGTAGCTGGCAAAACTAGTATTGCAGGATGTGGAAAGAAGTCTCTGTGTCACCCTCCTCCACCCAAATCCTTTCATGAGCAGCTTAAGCCTCTGCCACAACAAAGACTTGAAAGATAGAAGAGAGAGGGCAGGACATGTAATCGTGGTGGGAAACAAATCAAACATGAGACTCCAATGCAAAGGAGGAAGCCCTTGGTGGTAGTCAGTGAGAAGCAAGCTAGGGGTAGCCTAGAGTACCGAGGAGAAACTGGGGGAGCTCTGTGATATTGTAAAGTGCTAGATCATGGGATTGGCATTTGTTAGCTCCCATCCTGGAAAAGTCATGGAACTCTCCGAGTTTCAATTTCCTTATCTATGAAGTGGGGACAGTTGTATTCATAAGATGCTTTAGGATACTGACTAAATCACTGTAAGAACAGTGTCTAGCAAAATCTCTGGCATGCAGTAGGAACTCGGTAAAGCAGGTAGAGTCACCTGAAGACTGGCTTGGCAAGGAGCCACACTTCCTCGAGGAGACGTAGGCCACGTTCCTCAGTCCTTAGAGACAGGTTTTATATGATTGGCATTTCTCCAAGACCCAGGCCCTCCCCTTTAGGCAGGAAATCTGCTGGACTCAGTTTTCTCCCCTGCAGGACTGGGTGGTAATCCCTCTGCCTGGGGCCCCTATGGTTTCTGTCCTATCTTTTTTCACAGTTGGAAGCTCTTGCTCTGTGCAGGGCCTTGGCCACACTGAGCCTTCCATGCCTTTTCCCCAGGTGGGATCGTGCTCATCTCTGGGACAGGCTCCAACTGCAGGCTCATCAACCCTGATGGCTCTGAGAGTGGCTGCGGCGGCTGGGGCCACATGATAGGAGATGAGGGCTCAGGTGAGCTCATCCTGGGCCTGGACCCTTTCCTTCCTGCAGCTCCCCATCTTCTTCCCTGTTCTTGGCTTGCTGACCCCTAGGGGCTATCTGGGATAGCCATTCCAAATACAGGGTAATGGCTGACAGATCATAGAGTTGCAATTGCTGCACCAACTGCTGACGTTACTCTTCACTAGTGATTTTGCACCAGGGTTCAGATTCATATCTCAGCACAATGGTTGTGGCCTACCTGTTTTGACTTTTGGAGACCTTAGGGAAGAATTGAGATTATGAAAGTTAAGATCATAGATGCCAGGAAGTGCCATGTTACTCTGCTTCTGGGACAGAGGTGTAGAAACTCCTCCCATCAGGGCCTCTTTATGGGTAGCATGTGTACAGAGGCCCTTGGGGCCCAGCTCAGGCTGTGACTCTGGCAGTGATTGTGAGAACTGATTGACCCTGTCTTTGTGCAGATGTGATACAGATTTACCTATTCTGTCTTCTCCTGCTTTCTTTTTTCTGGGTCAGTGAGATGCAATTTCATTAAAAGCACCTCCCACTCCCCTGCATCCCCACCCTCAGGAATCAGGAAATGTAATTTACTATAAAACCCAAGCAGATCACTAACCCTGTCTAGTTATGAGTTTCCTTCCTGGTGATCGCCAAGAGATTGCCCCATCTGAGCCCTCTCTGCTCTCTGCAGCCTACTGGATTGCACACCAAGCGGTGAAAATAGTGTTTGACTCCATCGACAACCTAGAGGCGGCTCCTCATGATATTGGTTATGTCAAGCAGGCCATGTTCAACTATTTCCAGGTACTTCCCTGGCCCCAGTGAATGTAACACCTTGGGTAGGGCAGTGGGGGACTCTGAGCCAAAGCAGTTGCAGGAGAGGGATTGTGTAGGCCAAAGGTGGGTCAGAACTGCAGGGTGAAGCCATAGGTAAGAACAGAATTTAGAATGCAGTAGACAGTGCATTCCAGAGGGTATCATGAGAAAGCAGTGGTTTGGGAACAACTGGTTACCCAGGCTTCATTCTTGGGCAACTAAAACCCATTGAAACAGCTTTCTAAGCTAACACGAAAATTGCAAGTCAAGGTCAGGAGACAGAAATAGCAGGTAGAGTCTAAGCAAGTTCCTTGAATGCTGACTTGCACTCAGACCTTTATGGGTCAAGAGAGCTTATTAAGAAGGGAACAGTGGAAGTTCAGAGGGAGGCACAGCCACCTACCCAGTGCACTGGGGACTGACTCCTCATCTGTGCTGTGCTCAGTTATGGGTTAGGAGAAACAACTGCCTTTAGTGGAGCCAGAGGTGAAAGGTAGGAGGGAGAGCTGGAAGAAAGAGGAGAAGAAAGGTAAGTGTATTTGATAGCTGTCTATCAGACAGGGCCAGTCTGTCTTTTGGGGGCCACTTAGGCAAGCTGGGCCTAAGGCTGAGGAAGGAGATTAGAGACACCAGAAGGTAGGACATGTCTTCTCAAGGCTGAGGGGTTGGTGATTAAAGAGGAACCCTGTCCTATGGCAAAGTGAGGAACGGGGAGGGACCAGGAGGAAACACTTCCTCAGCAGTTGCTGGAGCCAGCCCAGTCTCGCCCGTCCCTGTGTCTGCGCTCCCCTGGCATGCCTGCTGCCGCCTCTCATACTCCCAGTCATTCTTAGGAAGTTGCTACCAAGGTTTGCAGTGTGAGAGGGTGTCACACACCTGTAATTCCAGCCGCTCAGGAGGCTGAGGCAGGAGGATCATGAGTTCAAAGCCAAGCCTCAGCACCTTAGTGAGGCCTTGAGCAACTTAGTAAGACCCTGTCTCAAAAATAAAAAAAGTGGCGGGTGATGTGGCTCAGTGGTTAAGTGCCCCTGATTTCAATCCCCAGTACAAAAAGAAGAAGAAGAAGAAAGTTGTTAGTAAGGTTAAATGAGACTGTGTATAAAATATTTAGTACATTGCTATATGTAGGTACTCAAATTTTAGCACCACTCCCCTTTACTAAAATGTGTTTGAGACCTTCTGTGGTCACATAAGTTTGGGAGAAGCAAATGAATTTTTTTGGTTTCAATGCTTCTCAGAGCTTTTGCTAATGTGTGTTGTGACTCTCCAAAGGACTGTTGCAGTATATGGTATTCCTCAGATTCCTTTGGTGAAAGAAACCTCTCCAAGAGCACTTTAAGGAACATGCTGTGGTGATCACGTATCTGTATCCTACACTGCCGTTAAGCTAACCTGTAACAGTGAAGTCCATGCTGGGGAAAAGGACACTTTTCTCAAATGAGAAATCTCACATCCTTAGTAACCTTCTAGAGCTAAAACATGCCCCCAGAAGTATTCTAGCTTTTCAAATAGTAGAAATTAGAAAGACCAACTTAAGTGGGAAGATGGGGTTTTCTTTGCTTCTCATGGCTGTCTTGTGCCCTTTCTCTGTCTTTCAGGTGCCAGATCGGCTAGGAATCCTCAACTACCTGTATAGGGAGTTTGATAAAAGTCGGTTTGCTGGGTTTTGCCGGAAAATTGCAGAAGGTACTGGAGGTGGGATAGGGTTTTGTCTGGCTTTGTTCCCTGAAGACCTGCCTATCTAGGGGGTGGAGTTCGTATGGGGGCTAGACACCACATTTCCTCTCACCAAGTGACCTCAGTGTTCTGCCACCTCTGTCCTTGGTGATGGCAGGGAGTGGACCTTGAGGCAGAAGGACTAGGGGTTGCACTAACAGTTCTTTTGTATTGCTGGTGGCGAGGCTACTGCAAGGTTTGCACCAGTTTTTGAGAAATTTATGGAACAGTTGTCCTTTGGACAAATCTATAACTTTTTTTTTATATCCAAAGAAGTAGGGGATTAAGGAAACCTTGGGCATATTTTGTTGGGTGTCAGAAGCTAAACATAGGGCTTGTTTATTTATATTTTGCTTTCTCCCTGTCATGTCCATACTCCATTAATATGGATTCCATGGCTTTGGGGTATTCTGGGACTCTTTTAGATCCTGCTAGACTGAGTCCCTTCTCCTCCCAAAAGGAAGGGGCTCACCAGCAACAGACAGCTGGAGGTGGGTGGGGACACTGACAGGCTATCAGCCAACTTCTTAGCCTGGGCTCCCACAGCTGGGTCCCCAGAGCTGAGAGACTTAGGGCCAGACTCAAAATAACTCAGCATAACCTAGTGATCTGGTGCTAGGATGCTCTGGGACTGGGGGCTGCCCTTCCCAGTGCCTGGTGAACCATTTTCTACAGGCACCCAGCTAGAGGTGCTTCCGTAGTTGCTACCCTGCAACTGGGAGAATAACCAGGACAAATAGTTCCTAGGTGTTCCCCAGCCCCCTTTTCCCTCCTCCCATTCCAGGAGCTGAGCAGGGAGACCCCCTCTCCCGATACATCTTCAGGAAGGCTGGGGAGATGCTGGGCAGACACATTGTAGCAGTGCTACCCGAGATTGACCCGGTGAGTGGAGGTGCTGCTTCCTCTTTGGTGATGGGACTGTCCCATCAATCCCTGCATAAATTAGAAACTATTTTAGATAAACTTACAGTGTGAGAAAAATTCTGCCTATAACATAAGAAGATCCTACAGTCAAGTGCTTCCCTCTGTCACTGGTCTGTAATTTGTATTCTCATGTAGTAAATGGGTTTAATGTGCTGTGCTGTCCCCTTTCTGTCCATTCCCTCCCCTTTTCTCTTTCCTATTTCTACCCCTTGCTTGCCCCTTTTCTCTTCCCTCCCTTGCCTGCTCTTCATCCCTGTTTTTTTTTCCCTTGACTTCACCTTCTTCTATGTCTTGATTAGAGGGAAAATATCTGGGATTTGGGGTTGGTCTTAGGAAACCACCTGGCAGCTCAAGGTGCTTGTTCAGTCCACAGCATCCATTTTCGGCCCTCCACCCAGGTCTTGTTCCAAGGGAAGATTGGCCTCCCCATCCTGTGTGTGGGCTCTGTGTGGAAGAGTTGGGAGCTGCTGAAGGAAGGTGAGTCTCGGGGTGAGGGGAGGGGAGAGGCAAGGGCAGAGGATGGGGCTGGAATGGAGGTGGTCCAGGTAAGCTGCCTGTCCTAGGGAGAACTGAGATGTGTGCCCTGAGGCCAAGACAGACCACCAGTGCCTCAGGCTAAGGCCCTCAGCCTTCACTCCATTGAACCCTTTTCTGTGTCCTATCCGGCTTCCATGAAGGAACTATGTATTTGTGCTGGGGATTAAACTCAGAGCCTCAGGCTTGCTGTGCATGTGCTTTACCACTAAGTTACAGTCCCAGCTCCTTGAGCTCCTGGAAAGATGTTATATTCCAAAGGATTGATTAAATAACCCCTTTTTGCTGGGCACAGTGGCACATGCCTGTAATCCCAGCAGCTCAGGAGGCTGAGGCAGGAGGATGGTAAGTTTCAAGTCAGCCTCAGCAAAAGTGAGGCGTTAAGCAGCTCAGTGAGACCTTGTCCCTAAGTAAAATCAAAATAGGTCTGGGGATGTGGCTCAGTGGTCAGGTGCCCCTGAGTTCAATCCCTGGTACCAAAAAAGAAAGAAATATATGTATACATGTGTGCACACACACACACACACACACATACATACACACACATATACATACACACACGTGTTTTAACTTTTTAAAAATTAAAACTAACTTCGAATCAGAGCTCCAGCATATGATAAACCGTAACATCCCTAGTCAGTATAATCCTGGCCAGAAGGAAAGAAACATGGCTCCTTAGTCCTGGTAGCCTCTTTTCAGGCAGTTTCTCAGTTCCCATTATTCTATAGGGTTTGAGGGCCGCTATTGCCCTTCCCAGCACCGGAACTGAGAGGAGGGCAGGCCTTCAGGCTGTGGCTCCATGTGCCCTGAGATACACTGTGTGCTGGACACTTGGCTATTGGCCCTTTCAGCACCTTCACAGAAAGACGTTGGCATTGTTGTCCCCTTTCCCTCCCCCTGGTCTCTTCTCATCTCTGTCCTTGCATTCTTCCTTCCAGGTTTCCTTTTGGCGCTGACCCAGGGTAGAGAGATCCAGGCTCAGAACTCCTTCTCCAGCTTCACCCTGATGAAGCTGAGGCACTCCTCCGCCCTGGGCGGGGCCAGCCTAGGGGCCAGGCACATTGGGCACCTCCTCCCCATGGACTACAACGTCAATGCGGTTGCCTTCTACTCCTATACCTTCTCCTAGGGAGCTGGCCCTGGCTCCTCCCATTCTAAGCCCAGTGGACATTGGGTGCTAGAAAGATCTTTTCTTTTTAAAAAACACATATAGAAGAAAATAAATGCACTCTAGCCATTCCCCAATTGAACTGTGTGTTCAGCACCCTTGCTGTTATATCCTCATCGCACCTAGCAGGTGTCCCAGAGGGCTTAGGAATGCTTTTGTCCATAGTTGAAAGCCCCCCTCCAGGGACTTGGTCTGTCCTCTGCACGCATTCACCATGCCCTTGGACAGGTGATTTATCTGTGCCACCCCAACTCATTCCCGTTACCTCACTGTACACATTAACCTGTGACCTTAGTTTCCTCCTATCAAAAGTAGGTAATGCTTCCTGCCTGATCACTATTGGAACTAAGTAGTCTGCACCTGGAGTAACCATATTATACCCTCTCCTGAGTCTTTCAGTAGGATTTAGGGGACAATACAATTCTAGTCTGAGAAAATTTTTACCTCGCTGGATTTGGAAGTTGTAAGTAAGCAGCACATTTTGCAATTTTTCATGTGAATGATTCTTGAGTTTATGAGGATTGCCGAAGTCCAAGAAGGCCAACTAGGGATAGCCTAACTAGGTGGCCTCCCTGGCTGTTCCTGACTGCTACTAGCCTGGCTCTGGTTATGGCATGACATTTTCTGTTTGTTGTGTGGACCTGGGAATAATGAGCATCCATGAGGAGCAGACATGGTTTGTGTCCTCTGGATTCAGTAGGTGAACTAGAGAAGACCAGCCTGAAGCTTCCTGTTCTGCTGCCTGTGCTGCTTGAAGACCAAAGAGTCTTGATCCACAGTGACTGTCTCTACAGGTGTCCAGAGTGTACACTATTAGAAGGCCTAGATCATCTCCTGGACCTCAGTTCTCAAACCTACATGTGTCAGTTCTAGAGTTTATTTTAAAATTAGGTTTCAGTCTTTTTCCCCTCCTCCTACCCACTACCTCAAGAGGGCTGAATCGATAGGTCAAAGGTGAGTAGAGTGGATGAAGACTTCTTTTTTTTTTTTTAAAGAGACATTCTCACTATGTTGCCCAGAGTGACCTCAACCCAAGGTCTCAAGCATTCGTTCCTCAGCCTCCCAAGTAGCTGGGACTGCAGTCGTACACCACCATGCCAGCTAGGAATTTTCATTTCTACTCAATTGTCTGAGTTGATCCTGCCAGAGGCCCAACATCTATAATTGAAGGAGTTTGCCCTATAGCTTCTGAATTCCAGGTAGGCTCTCAGGGGGTCTTAAATATTACCTGTTTATTCACAATACATCATTCACATAGAACAGAATGGCCATAATTCTCATCTCTAGCCCAATGGGGCAAGCTGGAGCTTTGAGCAGTAAGAATTCAAGCCAAGTCCCTTCAAGGGACAGAGAACCATCTTCACATCCAACCTTCATCAAATTCTTGGGGTCCCACACTTGGCAAATCTCTAGTACCTCACCTGGTTAAAAAAAAAAAAACCTGCAGAGAACAAAGATAGAAGTACCTTTGCTATATCCCATAGTCCTAATAACAGTTGAATTACTGAGTGGTGAGCTTGGTTGTATTATTATTTTAGTACTAGGGATTGAACCCAGAGCCTCACATGTTAGGCTCACTGAGCTGCATCCACAGCCCTTTTTACTTTTGAGACAGGATCTTGCTAAATTACTTAGGGCCTCCCTGAATTGCTGAGGCTGACCTTGAACTTAAGAGTCCTCCTGTCAGCCTCCTGAGTTGCTGGGATTACAGGTATGAGCCACCATGCCTAGATTTTTTTTTTTAAATATATATTTTTAGTTGTTGATAGACCTTTATTTATTTATTTATATGTGGTTCTGAGTATCAAACCCAGTGCCTCACACATGCTAGGTAAGCGCTCTACCACTGAGCCACAATTCCAGCCCTTTTGTTTGGTTTTGGTTTTGGTACTGGGGACTGTACCCAGGGACACCTCACCACTGAGCCACATCCCCAGCTCTTTTTGCTTTTTGAGACAAGTTCTCACTAATTTCTTAGGACCTTATTAAGTTGCTGAGGCAGGCCTCAAACTTGTGATCCTCCTGCCTCAGCTTCCTGAATCGCTGGGATTAATGGGCATGTGCCTCCCACCTGGCTTGGCTTTTTTTGTTTTGTTTTAATGTGTTCTTAGGATTAGGTTCAAGCAGTGTTTTGGTAAAAAGTTTATGAGAACTTATTTGTTCTTCAAATATGACCATCACTATATTGTGTACACGCTATAATTCCGATTGGACAATGATCTAAAACCTCAGAATAGCAGCACGCATGTCTTTTGACTTTTTTTTTTTTTTTTTTTTTTCTTTTTTTGGTACTGGGGATTGAACTCAGGGCCACTTGACTACTGAGCCGTCCCCTCAGTCCTATTTTGTATTTTATTTAGAGACAGGGTCTCACTGAGTTGCTTAGCGCCTTGCATTTGCTGAGGTTGGCTTTGAACTCACAATCCTCCTACCTCAGCCTCCCAAGCTGCTGGCATTACAGGTGTGGGTCACTGCACACAGCATGACTTGACTTTTTTAAACCAAGAACAAATGTTGAGTAAATGTTAGTTTAATCCAAGTGCTGAGTACATGTTAGTTGAAAAAATGAAGCCAGGTGCATTAGTGTTTGCCTGTAATCCCAGCAACTTCTGCAGAGGCAGAATTGAAAGTTGAAGGCCAACCTCTGCAATTTAGCAAGACCCTGTCTCAAAGTAGAAAGTGCTGGGGATATAGCTCAGTAGTAGAGTGCCCTAGATTCAATTCCCAGTACCACAAAAAAAGAAAAAGTGAAAACAATTCCCCCCAACCCCCGCCCTCCCAGTACTGGGGATTGAACAGAGGGCCTCACGCATGCCCAACAAGTGCTCTACCACTGAACTGTATCTCCAATCCCCCCCCTCCCCATGAAGACAATCTTAAAAGTGCCTACTAAGGTCAGATATGCTCCTAGATCCTATCACATTTAGTAGATGTGATAAGGTGCAAGCAGGGTGTGGTGTTACATAACCATAATCCCCTTGGGAGACTGATGCAGGAGGTCACAAGTTTGAGGCCAGCCTAAAACTTAGTAAGACTCAAAAAATAAGAGCAGGGAATGTGGCTTAGTAGTAGAGTACTCTGGGTGCCATCTCTAGTAACGCAAAGAAACAACAAAACCTTCACACATGTGATGAGGTTGCTTGTTCTCATTACTGAGTCTCTATTATACACAGGAGCTCATGAGATTTTTTTTTTCTGAGTTTCACCTCCTTTAAACATATTCTTCCAGTAAATTACCAGGGGCAATTTATGGGATTCTGCACTACCAAAGCATCCCAGCCAATAACAGCCTCATGACGGGGCAAGAAGACAGTGAGTGCTGGACTTAAATAAGGCTGGCACCACCTTTATCTGTCTGATCTCAGCACAGCCTCATCATCCAGTCCACTCAGCTAACACTGATGTCTTCCAGGTGTGAGGAAGTGCTCTTAGGACTAAAAATGAGTACAGCCTTTTTTAGTTTGCAAAATTCAGTTTCATACTTAAAGTGTATCTAAACTTTAGTATATTAATAATTTTTAGTGAAAATTTTTAAATGAATATACCATCCACATCTTCAAGGATGTTAAACACTCAAATATATCAGCCCTATGTACACCCTCAATATTTCAAAAAGTTATAATAAATAGGCAAGTCAGCTCAGGCTTTTTTCCCTAGCTTTGAGAAGAAAGCAATCATAGGACTCAAAGCAAAACCCATGGACCCTAGTCTGGACCCATAATTTTTTTTTCCATTAAAAAAATATGTACACATATATATATGTGTGTGTGTGTGTGTGTTGTAGATGGACACAATACCTTTATTTATTTACTTACTTTTATGTGGTGCTGAGGATCGAACCCAGTGCCTCACACATGCTGGGCTAGGGATCTACCACTGAGCCACAACCCCTGCCCTGGACCCATAATCTTTTTAGCACCTAAAATCCTTAGGAGAGTTCAAAATAAGTTTAAGTTAAAATAAGCACAAAACACTGATTGTCTCAACAGCAGACCCCACTAACCCTGTGCCCTCCCTCGTGCCTAAGACAATGCTTTGTATGCAGCAGGATCTCAGACTTGCTTAAGAGTTGAAAGACAAATACAGGATCCCTTCACTTTTTTTAGGCAGGAGTTAGCTTTGGCTCAAACAGAAGATAACTCTTCACTTTCCTTTCTAGCCCAAGAAGTCCCTTTCATCAATTATGTTCAAAACGTACTTACTGCCACTACTGGCTGTGATGTATTAGGAGCTTTCTCTCTTTGGTACCAGGGATTGAACCCAGGTGCGTTTAACCACTGAGCCACATCCCCATCCCTTTTTATATTTTGTTTGGAGACAGGGTCTTGTTAAGTTGGTTAGAGCCTTGCTAAATTGCTGAGGCTGGCTTTGAACTCATGATCCTCCCGCCCCAGCCTCCCGAGCTGCTGGGATTACAGATGTGTGCCACCACACCTGGCAATATTAAGAGTTTTCAGTGTAGCAGTGAATACTGGAAAATTCTAATTTTCAAATAGACTCAGGGTCAGTGTCACACCTATACCAATAAGCAGGTTCAGGCCAAAGGACACTAATAAAGTGGTGAAGCGGGGAGTTCACTCAGGTCCATGATTCCAAGCCCATGTTTTTACTATTTTGTAGTCTCATTTGCAAGTAAAATTATTCAACTGAAATTGACACATCTTTAGACATTAAAAAAAAACCTCACATACCACACACATGCACCCCTCTAGTATGATGACACACAGTGAACCAGCCCTAGGAATAAAGGTACCACTGCCAGCAGATGCACTTTATTCTCATTTATTGAGATTTTCAACAGCTGCCATTTGGTTTGTATAGCAAATTTTTAAAAGTAACTTTTCTATTTTTGATATTTTTATGAAAATTATTTTCTTCAATTTTAAAGCCCTGTCCATCCTCCAAACTGTATTAATAACTGCCATGTAATGTTTATTTAGGAGGGGACAAAAAAAGCGACAATAGCTTTTAAACATTTATGAAACAGGGACAAAGGTCCAAAGTCTAGGGCCAGGTGGAGGTACTATGCTGTCCCTAATATCATCAGCACTTCACTTGCCATCCACATCAAAGCTGTGCCCCCCACACACACATCCTCTGACCCTCTGGGGGATTCTTGTTCTACAAGTTCTAATCTCTTCTCTCCACCTCTGCTGTCAGCCCTCCCTCCCTTCCTCCCTCCCTCCCAACATGTCCAACAAAGGCAGTACAACCTTTAATACATGTTCAGCTTTGTAAATGGAGACATTTAGAAAGTTCAGATTCCCCCATTCATTCTGGAGGAGGACAAATATCCAGCACAGCATGGATGGTTTCACTTTCTTCTCCACTCAGACACATGCTCATACTTATTAAATGGATTTATTAGATGATTCAAAAGTCCTGACATGTAGTAGACAGCACAGAAGTTCCTTATAAAAAAATGTTGCAAAATTATAAAAATTTCTGCAGTAGTTGAGGCTCCTGGAGCTTCTAGTGACAAAGCTGGTTCTGAAAAGTTATTCCTTTGACACAATCAGTAGCTTCACCTGTAAGTCCTATATCCCTATGTTCCAAGAGTTCCATTCAGACCACAGGAGGTTGAAATCCTAGTTCAGGCTCTCTGGCTAACAAAATGTGCATACCCATCAATGGGATACTACTCAGTAGTAAAAGGAACAAGCCACCAAAACATGTTATATGTCATGGATGAACCTCACAAACATGCTAAGTGAAAAAAAAAAAAGCCTGATACAAGGGACCACACGTATGACTCCACTGACGTGAAATGTCAGTAAAAGGCAAATTTATACACAGACAGAACATTAGTGGTTGCCTGGGGTGGTAACAAGGGCTGATGATTACATGAACATGAACAACTTACTGGGAGGGATGAAAATGTTGTAGAATCAAGTAATGGTTATGGCTGCACCACTGAGGAAAGTTACTAAAATCACTGACTTGCACATCTGAAATGGGTGAATTTTATGATATGTAAAATATGCATCATAAAGTTATTTAAAAAAAAAAAAGACTCCCTACCTCCCAATGACCCTTCAAGCATCAAACATTTTTGAACACTTACAATCAAGAGGATTATCACTTAGTATCAATTTACAGAGTAAAACGCTTTACTGTTTTATAGGAAAAAATGTTCTAATGACTGTAAAATAGTAAAATATTTTAAAATTTTTATTATCTCAGGGCTGGGGATGTAGCTCGATGATTTGCCCAACAATGAGCAAGGCCCTGAATATGATGCCCAACAATGCAAAAAGAAATAAATTTTTCAATTTTTTGTAGAATAACCTAAAATGTTTCTTAGTTTGAAATAAAAGGTAGCCAGTGAGAAGGTAGATTTGAGGAAGAAAGCTCAGCAAATTTGGTAAATGAGACTTAAAAACAAAACTGAAGCAGCCTTTTAAAAATATTTTTCCCCCGAAATAAAGATGGTATATCTATTCCTTTAGATTTCTCTCATGTCCCCTGGAAGCAGGAAGGGCAAATCTCTTGGTTGACACCTGATGGAGATCAGTATATCCAGCCGTCTTATTCCCATGACTCCTCTAAAAATGAGACTGATTGGCAATAATAACAGGAGGTTGGAAAGTGAGGGCAGAAGGCCAAGTAATATGCAGGATATTTGGGTATTTCCTTGGGTAGATTTCCTGCTCCCCTGTCCCTGTCACCAATAGCAGCTTTGGTATGGGGGTTAAAAAAAAGCGGGAAAGAAACTGAGACCTCTTTCCAAACTGTGACCAAGTCTGTGGATGAAATTCACAAGACAGCAAATCAGGGTCAATCTTGTTCTCTCTGCCCACTTGCCAAATTAATGTTGTTTACAGTATCCCAGAAGAGATACATAATCTTTACAAATGGGTGGATATCTCCAAATCTTGATCAAATTTTTCAGATCTCTACTGGTTCCCATACCTCAAGTGTCACCTAAACCAAAAGATCATTAGCCTGTAATGTTTGAGACCCTCACTGAAGACCTGCCTCCTCTAACCACAGGAGGGTGGATTCAGGCAAATCAATGTTTGCAACAGGTCTAATGCAAGAACATTCATTCCAGCTGTTTCCTTGAGCTACCTCTTCTTCCAACTTTGCTTTCTAACCTGTTAATTACCAGCATATTCGCATGACCACACTATGGCTCAGCCTCTCTAAAATCAAGAAAATACTTTGACATTATAGCAATAAACAATCTGGAAAATGCTTAGTATTTCACTAAAACATTTATTTTTAAGCTTCTGTTAGCATAAATTTAAAGAGATCCCAACTGTTTTGACTTTGGAAATTAAAGGTGCCATAAAAATCCATCCTTTTCTTTATGATCTTTCCAGGTTTGCCCTTATATGATCCCCAAAAGTAAACTACTGTACACAGAAACTGGCCTGAGATTCAGAACTGCATGTACGCAGGCCTACGCTATATCCTCATATTTTCTGTTGCAATTCAAACATCTGGAGAAACTGAAAAGACATTCCTTTGTTTTTTCCCATGAAGAGAAAGAGAGGAATTATCTCCTTGTAGTTTTAGGGTCAAATAAATAATCATAGTTATCAGAAATCAATACTAATGAACTAACACTGGAACCAGCCAGAATGGCAACTGTTAAAAATACTTATTTCTATACAAATTCTCAAACTTCTAGTTGCCAATTTTAAAAGTGAGAAGAGTGTAGTGGCCTAAATTCAACATCAGAACTCTCACTCATAAACACAAGCTTTGCCATTGAAGGGTAAAGGGTACAGCCTTGCTTGTACCCAGGCCTCTCTTGGAGGAAAAGTCTGGGAGTGAGAGCCTAGCGAAGGGCCTACCAGACTCGCCTGAATTTTCTGCTAAGAAGTTGGCAAACTAGGGCTGAGCCTAAGGCCCAGGGGATAATCCTGCCTACAATCCCAACACATTTTACAACATGAAATAGATGGCAAAGAGACCACAGGAGGAACCATTGGAAGCACAAGACCTATACATAATAAGAAATCACTTGTCAGCTATTTCCTGATCCTGAGGGCAGCACACTCTGCATTCCAGGAGGACTGAAAAATCCTGCCCTTAGGTTCCAGATTCATCAGGTTGAGTTTCCTTAGTCCTGACCCAATACACCTTGTGAAACTGTGCTGAAGACTGACATTCAAAACAGCCAGGACAGCAGAAGACAAAACGAGCCTCTTGGACCACCCCTAGCAATTTAGTCTACCTGACATAAAAAAACAAACAAACAAACAAAAAAAAAAACTTCAGGATGAAGAAATGGATACTCTGGATCCCTACAGGACTTTCCAGATTGGTAGCCAAAGGAGGGTCCATTGTCCTCTTTGTGAAGATACCAGGGTTTTGCAAAAGGCTCTTCCTACAATCCCAACATGTTTCCAACACACGGGCTAATGGAAACTGGAGCAGGAACAGTAGCCCCAGGGGAGAGATTCCCTCAATTAACGTGATTCCAATGCCCTCTCCTTCTTAGAGGCAGCATCCACAGCTGAAAGGTGAATCTGGAATAAAGAAATTTCTTTATTCAGAGTCCTCCCTGAAAAAGAATTAACTGTTTCATTCTCTTGAGGTAGAAGCTTTGGGAATTAATGTGCATGTGTGGCAATACATGTTCCCAAAGCTGCTCTCCTATGACATGTGACCTAATGAAAAAAGACCATTCTTCAAATGTATCCACCCTATAAACTCAAATGAGGAAAATGATATGGGTTTGTATTTTCAATCTGGCTTTAGTGTAAACCCAGCAATTCAGGAGGCTGCAGAAGGAGGATTCCAAGTTCAAAGCCAGCCTCAGATAGAGAAACCCTGTCTCAAAACAAAAAATCTGGCATTAGCCTGTGGTTCTTCAAGAAATCAACAGGGGAGGCTGGGGTACAGCACAGTGGCAAAGTGCCAGCCTTGCATGTATAAGGCCCTGGGTTTGATCCCTGGCACCACCAAAAAAAAAACAAACAAACAAACAAACAAAAACAAAAACCAAACCAAACAAAAAAAAAACCCAAACAAAACAAAACAAAAAAAAAAACCAAGTGAGTTCATAAGAAAAAAGAGAATTTCTTTAGCTTCCCAGACCTAGTCCTTTCCTTCCAAACTCTGTCCCACATCCACATACTGAATCTACACTGACTTTATTTCAAGTTATGTGATCTTGCCCTTATAGGCCTATCACACAGCAAGCAACAGTTATTCAAAAGCCACTACATCCTCAGATCTCTGCCAGTGCTCATCCTGGGAGAATGTCCAGCGCTAGACATGCTCTTTCACATACACTATTACCACCTACATCTCTGTACACAAAAAGCAGCTCCTGGTGCCCAGTTTAGTCCTTAGATGTATCAACAAAAAACCCCAGTGAGTTATCGGTAGGAAAGATAAAGAGAATACTCAGAGAAGTCAACCTAGAAAACTCAAAAGACTGGGTTGTGGGAACATAAAATGTGAAACAGTTTTAAATACCCTGGAGGGTTGGGGGCACAGTCATATGCGTTAAGCAGGAGGCCTAAATCATGTCTGAGTTCCTTTGCAAACTTTTATAAGGTGGGAGAAGTATCCAATCTGTGAGCTGAGCTTCTTACTAGTGTCCTAAAAATATATTTCTTTGAAAAAGTGCATAAACTTTTCTGAGGGAATTAAGATACTAGGAGAACTACCAAGTGTCAATGGGGCTGGAAAAAAAATTAAACTGTCCAAATAAATTTAAGACACCACTACCCAAGATGCTACTGTAAACCAAAAACAGAATTTAAGGTTAAGTCTCCAGACTGGAGCTGACGGCCAAAACAGAAGGCATCTCACATGTTTCTGTAACAATAACTTTTCCTAAAAACAGTAGGGCTGGTGTGGAAAGCAAATGTTAGGAGAGACACCTGAGGGCTGAGGTGTCAAATCAACCCTAAGTGCGCCTTCACCTGTAAATGATGAGTCTGATGGTAGCTGTAAACAGAGGCTGAAGAAGTGGACAACAGCAACCACAGGACTCCAGTGACAATTGCTATCATAACCCACCCCTTCTGATTTATAACTTTCATCAGCCATCAGAAAAGTTACCATAAGCTAAGAACTTTACGTCTGCATTTTCTTGCATGGGATTCAGGGCAGAAAGACATGGCTCTACAGGCCACAGGTACTCCCAGTTCACTGCAGAAACTCCAGGGTACAGGAGAGTTGGGCTCTGGATTCTGGTTTGCACCATGTGTTTCCTCTGCTTGTCCCTCTTCCCATCCAGCTGAACAGACTTCACAAGTAGTTCTGTGGGTACTCCTTGCTCCTGGTAGGTACACAGCAGGGTGAGAAGAGTATTTCTTAAATACCCAGTTTTCCTTGGTCAGCTTATTTTGTTTAAACACAGACAGTAGAACATTCCTGATAAAGGAAAAAATAAAATGCAATCTCCTTAATTCAAAAGAGTTAATTAAAAACAAAACAAAAAACAGGAAACTGCTCCAAGTGAAAGTCAGTAGAACAAACAAGAAATACTCAGAGGCTTGTAGAGTAAGACTGAGCACATTACTCAGAGTCACAGTATCCAGTTAAAACCGCGGTTCCCCTTCCCCGCTGTGCACCCCTCGCCCACCCCACCCCCCTCCACACAGCTCCGCCTTTTTGTGCATCACTATCCCCAGATGTGGGGACAGACAAGTCCTCCTCAAATCTTCTGTTGGCTCAGTACTTCACTCCTGGAATAAACTCCTTGGCATCTGGGTTCAGGTTACTTTTGCTCTGAAATAAGAACAAGAGAAAATAAATCCCAAGGCAAGTTGTACTTTCTTAAAAAAAAAAAAAAAAAAAAAAAAACTTATTTTCTCCCTACCTGATTTTTTTTTTTTTTTGGGGGGGGGCAGGGTACTGGGTATTGAACTCAGGGCCTCATACATGCTAAGAAGTGTCCTACCACTGAGCTACGCCCTCAGGCCCTCCACTTCCATTATTACCAGTACCTTCCCCTTAGCCTTAATGACAGAAAGAAAGAAAATTCCTTGTAACTGTCATTGCTTGGCTGCTCTCAATGGCCCCTGACATATTTAGCCCTGACCAAGCTCATTTTCTCCTTCCTGTTTTAGATTGTGTTCCCTTCCTGATGCTTCCCAAAATCACATCAGAGGTCTCTCAGTTCAACTCCAAAAAGAATTTTCATTTCATAAGTACCTCAACTTCATGAAAAGAAGCATACTCCCTGAAACCAATTTGGTTACCATAATCTCCACTTTTCTTCATCTTTATCTCTTTGGTTATAAATATATTCACAACTCTGTTGTGAACACCCTAAAACTCATCAAACTGCAAGGCATAATCATTCAAGACATGAGTTGGGTGAAAAACACACTGCATACAGAATTCTGATATTACATAAACATGGAAAGTAAGAAATTAATTTATCTGGTCTAATTATAACTGGAAAATGGCCTCTCAGGAGTATGCTACTTCCAAAATGAACAGCCAATTTTTATGATAGAAACATTCAGAACGAGAGTATATTAAATATAGACTTGGGTGATGGTAAAGATGAGGACAGCAGCAAATGACCATGTGAGAGCCCATTTGGAGGTGCTAGCAGAGGAGCACAACTGCTCTATACCCTTGACCCAAGAATGGCCTTGCTCTACTGGGAAAGGTCATTCTGAGCTTGTAGCTTCAGAAGGAATGCACATGGCGTAGTGAAGGAGGAAGGGACACCTGAATCAGCTGAAACAACCTTGGTGATAAATCAGGTGACATGTCACAGCCAGATGGCCCTCACATTCCTAAATGATTATGTGAAACCAAACCTGATCTTCAGTGTTCAAATTTTTATCCTTCATCCCAATTCCTCTATGAAAAGCCCTCGGGAGTGGGGGAGGGGAACAAAAGTTGGCAACACTGGCCACAATATTATTTCCGCAGTGCTTGGTGAGGAGCAACATGTCTTCATTGTACCTTCTTATCCGCGCCCATCAGAGCAGCTCAGAGGGCTCCAGAAACTTGCTGAAGATTGTAGGGCCAGAAAGAGTCTGTGACTCCAAATCCTACATTCTTTATACTATGTCTTACATGGAAATACACATAGTTCTTACCAAAATATCTTCAGAATTATGACCATCACTGACCGACAGTCCATTTAACTGCTGCTGCAACTGTCCCATGGCCTGAGGCAGGTCTCGTGCTGGAATAAACCAGTCTTGGTCTTCCTCATCCAGCATTTCCTGGAAGCAGCGGTCCAAGAAGTCTTGCTCCTGCAGCTCCTCCTCCACCTGACAAGCAAAGGAAGCACTTCACACATCTTATCCAGGGGGACACATCCCTCCCAGGTGTCCCCCAACTCTTTCCTTCAGAGGTCACTGCTCTGAAATTAAGATGATTTTGTATGAGATTTAAGAATTAAGATGCTTTTTATGACTGGTGAGGAAAAACATGATTTTTAATTTTTAGCTGAATTTCATCAACAATAAAACTGAGAAAATATTTATTAAAATAGCAAAATTTCATGTCTTCACAGATCTTTTAAGACCTATAATATGTACCAGATATTTTCCATTTCTATGGCCTTGTGGAAAATCATTTTATAGCTTAAAATTCTTTACTCAATCTTGTTAAGAAATAATTTCTTAAATTTCCCATTTTATAGGAAATATGTAAAAGATGCAGGAAGTATATAATTAGTGTACTACTTGGATAGTAGAGATTAAATCAAAACTAATTCTTAGTTCCTGGCTCACTTTTCTAGTAAGGAGACCCCCAAGGCAGAAAAATAATTTCAGACCCTCAGGAAAGACATAAAAGATACTTTGTGGCATATCACTAGAAAACTTATGTCATCAATAAGGTATTTCTAGAAGCAAGGAGAAATATATGAATATTTAAACAACTCCATATTTCTTAAACTCAGTCCCAAACTAAAGCAATAAATATATATCTAGACTAGTTTGCAATGTTTCTGAACACTGTTACTCATATTAAGAACATGGTTCACTCTGCAGATTTTTCTGTGACTTTAACAGACTTCCTGGCTTTACATTTGGCAAATCCCTTTCCTGCATCCTGAAGCTATTCATCTTTTCTGCATAGCTCACTAGCGCCACCACCAGAATGAACATCAAGCAAAAAATGATCATTCAAATTAGTCTATACAATTCACAAGAAAAAGTCACTGGTGGTAAGATTTAAGAAAAGTATTTCAACTTTGTAATTAGTCACACTTTTTTTTTAAATCCCAAGTAAAATACATAGTTATAAAGTTCTTAAAATAACCACAACAAAATATTGCAAGTCACAAGATTTAACACAACTTTGTATTTGAAAAATTTCCTGGAATTTTCTTGTGCCATTCTTTTATATATTTCCTTTGTGAAACATTTTACTTCAGATATTTCTTTCTGGGTCTCACCACATAAAACTATTTCCTGTAGCAGTAAGCTGTTCTCTTTGTTTAAGAGTTGAGAAATTAGGGCTGGGCTGTTGCTCAGTGGTATGGCACTTGCCTAGCATGTGTGAGGCCCTGGGTTTGATCCTCAGCACCACATAAAAATAAATAAAATAAAGGTATTGTGCCCATCTACTACTTTAAAAAAAAAAGTTGGGGAAATTAGAACTAAGAATACCAAGCCAGAGGAAAAAATGTCACTCTAATCTCAACGCTCAGACGTGGATGGATATTACTGACATTTTGGAATGTACCTACTCTACTCTTTCTTACTAGACACTACAAGAAAATGGCAGGCACTTACAGTAAAAAGTCCCTTGGTAATTAGAAATGCACATGCAAATGAATCATAAGATTTAAAAATCCAATAAGCATTCTTTATCTCTTTCCACATCATAGACAGGTAGTGAAAACACATTTTACACATTGCATATAATTGTGTTTTTTTTCCCCTCCCTCTCAACCCTTAATCCAATGGGAGTCTTTTCCTCTTTTAAAAATCCCATGGGGCTGGAGATATAGCTCAGTTGGTAGAGTGCCTGCCTCGCAAGCACAAGGACCTGGGTTCAATCCCCAGCACCGCAAAAAAAAAAAAAAAAAAAAATCCCACGTGGCGGGCAGAGGGTATAAACAAACTATTTACAATTACAACTAGTATGTTTGATCTTATTTCTTCCCTTCTTTTCTCAGTTATACTTTCTGAAGATGACTGATACTACCTTTATTGGAACTTAATCCTTTCTCCCCTCAAAGTTACATTTCAATCAGATTCTGTCAGCCTCAGTAATCAATGAATATCTTTGCAAAATATCAATGACTCATTCCGAGTTTTGGGGGTTTGTATGGTGTTTTGCATACAATGAATCTTGAGTTGAACCTCAAGTGGGAAGAAATTGGTTTCTATAGCTAGTAACCCGGATATAGTATCTTCTGACTTTCCAATAAGCTATCTAAGAAAACAGAGTAAGATGAAAACAACTTGACTGTGGTAAGAAGAGTTCACCATGGTCAAACAAAGTGACCAACAGGGGTGTAGGGAGAACTGACATCAATCACGTTCCAGATTCTAAACCCTCCTGGCTCTCAAGAGGAGGATCAAAGTTTCTCTGAAATACTCAATCCCCTGGCTTGACATCACATACCAATTTGAAAACAATGTTGCAAAACTAATATTTCCTGTGAAATATTAGAGTTGGGGGATTTCTAGCAAACAGCTGTTTACCTGCTTAGCCTTTCCAAGGGCCTGGCAGGATACAGCAGTCACCGCTTGCCTCACTCCTGAAACAAGTTAAATTTTTCAAGTCTCTAAACTGTCTTTCCTCAACTTCTTTGAGTGTGTGTGTTTCTGTAAGCTGCTAGTTTTCCAGTTCTTTCCTGTGTACACTGCCTCAGTTTCCTATATTCTTATATATAGAAGCCCACAGCTGACCCACAGTGTAAACAATTGGTTCTTAAGTCCCCGTTCTAATCTGCAGGGTTAAAAGCATGTCAGCAAGAATTATCAAAGCCAGGACGAATTGTTTAGGCTTTCAACAACCTACTTTTCAGTCAGAGGCTAGACAAAGGCAGAGTCAAACAGATATGTCAACACAAAAGCTAAATGCAACTATTCTAAAATCCCATAGAAAATATATTTATCTTCATTTAGATTTCTTAAACAGCTATTATGCCTGAATTTATTATAAAAATGAAACTCAGAGTTTCACATTTCCTATAAGAAAATAAAATCAATTAACTCAAAAGTACAGAAAAGCAAGCTCATTACCATGCTATTTCTTATTGTTCCAGAGTATAAGCACTTAATTTCATACTGTCATTACAGAGTTATAGAATCACAGTGGTTCCTAGGATTAAAACAGGAATCAGGGTAGGATAAAAGACCTAAGCTACTTGGTTGGGGTGGTACAAGCCTGCCATCCCAGGTACTCAGTAATCCCATATACTTGGTGAAGCTGAGGCACATGATCACAAGTTCAAGGTCAGCCGGGGCAACTTTAGGGAGGCCCTGTCTCAAAACAAAACAAGCAAAAATACTGGGATTGTAGCTCATTAATAAAGCATCCCTGAGTTCAATCCCCTATACAGGTGTGAGGGGAGCCAGTGATACCCCATTTCTTTCTTTTTTTTTTTTTTTTTTTTTTCTTTTGGATGGCATTGAACCCAGGGGTGCTCTCTACTGACCGGTATCCCCCTGCTTTTTTTCCTTTGAAGCAGGGTCTTGCTACATTGATGAGGCTGGTCTCAAACTTTCAATCTTCCTGCCTCAGCCACCCAAGGGATTATGTGTGCTCCTCCATGCCCAGCCTTTTTTTTTTTTTTTAACAGTAAAATATTACAGCTGTCAAGTTACATGTATCATTAACTTCTACTTCTTTCCTTACCTGTCTGTTGAAGTCCTCTTCATTCTCCATCCACATATATTCTGCAAATGGGTTTTCCTTTTCATCATGCCCATTTAGTCCCTGGTCCTCTTTGGATTTTACACTGGGTGGTGTATTTGCCACACTTGATCCATTCATTATGACAGACTCTAAATAGGAGCAAAACAAAGGATAAAATGAATACAAGGATCAAGGAAATGTAAACCCAAAACATCCAAATTCTTTTAGAAGTTTCTGAAGTTCTGAGCCACACTTTAACTTAAATGAACAGAGACTCTTAGACTGAAACTGTTATAAAGCCAACTACGTCCTGCAGTTACCAACTACACAGATGTACAATTCTTTAAAGAGTTAAGAGAAAAAAGGGTCTAGGCTTACTTTTTTCTAGGAAAGAGCCACAGGGTGGAGTGGTGGTAAAGAATCTTGCCATGCCAAATTCCTAAAGATCCTAAAACCTAATCCAAATCAGTTTCCTTACTGATTAAATAAGAAGAGAGAATGTATTCTTTTTCTATTTCTTAATTCTTTTTGCAGTGCTAGGGATCGATCCCAGGGCCTCACACACGCTGGGCAAGTGTACCACCATTGACCTACACTGCCAGCCCGAGTATGCATTCTTAATTAACATTATAAGCAACTGCTCCTTATTCTGATTCTCAAGCCTTGTTTTTATTTAAAATGTATTTCAAAAAACTAATGTGTTCGTTGTATGATAAGCAAAAAAGAGAAAAAAACCCACCAGTTTCCAACCATCTAAAGTTAAGAATAATTAACAATGTGGTGCACAGAAGCTTCCTGACACCCTTGATGTGTATGTAGATACAGACTTAGACACAGGTTCCCCAAGTATCCATTCTCAGTAGTAACAGGATCATGATACATGATGCTCTACCATTTTTTTTCTCATTTATGTGTTAATATAGCCATGATGTCTTTTGGAGTATGATCAATGTTTCTGTATTATAAAGTTTGGATGAACTTCTGGCATTTATTTTTTCTAATGATTTCTTTAGAACTGCTACATTGGAGAATATGCTCATTTTTTAAAGGATCTTGATTCATTGCCACCTTGCCAAAAGAATTTAAATCCCCCCACATTCATGAACACTATTATTTTTAAACCATTATCATTCCTAGTCTCATAAGAAAAAACTTGTATTTTACTGTTTACACTTCTTTAATTTTTACTGAGCTGAGTATTTTGAGATGTTTACTGGCCATTTTTCTATTAAGGTATATGTCCTTTCCTTATCTTTTGTAAGAATGCGTATTTGTTTTAATTATAAAATAATTTATAAAAAAGTAAAATAATTGTTAGATTCATTTATTACTATTATTTTTTGCAGCACTGGGAATTGAACCCAGTGGTTCTCTACCACTAAATTACATCCCCCGCCCTTTATTTTTTGTGGTGCTGGGGACTGAAGCAAGGGCCTTGCACATGTTAGGTAAGCGCTCTTACCACTCCCAACTCTTTATTTTTTTATATTTGAAACAGTCTCCCTAAGTTGCTGAGACTGGCCTAAAATTTGCAATCCTCCCACCTCAGCTTCCCAGGTTGCTGGAACCACAGACATGCAACACCATTTCAGCTAAGCTACATTTGCTTCATTTTTTGGTGGCCATATTTGCTAGCCTTCATCTCTGTCTACAGCTTGTGTGTGTATGTCAGTCTATTGACTCTTAGAGGTGCATATGTATGGAAAAATTAGCTTACTTTGGCTTCTAAATCCATTTTGGAATTTTTATTATCACTGAGAATATGTCTTTTTTTCTGCTCTTTATCTTAATCTTAACCATTCTTCAAAAAACATTCCAGCCTTTACCAACTTCTTTTCTTCTCCAAGCTACTGTACCTAGGAAGTACCATGTTAAAATTCCTTCAGTTTTTGTTTCATGTGCATAAGTTTTCTTTTTCCATTTAGATTCTCAACTCCTGAAAAACAAGCCTGAGGTGTATACATTTTGTAACTCACCACAACATTAAGGACTCCATAAATACTCATGGCTTAATTGTGCTTTGGCAAATTTCTCTCTCTATCCCGTCTTGCTTCCACCAAATTCCTTGGGGTTTCTTTAGATTTTCCTTAGCAAATTATTTCCCTCTTTTCTCCATCTTGGCATCACACCTAAAAGCTTTTCTTTGCATTTGAGTACACTAAAAATTTCTTGCTGAATCTTCTTAAGTTTCTGCAATTTCCTAAACTGTTATGGACATTAGAAATCTAATCTTGTAGTTGGGCATGGTGGCACATGCCTGTTAATCTCAGCAACTCAGGAAGTTGAGGCAGAATTGCCAAATTCTGAGAATTTGAAAATGCCAAATTCAAGGCCAGCCTGGGCAACTCAGCAAGACTGTGCCTCAGAATAAAAAATAAAAAGGGCTGGGATATAGCTCAGGGGTAGAGTGCCCTGGGGTTCAGTTCCACTAAAAGAAAAAAAAAAAAGTTAATCTTGTAAAAAGACAAGGTAGAACTGTGAACAGTAACGAATAGATGGAAAAACAACTCACTGATAGTTCTAAAAGAATTCTATTTAAAGCAGAACCCATTAAATTCACTGTAGGTTTAAATAGGGCACCTGGTAAGAAATATATCTGTTTACCATATTTTAGATTAAGACAAAATAAGACAATGTTTATTTCAAATACAAGTTCATAATAACAATCCCACAGGGCTAATGGAGGAATTCGGTTCTTCATTTTTACTATTTCCATTTGCAGCATAGCAATGACAGAAGCAAGTCAACTCTAAATGCCAGAGCAACTGCATAAGTAAGTGTGGTATTCCTAAACACAGAGAGTTACGGGTTCTCTACTTATCTAGGTAGCAGGCTATCCTATATTGTATTTCCAAAGATTTATCTGGCCATTGTTTACAATCAACACAGTGATTTTTCCCCATCAATGTGGAAATTATCCACAGAGAATCAGAATTCAGTTTTCTAAAACATCTCCTTTATTTAAAAAATAAATACTAAGTGCATATGATCATAAGGGAAAAGGGAAGGCAGAGAAAGAACAGAATAACCCTTCTGATTTAAGAGCAAATTGCATAACGCACACGTTCATGAGAAAAACAATGGTGATCAACATAAACAACATGGGGATGTTACCTGTGATTTTATGATGTATGTATATTTTGGGTTTCATCCATGGTTCCACAATTCCATCCATCCTTCCATCCATCTATCCATTCATTCACTATGGTGCTAGGGATGGAACCTAGGGCCTCCTGCATGCTAGGCAAGCACCTAACCACTGAGGTACATTCCCAATTCTAGATAGTCTTTTGTTATAAAAGGTACAGTAGGCTTCAGAAACCCAAATCCCTGTCTCTCTCTGACCACCTCCTGTCCTCCTTTCGCCTGATGCTTTTTGTCTCCAAGGCATGCCACAGATACCAGAACTTCTCTTCCTCAAGCCAGACCACAGAAACTAAAAAAGTGTTCAACATCTCTAGTAATTAGAGAAATACAAATCAAAACCACCCTAAGATTTCATCTCACTCCAATGAGAATGGCTATTATCAAGAATACAAGTAATAATAGGTATTGACAAAGATGTGGGGAAAAAAACACACTCATACATTGCTGGTGGAATTGCAAATTGGTACAGCCACTCTGGAAAGCAGTATGGAGATTCCTCAGAAAACTTGAAATGGACCTACCATTTGACTCAGCTATCCCACTCCTCAGTTTATACCCAAAGGACTTCAAATCAGCATACTACAGTGATGCAGCCACATCAATATTCATAGCAGTTCAATTTACAATAGCTAGATTGTGGAACCAACCAAGATGCCCTTCAATTGATAACTGGATAAAGAAATTGTGGTATATAAACACAACAGAATATTATTCAGCCATAAAGAAGAATAAAATTATGGCATTTGCTGGTAAATGGATGAAGTTGGAAAATATCATGCTAAGTGAAATAAGCCAAGCCCAAAAAGCCAAAGGCTGAATATTTTCTCTGATAAGTGGATGATGTACATAACCAGGGTGGGTGGCGGGGGGAAGAGAATGAAGGAACTTTGGATGTAGAGGAAAATGGAGTCGGAGGGGGTAGGGGAAAGAAAGACAGTAGAATGAAACAGATAATATTACCCTATGTATATGTATGATTACATGAATGGTGTGAATCTACATTGCACACAATCATAGAAATGAAAAGTTGTACCCCATTTGTGTACAATGAATCAAAATGAAGTCTGTAAAAATAAAAAAAATTAATAAAAATTATTTTTAAAAATAAAAATGAAAAAAAAAACCTGAATTCCCTGAAAGAAAAATTAAAATAAAAATACAGCTAGGTTCGGTGGTACACACCTATAATCCCAACCACTTGGGAAACTGAGGCAGGAGAATTGCAAATTTAACACCAGCCTTGGCAATTTAGCAAGACCCTGTATCAAAATTAAAAGGGCTGAGGATATAGCTCAGTGGTAGAGAACCCCTGGGTTCAAGCCCAGTATGGTGGAAAAAATAAAGAAATAAAAAGAAACTAAAGAGATACTCTAATCTTCCCCCTACCTTTCTATCTTGCAGCTAGTCATACAGAAATTCTCTGACATACCTTGTTGATGCTAGGTCATAAGACCCCCATTTTCAAAATGGTCCTGTCCCATAGCTTGGAGGAAGGAAATATGAACAGAGAGGCCACGGAGATTTTTTTTTTTTTTTTTTTTTGTGTGTGTGTGTGTGTGTGTGTGTGGTGCTGGGGATTGAACCCAGGGCCTTGTGCCTGCAAGGCAAGCACTCTATCAACTGAGCTATCTCCCCAGCCTGGCCACGAAGAATCTTGAACAAGCTGGGTTTTCCCACTCATTTATTAGCATTAAATCATACCTTTTTTTGTCTAATCACATTGTTACACAGTTGTCCATGTTACAATAATATTTATGCAATGAAGCCTTCATTTAAAAAAAAAAGACAGGGTTCTGAGAACTTCTGGACAGTTGAACATGTATGGACGTTGACAGGAAGGTGAGAAAGGACTCACCCACATCCTAGCAGGATGGCGAACCCCAGCTTCTGGGGATGGACACTCCTATGCTCCAAATCCTTCCAAATCTCACCCTATATCTCTCTTCACCTATTTATTCATATTCTTTAAAATATCTTGTATAATAAACTAGTAAACATAAATGTTTCCCTGAGTTCAGTGAACTGCTCTAACAAATTAAGTGAACCAAATGATGGGGTTGTGGGAACCCCAACCAGAAGCCAGCTGGTCAGAAGTTCTAGAGGTCTGAATTTTTTTTTTTTTTTTTTTTTTTTGCACCAGGGATAGAATGGTTAAGGGGCACTTCACCATTAAGCCACATCCCCAGCCCCTTTTATTTCTTATTTTAAGACAGGGTCTACTAAGTTGCTTAGGACCTTGTTAAGTTGCTGGCTTTGAATTCGCCATCCTCCTGCCTCAGCCTCCTGAGCTGCTGGGATTACGGGTGTGCGCCATCACACTCAGCAAGAGATCTGGAATTTTGACTGGAGTCTGCAGTGAGTGACAGTCTGATGGGACCAAGCTCTCAATCTGTGGGTTAGTTTAAGAATGATACTGGCTTGTGGACCTACTAGGTAAGAGTGAACCGGTGCTTCAAGTGCCCCATGACTTTAGTAGCAGGGTGGGAATAGGGAAATTTTGCTGGATACTGATAGCTCCTAGGGAGGCACATGGATGTTTCCAACTTGGGGAAGAAACAGGATCATCATCTTTAAATTTTCCAGACTTTCCTATTTCCAGTTTTCACTCTTACCCAATAGGTATACTACATTAAGAAATCTAAGAACAATTTGAAACTTATTGCTCCCCTAGCCTACCTTCTGATGTGCAAGGAAATATGCTAAAAATGGGATGCATGCACTGCCACAATTTTCTATATTTGGGATTTCTGACTGAGTGCCTGGAAAAGGCTTATTGAACAGATAATATAAAAAGTATTCCCTGCCAGGCATAGTGGAGCACGCCTGTAATCCCAGCAACTCAGGAGACTGAGGCAGGAGGATCACAAGTTCAAGGCCAGCCTTAGAAACTTGGCAAGACTTCTCAAAATAGAAAGTAAAAAGGACCAGGGAGATAGTTCAATAGTGAAGTATATATGGGTTCAATCCCCAGTACTGAAAATTAATAAATAATTAATTAAAAAAATAAAAACTAGTTTATGCTATTCTGTTTCCTACAATTTCATTATTCCTTCCAGTCTGTTTAATACTCCTTTTAAAATCAAATATTGTGGGTAATAGTTTTAAATTCTGTTTACTTCAAATATGCTGCCACTGGATACAGGTTTTACCTCTTCTCATTATATTTTAAAACACAAGTCATTAGCTCAATCTACTCATTTATTAATATCTGAGTGCTGCTTTGGCAGCAGCATACACAATCCTTGCCCTGGTTTTTACATTCTCTTAGGAGAGAAACAAGCAAATAATTAAGAGTAACTATGATTTATGCTGTAAAGTGAGAAGTAAATGGGATTATTAGAAAACTACAGGGGGAACCAATCTAATCTGGGTATGGGCAACATTTTGACTGATACCTGAAAAATATAAATTAGCAATAAGGAAAGAAGCATGTGCAAAGACTCAGGCAGGAGAGAGACCTTTTCAGGACACAAAGAAGGTAAACGTACTACATCTGGTAGAAGGACAAGGAAGAAATGAGGCTGAAGAGGCAGACAGGGCTGGATCACATAGGACCTTAAGAGTCCATATGAAGGCTTCTGGATTTTATTCTGAAAGTGATGGAGGCCATTATTAGGAGTTCTCAGCAGTATAACAACATGATTCAAATTATGTTTTGAAATCACTCAGGCTGCTATGTGGAATAGATAGGAGAGACTGAGAGTAGATGAGACCAGTATGGCAGTTAATGCTCTTCATCCAGATGAAAATATGGTGGCTGCTTGGTTCATGGTGGTGACAGTAAGAGAAGTAGGTCAACTCCAAAATGATTTCAGGAAGTTTTGGGTGATGCACTAGATGTAGAGAACTAAGATGAGGAAAATATCAAAGATAATTTTGGTACAAGGAACTGGGCGGATGGTAATGTCATTGTCTGAGCTGAGGAATTCTGTAGGAAGAGCAAATTTTTCTTGGGTGGTGATGGGGGGGTGGGGTAAGAAGAGTGATGAGTTCTATTTTGGACATGTTAAATTTGCAACGCCTCAGAAACACTCAAACGGTGATGCTAAGTAGGGTGGCTATATGCATCAAGAACAGGAGAAGTGTGCTACAAACAGAAAGCTGGAGCAGTCATTTACATAAATGCTGACTGAAGTCATGGGACTAGAAAGCACTGCCTAGAAAGAAAGAGAAAAGGGAGACGAAAAGATGGCCCAAGGCCCAGCTCTGATGTGTTTTCAAAAGAAGGCAGAGAAGGAAGATAATATGAAAGGAGGCTAAGAAGAATCTAGAGATGAGAAGGAAGAAGATTGTGGCAATACAGAAATCAAGACAGAATTCCAGTGTAATGGATTGAATGAAGTTCACCAAAAGATATGTATGTCCTGCAGCCACCAGAATTTGGAAAAGGCAAAGAACAGATCCTCCCCTAGAACCTCCAGAGGGAGTATGGTCCTACTGATATGTTGATTTTGGAATACTGGCCTCCAGAACTGAGAAAAACAATTTTGTGTTTGAAGTCACCAGTTTAAGGGTAATTTGTTACAGTAACCACAGAAAATCAACACATTTCCAGTGAAGTGGGAATGCTAAAGACTGCTAAAAGGTCAAATAAGAGGTAGGGTGAGAAGTATCCACAGAATTAGGAGAATGGAGGTTTCTGATTACCTTAATAAGAGCACTTTCCATGGAGAAACATGAAGGGGAAAGTCAAGTGGAAGTGAGCTGAAATGCAGGTGACAGCAGGTATGAAGTAACTCTTTCAAGGAATCTACTGCCAAAGGAAGCATGGGCAGAAACTGGAGGAGTGAGAAGTCCATGGAAACTATCTTTAGAGACTGAAGAGGCCAGTGGCATGTTTAAGCATTCACAGAAAGGTCTAGTAGAGAGGGAGAGGCTATGAACACAAAAGAGAAGGAACAGTTCCTACCTGGGAACATAGGAAGGTATTTATTTTATTTTATTTTTTGAACAGTCACTACATAACCATGCTCCAAAATACAAATGCCTAGGATTTTTAGTAATCAATCACTGCATGGTATGCATTAAATCAGAACAAGAGAAAAAAGAGCATGAGGAGAAGAATTTGATCCATACAAAGCCACATGAAACACCCTTAGCCTGTGGCAGGTGATTTCACTTACCAGGTAGCAGGTATGCTGTCTCCCAAATATGTTTCCCTGCCTGGACAGCTGCAGAATTAACCCATCAAACTCCAACTCTCCAACTTTCCTATTAGCCTTTTGTTTCCCCTTCTAATTTTTTGCAAGGTCATAGCCACACACATACTGTAAAGCCACATAGGCAATATAAGAAATAACTTTATAAAGCCTTTAGAATTACATGGAACAAAAAAATCATGTAGAACATATTTTTATATGTCATGTTATACTCTGCACTAAATTAGTCTCCTTATTTGATAAGTTCTTCTTTTACTAAGTAAATAAACACATCAGATTTTATCCATCATTTGGTGGAGGAATAAAGAAAGACAGGAGGCAGGGAGAATAGTTCAACTTTTGTAGGGGGTAGGGAAGATCAGTAAGATATGTATATAGTTAAAAATCAAATTCCAGATTAATCTCTAATTAGAATGATTTTGTCACTGGGTGAGATGACACATGCCTAAAATCCCAGCAACTCAGGAGGCTGAGGTAGGAGAACCTTAAATTCCAGCCAGCCTGGGTAACTTAGCAAGACTGTCTTTAAAGAAAAAAGAAAGAAAGAAAGAAAAAGAAAAAAGCTGGAGATGTAGCTCAGTGGTAGAACACCCCTGCATTCAATCCCCAGTAGTACTGTTAAAAAAAAAAAAAAAAAAAATTGTCCCCAGTATTTCCATTTCACTCCTTCATGGAGCAGCAGCTGCACAAATTTTAACAGAAAAAAAGTAGGTAATCATCCCGCTCAGCTTTTCTGTTGATCTGAGTGCACAAATGCTACATTACTTATCTTCCATATGATTCAAAAACAGTATTTACAAATAAAATGTCAGTGACTTTGTTAAGCACACATAAAACTGAATTCACCTGTAATAAGAGGTCAACAAGAAGTTTTTGAAAATTTATCAAACAAGAAAAGAAGAAATAGCTAAGCACGGTGGTACACGCCTGCAATCCCAGTGCTTGAGAGGCTGAGGCCAGAGGATCTCAAGTTCAAAGCCAGCCTCAGCAACTTGGTGAGGCCCTAAGCAACTCAGCAAGACCCTGTCTCTAAACAAACTATAAAAAGTGGCTCAGTAGTTACGCACCCCTGAGTTCAATCCACGGTACCAAAAAGAAATGAAAAAAAAAAGAGAAATAATTTATGTGATCTGTGATCCCTAATAACAAAAAATTGTAAAAGCAAGGATAACTGAAAAATAGAGGCAACATTTAAATTAAACTCAATACTGCCAGATTAGAAAAATAATAGCAATTTGATACAATCTTTTTTCTATTAATGTTATGATGTATCCTATACTATTCTATAAATTTGCCCCACTGATGAAATGAAATCTGAAAATCTGATACAGACATCCTGGGAAGAATGACAACAATGAACTTCATTAAGGCTGAGGAACTTCATTAAGGCTAGTTCCCTGGACAAGAGCCAAGAAAACAAAACAAAAGCATTTTCAAGTAGGATTAAAACACATACGGCAGGGCTGGGGAGATAGCTCAGTCGGTAGAGTGCTTGCCTTGTAAGCCCAAGGCCCTGGGTTCGATCCCCAGCATCACAGAAAAAAAAAAAAAAAACACATACGGCAAATGGAGAGAAGGCATATTCTAATTCGGTGGTTTTTCAGTCTCAGGTGTACATTAGATCACCTGGAAGCTTTTCCACAACCATACCTGTTGTGTATTCTGAATTGTTAGGCCAGAGACAAGGCCCAACATTCATATTTTTGCTTGATAATTTGCTATAGGTAATTCCGGTGGGTAGAAAAACTAAAGATGACTAAAAACAATTCTTCCAATAAAGTGGCAGACTGTGTGGAATTGCAAAAATTCTAATTACCCTAATTTCTACATCAGTAGTTCCCAAATTGGTGTCCTACAAATCTATATATTCTCTTTGAAACAAACAAAATCCATGAATCCAAGGCCATGTAAATTCACTGCTCTGAGAAGTCCTCTTTAAGCATTTCCCAGTTTTACTTATCTCCTCTATTACATTATTTATTAATTACCTATTGCTGTGGTTTGACTGTGTGCCATCCAAAATTAAGGTGTTGAAACTCAAGGTCAAAGTGACAATATCGAGTTGGGGCACTTAGGAGGTGATTAGGCTCCACCTCTTGAACGGAACTAAGGCCATTATAAAAGTGGTTTCACACAGAATTTGGCTCTTTTGCCCTTCTGCCTACCACCTTGAGGACACAGGGATTTGCTCCTCCAGAGGATACAAGGCACCATCTTGGAGGCAGAGAGCAGCCCTCACCAGAAAACCAGACCTGCTGGGTCCTTGATCTTAAACTTCCCAGTCTCTGGAACTGTGAGAAATAAACTTCTATTCTTTGTAAATTGCTTCCTCTCAGTTTTGTGCTATAGGAGCACAAAGGATAAAGACAAATATTTGCTACATTTTTAACCTAGTACCTATTAACTCACAAACTTTTAGAAACAACGTCCCATGGATATTCTGTGATGCTAACATTATACTATGAGAAATGTACATAACGAGTCATAAAATAGACTCCATAAAGCATTTAATAGCCCTTCCAAAGGTAGAATCAACAGATTTGCCAACGTTTGGTGGCTTTGTACTCAGACCTGCCTTCAAACTCTACTCCTCCCACTTAAAGGCAATCCATCACCCTTCCAGGATAACATCAAATGGCAGTCAGCACAGGGTCCTAAACTTCTCCAGATCCAGCTCTTAAGAGTTATTACATACTATTAACAGGGGGAAATACTCGAATTGAAATTTTTAAAGATAACATTAATCATAACATTCATATGGGAAAATTATTACATATAAAATATGTATAACTTTCCTCACCAACAAGTCTATAAATGTCTTAGACTGATTATGATGACAATTCAACTTGTTTTATCAGAAATGCCACAATAGAAGGTCTACACCTAAGGTCTCCCCTACTATGGTCTCTATTTCACATTTGATTGCACATATATTTGAGAGACCATTACTCATTATTTGTTGTAGGAATAGTCTATTTATAACCTTGAAAGCTTCTTGAGGGCAATAAAAAGTCCTTTATAGTTTCTATCATGCCTCTGTGCACCCACCAGTCCTCAATAAATAATTTGTTGATTAACTGCCATTTCTAGAATCCTCTATTCTAAATCTCATTGTTCAGGCAGGAAGCCTGTGCCCTTAGTTAGGGGCAAGGATCTGTGGCCGGGCACTTTTCATGGGGTATGAACAGCTATTCCCAACCACCAGTGACAACCCCATTCTGGAATCTTTCTGACAGGTTAAATTATTCCAGGGGGAAAATCCCCCACTTCTAGGAAATTCTTAGATGTTGTTATTTACTATTAGCACTTAATAACTCCACATGGTATAACATTCTCCTCATGAGCTATAGGTTAGGCATAGAAGTTTGCCAGAGTGGAACTACCTAAACTGGAAAAAAAACAGGGATTCCAGCATTTGCATTTTCTTTGATACACTTTTGTTGGGAAAAAAAAGAAAAGAAAAGAAAGGATTGTTTGCCACAACAAAGTAGGAAGAAGGGAGCCAATCAGCCTAAATACCTACATAATGAGATAGAGAAAACTGCATACGCTGTAAGTCTTTTCAGGAAGGGCAATATCTGAGGTGGGAGAAACTTTCTTAAGGTAATGTGGCTGGGTGCAGTGGCACACACCTGTAACCCTAGCTACATGGGAGGCTAAAGCAAGAGGATTCCAAATTTGTGGCCATCCTGAGATCCTGTCTCAAAATAAAAAATACAAAGGGCAGGGGATGTAGGTCAATGGTAGAATGTTTACCTAGCATGTATAAGGCCCTCGGTTCAATCTCCAGCACAAGGGGAAAAAAGGTAATTAGTTGGAGAAAGGTGTGTCCATGAGAGACCAAGGTAAGAACTGTTCCCTGGGAGAAAGGAGAATATTTCTCTGGCTAACAGGGGCACAATGCTGGAACACAATTAAGAAGTCAAGAACAGTATGTTTTAGACAGTGAAAGGCTTCATACTATGTACTACCGACTACACATGAAGACTTTCTATTTGCCCATATAAAGTTTAGGAGCCCATGGATGGATTTCTTTTTCATTTCTTTCCTTTCTTTCTTTCTTTTTTTTTTTTTTTAAGAAACAGAATTTTATATCTAAGTTGTAAGGGTGGAGCTAAAATAGCTCATGAGTTGAGAAAGCATAAGGCAAAACTCCTACAGACCTCTATGCAAAAGAGAAGGTCCCGCTGGATGGTCAAGTTACAGAGAAAGAGTAATTTACCCAAAACCAAGGGGAAGGAACAAAAATAAAATAATAGCTCTTCTAACTAACTTTCTCTCTTTTAATCTTCACAATAATCCTATATGAAAATGGCTGTTATTATCTCATGTTTCCCCCCAGTAAATTGTCTATTGTTTAGAGACGCATTAAATACCTTGGGTAAGGTACAACCTAGTAAAATGCCACAACTGGGGCTTAACCTTACATCTTTCTGACCCAATTCCCAAACCCAGGCTCTGAACCACTACCCACTTCAATTTCAGAATGCTACCTTTTTTTTTTCCCCCAAAAAAGCTAACTCTGATTTTTCTTCAATACTACAAATGCAGGTGAAATCAGGCTGAAGAAAAATTATTTTCAACAAAAGTACTGACATCTTTAGAAGGCAAATATAAGCAAGGTCACATAACCTGCCAGTATGTTTAAATCAAAGTAAATAATATTTCCTACCATAAACAAAGTTCCATTTAATTTGAAATTTTGCTGGTACTTTTAGAAAGAGAAAGCAAACCTCCAAAAAGTCTATAATTCTTTATGCACAATTTCTAAAAACTACAAAAATTTCATATTATTCGTGTCAAAACTTAGCTGACAGTAAAACTTGATGTGAATTGATGTGAAGCTATGTTTAGCCTTTATTTATCCCACTTAGTGTAAACACTCTTGCTTTGCTTGAAAACAATGTGTTTGGGTCTGCATCAGACCCAACAGAGAGAAAGTATCTTTCTAAAACCTGGAAATTGATGAATTCTGAATTTCACCTGGTCCCAAGGGTTTCAGACTCTCCATGAATCTGTATTCCAAAGCATTTTAAAACCATTTCCAAGAATGATTAAATCAGAGGCATTCAATCTTCATGATTTCATAAACCAGTATGTTTTTGATAATATTTGGGAGGCCAGGCATAGTGGCACATGGCTGTAATCCCAGCAATTTAGGAAGTTGAGGCAGGAGGATCACAAGCTCAAGGCCAGCCTCAGCAACTCATTGAGACCTGTAGCAACTTACTTAGACCCTGTATCAAAATAAAAGTTGGGGGCTGGGGATATAGCTCAGTTGGTAGAGTGCTTGCCTCACAAGCACAAGGCCCTGGGTTTGATCCCCAGCACCGCAAAGAAAAAAAAAGAAAAAACTGGGATGTAACTAGGTGTTAAAGTACTCATGGCGGGGCTGGGGAGATAGCTCAGACGGTAGAGTGGTTCGATCCCCAGTACCCAAAAAAAAAAAAACAAAAAAACAAAGTACTCATGGGTTCAATCCTCAGTATCAAAAAAAAAAAAAAAAAGGAAGAAAAGAGTTTAAGGGAAACACAGGATTACAACTTTTTAAAAAGTAAGTAAAGAGCGTATTCTATCAACATCATTAAAATAATACACTATTTTAACAATAAAATACATAGAAAGTCTTCAAGTGTAAAGAACAATTCATTAGGGGCTGGGGAGATAGCTCAGTCGGTAAAGTGCTTGCCTTGTAAGCACAAGGCCCTGGGTTCGATCCCCAGCACCACAAAAAAAAAAAAAAGAACAATTCATTAAACCGAATAAATTAAATTTTATGAAAAACACTTTGTGGCCCTTATTTTTTTATTTCATAGGCTGCTAAAAATTCACCTGAGACCAACACTGTTTTCATCTAAGACACAGTGCCCAGCTGGCTACATAAAATTGTGAAGAAGTTGTTAAAATGCAGATAACCAGGGTTGGAGTTATAGCTCAGTGGTAAAGTGCTTGCCTGGCACGTGTGAGGCACTGGGTTCGATTCTCAGCTCCATATATAAATAAATAGATAAAATAAAGGTCCATCAACATATCTATATCTATATCTACACACACACAGATAACCAGACTTCATCCTAGGAGATTATGATTTGAATGGTTTAAGATGGAGCCTCCCCCATAACACATCTAGATTACTTTTTAGGAAACTCCTGGGTTGTTTCTGATGTGCAGCCAAGCTTCAGAACCACTGATCTAGTCTCTACCCTCCTTTTCCTCCTCCAAGGAATACCTTCTCTAAGGGTATAAAGGGAGCCAAATAGCAATGTTTCCAAGTAGGGGGTCTGCCCAACCCACTGTTTGTGATGCAGTTATTGCTCTGAACAGTCCAGGTGAGAGCAGCTGGTCAATTTAAAAACTGAGGCTATTAACAGTGGAACAACAGGAATTAGGGAGTTGACAAGCAAGAAAAACTTGTTGAAGTACAACTCCTCTATGAAAAGGTGTAGCTCCCAAAGTTTTCTCTCTTCAACTCAAAGATTCTACAACATATAATGCCTAAATTCAGCACAGATAATCTTTGTCTCTAGCTAAAGATAAATAAACAATTTTTTAAAATATGTGGATTATATGACCTGGGGCTATAGCTCAATGGTAGAGCACTTGCCTTGCATGTATGAGACACTGGGTTCAACCCTCAGCACCACATTTCAAAAAAAAAAAAAAAGAAACAAAGAAAGAAAAAGAAAGGCATTGAGTACATTTATAACTAAAAATATTTTTTAAAAATATGTGCATTATATCTACACATGCATGTGTGTATGTATATATGTGTGTACATATATATCCATCTATTCCTTAATAACTGCTTCTACTTTGTAGTTTCTATGCTAGGTATATGATTTTGGTCTTCACTTTTCATCTTCAAAAAGACAACAAGAATTATTAGTATTACCCCAAACAATGGAAAGACAATCACAAAAAGTGAAAACTTCACAGCACACTTGATGCTTTGTGAAGCAGACTATATTCTTTCTCCAACACTACAGGAAGATAATTCCAGTGATTTCTCTTTTTGCAAAACATTTCTCTTATTATCTCAAATTACAATTAAAATCCCTAAAATCTAACAATAAACATAGCTCGTATCTTTAAAACCACACAAAGCTTTCAATTTAACAAGCACTCAAAGTCCTTTACCAGTTTTAAGAAAAAAACACTAGGCCTTTCTAAACAAGCCTAAATACTAAGTGATGAAGGACACAGAAGGGACACATAATAGCTCCTATTCCCATGGGTTTAAGCACTAATCCTATTTGACCAGAGTCCTCTGGTTGAAGGGTTAAATCTTTCATGATTTGCCCCATAACTTGTGTGTTTCCAGAAACTAAGCTTTCTTCTAAAACTAGACATTTATAATTTATATTTAGTAGACAGCGATGGTTCTTAAAATTTTAGTATGTGAACTAACAGCATCAGCAGCATCAGAAAACTTGTTAAAAGCAAATTCTCAGGCCCCACCCTAGACATACAACTCTGGGGTGGGGCCCAACAACATGTGTCGTAATAAGCCTGCAGGTGATTCTGATGCATGCTCAAGTTTGAGAACCTCAGGTATGCAGCAGGTGGAAAAAACATGCTTCCTTCTGTAAGTCCAAAGCCAGGGACTCTAGGTATTCTATTTCGATACAAAATAAAGATATTCAGTTAAAATATATAATCTCCTTATCACTCCCAGCCTCCTTTCATTGAATGTTTTAATTTTTTGAGTTAAATAAGCAAACAAACTGCTATCAGAGATTTGCTCGGAAAATTACACTTTTCCCATCCAGACTGATCTTACACAGTACTGTTTACATCCTCTTATATCTAAAGTTCTAAACAAGAATCTTCATTATGTGAGCCTCAGACATTAGGAATTCTATAATGAAACATTAACTAGGTCTGAACATACCAAACTTACCAAAGAAAAGTGGAATCATTTGCTGTATTTCAGAACTGCATTCAACAGGAAGTTTAAGTTTCAAAAGTTTTCACATTTATACCTCTTCCAAGTTAACAAAATTAAACAAGAATATTGTATTCTTAACATCTTCTAGCCCAGCAAGTTTTACTGCTTACTTCTTGCTTTCAGTGGGCATAAAGCAGGGCCCTGATAGGCCCATTCTGATTATCTGCAAGGCTACACAACTAAACAGTTACATGGGCTCAATATTAAAACAAAGATCCTATAAACCCTAAGATGGTGTTAATAACTCAGCACTAGCACCAATGCCTAAACAACAGAGACATGAAGAACGTTGCTAGCAAATACGAGGAGACTCACTGGAAAACTACATTCTGTTCTGCTCGTATTTATACCAAAATTGCTACATAAAAACTTCATTTCCCTAAGGTAAATGCATTACTTATTTTTATTTTTACAGAATGCATTCTGACTCATTGTACACAAACTTTTTATTGTTATGGTTGTACATGCTGGAGAGTCACACCATTCATGTAATCATACATGTATACAGGGTAATGATTTGTCTGATTCCACTATCTTTCCTTCCACCACCCCCTTCCCTCCCCTCTTTTCACTCTACACAATCCACCACTCCTCCATTCTTCCCTTGTTCTCGCCCTTATGTATCAGTATTCACTTATCAGATAAAACATTCAGCCTTTGGTTTTTGGGGACTGACGTATTTCACACAGCATGATATTCTGTAACTCCATCCATTTACCTGCAAATGCCATAATTTTATTCTTCTTTATGGCTGAATAATATTCCATTGTGTATATACACCACAGTTTCTTTATCCATTCATCTATTAAAGGGCATCTAGGGTGGTTCCACAGTTTAGCTATTGTGAATTGAGCTGCTATAAATATTGATGTGGCTGCATTACTGTAGTATGCTAATTTTAAGTTCTTTGGGTATAAACCAAGGAGTGGGATAGCTGGGTCAAATGGTGAATCCATTCCAAGTTTTCTGAGGAATCTCCATACTGCTTTCCAGAGTGGCTGTACCAATTTGCAATTCCACCAGCAATGTATGAGTGTGTTTTTTTCCCCACATCTTTGTCAATACCTATTATTACTTGTATTCTTGATAATGACCATTCTAATTGGAGTGAGATGAAATCTTAGGGTGGTTTTGATTTGTATTTCTCTAATTACTAGAGATGTTGAACACTTTTTCATATATTTGTTGATCACTTGTATATCTTCTTCTGTGAAGTGTCTGCCCAGTAACTGCATTTTAAAGAATGGGCAAGACAAATCTATAGCTCACAATGCACCTAGTTTCAAAAAGTAGACAACTGTTTCAAAGCACACACACAAAAATGAAGAGAACCTTCTACTTATTTGTATATAGGTAGCTCAACACACAAAACTGAACATTAGCGCAAAAGAAAACTTATAAAAGACTAATTTCCATGCCGCAAAAATAACTGCAAATAAAATCAAGCAATTTATTTAAAAACAAAACCCCTTTGAGTTCAGTCCAGGAATTCAATAATGGCTTAACAGAAAGTTTTAAAAAGTATACTATCATATTAACAAGAAAAGTAAAAACCAAAACCAACATGCTCATCTCAATAGTTGCCAGAAATGTGTTAAATAAAATGGGTTGGAGGTGTGGCTTAGTATGATGAGGCCCTGGGTTAGATCACCAGCGCCAGAAAAACAAAAACCAGAGCCTGGCTGCGGTGGCACACACCCCTAACCCCAGCAGCTCCAGAGGCTGTGACAATAGGATCAAAGCCAACCTCAGACCCTGTCTCTAAATAAAATACAAAATAGGGCTGGGGATATAACTCAGTAGCCAAGGGCCCCTAAGTTCAATCCCCACCCCACCCCAACCCTGGAAAAAAAAAAAAAAAAAACACAGAGCCTGGTGCAGTGGCATACACTTGGAGGCTGAGGCAGGAGGATATGGCGTTCAAAGACAGCCTCAGCAACTGTTCAAGGTCCTACACAACTCAGTGAGACCTTGTCTCTAAATAAAATACAAAAAGGGCTGGGGATGTGGCTCAGTGGTTGAGTGTCCCTGGGTTCAATCCCTGGTACCAAAAACAAACAAAAAGAACAAACAAAAAAACCCCAAACCCAGGAATAAATAAATCCACGCTTTTTAATGTAATATAATCAATACATATACATAAGCATCCCTATTTGAAATTTTCAGAGCATTTCCATTAAAAACAGGAAAAAGATTAGGAATATCAACTATTACAACCACTTATTAATTCTGTTCAAATGCTCCACCCAATGCAATTAGTCAAGAACACAAGATAATAGGAATCACACTGGAAAGAAAGAGGCAAGACTGTCCTTATTTGCAAATGTGATTTTGATTTTTCAGGAAAACTAAGAATCAACTGGTAAACTATTAGAAATAATAGGAGCTTAGTAACAAGACTGGTTATGAAACACAAAAATGTACGAGGCCCTTAGTTCAATATATTTTATACATAAAAATACATAAATACAAAAAAATAAATATTAATATAAACTGATAACAACCAATTAGAAGAGATAAAAGAACAAAAAATAATTCTTTTTCCCTACACTGAAACAATTTTTGCTATAGGATAATTTAAAAATTTATATTAAAAGCCCTAAAATTGTTTTGTAGTCTTTCCTACAGATATTCTATTTTTAGGAATTCAACCCAAAAATACTTCTCAGGTCTGCTAAAATATACAATGAAATTCCCCATGGTGGTAATGAGGGGCAATGGTTAACATAATATGTAATCCAGCTACTAAAACAATGACAGGGGCTGCAGTTGTAACTCAGTGGTAGAGTGCATTCCTGGCCCATGTGAGGCAGTGGGTTTGATTCTCAGTACCACATATAAATAAATTACTTAAGTAAAGGCCCATCAACGAGTAAAAATAAAAATTAAAAACAAAACAAAACAAAAAAAATGATGACAGGCCTAAGTGTGATGGTACACACCTGTAATCCCAGCAGCTTGAGAGGCTTAGGCAGGAGGATTACAAGTTTGAGACCAGCCTTAGCAATTGAGCAAGGTCCTCAGCAACTTAGTGAGATGCTGTCTCAACATTTAAAAAAGAAAAAGGGTTGGGTTTGTGGTTCAGTGGTAGAGTGCCCCTGGATTCAATCTGCAGTCACACAAATACACACAACCACGCCATAATATAGATACCACCATTAAATTGACCAAACTACAGTGAGAAAAGGACTATACACCATGATTCTACTTTTTAAAAATGTTTATATGCATAAAAAAAGTCTAAAAAGCAAAAAGAGTGATTTGGGTTGTAAAATTAAAGATTGTATTTCTTCATATTTTGTCTTCTAAATTATTCAAAGAGAGTATTGTTTCCTTTATAATAAAGGAAAATGCTATTATCATTTATATATATGAATATGTGTGTGTATACATACATTTAAATCTCCTTTTTCTTATTTTTTTTCTCATGTTTGCATCACATGTAGGATCTGAAGCTTGAATTCCCTTCTCTTGAGGTAGATTAGCCCATTTTTTAAATGTGCACTATGTAAAGTTGCCCTAGCTTCATTTCTTATAAAGGTCCTCAGGTAGCACCACAGAGAAAACACAATTAGGTAAATTTAAATAGATTAAAAGTGTGTTGGCTGGGGAGATAGCTCAGTCAGTACAGTGCTTGCCTTGCAAGCACAAGGCCCTGGGTTCAATCCCAGCACCGCAAAAAAAAAAAAAAAAAGAAAAAAAAAAAAAAGTCTGACTGCAATAGAAAATTATATGTATGAATATAAAAATACTAAAGAATATGAAAAAGAAAGTCACTATTAAAGTAATGCAGACTACAGTCTGGAAACATTTTTGTTTTATTTTATTGCTCTCAATATTTTATATTTTAAAAGTATACAAAATTGAAGGAAAGAAGAAAAAAGGACTGCCTCCCCCTTTCCTGGGGTGAATCATCCCATCTTTGCTGTTTCTGCTATGTATTCACTGGTCTCAAAAAGACTGACAGCCCCCAGAGCCTTTCTTCTGATTTCTTTCTAATAACTTCATTCACTCACTCACTCATTTTTAAAAAGATAATACAAACATAAAATTCCAAAAAAATTAAAATACTGTACATGCCTACATACAAAGGTATTGGCAAAATCCCATTTCTACTCCTATTCTTCCTCCACAGATAAACACTTTAACTGGTTTCTTTTACATCTTCAGAATTTTTTTGCAAATATGCATGTATACTGTTCTCTTTCGACAGAAAAAGTAGCATACTAAAAAACTCAATATATATTACAGGTCTTCTATATCAGTACATAGGTCTTTTTCATTCTTCTTTAAACTACACAATATTCTATGGTTTGGATATTCCAGTTTATTTAACCATTCCCTCTGACGGATATTGAAGTCATCTCTCATATTATTACAAACAATAATGCCAAGCATAACCACCGTACACATCAAGTTCATTCCTAATATATCATTGATGAAGCCTCTAAAATGGTTCAGAAGATGACATCACCACAAGGTTATAGGTTCACTAGGCTAAAAAGTGCCCCTTTCCTAGTTCCCATTATGTACAGTAATACGTATGTACCCTTAGGGGATTTAGCTCATAAAAAAATAAAATGACTAAATAGAATACACAAAATAAACCCGTGCTATTAAAAATACATATATATGTATGCATACACATGAATATACATAGAAAGTATAAAATATATCCATCAAAACATTAACCATTGACTCAAGATGGTGGACTATGAATTACTTTGTAGTCCCTCCTACTTTTGCCTGTCAGTGATTTCTATTTAAAACAATAAAAACAGACAACTTCTGTTTAAAGCAAAAATAAAATGTTAACTCAAATTAAGCTGAATACATTCCTTTAATCTGTCTTATATTTGTATAGTGCTTCAGAGGGTTCAATATCAACTCATTCCAGTGATTTTTTTCCCTCAGCACTTTATATATTACAAACTGCTCCTTTTTCCTGATAACATTTTATTCAAATCTCTTATTACCTCACTTGTCACATGACAAATCAGTTGTTTATCCATCTGTCTCCCTTGCTTGCCTGTGAGCTCCTTGAGAGTAAGTCTGACCATATTTTCAGCACCTTGAATAGTGAACATCCCACAAGAGAGTCATATGTGGTAAAGAAGTAAATGATTTCTCTATAATATAGTAGCTCCAAGAAGTCAACACTTGTATTACTAAATCCTTATAGACACCATGCCAACAATCTGAGTATGTTATGCTCTCCCTAAAACAAGCACCAGTTACTAAGCAGCACCACAGTTTACTCAGTTATAACATAACCTCTGGTCAAGTTTTTTCAACCTAACAGGAGTGTTCAGTAAACTTCATCTTTTTCTATCTGTGCCTTTGCACCTGATAGTCTCTCTTTGGAATGCTGTCTTAAGGTTTTATTTTACTTAGAGAACATTCCTACTCATTCCTTAAGAATTAGTCCAAGGGCCTGGGGTGTAGCTCAGTGGTAGAGCACAGGCTTAGCAATGTACAAGACCCTTGCTTCAGGATGGGGTTGTTGCACAGTGGTAGAGTGTTTGCCAGGCAAGTGTGAGGCTCTGGGTTCAATTCTCAGCACCACATGTAAATAAATAAAGTAAATAAAGGTCCATCAAATAAAAAAAAAAAAAAAGATCCTTGCTTCAATACCCAGTGTGGGGGTAAGGGAGGACGGAATCAACTTAAACAATACCTCTCTGGGAAGCATTCATATATTCACATCCTTTCAAGAAGAAATTCCCCAAATCAGACATCTTTTCATCTATTACTATGTATAAGCCTCTAAACTAAGTGCCAAGGATAGAAAGATAAAGTTGTGGATCCTGCCCTTATGGAGCTCTTAGTCTAGAATGGGAGACAGTCATATGAATAATCACATTATAATAATACTAAATGCAATACCAAGAAGATATATTGCATATTTGACATGTGTCAATTATTTTGTTAGTAGATGCCTTATTATCATTATTTCTGATCATGTTAACAGGCATTTGAATTGGAAAGAAGACTGTGAAACTCTAGAACTGCTACCCCTCAGATATCATCTGAAGAACTAGCTCTAAGAAGTTATATATTCTACAGTTGTGAGACAAATAATATATGAAACCAACCCTGTTTATTTGGCAATAAGAAATGAGACCAGGGTTCAGTACTGCAACTTAGGTCAAAATACAGGTTGAACTTGAGGAAGATCAATAAACAAGGATATGGCTTGACTCAAAATTCTGCATGGTAGTGTCCTCCATTTCAGGTTTCAGGGTTTTAGACAGATCAATTCAATCAGATATTTTCTTTTGGGAAATACAAATGTTGGGTGGACAAAGTAAAAGAGACAGGTGCTAGAGCTAAAATCCTATCCTAAATACTGAATTATTGTTCTACAAGGTTTTGAAAACATCAGAGCCAAGAGACAACATGGATGCTTGAAATTATTTCCCATTCAAGTTTACATCCACTACCTAGCACCAAAGGTGTGAGCCTCTTCCTTGCAATTTAGCAAGAGTCTAACACATATCACTACATCTGAAATCAGGAAACAGGCTCAAAATTCCAAGAATTTGATTGAAGTCACCCACTTGATTGACGGCAGAGAGAATTCAAAAACCAGGTCACCATGATTCTATAATATTCTACCAGTTACATGGGCAAATGACCTCAAAATCAACAAATGATAAGTGGAGATTGACAAAGGTCAATGGAGAGAAGCTCAAAGAGAAAAGTTTATTCATAAGAGTAGAACAAAAATGTTCTGGAAGTATGCTTGGGAAGGTAACATGGGAAGGGGCACACCAGGTGTCACCTTAGTCAAGCTAAACTTTAACTTCAACCTGGACCTCCGTGAGCTTCAGACTTAGTTATCTTTCTAACTCGAATATAAGATCCACTGGGCAAGACTCTAATCTCTAGCTTGGCTTACAGTAAGTACTTAATAAATGAGTAAGTGAACAAATGAATGAATAAGTGAACAAATTATCAAAGAAGCTAAAGGAACATTCTACAGAGAATCTGGGGAGGGTACTATGAAATGGTCTCTAAAGATTGCTTAGAAATATTGTTGATCTCATATTCATAAATGTACTTAAATTTATGTGTAACTCCAAAATTAATGTATTTGGTGCTCCTGAAGTCTTTCCTGGATAAGTAAATAGTGGTGAAAAATCTATTGGCCCTTGCATACACCCTCAGGCTAAAGTGGAATAAGGTGACATGACTGAAAGATTCAGTTCTCATATAGAGATGACCAGAGGACAAAGACAGTAGGGGGCAGTACAGTGCAAGAAGCTCTAGCTACTGGGGCAACTGGGACAGGGTTTGAATCAACTCTGGCACCTGCTCATGAGCAGGCCCCAGGCAAATCAATTAACACTTTTGAACCTCATTTTGTAAAATAAAGAAATTAGAATCTATCAGGATGGGTTGTTTTTAGGGTTTACGATCATAATCTATGTGCGATAGGTAGGTTCAGGAAATGGCACTTTGGGAAGTCTAGAGCAGTGGGAGATGAGGCCAGAACACAGTGCCACAATGCTGCTCTGCACTCTGTACATACCCTGAACTGTGGAACCTCTCTCTGCGTTTAATTCTTGGTTTAAAGATTTCTCCTTCACTAAACTGTGAGCACCTCAAGGTCAAGGGCTCTTCGAAGAAACAGAGCTATATTCCTCTAAAATTTGCAAAGGAGTTATTATTAATCACAAACATACCTGAAAAGACTATACAAAAATAATGTTGTTTTTCAACATTATTCAACTGCAGTCTTATATCAATTCACAAGTGATCAACTCAGAGATCTGCAACTTGTCCAGGAGTCTTTTTTAATGCAGCTGTAACTCTGACATCAATTATTCTAGATGCCTGGGCATTTGTTAGTTTTAAGACCTTGCTCTATTGAGTAATTTTTTTAACAAGACTCATACATATGGTCCATTAGACAACTTATCACCTCAGAGTAAAGATTGCTTTGAATTCACTCTAATCAACTTATCTTTCTATATACAAGATAAAATCTTACCATAAGTAAAATACAGGGAAGCATATTGATAAATATGTTACAAGTAGGATAAGGAAAACAAATTTTTTTTTTTTTCACAAAAGTTTTACAAAATCCTGGCCCAAACACAGTGAACAAGACGTTAAACTCACAGCTTAGATTTCTTCACTGAGAACTGGGAAAAACAATTCCAGTTTATGTAAAGTCATGAAACTAAGAACTGTGAGAATGAATAAGGTTTTGTACACGTGTATATCTTCTCTCTCTCTCTCTCATACACAAATAGACTGAGAGGCCTATCAGCCATAGTCCAATATTCTCATTTCCTCCAAATCCTCAAAACTCAATATCTAAATTAATATTTTCAAACCTCTAAAATTTAAATCAAAATTAAGAGTGGTTAGTTAGTTTTTCCCTATAAAATTATTGGCATAATTTTATTTAGGGGGCTGGGAATGTAGCTCAGTGGTAGAGCACTTGCCTGGCAAACTTACCTGGGTTTAAATGCCAGCACTGCTAAAATAAATAGTACAAGATAGTGTCAAGTATAATCTAGAAACATATGGCTAGAATCAACACTACTGGAAACCAAGCAGCTATACTATGAAGGTGAATACACATTCTCTGTGAAAAGAGACTAGGGAATGTTGTTTTTAAACAGACTCAATGCTGTTATTATCCATTCATAGGTTGGGTGTGATCATATCCCATCGTGTTGTACAACTAAAGTATGTCCTATGTTTTATGATATGGTGGTCAGGCCCTTAACTGGAAACCCTGACGCTTTAGTGAAGCTCTTTAAAGTATAATCCAATTCCATCTACTTAAAAAATAACATATTTTAGGTCTGTTGCTTCCATAGGCCCCTTTCACCTGCATTTTCAACAATTATCACCAAAAGAACTGTATTGGGGCAATGATCCTAGAAGGGTATAATGATCAAATGCCATCTTAAAGGAGGCAAAAATAATTTACCATTAACAAAGCGATTAAAGTTCCCAACCTTGCCAAGTTCCCTGTTCAGTGTATTCCGCCTCTTTCCAGTTCTTCTGCCTCTGTCCGGTTCACCTTCCAGCTGCCTGGAAGAAGCAAGTGGAAAACGTTAGTTTCCAAGAAAAATGAGAATGAAATGTAAGGAGTGAGAGGATGATGGACTCAGTCTCAGAAGACAAAGCATAAGAGAAGTAGCCAGGGTCTCTAAGTCAAATTAGGTATGAAGAATGAGGGCTGGGGTTTAGGTGGAGCGAGTGGAAGATACGCAGAAAATGCGCGGGGTCCAGCCAATGGGGGAGGGGTAAAACGCGCAACTCCTCCCCGCTCTCGCCCCGGGGAGAGGGCGGGGGATGCAGCAATGCTCAATTTGAGCTACTAGCCGCGGTGCGCCGAGATAGTACAGGGACCCACAAGTCCGAGAATCCGGTCCGAGTGTTAGAAGGGGGGCTGAGGGGACTCAGGAACTTGGGTGGGAGGGAACAGAGCACCTGCGCGGAGAGAAAAAGACTAAAACCCTCTACTGCTCCCCAGGGATAGAGGGTGACCCAAGAAGACGCCCCTTCTCGCCGAAAGCCTCGACATGGGACCCCGCGGGCTTTCCCTCCCCACAGGTGTTCGGGTATGCGCGCGCCGCCCCTTACAGCTCCCGCCGCGGTGTAAAAGGGGCGCAGGACGCCCCTGGAGCCAAGGGTCCTTTTCCTCACAGCTCGGGCACCCGAGCCCACCTGGGCTGAACAGAAGCCCCTCCTCCGGACCGTCTTCTGCCACTCCTCCGAGAGCCTAAGCCGTCGCCGCAATGGTCGGAGTCGCCAGGACAGTCTCGGCCTCTAGTATCAAAACGTGAGCCACAGCACGGGAGAAGCGCCACTAATACTCGCCTGGTTACCTCTTACTGCACACTGGCTTCTCACCCCGCCCCCGAACCCAAACCATTGGTTGCTGGGCACCGCCCCATTCGTCTATTGGACCAAGGAAGATGCCGCTCAGTCACCTAGAAGGGCATTTTTGGCCTTTATTGGCCTAAATGCGAAGCTATGCCCGCCCACTCCCTCAGAAGTTCAAGCTAATGATTGGCCTAAACGTCTGTCCGTTTAATCCCTTAGTTCTTTGCCTCGCGGTGGGGGTTTGGAACGCCCCCTTGCCGGAGACCCCCCACACACCCCCCGCCCCCGATTGACTAAAAGGACGTTGAGCTAATCCTGGATAGGCATTGGGCCAAGGATGCGTCCGGCCCCCACTTGGGGGAGGAGCCCAAGGCTCAGCTCCTCCGGGTTTGTTTACACAAGCTTTAGCTTCTGCTTTTTCCATTGGCTGAGTCGGCAGCCATTCCCGCCGGGTATAGCCAATCAGTTTAGCATAGGTGAGAGCGGAGGCGGGCTTCTATGGGATTTCCCCTGCTGTCAATTGCCGAGGGAGGAGCTTCGAGCAGGGCTGGTTCGGTCCAACTTGGCACAATGTTTTGTCGCGGAAAATTTAGGAGCTAAGCTCCTTGGAAGACTGGGAGGAAGTAGAGGGACACTTCCATATTTTAGAAACAAACCTGAGTTATTGAAGTTTTTTTTTTTTTTTAGACCAACTTATTTTCCCCCTTGGATTTAGGGTGTCCAATCTTTGCTTAAAGGATTTTGAATTTTATTCTTCGGGAAATAAGAATTTCTTTTTTTTATAATTTATTTTTATTGTGAACAAATGGGATACATCTTGTTTCTCTGTTTGTACATGAAGTAGAAGCGGGAAATAAGAATTTCTTTAGGGAACTCTTGCATTATATATATTTGTCTTCTCCCACCCTCTTATGCTGACTAAATAACGTAACACAAAGTAGAGACTTGGTGAATGAGTGGATAAATTATAATAAAGATAATTAAATTCAGATTAAATAGCGTGTTAAATAAATATATTAAATACATATTTAATTTATTAAATAATATAATAAATACATTCATTTATTTATTCATCAAATATTATTGAGCATCTGCTAAAATATTCCAGACTCTGATCTAGGCTCTGGGTATATAAAATGAATAAAACAATGAAGATGCATCCCTGGTGCTTATTCTCTGGTGGGGGAGAATGCCAAGGAACAAGTAACCAATAATTTTTAAAGTGTCATATTGTGGCTAAGTGCTACAAAGAAAAATACAGCAGTGTTACAGAATATTTGGGGGAATGACTATTTTAAGTGTAAGTTAAAGCTGTTTAAGAACTATTTGAAAAAAGAACATTGAACAAAGACATGAATAATGTCTAGCGTGCACAATTCTAGAATCTCTATTCAAACTGCTTCATTTTTGAAGTTTTATGATTGGGTATACATCTGTTTAGGATTGCCTGCTCTGTTTTAAAGTTTTATTTGATCACAGGTCATTCCTCATTATCTACTGGTGATTAGTTTCAGAACTCCCCTATGGATTCTTAAATTCATGGATGCTCAACTCCCTTAAGTTGGCCCTCTGCTTCCGTAAGTACAGAAAATTTGCCTTTTTAACTATTTTAAGTGTACAGTTCAGTGGCATTAAGTATGTTCACATTTTTACATTTAATTTTTTTAGGAACCAACATACTGTTTTCCAAAATGGCTGCACCACTCATTTTACTTTCCTTGAATAGTGCACAAAGTTTCCTATTTCTCTTCATCCTTGCCAACATTTATTATATTGTGTTTTTTGAAACTAATCATCTTAATGGTATGAAATGATACCTAGTGAGTTTGGTTTGAATTTCCCTGATGATTAGTTATGTTGAGCATTTTTTTCCTGTGTATATCTGTTTTGGACAAATGTCTACTCAAGTCCTTTGCCCATTTTAAAGTCAGGTTTGTTTTGTTTTTGAGTTGTAGAAGTTCTTCATGTATTCTGGATATTACCCCTTTATCAGATATATTATTTGCAAATATTTTATCCTGTGAGTTGTCGTTTCTCTCTATTGATAGTGTCCTTTAATGCTGGAGGAGTATTTTTGATCGTGCAAAGACACTGTGTATTCTGAAGAGCCTGTTTTTTTAAAGCCATAACGTTGCCTAAGTCCCTCTCTTATTATTCACCTGAAGGCCACCTTAGGGAAGGAAGCAGAGGAGGCTATAGCAAGGCTATCATAGAGGTAGATAATTTTTTTAATAAAATAATTAAGCATTTCTTATAGGGTCCATTGTACTTTATCAGACAAAGCTTTAAAGCAGAGTGGAGATCTTTTTTGTTTTGTTTTTGTTCTTTTTATATATACATGACAGTAAAGTATATTTTGACATATTATACATAGATGGAGTATAACTTCCAGAGTGGAGATCTTGTTTTGTTTTGTTTTGACTCCCGTTACAACCCAGAGAGGTTCCTGGGAGAAAACCAGATCAACTGGAGAGGTAAAATAGGCAAATTGGTGGATACACCGGCTAGGCTTTGAAGCAGCTGCAGCTACTGGACAGGCTCTTCTGAATATCTTTACCAACCCAAGGAGCAATGTAAAGAATATGTGGCTTAATTCTGGGCTCCAAGGGAGAGCTCTTTTGTGTCTCTTCTCTCAAAATTGTTATACTATCCATTCATGATAGAAACAGGAGGACTTCTGCAACAGAGGGTCACCAACCCTAGGGAATTTCTCCAGGATCTTTCTACAGGGGCATTGACTAACTCAAGATAAAAGACCTAAAGATACTAGCATTTGGAGATCCCAAAGAAATGTCTGGGTCCTACCTTATTCCCTATGGAGAGATCAACTAGTCACTAATTATATATAAAGATAATTTATACACAATTTTCTTTATAATGTTGCTTTTTTTCATTGTTGTGGATGAAACATAAAGTCTCATGCATACTAGGCAAGTTCTAACACTGAATTATGCCCCAGTACCTAGTGCCTTTTTTTTTTTTTTTTTTTTTTTTTGGTACTGGGGATTAAACCCAGGTCCACTTAACCACTGAACCTCTGAGCCTCATCCCCAACCCATCTTATTTTTTATTTTGAAACAGCTTCTCACTAAGTTGCTGAAGCTGGCTTTAAACTTGCAATCCTCCTGCCTTAGCCTCCTGAGCCACTGGGATTACAGGTGTGTGCCATTGAACCTGGTTAATGTCTCGTTATTGATCATGAACGACAGTGATAATCAGACAATTGAGGAAAGTATCTAACAGGAAAGACAATGATCAAATAAACACACAGAAAAAGTAAGCTCAGTGGAAACTGAGACAATGTTAAGAAACAAAGCAAAATGAAAAAAAAAAGAAACAAAAAACGCTTTAATTAATATCCTTCTAGGATAAGATACTGCATCATTAAATGAGAACAAAATGCTACTTTAAAAAAAAAACAACATTCAGAAGACAAAAAAGAGTTCTTAGAAATTAAAAATAAAAACTCCTTAAAATTTAGTGTTCTCAGCCAGGCACGATGGTGCAGACCTATAATCCCAGCTAGTTGGGGAGTTGAGGTAGGAGAATCCCAAGTTCCAGGCTGACCTCAGCAACTTAACCAAACCCTGTCTCAAAATTTTAAAAATCTTAAAAAAGGGCTGGAGATATAGCTCACTGGTAGAGCAACCTGGGCTCAAGCCCCAGCACAGCCATAAAAAAGTGAAATGAAAAAAACAAATTGAGAGTTTTATTCTGTTCTTACACATAGGACTCCTGGAAATGAGAAAACCGAGCTCCCACATTCCACATAGCAGGCAGGAACAAGAAGTGAAGAAGCTATGTCTCTTCCCTTTCAGGGACTTGCAGAAGATGCCTCATTTACTATTTCCATTTCCACCCACTGCCCAGAACTTCGTCATATGAACAAACTCAGCTGTAGAGGGGACCCGGAAATTAGTTATTTATAATCAAGTGCTAGTTATAAAACAGGGATTTTGCTATTAAGTTAATAAAAGAGAATGAATATGAATTCCATAGAAGAGCTGGAAGATGAAATTGTTGAAATGCCATATAAAACTGGGTGCAGTGCTGCATACCTGTAAATCCCAGCAACCTGGGAGGCTGAAGAAGGAGGATTGCAAGCTCAAAACCAGTTTCAGCAACTTAGTGGGGCCTTAAGCAACTTAGTGAGACCCTGTCTCAAAATAAAAAATCAAAAGGACTGGGGATGTAGTTCTGTGGTAAAGTGCCCCTGGGTTAAAGCTCTAGTACCAAAAAAGAAAAAAAAAAAAAAAAAGAAAGAAAAGAAAAAAGAAAGAAAGAAAGAAAAAAAAAAAGAAAAGAAAGAAAAAGAAATGTTATATAAAGCAAAATTTAAAAGAAAATTACATGGAAGATAGAGAAGCTAGTATAAGAAATACTCTAGAAGGAGGGATGGGTGAAAATTCTAAGAGGATATAAAATTAAATGATACCAAAACATGTCTCATAACTAACCTAAGTCCTTAAGAAAATGAACTCAATAAGTACTCCACATTTTGAATTTTAAAAGTCCACATCAGGAGGATGGTACCAGAAGATCTCAGAAATGACTCTCTTCCAAATTAACAAATGAATTACAACTCCAACAGAGAACACATGGAATGTAGCCTTTGAATCACCTGTGTTCCTGTTGATGGACAGAATCACAGTCTTCAGGGGAAAAAAGTAGCCTGATCCAACAAACATAAATTCAGGAAGAGGTTTAAACTGAAAATACCTTCCAGCAGCTCCTCAGTCTCTTCGCCCTCTACCTGGGACCTCAACTCACTTGGATTCGAAATGGACCCCAGTTGCTCCTGCCACTGGTGGCTCCTGCACGTGCCAAGAGTGCAGATGCACCTCCTGTAAGAACTGCAGTCCTACTGCTGTTCTACTACTGGTTGTGCCAAGAGAGCGAGAGCTGTGTATACAAAGGGGCACCAGACAAGGGCAGGTGTCAAGCCTAATGTGCAGAGAACACTGCTACCACGTGTACATATAGTGATGTGTGCAAACCTGCATTTCTTTTTCTAGTTCCCTGACCCATTTGAAACCTTCCTTTTTCTTTGAAGTATATGAATTATGATAAAAACTGTTAATCTGGGGAAAAATAAAATAAAAAATAAAATGTCCACACCAGTAGCAAGTAACACTTGCTGAGTTTTAACTGTGTCAGGTATCACTTTAAGCAGTTAATACATATTAGCCCTTTTGCTCTTCAAAACAACAACGTACTGTTATAATTCCTACCTCATAAACAGATAAACCAAGGCAAATCATTCTGTCTTCCTGCAGAGGAAGGATGGATTCAGATATCACACTGATGAAGTGCCATATGTATTAAGAAAGCATGAAGAGCTGTATTGTGCACATAATGAGGCTTTCCATGCCTCCTGCTCCAAAGTACGTCAGAAAATGCCTTGAGAGAGACAGAAGGGGTGACTGGCTTTAGCTTTCATTGTGATTGACTGGGACATCTGGGGAGAGGGTTTTCTTTTCATAGACAGGCTGGGGTTTGGAAGATTTGAACTTCAGGAAGGAAGATTTCTTACTGGTTTGTCTACGCATGGGGCAAGAGGGATAAAGGGAGAGTGGGGAATGAAAGTTGTCAGCAGTCAGATATGAAAAATGGAGTCACACTTTTCATTTCAAACTCTAATTAAAGTCTAATCATTTGCAAATCAATAGGGATAAGATGATCTTATAAGTTTCCAGAGACAAGTAGGTCACCTACAAACAAATCAGGACTCAGAATAAAGTCAGATTTTCCAAAGCCAACTCAGGAAAACAGAAACTAGTGGAGGAATGTTTTCAAAATTCTGAGGGTCATTATTTCTAAGCTACAAATCTGTATCCAGCCATACTATCAAGGAAGTGTGAGGGGGGAATAAAGACATTTTCAGACAATCAGGGCCTCAAGAAATTACCTCTCAGGGACTCTTTATCAGGAACTTCTGGAAGATGCACACAATAGATTGCATGTTTTTTTGAATTTGTGGACATGTTTATTGCTAAAGGATGTTCCTAGACACAACTTATAGGTATATAATTCTTCAATGCACAGAGCACAAGGATCAAGAACAATCAGGAAAAGTGACATCACAAAATAGACAAAGTGCCAACAACTGACTCTAAAGAGATAGAGATATATTAACTGTCTAACAGAGAATTCATAATAGCTATTTTAAGAAAGCTCAATGAACTTCAAGAGAAATAATGTAAAATAATGAACTAATGTAAAAATGTGACCAAAAGTGAGACATATAATAGAGATGTTTAAATAATAAATAAATATCAAACAGAAATCCTGGAACTAAAACAATACGATGGATGAAGTGAAAAATGAAAAATAATCAACAGCAGCATTGATCAGTAGATGGAAGAATCTTTGGATTTGAAGAGAGTTTCCTTGGGGGGAAAGTATAATTAGAGGAATAAAATAAAAATAAAAAGGAATGAAGAAAGTTTCCAAGATTCATGAGATAGTATCAAAAGAGAAAACTTATGGGCCAATGGCATCCAAGAGGGAGCAAAGAAAGATAAAGGGGAAGAAATATTATTTAAAGAAATAATGTGGGGGGGGGGTAGGGAAAAAATAACAGAATGAATCAAACAACATTACCCTATGTAAATTTATGATTACACAAATGGTATGCCTTTACTCCATGTACAAACAGAGAATCAACATGTATCCCATTTGTTTACAATAAAAATAAATTTAAAAAAATAAAGAAATAATGTTCCAAACCTGGAGAATAATATAAATATCCATGTACAGCATGGTCAAAGGCTTACATTCAAATTCAATCCAAATGAGACTATACCAAGACATAATCAAACTGTCAAAGATCAAAGAGAAAAAGATATTCTGAAAGCGACAAGAGAAAATAAATCTCTTGTAATATTAATATTAATGTATTAATATATTGCATATATTTTTATTTTATTTATATTTGTATCTTAAAGGATCTGGGTGGGGAGAAACTGCCCCTCTTGGGGTTAGTCAATTCTTAGGGACAGCAAAGAATTTTGTTTTGATACGCAGACTCTATCTGCAGTCTCTGTCTGTTCCTACATCCCCAGAAGGCCATATTCCTCTGCCTGGATCATTCCAGGGTTGGGTACCAGACAACTAAACATCATCCCTACAACCTAAAGCCTCCCAAAATTACACAGATTTGCCATTCCTAAACTATTTACCTTGCCCTGCGTTTTCCTGGAAACCCCAATTAAGACGTTAAGCTCAGGCTTTCTCCTGGCTCTTGTCTCCTGCCTTCTGACTAAAACCTGGTGCTAACCTGTGACTCTGTGCAGTGTGCAGCAACCCCTTCGCTAGGACCTGTGAACACAATCAACTTTGTTTTCCTGTGTCTCTCCTGGGTCTCCTCTTGTGAATTCCACTGCCTGATCATCTCACAAAAGCAAAAAACAGTCATCAACATTAGACAGTAAATCACACCTGTAATCCCAGTGGCTCTAGAGGCTGAGACAGGAGGATCACAAGTTCATAGCCAGTGAGGCCCTAAGCAACTTAGTGAGACCCTGTCTCAAAATAAAAAGTAAAAAATTGATTGGGGTTGCCCATTTCAGTGGTTAAGTGCCCCTTGGTTCAATCCCCACTACCAAATAAATAAATAAATAAATAAATAAAATAAACATTAAAAGAAGGACTTATGAACTCAAGAAAAAGGCAAAAGAAAAGGCACATAATTATACTATATTTGTGGCTTTGCTAGAAACAAAAATAGTAAATACACATGTAGTGCCTTCTGTATGCTAGGCACTATTAGTGGTCTACATTTATTAACTAATCTTTGCAGCAACTCATTCTGCAAGCAAGAAATCTTTGGCAAAGGTATAAAGCTTGTCAAAAATCTCACTATGCCTTAGTTTCCTCTTGGCTGCTATAATCTACTATAAACTTAATTGCTTAGAACAATAAAAGTTATTATCTTACAATTCTGAAGGTCAGAAGTCTACAGCAAGTTCGTTTTTGTTTTGCAATGCTGGGTGTTATGGTTTGGCTGTGAGGTGTCCCCCAAAAGCTCACGTGTGAGACAATGCAAGAAGGTTCAGAGGAGAAATGATTGGGCTGTGAGAGTCTTAACCCAATCAGTGACCTAATTCCCTGATAGGGATTAACTGAATGGTAACTGAAGGGGTAGGGTGTGGCTGGAGGAGGTGGGACTTGGGGCATGGCTTTGGGTATATATTTCAGTCTGGCAAATGGACTCTCTCTGTGCTTTCTGATCAACATGTGAGCTGCTTCCCTCTGCCACACTCTTCTGCCATGATGTTCTGCCTTACCTCTGCCCAGAGGGATGGAGCCAGCCTTCTGTGGACTAAGACCTCTGAAAATGTGAGCTCTCAAATAAACCTTTCCTCCTTTACAGTTGTTCTGATCAGATCCTTTTAGTCACAGCAGCAATAAAGCTGACTAAAACACGGGATCAAACCACTGAGCTTGGCCCGCACAATAAGTTTTAATGATCTACAATCAAGCTGTTGGCAGGCCTGAGTACCTTCTGGAGGCTCTAAGGGAGATTCCATCTCCTTGCTATTTCCATCCTCTAGAGGCCACCCACAGTCTTTGGTTCATGGCCCCTTCCTCCACCTTCAAGGCCAGCAACATAGCATCTTTTCTCCCTCTGACTTCTGCTTCCATCCTCATCTAACTCTGATTCTTTAGCCTTCCTCTTTTTTGCGCGTTGGGGGAGGGAGGACCAGGAATTGAATCCAGGGTTGCTTAACCACTGAGCCACATCTCCAACCCTTTTTATTTTTTATTTTTTATTTTTTATTTTTTATTATTGTACACAAATGGGATACATGTTGTTTCTCTATTTGTACATGGCGTAAAGGCATACCATTTGTGTAATCCTAAATTTACATAGGGTAATGTTTGATTCATTCTGTTATTTTTTTCCCTTCCCCCCCACCCCTCCCACCCCTCTTTTCCCTCGATACAGTCCTTCCTTCCTCCATTCTTGCCCCCCTCCCTAAACCTAACTCTAACCCTAACACTAACTCTTCCCACCCCCCATTATGCGTCCTCATCCACTTATTAGTGATATCATTCTTCCTTTGGCTTTTTGAGATTGGCTTATCTCACTTAGCATGATATTCTCCAGTTTCATCCATTTGCTTTATTTTTTATTTTGAGACAGGGTCTCACTAAGTTGTTTAGGGCCTTGATAAATTGCTGGAGCTGGCCTTGAACTTGTGATCCTCCTACCTCAGCCTCCCAAGTGGCTGGGATCACAGGTGCGCACCATGCTTGCCTTCTGCCTTCCTCTTAAAAGGACCCTTGCAATTACAATGGGCCCACCCAGTACTCCAGAATAACCTGTGCATCTCAGAATCCCTAACTTAATCATACCTACAAAGTCCCTTTTACCATGTAAATTATATATGTATAGGTTTGGGGGATCGGTGTGTTATGTTAGGCATCTTTGAGGGGACATTATTCAGATTCTCACACACAGGGGTAGAGGCAGGATTGAAATCTAGGTAATCTATGCCCAGAGTTCTTACTCTTAATCATTATGTTCTGCTGCCTCTGTGACAATATTTACATAGTCATCATTATGTTAATACTGAATATCACAAATTCAGGACATAATTACATTGGGAGGATATGGAGTAGGAAAACATAGATTAAAAGTCAATAGATTAGATAGCCTAAAACTAAAAACTTCCAAGAATAAATATATTTATTATTAAATATTATGTTATTGATAATAATCTATTAATAGATGAAGATATGTATATGTCTCTATATATACTAAAAGAAGCAGCTTAAAATGTTGAAAAAGGTTGCCTCAGGGGTGGAGGGGAACAGGTGATTTTTCAGTATCAGTCTTGTAAATGCGATTGATTTTACAACCACATGTAGATATTACTTTGACTAAACACAATTAAATAGAAAACCTCAAGATGGAACTGTGGGGCACTGTTTATGAAGTTGCTGTTTGCAGTGTCCTCCGGGCTGGTCTTTGCTCTCATGTTTCCTTTTTCCCTGACCTTGTTTTAGGATCTTGTTACTTGCCTCTGGCTCCTTGCATGATGGCGAAGTTCTACCAGGTTACCTTAGCCTCAGCACCCTCCCTTGTACACAGTTTTGGTATCTGTCCTCCAGTGAAGAGTCCTGGGACTCTGGGTGTCTAAGCCTCCACTGTTAGAAGGGGTCTAGGCAAGGACTTACTTGACTTTGAAAGGTTCCCCGCATAGCTTGTGCACAAAACACCTCTTTCCCATATTTATTTGGCATGAAGACAGAAGGCAGAGATCAAACACCAGGGAGTTAATCTCGGGGGCAATGCAAAGAGTAGGGGCCGGGTTGTAGAGGCAGCGTGGGATGAATGAATGAGCAGGTGTGAAGGAATGGACATTCCTTCTAGGAACCAGGAATAGCAGAGAGGACTGGGACACTGGGGTGGGCCTGAGTGGGGGTAACACTAAATGAGCCATACCAAGGTTTGGTTCCTGAGCCTATCGTTAGGATCATTAACTAATCCTCTAGTTTTGTTTTTTTTGTTTGTTTGTTTGTTTGTTTTGTTTTTTTTACAAAGGCATAGACAGAGGTTCATTTAGGAAGAAGAGAGAGAATGTGGGCTATCTCAAGAGTGAAAAGCCTCTCCTTGGGTTGGAGTTCCAAAATTTATAGAAGGGCAGTAGTTGGGGGCCAGGCTGGAGGTAGAGCCAGGGTACAACCACACATTTTCACACTGTTTTCCCGTGCACTCATGCATTTACCTCGTTTTACAAGGGCACGGACCCAGGGCATGTCACTCAGGAGTCTCAGTTGTTCCTAAGCACTTTCTTTATCTCAGCGACTCATGGGCATTTTCTTTGAGACTCAGTGTCATTTCTCTCTTTATCCCAAATTCCTATCTCATCCCCACCCCACCTGTAGACTTTGATTCCTTAACCTTAAGGGTTAGGGGCAACAATCCATCTTCTATGGCTATTTTAGGCTGGCAAGGGGGTGAGGACCCTGCCTAGTCGGTGATCAAAAGTCTCATCCTGACTGTTGGAAAGGATTTAGACCCAGGTCTCAGTTGTGGGGATGGCTAGAATTCTTGTGTTGCCATCCACTTAATATGGAGTTGTTGTAATCAACATCAATGCCTCTGAAGTTCCCCATACAGGCCACCAAGAGATGTCACAGAAGACCTATCTCCTAGGAAGGATCAGAGGAGTTACCAGCAAGAAAAGGGAGCTTGACTCAGGACCTGCGAATTCTTGGCATATATAATGGAAAAGGATTTCAGCACACACCAGTCAAAGGCATAGACAGAGGTTTATTTGAGAAGTAGATACACATTCAAGGGAGAATGTGGATTATCTTGAGAGTGAAGAAGCCAATTGTCCAATATTTTTTATGGAGTCATGACAGAGGATACTTTTCTGCTCCTCTTTGAGTTAGGCATGGGTATACAACTTGCTTTGGACAATAAAATATGAGTAGAAGTATATGTCATTTCTGGATGGATATATTAAAAACCAGTATATTACTTACAACATCTATCACAGTGGTCATATAACCCATGTTGAGATGGAGGCTTTCATACTTAGATTCTGCCACTTACTGACCTTGGGCAAATTAACCTTTATAAAACGAAGGGGTTAAAGTATATACCTCCTTGGCTTGAGACAATTTAAAGAATATTATGTAAAGCAAGACGTTGTTTTGAACTTGCGGTTATAAAAAACCAAGGCTTATTGCTGGGAATAGGAGTTGCCTCGAGTTTCTGAGCAGAAAAGACAACTAAGTAAAAGACAGGAAACAAATAACTTGTGTTAAATGTTGAGCTAGAGAAGAGCTGAACTGAGAGGCCAAGGCACACTAGTGGGGATAGTGAAGACCTGAAAGGCTGTTCAGTATCTTCGGGAACCAGTGAACACTAATCAGGGCAAGTGGATAATAAACTGTAAGGTAGCTGGGCATGCCTATAATCCCATCACTTGGGAGGAATACTCAGGCAGGAGTGTTCCTTGAATCTAGGAGTTCAAGACCAGTCTGGGCAGCATAGTGAGTCTCTCTCTCTCTCTCTCTCTCTCTCTCTCTCTCTCTCTCTCTCTCTGTGTGTGTGTGTGTGTGTGTGTGTGTGTGTGTGTATCTGCAAGGCAAACTAGAGTTAGTTTAGAAGTTAAATGACTGAGTGTTCTGAATCTTCTGTGGAGGAAGACCTGATTGATGGATTTTCTGTGCACATATGGATTGGGATTAATATGAAAAATGTCCTGGTTAGGAACTTGAATGAGAAACCTTCAAGGAAGCCCTGGACACTAGAAAGGGTTAATTCCTCGGGTTTCCCAGGCATTTCTTCAGTGTGAAATTCTCATGAAGCAGCATTTTTGATTCCTGGCTTCGGAGACCATATTCAGGGCTAGATATAAGTACTTGGGAAACCCAGTGAGCATGCATCAGACTGAGAACCTGACCCCTGAGCTTTAGGGAAAGAGGCAGTTTGGGCTGTCTAGAGTATATGAGATGGAAAATGCAGAACATTAAAAAGAGTCAGCCTGCCTGCTGTGAAGAGGACAGCCCTGCATGTGGCAGCTGCTGCAGACTGGGATGGGATGTGTGCCCTAGCCTTGGCTGCTGAGCTCTTGGGAAACAGTGCCTAAAAGTTTGAATTCCCATTCCCTGGGATTTGACCTCCACCAGGGTCAGCTTCTGTGAGAAATGGGCACAGGGATGCAGTTAACAGACATTATGTCCTTCTGGGACATAGTCACCCTCATAACTTTGCAATAAGTTAAGAGCCTACAGACTGTAAAACACCAGACAGGTTCAAACAAGGTCAGAGCCGAGATCAACAAAGTCTGCATCCTCTGGATTCTTGGGCAACTTCCAGAACCTAACAAATAGCCTCACTCTCTGAGTAGGAAGTGGTGCTTCCTTTTGTGATGCTGTTACAGCAGGAAAGCAGTGAATGAGCCACTAGTAATGTCCAGTGTGTGACAAGCTGTGTTGGGGACTGAGTGGTCCTACTAGGAGTCCTTTACTTTACAAAGGTCGTTCTGGTATGACTGAGGAATTGGTGTTATGGATTGTGGGAATAGTTTCAGCTTCAGAGTGCAGCCAGGCACAGTGGTGCACACCTGTAATCCCAGCGGCTTGGGAGGCTGAGACAGGAGAATCGCAAGTTCAAAGCCAGCCTCAGCAACTTAGTGAGGCCCTAAGCAACTTAGCAAGATCCTGTCTCAAAAGAAGAAGAAGAAATAGTGGTGGGAGTGCAGCTGCTTGGCTAGCTCTCAGACTGGGCAGAAATTCAAGTAGACACTTGCACTGGGGAGGCGGGTGATAACTGTAGATGTGTACATCTGGAACTTCTGGAAGTGATATGGCAGGGCAGCTGATGCTCCAGGCCCCAAACAATACTGAAGTTGTCAGACACTGGTCTTTTGGCTTTGAGAGGCCACAGACCTCAGACAGACGAGTGGGCAGCGTGTAACTGATAGCAGCTGTCTCTGGATGCACTGCTTCGACAAACAACTGGAATGAAGTGGCCTTCTGGTTCACTGCCCTCTCTCCCTCCCAAACATTTTGATCTCAGCAATACTGCTTCTTCTCTTCTACCCAACTAATTTTTAAAAGAGAAAGTCTCCAGTTAAGCATAAGGCTTTTCTTTGCGGAGTTTCTTATGCATGTGTGCAAGGACCTATAGTCCCCCATGCTTTCCACACGGTTCTCACCTCTTCCTCAAAAGAAACATTAATTGAATATTCTTTAATGATTGTTTTAATGAAGCATCAAATCACTAGCTTCCCTAGGTACCTAGATGTCCTGATCTGGCTTTTTTCTACCTACCCTAAACACAGCATCAGACAGTTCAATGAAGCATCAATCTGAAGACTCCAGGCAGAGACATGGGAGCCAGGAATAAGGTCATGGAAGAGTGATCTGTCACAGCAAGTCAGGGAAAGAATGGCAGAGCTGAACCATGACAGATCCACAGACTTGAAATTCTCCTCCACTTTGCCCACCATGGGCTAAATGCAAAAATATCCCATTCCCCTACTTGGGTCCACAGTCAACCTAAAAGGCACAGTTTGGCTAATGTTGGCATTGGTTAGGTCAATTAGGATAGAACAGCTGAAAGAAAGAGATCCAGAGGGAGAGTCCAAAAACTGTCCAGGAGAGAGCCAAGACCAAGACTGGAGAGGGCAGTTTGTGTCAAGTCTGAATGACAAAAAGCAGATAAAGCTAGAAGATTAGGAACCAGGTGAAAGGATGGTAAGGAATGGGGTGGAGGAGGAGGAGTAAAGAGGATGCAGCCAGGATGTGTAAGGAAGGCTGAGATGAGATATCCAAAACTCCTTTGTGTTAGATGTCAACCTCAAGTTACTTGAGTAGGGTGGCCAGATTTAAAGGCACAGAATGGGAGGGGCATTACCTTAAAAAAATGATACTGATGATAGTTTTTTTAATGGTAATGATGACTTCAATGACCCATTTAAGTAATAAACTAAAACAGCTTTGAAGGACATTTGGAATAGTTGGGAAAATATAAATATGTGCTAAATGTTAGACAGCATTAGAAAGTTATTGTCAATTTTGTCAGTTGTAATGGTGCTATTGTAGTTAATAGAGAGAATACTCTTATCTTTTTAGAGCTATAAGATAAAATATTTAAGGATGAACTGTCACAATAACTGAAATTAATTTTGAAATGGTTTAGCAACCCAAACACATATACATGTAGATGAAGAAAATATGACAAATGTTAACAGCTTTTCGATGTAGGTAATGAGTTTATGGCTGTTCAGGATACTATTCATTGTTTTCTTGTTTGATTAAGTATTTTTTCTTAAAGTTATAAATAAAAAGCTAAAGCATTAGTTTTTATTAGTACATCTATTAGAAACTAACACACAAGTTAAGTAATATGTTATTATACTAATAAGAAATCAAAACTTTGTGGGTGAAAATATGGTATCAACAATTAATATTGACCAGAAACATTTGGCCAAAGGATTTAATTAAAGAGACTTTGCAGAACAAATTTGCGATTAGAGATAGCCGATCAAATCGTTTACAGATTTCTCCCAATTATTAGGTCTCTCCCAATTTCAATGAGGAACATTCATTTGAAAATTCATCAATTTTAAGGGCATTGAGTGATTTCTTCTCCTAAGACCTTGTGTCTGTTATGTGATCCTTACCGATTTTTGCCTAACCTTTTTAGTTATGTCTTCATGACTGTCTGATTTACTCCCTAATAAAATCACCACCTCTTTAAGGGTCATTACTCAGAACTCTAGATTACTCTATCCCACAAGTACATGACCAAATAAATATTTGTTTATGGATGGACTTAAAGATTCCCAGCACTCTCCAATTCATCTTTTGAAAACCATTATCTTGAAAACAAAACTCATTCACATTCCCAAAGATTAGAAGGGTCTCACTGTACTCTGGGAACCAAAATTCCAAGAATACCTCCAGGTTCCAAATATACCCCTCCTGTAATGGAAAATCCAGCACTGACCTCTCTTGCTGAGGTGGCAGTTTCTGATTGCATAATATTGTGTTCCCTTTCCAGGGCGGTAGGAGCCCAAACACTCTTCTGAGAGTCTGTCTCCTCACTAGAAACACAGGCTGTTCATTTAGTAATTAGAGCTGTCAGCACAGCAAGCTGGCAACAGAGAGAGCAGTATCTGTCCCTGGGCAGAAGCCCTTGGCAGAACCATGACCTCAGGGCCTAGGGAAACAGGTAGGACAGTGGCTGTAATTTGTCACTTCCCAGGTACTTAATCATTTGTATCTTATGTCCTGGCAAATGACATATGCATTACTCTGAGAGGAAACATAGACAGGAAGTGTGGGAAAGAGGTAAGGACAGGAATGGTCTGTGGGTCTCCAAGGGCTCAAACCTTGAAGTGATGTTGCTTTATCTATTCAACCTTCCATTCAGCGTTCACATATAGGCTGCTGAGCTGGGTGCCAAGAACTCAATGATGAATGTGACATGATTCTTGTCCTTGAAGGGTAGGTGGTGAATGGGAAAGATGAAAATATAAATAAGTGCTACAAAGTGTTTTAGAGTTCATGGGGCTTGGGGAAGACAGACAAACAGGAATGGACTACACTGTGGTTACAGTGTCCACCTGCCCTTTACTTTACCCTAGGATGCCAAATTTCCTAACCATCACAGCACATTAACTCATTGCAAGCTTTTTTTTCAGTGCTGGGGATTGAACTCAGGGCCTTGTGCTCTTGTAGCAAGCACTCTACCAACTGAGCTATATCCCCAGCCCTGCAAGCTTGTTTTGGAATTGAGTAGTTACTGAATCATTAGAAGACCTGGGTTCTAACATGAATACTTCTTTTTAAAATTTTATCTTGAGACAAAGTCCTGCTAAGCTGCCCTGGCAGACCTCAAACTTGAGATCCTCCTGCCTCAGCCTCCCAAGTGGCTGGGATTACAGGCAGGCACCACTGCACCTGGCCTATCCTGACTACTTCTGACATTAACTTGCTGTGTGACCATGTGCCTTCATTTCTTTTGAAAATATTTCATCTAAAAAATGAAGAAAATTGTCCTGTCCTCCTTAATCCTCCCAGTGCTGATGATCCGGGCTCTGAAAAAACGAAGATATTTTGTCTGAACAAGGGTGAGGAGGGGAAAAGGAGGACAACATGGGTTTGAGCTAGAGAGTGAGAAAAGGGAAGAGAGTGTCGTGATTGCAGGGCTATATGGAAATCCTGAGTCAACAGGTATATAAATATATTTAATAATTTTTAACAAATGAAAATATTGTCTTAATATTTTTCACTTTTAAAAACTTAAAAGCTATTTTATTGGCAAAATGATTATTTGTATTACTAAACATACAATGGCCCAGGAAAATATGAAAAGGATGGTAAATGTGTCCAGAAATATCATAAGCTAGAACTAACCCCTGATATTTGTTATTTCCATATATCTCTGACTATGCACACATACACACACGCGCGCGCGCACACACACACAGATGCTGGTGGAACTGTTGTACACAGGATGTTCTTTAATCTTTGTTCATATTGAAAAATATTGTGGGTTTTTGTTTTTTTTTTTTGTACCAGAGATTGAACCCAGGGTTGCTTAACCACTGAGCCACATACCCAACCCTTTTTATTTTTTATTTTTGAGGCAGGGTCTCACTAAGTTGCTTAGGGCTTCACAAAATTGCTGAGGCTGGCTTTGAACTTGTGTCCTCATGTCTCAGCCTCCCGAGCTGTGGGGATTACAGGCTTGTGCCACCACCCCCAGCTACGTACAGTTTTCCTGCTAATGTATCCTGACTATCATTTTAATATGGGCGTTGAACTCCATTGATTGTGTTATTTCATAGATTGTATGTCATCATTTATTTAAACAGTTCTCTACCAATAAACATTTATGCTATTTCCACTACGAAAATATGGGGATTAACATCTTTGCAAATATATCTTTAGAAAGGTATTTTGTTCCTTCCTTAGGATAATCTAAAGAAGTAAAATTGCAGGGTTACCTTCCCCCCACAAAAAGTAACTGTTATATAAAATTTTTGCTAATAATTCTCTCATTTTTCTTTGTAACTTTCCCCACCTATATTTATTCATAATTGCTGACATAGAAGTTTTAAAAAATTCTTATATAGGGCAAACTTATCTGTTCTTCTTTATGATCTTTTTTTTTTTTTTTTTTTTAGGCAGAGCACTATGTTGTTGCCCAGGTTAGACTCAATTCTCCTGCCTCAATCTCCCAAGTAGCTGGAACCTGGGACTCCCGAGTGCACCACTATGCCCAGCTTACTCTTTTATGATTTACAACTTTTTTTTTTATGCTTAGAAATCCTCTCTCATTAATATCTTCATTCACCACATTTTCTTTTAGTATCAGTTTCAATTTTTTTCTTTTAAGTATGAAAATTATCAGAATTTATCAATTTGATTTAGGAATTGAGGTGGGATTTTTTTTCCAGATGGCTAACCAGTTGCCCTAAAGCAAGGTCTGGGGAAAAAAATTATATATATATATATATATATATATATATATATATATATATATATTTGCCTCAGGCAACCAAATTTATTAGCAAGGAAAAAAGTTTTGTCAGCCCAGCATTGACCCACAAAGTATGTAGTTAATAAGGATAACTAATCTATCACTTATTTCAATTTTAACTAAAAACAAAGTTGGATTTTTGTTTAATTTTAAAACCTTAGAAATAAAAAGCTTTGTGTTTTTGAACACATATAATAGACATAATCACTATTATACAGTATACACTGATATGCACTGTACATCATTAAGCATGGTGGATAGGGCAGGTGAGATGAAGGGAGAGAGAAGTTCAGGATGGAGAAGTTTTTGTTTTTGTTTTTGTTTGGTTCTTGGAATTGAACCCAGAGGTGCTTTACCACTGAGCTATATCCCCAGTCCTTTTTAATTTTTATTTTTTGAGACAGGATCTCACTTAGTTGCTTAGGGGCTTACTAAATTGCTGAGACTGACTTTGAATTTGAGATCCTCCTGCCTCAGCCTCCTGAGTCGCTGGGATTATAGGCATGGGCCCCTGCACCTGGCTTGGATGGAAGGTTTTTTTTTTTTTTTTAATTTAAAATTTTTTTCATACATGTATATAGGGTAATAATGTCTTTCTCATTCTACAGTCCTTGATGGAGGTGTTTTTATGTGAATCCAGATCCGAGTTGAAATGCTGTGTCACTTAGAAAAGAGAATTGCTAGAGAAAAAATCCGCATGCTCATCATTGCCCCAGTTTGGTGTGAACAGAAAGCAGGCACGAGGGAAAGGACAGGAAAAGGAAAGAAGGAAGAGAGCAATTAAATAAAACTTCCTTAAGCACACACAACATACAACATTTGTCATCTGAAGTATAAAATACACGGCAGCATTCTCCATAGAAAAAAAAGGGGACAGGGAGAATCCTTAGGTATTTCACTTTTCAAATAGGAAGTTGGGGTGTCTGGAGGAGCGCCCTGACAGGGCTGGGCAGTGGTGTGGAGGTGCCTCCTGAGCCTTTGCAGAGGTGGGTGCCAATGGGAGGCTAGGTGCAGGGCCTAGGGGGTCTCTAGTGGCCAGGTAGGGGCAGACAGGCACAGGAGTTGGAGTGGGCATGGCAGGATGGGACTCCCACAGTGCTAGGAGTGTTGAGGGTAGATAGAGGCTGAGGAGGGAGCTCAGTTTTGCTCCTTGATGGAGGGAAATGCATGTTTTTCCTTTGGAAATAAGGGTTCCCATGCATCCTGATTTAGAATGTCTCATTGGGCATGGCCATGTCCATGGTCTAGACAGGATGGAAGCCAATGGTGAGAAGGGAAGGACTAGCTGGAGTCGAGGGGCTTAGAAGAAGGAGAGCACCGTGAGCAGAGTCCCTTCCTGTGGGTACACATTGGCAGAACAGGAGCAGGGCTGAGGACAGCCATGGGGACCTGTTTTCCAGGGACCCAGGCAGGTCAGATGAAGGATTGCATCTTCAAGTCCTCCTGTCTCAGTTGCCCTTGTAAGTTCCTCATGACCAGGTGGATCTTGTAATGCTTGGTAAGGTGACTGCTTTTCATGAAGCTCCTCTGACCCTGGGCACACTTGAAGTGTTTGTCCCCTGTGTGGATGTGAGTGTGCCTCTGGAGCTCATCACTGCATAAACCTCGTCACTCCACATGAACTTCTTTCCACAGATGAACCAGTTGCAGACCAAGAGTGGCTCACTGGTGTGCAGTCACATACGGGTCTGCAGCAAGGATGCCTTCTGGAAAGCTGCTGCAGTATATTATGGCACATGTGCTTTTCCTGGCCCTGTCTCCAGACCTCTTCTCCCCATCCTTGCAACTGGGACTCATGCAGGCCATACAGCACTTCTCCCCAGGCAGAGCATCTCCAGCCAGGGCCTCCTCCCTCTGCAGCTGGATCCTGTTGGAGCTTAAACCACTGATGGTCAAGTGGTTTCCGGAAACATTCTGGGCTTATGATTGCTGTAGCCTGACCAGTGTTGGTGATGGTGACAGCATGCCCTGGACTTGGACTTGGTTAATGTTGATGGTCTGCATTGCTGGGGCAGCTGCTGCCAGATGTACTGTGTGCAGACTGATGACTCTCCCAGCAGGATCAATCTTTGGCAGGGGACGTTCTTTTGGGAGAAGTGAATCCAACTGCTTTTAGTTGGTCCCATTCAGCTGGGAGCTTAGGGTGCAGAGCTGCTACCAGTGGTAGTTGAGGTGGTTGCAGCTGTTGCGAAGGGGCTATCCTGAACAAAAACTGTCTGTACCTTGCCCGAAGATGTGCACATGGAGACCTGAGTAGGCACATACTCTATGGTCTGAATCTGAAAGTTCTAGGAGAGTTTTTGCCTGATGTTGGAGAGGGCAGTGGGTGCAACCTGCACTCCCCACAGTCTGATGGAGGATCTGCACCACCTACTGCTACTCTGCCTTGTGGGGCACCATCTGGACCTACTGGACTACAGCTGTCTGCCTGCCTCCCCAGGGCTCTGAACAATCAAGTTGTTTTCTTCCTGGTGATGTTGTCTGCCCTGGTCTTCATCACGGTCTCAGTCATGGTCTCTATCAGCATCATCCTCCCTTTGCTCAGTCACAACCTCGGTAAGTTGGGAGGCAGGAAGACTCTTCTTTCTGACTTTCCTGTTAGTCTTAGACAGTGGCAGGATGGGGAGTGGACCTTTTGGTGAGGAGTTGAGTGGCAAACCCCGTGTAGCTGGTGTTTACAGGGTTGTTGATTGGCAGATTGAGCATCACTTTACCATCCCTCTCTGTCGACTTCAACAGGTTGGCCAGATTCTACACGGGGATGGTGATTGTACTCAGCTTTTGGATGGGGGTTGGCTTGATGAGAGACAGCCTTGTGATGATGGCTTGGTTGGTGCCAGGGATGATCTGGATTTGGTTGGTGAGATTGGGCTGCATCTGGATGGCCTGGGAATTGCTTGTCTGAATCTGAGGGACAGCCTGGTATTGGATATTGGCGTTTGACTGGGTTCCTTTATTGATCACGGTAGAGTTCTGGATAGTGAACACGAGCTGTTCTCCAGGATAGGAGGCACTCAGTTGTGACCCCTGAATCTGAGGTATATTGCAGTTGGAGGACAAGATGCCAAAGCTGTTCTTGCCAGGACTGAGAGGGAGAGGGGCAGGTTTGACAGTGACCAGTTTCCTTGGCATGGGTTAGGGGCAGATGGGGAGGAGAAGGCCCTACAACAGCTTCAAGAGCTGGAGGACCAATTTTGCTACATGTTATGACAAACAGTCAAGAGAGATGGCTGAACCCTGGACCTCTGGATTGCTCTGATGCTGAATGTCCTTAACTGTCCACGCCCCACCTGATAGAGAACAAGGACTTTGGGTTACTTCCCCAACTTCACTCTCTTTCAGCAGGAAGCAGCTTGGAGATATCACTGCCCATTTTTTCCATAGAAATGGAGTATAGAAATTGAAGTGGGGAAATGTAACAGTGGTCCACTTTGTGCTTTGAATATAGCCCTGGCTGCTCTGCCACTGCAAATGATTTTTTAATGGACATGTTTCTTTCTCTTCCTCTCTCCCTGCTCCTCCCTAATCTCTCCCCCTCCCTAATCTCTCCCCCTCCCTCATCTCAGAAACAGGACTTCTTCCCCACCCTAGGCAGAATTATCTGTCCCTGAGCACACACCCACCATAGGAACAAAGTAATCCAGACTTTGAGGATGTTACCAGAAGATCTCAGAAATGACTATCTCTCAAATTAACAAGTGAATTACAACTCCAGACAGAGAACACATGGAATGCAGCCTTAGTTACCTCTTTAAAAGCCCCCTGTTCCTGCTGATGAGCAGAATCATAGCCTCTGGGCAGGAATCCCCTGTGGTTCCCTTTGCTAGCAAAGCAACAAATCTTTTTCTTTTTCAAGACTGGGAGCCGGGAGGCCTGGTTTGGTGGCAACTTGGGGCTTTGGGTTGTCACTGGGACTGATAGCAACAGTGGCAGCCTTGTTCATTGTGAGTGACATTATAGCATCTTCCTCCCTGGCTTCTTCCACCACTGAGAGCCTCTCTTTGTGGCTAAGTGGTGTGGTAGTAGTTGCCTAGCATGTGTGAGGCCCTGGGTTCAATTCCCAGTACTGCCAAAACAAATTGAAAACTGAACTATCTTTCTTAAGAGATAATACAACCCCACTTTATAGCTCCCATGTAGAAATCGGGAAAGACAGTTCTGAGTTAAGAATGTAATTCAGTTATTAAGAACAGTACAGCAATCTCCACAGCCTCAGCCAAGTCTTACTGCCACTAAGGAAGGCTCAAAGAGAACCAGGCTTCTTTTTTCCCAGCAAATCAGATTGGGCACAATCTGTTGTCCAAGGGAGGACAAAGGAACTAATGGCACTATGAATAATACTGTGAAGCTCTGAGAGTGCTGGAAATGTCCTTTCCTCTAAATTATGAGTCTTAAGTATGTCTGACCTAAAATTTCATTATTTTGGCCAATTGTTTATTTATTCAAAAGAACATTTATGGAGTAACTCCTGTGTCTTATGTACTGTGGATGGATCTCAGTCTCCATTTGTCCCAATGGTCAGATACAACCATATGCAGTGGCCCTGGGCAAGAAGAAAATCACTGTGAAGGTGACATTGGAGCAAATACCTGAAGGAGGTGGAAGAGCCAGTCTCATGACTTATTGGAGAAGGACATTCCAAGGAGAGAAAACAGCAAATGCAAAGGTCCTGAGATAGGCATATTTGAGGAAATAACAACAACAACAATAATAATAATAATAATAAAGCTCTTGTGGCTATAATGAAGTGAAGGAGAATAGTGGGTGATGAGATAAAAATGCTAAGTGAGAGTGTAAACAGTGTAGTGTCTTTTAGGCCATTGTAAGAACTTCGCTTTTACTTTTAATGAGATAAATTAACTTCGTTTATAAAAGGATTTCTTATGCTGGGTAGGAATCAACTGCAGTAGGACCAAATAAGACAAGAAAGGCAAGAACAATAATGGTCTGGATCAACATGGTAGCAGCAAAGGTGGCAAGTGACTGGGTTCTAGTATATTTTCAAGCAGAACGGACAGGATTTGCTTCTGAATTGGAAGTGAGAGATGATTGAGAGGAGTCAAAGATGACCCCAGTAATTCTGACTTGAGAGATTAGAGAAATGAAGTTGCCCATTTACTGAGATGTGGGAAGACATCTCAGTGGGAGGAGAATCAGCATTTGGAGATTGGACCTCTTAAGTTTGAGATGCCTGTTAGACATACAAAGGGAGATGGGCAGTTAATTAGGTTTGTAAGTCTAGATTCCAGAAAAGAGGTACAGCTAGAGGCCTGATTTTGGGAATTGGAAGCACATGAATAGGACTTCAGCCCGTGGGACCAGAGGATACCCCAAGGGAGTGAGTGTGACTGGAGAAGAGGAAAGGGCTCCTCTGGTCTTCTTGCTAAAACATGTGGAGCTCATTCCTGCTTCAGGTACTTTGCCAAGAATATTCTTCCATTAGACATTCGCCAGGCTTACTCCCTCACTTCAATCACACCTCAACTATCACCGCCTCACATGGAAAGATCTCCTCAATCGCCCCATCTAAAGAGCATCCCTTCTCCTTATACCCACCAATCACTCTGTGTCCCTTACTTTCTTTTATTTTTCTTCATAGCATCTCTTATTTCCTAAAATCACACCTTTATTTGTTTACTTACTTATAGTTTATTTTCTCCATAAGGTCAGGACTTTGCTTTGTTTTTTTAAATATGTTTCAACCAGGCATGATGGCCATGCCTGTAATCCTAGCTACTTAGGAGACTGAGGCAAGAAGATCCCAAGTTTGAGGCCAGCCTTGGCAACTTAGCTAGATTCTGTCTCAAAATAATTTTTTTTTTTTTGTACTGGGGATTGAACCCAGGGCCTTGTGCTTGCAAGGCAAGCACTCTACCAACTAAGCTATATCCCCAGCTCTAAAATAAATTTTTTTAAAGGGCTGGGGATGTAGCTCTGTGGTAGAGAGCCTGTGGATTCAATATTGCCCTTAGTACAAGAGAAGGAAGGAAGGAGGGAAAGAAGGAAGGAAGGAAGGAAGGAAGGAAGGAAGGAAGGAAGGAAGGAAGGAAGGAAGGAAGGAGAGAGAGAGATAGATATATATGCATATGTAATTTTTTGACTATTTGGGCTTTTCAAGAAGGCGCCCTGAGACAAAAATTTGAGTGTGAGTGTTTATACGGATATGATCAAGGGAGATACCAGTAAGAGAATGGGTAGTGAGACAGATGAGAAGGCAGTCAATAAAGGAGACCTTGTCAAGCAAGTTACCATTGTAGTTAACTAGGGCTCGGTTCTGCAGGGAAACACTGGCCTGAAAGAATATACTGTGTGGTTGCTGAGATACTAGTAAAAAGTGGTCCTCTCTCTAAATCTGTGGTTTTGCTTTCTGTGGTTTAACTACCAGTGGTCAATTGTGGTCCAAAACCATTACATGGCAAATTCTAGGGGAAAAAAAAAATTGTAAATTTTAAATCTTTCAGTGTTTTAATAGTGTGAAATCTCACTCCATCCTACCTGGGATGTGAATCCAGCATATTCACACCATACATGCCACTTGCCTACCAGTCACTTAGCAGCTGACTTGTGTTCAAGTAACCGTTATTTTACTTAATGATGGCTCCAAAGCCCAAAGGTAGTGATACTGACAATTTTATTACAACTTATCGTTATAATTATTCTATTTTATTGTTGTTTATCACTTACTGTGCCTAATTTATAAATTAAATTTTATCATAAGTATGTATATGTAGGGGAAAAACATAGTGTATATGGGGTTTGCTACTGTCCATGATTTTAGGGATCCACTGGGGGTCTAGGAATGTTTCCCACATTAAAGTGTACTACTGTACCAACTCCTTTTAGTCACCAGTTGAGGGCTGTTTCTAGGGTATATTAATTCTTACATATTCTTTCCTGATGAGCCTACTTGCCTACAGGTGTGTCATATTCTAATTCCTGAAGAGGGTTAACAGGCAAAGAGATGCAGATACTGGTCATTAGAAGTGGGATGACATGCACTATAATGGTAAGGACCAAAGGTATATGGGGGCACAACACCACCTCCTGTATCGTTGTATCCCCAGTATCTAGTACTATGCCTGGTATGTAGTGGATGCTCAATAAATACCTGCACCTTAAATGAACATTGTCCACATGAATCTCATAGGTGTTTTCTGGAGGGAAAAATCATATTTGGCACTCAGTTCTCAAGTTCTCCTGAGCTACGTGACAATTTTCTGTAATTTCCTCAATCCTTCAGTAGAGTTGAATATTGCACACCTGAGTAACATGTTTGGTGGTAATGTGGATGCTGAAGGAGCAGAATCTGTGGGAGGTACATGTCCAGGACTCCCAGGCAGAGATTAAGAGCAAAGTGGAGAGGTGGAGACAGGCCAGAGTGGATCTGGGGGGAGCCTATGCAGAGTAGACAACTCAGGGGGAAACAGGAGGAGTGTTTGGAAGTACTCCCTTTTCCAATGTTACCATGTGAAGCTAACTCTTGGATGACTGTTCAACTGGTAATGTTTTCCCTCCCTGATTTGAAAAGGCACCCATATATCAAACATTAAATTCCAGTGTATCTTTGCATCTCTTTCTGAGTTGGACTCTGAAGGATCATTCTGCCTGTTCCTCTGACATTTTGGAAACACGGTTTAACTCCTTTTCAAGTTATCAGTTTTTTTCCTGCTTGAAAGCTTATTGGAGTACTTCTTTTTTATTTATGCTTGCCTAAGTCTTCCTTCAGTAAGTGTGTGTGTTGCTAGGGATTGAACCCAGGGCCTTGCACGCGTGAGGCAAGTGCTCTACCTCTGAGCTACATCCCTAGCACCCATTCAGAGACTGTCACAAATGACTGTCAGAGACCAAGAAGTTCTCATTCTGAGAACATTCTGACCTTTACAATAAGCAGCAGCGCCCCTCCCCCACTCCTGGCTGATAATTCTGACAGTATGGCGCCTATGGTGCCGTCCCTGCTTCTCTTCCGGGACTACACCTTCCCGCGTGAACTTCACCTTCCTGCCAGCGCGAACTTGCACCCTATCAGGAGCCTAATAGAAGAACACAGCCAACCAGCCTGCACCTCGTCATACCCCTCATTCCCTCAGCATAAATACCCGTGAGAACAATAAAAATTTGCAGCTTGATCAGAATTCCTGTCTTGCTGTCACTCCCTGTGTCTCTTGTCCCTTCATTCCTTCTCTCTTAGGTTTGCCGTCCTGCGTTGATATCCCGCGGGCCGGGACAAATGACATTGTAACTTTCCCCTTGTTGACTGGAGCATTTGCACTTGGAACTGTGAAGTGCCTCATAAGAAATCTTTCTACCCTAAGGCCATCAAGCTACAAGGAAATCAAGCCACACAGAGAGGCTTACTTAGGTGCTGTGGTCAGCAGTACTAGTCTCAGACACCTCCAGGTAAAGCTCTAGACATCAAAGAGACAAACCATCCCTCCCAAACTCTTTCCAAATCTCTGATCCCCAGAATCCTCGAGTCTTATAAAATGGTTGTTTTCATACCACTCAGCTTAGAGTAAACAGTTCGTTACCCAGTCAAGGATAGCTCAAACACCTTGTTGAGTCTGGCTTCCTGATGATAATGGGAAATCACTGAAGTGGCTCCTTGCCGTGGAGTAATTACAAAATGTAACGGTAGTGTACTGCAAAGCCTCAGGACGCCCAACTCCAGGGGCCCCCAATAGGAGACAAAATAACCGTGGTTGCTAGAGCGGTGCAGTGGCCACCCTGCTGCTGTGGGTGGACCTGTCAGCAGCCAGAACCAGGAGAATGAGAACGAATAGCAAGGCAAGTGCAATAATCCAGGCAGGAAGAGGAGGGTCTGAACTGGGGTAGTAGCAGGGGAGAGGGAGAAAGGATAGATTTCAGAAAGTATTCAGAGGTAGATCTAATAGAACCTTGAGGCACGTCAGACAAGTCTGGAATGACTTCCCAAATGTCTGCTCACAAAAGATGGTACTACAGTTCCCCAGGTCAGAGACCAGGGACCAGAGACCAGAGGGATCAAACTGAAGGGAGAGATGAGAGGTGGAGGATTTGGATGTGTTGACTCTGAAGTGCATGGGGAAGTGTTGAGGCCTCATCTGGACGTATGTCAGAGTTGGGCTGTAAATAATATCTTTGGGTGTTATCTGTGTATGTTTAATAATTAAAGCTGTGGAAGTGAATGGTGTGGAAGACAGAGAAGATGCAGAATGAGAGGGATGGGCCTAAGACCAAACACTGGGGAATGAAGATGTTAGGGACAGACAAAGGAGAGGACCCCCATAAAGGCTTAACAAATTATTGCATAGGTGGTAAAAGACAGAGAAGCATCTGGTATCAGAGTCACCAAAAAAGAGAGTTTTAATAAATAAGATAATGGTCAATAATACTGCCATCTCAAAGATCCTCAAGGAGGATGAGGACTGAAAAGTGGTCATTGAAGTTGATCATTATAAGGTCACTGGTGACTTTGGAGAGAGCAGTTTCTGTGGAGTGGTGGGAATAATGAACAACGGACAGTGGACAAGGACTTACTGCAGAGTCAAAAGAAACATGAGTTCTCTAACCAGGCAGGCAAAGAGAAAAGAGCATTGAAATCTGAAATGGCAAGGAGAGGAGGGAGAAGGGGTGGGTGAGTGGGATGACTTAGGCCTTTGTCAATTACACTGCAGGCCTTTGTCTCTAAGAGAGGCTGGGTGGTGCAGTGGTTAGGAGTAAGCCTTTGGAGCCACCTTTCCGACATTTGTGTTTAACTTCACCACTACTAACCTGCTGTGTAAACTTGGCTTTGTCTTTAGTTTCCTCATCTGTGAAGGATGATTGTAACCACATCTTAGGTTTTTATGAGTGCTTAGACTAGCACAGAGTAAGCACCCAGTAAATGTTAGTGATCGCAATTAGTTCTATCATCAGCGCCATCCGTGCATTTGTGAGCTCTGACTTTTTCTTTCAGTAATATCTATTGCTTTTGCTCTAGGAAAGTATCTCACGGTGTGATCCAGGGACCTCTGGGGCCCCAAAACTCCTTAGGGGGTTTGGGAGATCAAAACTACTTTCATAATAGGACCCGATTTGCTCTTTCACTCCCATTCTCTCACAAGTGCCTCAGGCGGTTTTCCAGACCAATGAGACCTGTGATGTTGTAACAGATTGATGCAGAAACAATTATATGAAAATTTAGTTGTTATTAAGGCAAACATAGAAGAGACTTTTAAAAATGTAGAAGAATGCCACTCTTTTCAGCTGTTTTTGTTGTGCTTTGGAAACTATACTTATTTTCCATTAAAAAGTGTTATTTATGTTAACATAAAATGAATTTATTTTTGTTGCTTTAGAGGAATGCAGACTAAATAAACACTTATCTGTTTTAATTTCTAACATGGTAAGATGTTCAAAAGATTTTATTCACATGAACGAAAACTCTTAAGGTGATTATAATTTTTCAGAGCACAAAGGGAGACTATTGCCAAAATATTTGAGAATCATTGCTCTAGAGACTATTAGAATCAGAATAGGAAGTGCTAACTAGTTTGTTACTCCTTTCTCTGGTCACACAAGCCCACTTGTGATTCCCTAACAAAATTATGTTTGTTCACAGCTCTGAATCTCTTCTGTGCTGTTTCCTCAGTTTAGAATGTTCTTGTTTCCTTGCCTGTTAAAACTCCGCACATCCTTTAAGACACCTATATCCTGAATTTCACTGGCTTATGGTGATGTTGGGCCTCAGCTTCCCTTCTCAGAAGCTGTATAGAGTCAAGTACACATTTGCTCTTTGCCATGATCTTTTTCTTATTGTTCACCGACCACATCAAACATGGTGATAACTATGCTCTAATATGAGCAAAAGTAGGAACACAACTCTCCTCCCAATTGTTTGTCCAACTTTGTCACCTGGTCCCCCATGCAACGTTTCTTGTTCACTGAATCTCACAAACCTGCCACTTCAATTTTTGCTTACAAGTTTCTTTCTATCAGAGTCAGACAGTCTGACTTGAGTGAGAAACCCAGTACCCTGTTCCGCATGCCTACACCTCTTGTACTCCTTAGGGGTTCAAGAACTAAAAATAGTTTCTTTCTTTTTTTTTTTGACTTGGCATATTATTATTTATTTTTATTTTTACAGACTACATTTTGATTTGTTGTACACAAATGGGGTACAACTTTTCATGTCTCTGGTTGTACACGATGTAGTCACACACGAATGGTACATGTCCATAGGGTAATGATGTCTGTCTCATTTCACTATCTTCTTTTCCCCCTGCTCCTCCCCTCCCCTCATTTCTCTCTACACAGTCCAAAGTTTCTCCATTCTTCTCTTACCCCTTCTCCGTTATGTATCATCATCCACTTATCAGAGAAAACATTTGGCTTTTGGTTTTTGGGGATTGGCATATTTCTCTTAGCATATTTTCCAACTCCATCCATTTACCTACAAATGCCAAAATTTTATTCTTCTTTATGGCTGAATAATATTCCATTGTGTATATAGACCACAGTTTCTTTATCCATTCATCAATTGAAGGGCATCAGGTTGGTTCCACAATCTAGCTATTGTGAATTGAGCAGCTATAAACATTGATGTGGCTGTGTCACTACAGTATGCTGATTTTAAGTTCTTTGGGTATAAACTGAGGAGTGGGATAACTGGGTCAAATGGTGGTTACATTCCAAGTTTTCTGAGGAATCTCTGTACTGCTTTTCAGAGTGGCTGCACCAATTTGCAGTCCCACCAGCAAATGTCTGACAGTGCCTTTTCCCCCACATCCATAGCAACACCTTAAAATTAGTTTCTTTGCAGTAGAGGCGCTTCTGTCAGATTCTGAGCCCTAGTTTAAGTTCACCTTTGATCCCCTGTCGTTATCATCATCATCATCATTTTTTTTTTTTTTTTTGCGGTGCTGGGGATCGAACTCAGGGCCTTGTGCTTGTGAGGCGAGCACTCTACCAGCTGAGCTATCTCCCCAGCCCTCATCATCATATTTTTGATCCTCATGTACATTCCCATCCCCACACTAAGTCTGCAAGGAACATGTTTTCCTATTGTATTAGTTACCTGTTGCTATATAACAAATTACTCTCTCCCAAAACTTGGTGGCTTTAAATAATATTTATTATCTCAATTATCGGAGTCTGGGCTGACTTGGCTAGGTCTTCTCCTTCAAGGTCTCTCACAGACTGCAGTCAAGGTGCCACCTGGGGCTGTGGTATCTCAAGCGGGATTGGGGAAGGATTTGCTTCCCGATTGCTGACAGGATTCAGTTCCTCGCTGACTATTGGCTGAAGCCTTCATTTCCTGCCACACAGGGCTTTCTAAATGGCAGCTTATTTCCTCAAAGCATGTAAACTAGGAATGTGATAGAGTAAACATGGTAAAATGGAGTCATTCTTTTTTATTAAATTTTTTTTATTTTTACGGACTGCATTTTGATTCATTGTACACAAATGGGGTACAACTTTTCATTTCTATGGTTGTACACAATGTAGATTCACACCATTCATGTAATCATGCATATACATAGGGTAATACTGTCTGTTTCATTCTACTATCTTTATTTCCCCCACCGCCTCCCACCCCATTTTCCTCTACACCATTCGAAGTCCCTTCGTTCTTCTCCCCCCCCCCCCCCCCCCCCCCGCTGCCACTCCCCCTCATTATATATCATCATCCACTTATCAGAGAAAACATTTGGCCTTTGGGTTTTGGGGCTTGGCCTATTTCACTTAGCATGATATTTTCCAACTTCATCCATTTACCAGCAAATGCCATAATTTTATTCTTCTTTATGACTAAGTAATATTCCATTGTGTCTATATACCACAGTTTCTTTATCCATTCATCAATGGATGGATAAATGAAGGGCATCTCAGTTGGTTCCACAATCTAGCTATTGTGAATTGAGCTCCTATGAACATGGATGTGGCTGCATCACTGTAGTATGCTGATTTTAAGTCTTTGGGGTATAAACTGAGGAGTGGGATAACTGGGTCAAATGGTGGGTCCATGCAAATTTTTCTGAGGAATCAAGATGGAGTCATTCTTATTGTGAAAGTGATAGCCCAACACTTGCATAGTGTAGTTGGTCCCCAACTTAGGATCATTTACTTTTTGCAATTTTTGACTTTACAACAGGTGAAAGTGGTACCCATTTTGTAGAAACTGTACTTACAGTTTTGAATTTTGATATTTTCCTGGGCTGGGGATATGCCGGACTGACAGTGGCCTCCAGCTGCCACTCCCAGTCAGACACCCATCAGGAGGACGAACAACTCTCCTCTCCAGTGTACTGTGTTTCTAGGCTCTGATGTTCAGTGCGTGAGGAGTATTATAAGCATTTTCAACTTCAAATATTTTAAGCTTACGATGAGTTTACCAGGATGTACCCTATTTTTAATGGAGGAGCATCTCCATTTAGAAGCAAGTCACTAGGTCCAGCTCACATTCGAGGCAAGATTACACAAAGCATGAGTACCAGAATAGTTGAGAATATCTTGAGAGATAACTTCCACACTCCTTTTCTTTGACAGTGAAACTGAAACTCAGGTTCAGTAATTTGACTCAAGTTACTCAGTTAATAAATGGCAGAGTTAGGTTTGAGTTTAGTTTTTCTGACCCCAAAGCCCACCCTTTAGCAATAATTTCATACATTCTTACATTGTATTTGTCACTGTGGCTATCTACCCATTCAACTGCAGCCTTAGTAAAGGCAAGAGGAGCTTACAACCCATATAGTGATAAAAATGTTGGACCAGGCGTGGTGGCACACACCTGTAATCCCAGCAGCTCCAGAGGCTGAGGGAGGAGGATCGCAAGTTCAAAGCCAGCCTCCGCAATTTAGTGAGGCCCTAAGCAACTTAGTGAGACCCTGTCTCAAAATAAAAAATAAGGACTGGGGATGTGGCTCAGTGGTTAAGTGCCCTGGGTTCAATCCCTGATACAAAAAAAAAAAAAAAAAAAAAAAAAGAAAGGAAAAGAAAAAAAAGTTGGTAGGTGGATGAATTAGTCAATCAATTCAAATAGTTCATATGTTGGAACTGTACATATGAAAATTGCTAAACCAGGTTTCAAAATAAAAAACCAGGATGTAAAACAGAACATGGGTCAAACTAAGAGAAGAAAGCAGAGGAGCAACTCAGATATACTGTTGACCCATGAAGTTCTTCAGATTTCTTTTGTCTTCTGTGTGAACCCTGTTCTTTCTCTGTTGGTTAGCAGAGACAGTTCCTGTGTATTCCAGAATTCAAACAGTAGAAGAGCTAATGATGCTCAAAAGGCAGTCTGAATAAAGTTATATCAATACCCCATAAGAAATACATTCAACCTATGCATATTTATGTGTATTTGACCCCAAAGTCCTAACCCATGATACTATGATGCTAAAGAGCTGGGGTCTAGTAGCAGCCAAACTATGCTAAAAGAGATAGAAGGAGTCAAACATTTAATGCAAAGTTGGATGTTTAGATTGTTCCCTTACTTCACAATAACTGAATTATTCCTATATTAATCAAATATTGCCTGTAAAAATAACATTTCTAATAAACTTTATTGTATTGGTGGAAACTTACAGTATACATTGCAACACACATTTTATCTAGATAGCTCTGTAGATCCTACTTTTTGTGGGAGCTCTGTAAGAGGCTTTTGGATACCAACTTATGCTATAGAAAGGGCATTGGCTTCCACCATTTTTATCACTTAAGTAAGAGCTCATTGAGAAATAGTTGCTGGAACCAGCACTTTCTTTCTTCTGCTGTATACTTAGAATTTTTTGTTCTGTCCAGGTCTTGTATAAAGTGTGACTCTGAAGAACTAAGCAGGAGCAGTAACCATGTAGTCTCTTATGAGAAAGGGAGAGGGCCAGAGTTGTGGCTCAGTGGTAGAGCACTTGCCTGGCATGTGTGAGGCCCTGGGTTCAATATTCAGTGCTACATATAAATAAATAAAATAAACGATCCATTGACAACTTAAAAAAAAACTTAAACAAAAGAAGAAAAGGAGAGCTAGGCACAGTGGTGCATGCCTGTAATCCCAGCAACTTGGGAGGTCGTGGCAGGAGGATAGTAAGTTCAAGGCCAGTCTCAACAACTTCAACAACTTACTGAGGCCCTCAGCAACTCTGTGAGACCCTGTTTCAAAAAATGAAAAAAAAGGCCTGGGGATGTGGCTCAGTGGTTAAGCACCCCTGGGTTCAATTCCTGGTTAAAAAGAAAATAAATAAATAAATAAATAAATAGGAGAAAGCTACCAGTCCAGAAGTCCATAGTATAGAATCATGATGTTTCCACTTAGGGCTGGACAGAAAGTATTAGCCCACCTTACACAAGCCTTCATCAAAAAGAATTCTATCTGGAAGAGAATGAGATCAGTAAAACTCCTGAAAACATATTTTGCAACTTTCTAGTGACCAAATCAGTACAATGTAAGAACCTACCCTAGAGAACAGTCAACCAACTGTGATCCTAAGTTTTGTTATTTTTCTAAAATATCCCTTGGTATGAGCATAATGGCTACCTGAACTATCCTTCCATGCCCTGGATACTGAGAGACATGTATTAAGTGGTTGAGCTGTGAGGCTTCACTTTTAGACTATCATTCTATTTTCTAGTTCTGTTAACTCAATAAGGAAACTTAGAGAAAGTTATCAGCGAGGACCTATGTCACCAGAAAATCCTGCGCTTAGGAAAACATGTAAACACATACCCAAGATCTTATAAACTTGCTGATATTGCAGTGTTTAGGAGTGGTAATCTCTGCAATGTTTTTTTTTATAGTTCTTGGAATTGGACCCAGGGCCTCACACATGCTAGGCAAGTGCTCTACCACTGAGCTATGCCCCAAGCCCAGGAGTTGCTTTGTAGAAGTTTAGTCTTTAGAGGGGCAGGGTTGAAGATGACTACCGCTGGAGGTTAAAGCATTACACAAATGCTGATTTCATGATGGTGGAGTGTGCATTTAATTTTTTTTTTCAAGTGTCAAAGAGGAATTTTGTTTTTCTGAAATTTTTGATTACATGCCCAGGATGTTACTGTTTATAGGCTTAGATAGGTCATTTGCTGTTGTCAGGTGGCATTTGCAATTGTTGAGCAAGACTCCTTTAGCCATTAAACCATGCTAACCTCTCCAGGACATTCATTCCTCAACTCTTTGCTGACAGTACACAAGTTATCATATAGCCTGCATGGGGGTGTGAGGTACAGTTCTATTTTCAGCTCACCCTCTGGCTTGCTCTATAACCTTGGGAAAATCACTTCTAGGCCCTATGCCACAGACCTGCTGTCTGTAAATTAGGGCTGGTTAATAACCTTCCTCTAGCCAAGTCTGTGGAAATCATGAACTCTGAAGTTGGGCAAGTAAGAATTTCAAATGCTCACCGAGACTATCATATACATTCATTGTGTTGAAATTTTATGACAGTTCAACCTTCCTGAACATTTGATTCTATTTCTGCTGTAATAACACATCAACATGGAACATGTTAAAATGATTTACCCAAATTTGGATGATTTAACCAAACTCTTTCCAACTTGACAACCAAGAGACAGGAATAAAAATTTTCCATCTCGTTTATTCATTTCCATTTCTCCCCAGCCATCATCTAGGGTGCACTTGAACATTACTTCCAAGGGATTTCACTGTGGCAGGGGCTTAACCAGGTTTCATTCATTCTATCTTAATCAGTGACTGGAAGTCAGTATTGTTTAAATATTCATAAATTTAAGCCTCTCATAAACTTAAACCACCCACATTTAAGTGATGTTATCTTCTTATCTTTATATAAGGCAAATGTCAGCTAGAATTCCTCTTCCTTTTTCAGTCTAAATGAGTTCATCTCAAACACCCAAGGAGGTGGTACACCTCTTCTCTAGATTACCCATCATTGCTGAGGTGCTTGTCTCTTCCAGCCTTTCTACCCCCAAGCTTCAGCTTCTAACTGCTTCAATTTCAGCCTCTTCCTCAGTTTCTATGAAACCCCGTTTATGCAAAGCTTTAGTAAGATTTTAAGATTTGGGGACATAACTTCCATTTACATACCAGACTCTCCTTGGCTTTAAAATCTCGATTTCCCCAGTCTGTCACCAGAGACTTCCCATTAGCTCTTCGCTCAGTGCGTTCCCAGTCTCTCCTTGTCCCCTTGACTTGTCTTTCCTATCCCCTCCTTGCTTGGCCCATCTCTTCTCAACACTCTATCTTCCTCTCTCTCAAGGGAAAAGATAAATTCCTCTCATATTCTCATACAAAGTAGTTTTTCTTGTGTTGCTAGGGCTTCTGTTCATAATCAATATTTTCAAGGGTCTCCTTTGACATTCCAAATAAATTATGAGTGTATTCTCCCAAAAAGAGCAGTTCCTGCCCCCAAGGAATCCTGGTACTATTTATTACTGAATTGTTTCCTAATTATACATATAAGTGCATGCTTACTTAAGCATACTTATAGGCATTTACAAACTAATTTGTATTCTACTTTTCTTAAATTATTTTACATGTACTTCCCCATTTATTAACGTAACCCATTTTTCCTTCTTTAATGCATATCCTCCCAATAATTAAGTATCCCAGTCGTTTCCAGTTTTGCTTTATAAATAGTGTTGCCATAAACAACGAATAAAAACTGATTTTTCTCATTTGGATTATTCTGAGGGAATGGATTCTATTACAAAATGTAGGTGATTGGATGAAAAGGAATAATTTCATAGATCTTATACTTTGTTACAGTACTCTTAAAAATAGTTATTCTGTGAAACAATTTTTATTGGCTTATAGATTTAACCATTTTTCCTAGCTCTATCAAGATTCTCTTTTGTAATTTTCAACTAGCATTGCAGCAAGGTTAAGAATTTCCTCAAAAACTTACTTCCTTGGATTTCTTCTTTAATGAACTATTTGGTCATATACTTTAACTTTTGCCCAGTGAACTCTGGGTATTCATTTTGTTTTAATTGAGATATAACTCACATATACACAGTTCCTCCAATATCATATACTTCAATAAATTTTAGTCTATTCACAAAGTTGTGTGACTATAATCACAATTTTAGAACATTTTGTCATCCCCCAAAGAAATTCTGTGTCCCAAGCATCAATCTGGCACCCAGTTCCTCCTGCTCTGCAGCTCTATACAACCACTAATCTCTTTTTATATTTCTATACATTGGCCTCTTTTGGCTATTTCATGTAAATGGACCCTTACTGACTGACTTCTTTCACTTACCATTAATGTTCTCAAGGTTCATTTGCTTGTAAGCATATCAATGCTTTATTTCTTTTTATTGCTGAATAGTATTCCATTATATGGAATGGATATATATCTACATAACGGATATATCCCTTGCTTCATCCATTCATCGATTGATAATCTTGTAAGTTGTCACCATTCATCGATTGATAATCTTGTAAGTTGTCACCACTTTTTGTCCATTATGAATAATACTGCTATGAATATTCAGTTTTTGTGTGGGAATGATTCGCTTCTCTTTTGTATGTATGAAAGAATGCAATTGCTGGGTGTTGTGGTTTAGATATGCGATGTTCCTCAAAAGCTCATGTGTGAGGCAATGCAAGGAAGTTTAGAGGTGACATGATTAGTTTATGAGAGCCTTAATATAATCATTGCATTAATTCTCTCATAGGGATTAGCTGTAGGCAGGTAGGTGTGGCTGCAGGAGGTGGGTAACTGCAGGCATGCCCCTGGGGTATGTATTTTGTCACTGGTGAGCCCAGCTTAGTCTCTCTCTGCTTCCTAGTTGTCTTGTCCTGAGCTGCTTTGCTATGCCACACCCTTTCACTCTGATGCTTTACCTCATCTTGAGCCCAGAGCAATGGAGTTGGCCCTCTATGGACTCACACCTCTGAAACTGTGAGCTCCAGATAAACTTTTTTTTCCACTCTATGTTGTTCTTATTGGGTCTTTTGGTTAGAGCAATGAAAAAGCTGACTGAAACACTGGATTAGATGATAACTCTGTTTAACTGCCTGAATAACGATGACCTGTCTTCCAAAGTGGCTGTGCTATTTCACATTTCCACCAGCAGTTTCTCTACATCCTTGCTATATTAGTTTTTTAGGAATACCAAAACAAAATGCCATAGATTTTGTGACTTAAACACCAGAAATTTCTTTTCTTACAGTTCTAGAGGCCATAAGTCCAAGATCAAGGTGTTAGCAGGTTTGGTTTCTCAAGATCTTCTGAGCTTACCAATGGATGCTTTTTTCCCTGGGTCCTCACATGATCTGTTCTCTGCATGCACACACCTCTGGTGTTTCTTCTTCCTTCTACAAGGACATCAGTCATATTGGACTAGGGCCTCACTCTTATGACCTCATTTCACCTTTTTTTTTGGGGGGGGGGTTGCTGGGGATCAAACTCAGGGCCTTGTGCTTACAAGGCAAGCACTCTACCAACTGAGCTATCTCCCCAGACCCCTCATTTCACCTTTATTATTGCTCTAAAGGACCTATCTCTAGCTCAATGCACAATATTGAAATTGTGGAACCAAGCTAGATACCCTTCAACAGATGAATGGATAAAGAAAATGTGGTACATATACACAATGGAATATTACTCCGCCTCAAAGAAGAATGAAATTATGGCATTTGCAGGTAAATGGATGGAAGAAAACCAAAGGCTGAATGTTTTCTCTGATAAGCAGATGCTGATCCATAGTGGGGGGTGGGTAGGGAAGAATGAAGGAACTTTGGATTGTACAGAGGAAAGTGAGGGGAGGGGGAGGGGCGGGCTGGGTGGGGAGGGGAAGGAAGGTAGATTGCGACAGACATTACCCTATATATATATGTATGAAAATTTTAAAAAATATTTATAATTGTGAAAAAAAGTTAAAAAAAGATGTGGGATTGCTGGATCAAAATCAATCAATCAATCAATCAATAAAGGGCCTATTTCCAAATACATTCATATTGGACATTAGAGCTTCAACATATGAATTGTAGGGGATGTAATTTGGTCCATAACACTCACAAACACTTGTTATTATCTTTTTGATTTTATATACTACATGATACATATTATTTTTTTCTATATAAACATATATTTGATTATATATAACCAAAGGATATATATAAATATATGTGCCTTTTTTGTAATATCCATCTTAGTGAATATGAAGTGGTATCTCATTGTGGTTTTGATTTTCACTTCCTTGATGGCAACTAATGTTAAATGTCTTTTCATGTGCTTATTGGCATTTGTATACCTTCATTTAAAAAATATTCTTTTAGTTGTAGATGGACACAATTCCTTTATTTATTTATTTATATGTGGTACTGAGAATCAAACCCAGTGCCTTACACATGCTAGGCAAGTGCCGTACCACTGAGCCACAATCCCAGTACACTGTATATCTTCTTTGGAAAACTATCTATTTCATATCCTTTACCCTAATTTATTTCTTTGTCATAACATATATTATTCCTATTATGGATTATCTGCATTATTGAATAACTGTATAGATATAAAACATACTAGGAGCAACCATGGGAGAATTTCTCTAAATCTTTTAATCTAAGAAAGATTAAAGACAATCTTAAAAATATTTTAAAAATCAATTAATGTGGGCTGGGGATATAGCTCAGTTGGTAGAGTGCTTTTCTAGCACTCACAAGGCCCAATCCCTAGCACTAAAACAAAACAAAACAAAAGACAATTAATATGATTATATGACAAGTAAAGAAAAATTCATTGCAAAAAATACAGTAAACAAAGCCAAAAGACAGGTAGGTAAAAGGTGAACTATTTATGATAGATTAATTTACATATACAAAAATATCCTACAGCTTTCAAAAAGATCAACTGAATAGAAAAATGGGCAAAGGGTATGAGCAGACCGTTCACAGAAAAGGAAATTAAAAAGTTAAGTTTGACAACACGCTGCATAGAGAAATGTACTGAAATAGGCACTCTGATACATTGCCATGAGACCATAACCTGAAACAAACTGTATGGAGAGCAATTTGGCAAACATTCATCAGAATTTTTAAAGTCCCCACCTTAAGGTCCAGCATTTAACACCCAGGTATTTTCTCTAAACATACATAGGCTCATATGCCAAGTGACTATAAATAAGAATATTGTAGTCAGTATTGCAGTACTGACTGCAGTATTTTTTGTAATAGCAAAAACATAGAAACAAGTACAATTTTGATGAAATACTATATCTGCAGTACAATGAACGAAAGGCATCAAGATACATTGTAAGTGTAGAAAAGAAAGGTGGCAAAACAAGGTGTGTGTGTGTGTATCTGTATGTGTGTGTGTGTGTGTGTGTGTGTGTGTGTGTGACGGATTGGATGAAGCATTGTATGTGCGTATTTTTAACGCAGAGAATGCCTTTAAAAGGACATGCAAGAAATTTAATGGTAGCCTAAAAGGAAAGAAACCCAATTTATGTGTGTGTGTGTGTGTGTGTGTGTGTGTGTGTGTGTGAGAGAGAGAGAGGGGGGGCAGATAGGCAGAGCCAGCGGAGGATGTAAACGCATTTCATTGAATGTATTTTTTGACATGATTGAAATTTCTAACCATAACCATGTCACACATTGCCTAGTTGTAAGAAAGAAACGACGACGACGTGGTGTGGGTTGTTCTCCACTGTGAACCAAGGTCACCCTAAATTCAGAACTGGCTTTTCTTCTGGCAGAAATCTCATCCCCCCATATCAAAACTTGACTTTTGATATTGGAATGCGCCTTCTGTGGGCTCCTGCAGGTTCCCGTTTCCTGTATCTGCACACCCATTCTACCGACTGCGAGATCCGAAAGCAGGGCTATGGCTGGCCCGCAGTAGGTGTTCGGGAAGCAGCGGGCAAATACTTGTCTAAATCAGAAAAGAATGTGCAAAATCAGAAGCGTATCCCTAACGTCTTAGACTATTACAGAATGTGCTTCCCCCAACCTGGATGGCGATGGGCGCGCCAGCGATCAGGACAGCAGGGCCTAAGGCGTCGCTGAACTGGGGCTGGGCCCCAGAGCGACGTGGGAGGCCCAGCCCACTCTGCCCCGCCCCCGGCTTCCCGCGCTGTGCGCTCATTGGCTGGCCTCGCCAGTGGGCGGACCCCGCCGCGCGGAGCTCTGCGCCCCCGGGCTGGTTCCGCGGCGTGCGAGGCGCGCTGGGAGCCGTGCTGGTGCTACGCGCGCGCCGCCGGCGATGCCCCGGGACCTCGTTTCTGCCGGGACTGCATCCCGGCCGGCAGCCGGGGCCGTGACGTCTGACCCGGTCTCGGCCACCGCCGGAGCGCCGCGGGTTTCGGACCCGCTGAAGCGGTGAGCGCTTCCTTTGCCCCCTGTGCTCCCCGCCCTCGCCCCTGCTTAGGGGCAGTTGGCCGCGGGTGGGCAGGAAGGGGCGGGCCGACTGGGTGCTGCGCACCGGCGTCCCCGGGACCAGGTCCAGATTCGCCCCGTGACTGTCAGTCCCCAGGATGCCTGTCGCACTTAGTAAGTGGTGTGTGCAGATGTGCCAACTGGTCATCGAGCGGCCGCGGGCACTTGTCCTCGGCCTCTGGTCCAAGCAACTCTTCTGCGAACCTGGATGGGCTCGGCGAAGTAGCCGCGCAGTGCGCGGCCCTGAGAAGACCCGGGTTAAGTGAAAGCCCCCTCAGCCCTTCGGGGTACCCGAGAGGCAGGGCAGAGGGGTCGCAGCAGCTTAGCTTCTGTGTGGGTGAAATAGCTTGGGCGAGCTCGAGCTCTTTAAAAGATTGCTCTTTTAAGAAGAATTACATTGTAGAATTGCATAATTTGCTCTGTCTTCTCCAGAAATAGCTTTTGATGTTAGGATAATCATTTGAATGCAAAATTGACTCTCTTCTCCCAGGAAGAAAGTTTTGAGGTTTTGTTTATTTATTTATTTAATAGCAATAGATTTCTTAAAGAAAATTCTCGGAAAACAAAAAAATAAAAGGAGTCATATGTAGTGTTTTGAATGATCAATCTTGAAGGATTAGTTTTCTTTTCTCATTTTGCTTAGGCGTGCTTTCACCCACATCTACATAGACAAGTTCCAGATTTTGGATTGATGTAAATAGCATCCCCCAGCCCCCATCCCACTTAGCCAAGGGCAAGTGTGCTGCACCTGGCAGCCGGGTTTGGCCGCGGACTCAGGACTGACCCCAAGCACAGAAGAGGCTGTCCTGCTGGCCCCGGCTATTTATTGCAGCGATTTGGAGTCATAGCGGACGCTGCTATTTCCCCCGCCTTCGGGGCACTTGATCGCAGCATCAGCTCGCTCTTTTCGCCTTTCTGGCCTGAGTCTTCTCCGGTCCTCTGGATGGATCAGGGTGGATAGACACTTGAAGTACTTAAGTGAATTGTTCTTACTTAATACAACGGATACCAGTACTATACTGCCCTCTCCCAGTCTTTGTGGTGTTTGTGTGAGTTGATTGGAGCCGAGAGTGCAGAGAATGATAGACGTTTTGGAAAGTTTGAAAAACGCTTTGGTGTTGTCATCCTTGGCACTTGTTTCTAGAACCAAGTTCTGGTGGCATTTATCTCAGCCTGTTTTGCCCTTTTCCAGGCCTCTGGCTTGGTTTGAATGGAAAAGGAATGCCTATTTCCTATTCTGTAAGGATTAGAGAAAGAGATTGCTGACTTGACAAAAAAGTGCTGCAATTTAGTCCACCTTCTTCAGAGGATCTGAATATTACAGATTATTTTTTAAATGAAGGAATATTGAAGATTGTGGAATACTGTAATTGTTCTTATTAGGGAATTAGAAAGTACAAATGCTGCTCTGATTCATTCAGTAATTAGGAAAAACTTAAATACTTTGAATGCACCCTTTACAATTGCCAATGCTACTGTTAATTCACTTGTAAAATCAAAAAGCATCCCTGATTTATCTTTTCTATAAATCTCCTTTGAATAAAATTTTAAAACTTAGGTATTGTTTTGCTGTTTCTAGTAGTCATAATTCTTAGTATCTTCTTTAAATTTTAAGTGTATTTTAGTGAGGGGAGTTGTAAAGTATTTCCTTATCTTTTGCCTCTGGGGATGGTTTATAGTGGCAAGGAAAACAGTAATGATTTATGAAGTAGAATGGTTTGAGAATATTTTGAAGATTGCTCTTTTTAAAGAAATGTGTATTGTGATTTGTAGAATTATTTTTCTACAAATTTTTAATGTCAGGATAATCATTTGAATGCAACATTGGCACTTTTGTTTACTAAATAGTAAGTTTTAAACTCTTATGGGAATGTTATCTCCCATTAAAGAAATTTTGCAAAATATAGAAAAACACAAAAACCACACCTTGTGTTTTCAGTCATCAATTTTGAAGGATTAGTTTTTTCCAGTTGGTTTAGACTGGAAACTACATGCCCGTTTTCCAAATTTGAAATGGTATCTGCAGTGTTGAACGTGCAATTTTTGTGATGAGGGAATGGGAAGGATTATAGTTTATATTAAAATGAAAATTTTATCCATTGACATATCAACAACACCAGAGACTATTTTGATATTTTCTCTTGTAAGAAATGAATGGGGGGCTGGGGAGATAGCTCAGTTGGTAGAGTGCTTGCCTTGCAAGCACAAGGCCCTGGGTTCGATCCCTAGCACCCAAAAAAAAAAAAAAAAAAGAAATGAATGGAAGGGGCCGACGCTGTAGCTCAGTGGCAGAGTGCTTGCCTTGCATGTGTGAGGCAATGGGTTTGATCCTCAGCACCACATAAAAATAAACAAATAAAATAAAAACATGCTGTCCATCTACAATTACAAAAAATAAAAAGAAAAGAAAAGGAAATGAATGGGATAATAAAACGCTTCAGTAACTATTAGGACCACTAATGTTAAATGCTTTGATTGTTGACTTTTTTTTTTTTTTTTTTTTTTTTTTTTACCAGGGATATTGAACACAGGGGCACTTAACACTGAGCCACATCCTCAGCCCTTTTTATTTTTTATTATGAGAAAGGGTCTCTCTAAGTTCCTTGCTAAATTGCTGAGACTGGCTTTCAACCTGTGATCTTCCTGCCTCAGCCTCCTGAGCTGCTGGAATTACAGGCTGTGATTGTTTTTAATGACATTAAGTTGGAAGATTTTTGAGAACTCATTTCTTAGTGACGTGTCCTTACTTAAAGTTTTCTTCTTTTCTTTTTCTCTGAAGCTTCAATATTTTCTTTGCAGCATTCATGTAGGAGCTGTGGTTTTATTATCAAGGTTCAACACCCTCTTTTTTTTTTTTTTTGTCTTACATGTGTGAGATTTTGCAGTTGAGATCTGTAGTCAGAATTGGATAGCTGAGGACTCGAGATCAATTCAGTAAAATATCCTATATCATTTTCCCTAAGTATCTCATATTTACTTTTCTATTAAGAATGAATCAGGAGACCATTTGCCTATACCTGTTAAAATCCTTGAATTTTTAGAAGACATTTGACACAGCAATTCCACTTCAGAAATTTATCCTAAGGAAGACAGAATTTGTTATTAGAATGTTTGTTGCATTGTTATTTATAATGATGAAGCTTTGAAAAAATACTCTCTCTAAAGAAATGGCAAAATAATTTATATAATAGAAAATATATGTGATGGTTCATATTATATGTTAATATAATATAAAATTATGCAGCCATTAAAATCAGAATTGTTGTGAAAGAATTGCACAAAATGAAAAGATGTTCACAATAATAACAAGTTTAAAAAATAGATTCTTCAAGTACAAGGCCCTGGGTTCAATTCCCAGCACTGAAAAAAAAAAAACCAAAAAAAAACCAAAAAAACTTAAGATATGAATGTTATCTCATTTTTGATTAAAAGTAAATATGAATAAAAGATTCTGAAGTAAAGATTGCACTTGTATAATATTCAGGCTTACCACTTTGAGAGAAATTCTCCTGCATAGTAAAATTTAAAAGCCTTTGAGTTCAGGAGGTTGAGGCAGGAGGATTGCTAGTTTGAGGCCAGCCTCAGCAACTCAGCAAGGTCCTGAGCAACTTGGTGAGATCCTGTCTCAAAAAAAAAGAAAAAAAATTAAAAAGCCTCTGAGTTAGATTGAAGAAGGAAAAAAGAAAAGGCTGTGAACATGTATTTAGGCATTGAAACCAGTCTGTCTTTGAAGTAATTATCAAATCACAAGTTACATGGGGAGTTTTCAAGTGTCCCTGCTTATCCACAAGGTTTACTTTTTTCTCTTTTAGTTGTTGAGCTTTATAATTTTAATATAGGTTAATATACTTGTTGTTGTGAGGCTTGAAAGATTGGCATTTAAATTCTCAGTAAGTGTGTAAGTTCAACATTGGTGATGTGACTATTGTATGTCCATCAGAATACGTAAAGTAATTATTTCTGGGTGGGTGGGATTTTGTGGGGTATTGTCCTCTTTCAGTGTCTCCCAAAATTTTCAAAATAGTTGTACTTTAATTTTGTATCAAGATAAAGAGTATGACTTAAAAAATTTTTTTTAAGGGCGAGGGATGTGGTTCAGTGTGTGGAGTTCTTGACTAGCATGCAGGAGGCCTTAGGTTCAACCCCCAGCACCATTAAAATAAATAAATAAATATATATATAAACTAATTAATTTAATTAATTAATTAATTAATTTAAATAAATATACTATATATTCATATACTAAATAAATAAATATATAAACTAGTAGGCAGTCATTAAAGAGCAATTAAAGTCATTAAAGAGCAAAAATGGAAAAAGGTTATATAATAAAAAGTCTCCCTCTTTGACCTGTTCCTCAATTCCTATTCCTCCAGATTTCCTTCTCTGGGTAACCATTATTAGTTATTTATTGCTTAATCTTCCAGAGATATTTTCTGCATACAAAAACAAAAACATTCACATTTTCCCCTTGTATGTGTTTGCACTTTTCTTCCATTGTGTTTTTCCATCCTGCAATATATCCGAGACGTCTTTTCATATCAAGAGCTTTCTCAGAAATTATTTCCTACAAAGTGATTATTAGCACAGAAACACAGAATTTTAAAAACCGAAGATGAACCTTGATTAAGACACTGAAGCACAGTGGAACATGCTGTAGTCCCAATACTTCGGAGGCCGAAGCAGGAAGCCCACTTGAACCCAGGAATTCAAGGTAGCCTGGGCAATTTAGCAAGACCTAATCTCAACAGGAAAAAAAGAAAAAAGAGCAAAGAAAGAAAGAAGAAATGAAGAATAATATAAGGAAGAGTTTCCTTTGTAGTTGGGCTAATTTGAGTATACTCTTGCTGTGTGAAGGAATCTCTTGGGGTACTGAAACATAAGGTAAGGCATAATAAAACTTTCTAGAGTACTTAAGCTTTAAATAATTTTAAAAGAATTTTAAAAATTTGGAGGGTTTATACCAAACCTAAAGATGAATATCTTTAAAGAAATGAGAAAATAAAGTGGACCCATAAAGTAACAGTAGGGCACTATGGAAATAAGTTATCAAAGAATAAGAAGAGCTCTATGAAATTAAAGGTGTGATAGTCACATAGAATTTTGAATAGAAGGACTAGAAGTTAGAGTTGCCTGTGTTTGGGGCTTTCTTCCTCTTTCCCAGGTTGACTCTTCTGTTATTAGATCCTGGTTTGGTTTACTCATTTTACTGAAGAACTTAGTTGTTACTTTCTAAGAGAAGATAACTTTTTGGTGGGGAGAGGTACTGGGGACTGAAGCCAGGGGCACTTGACCACTGAGCCACATCCCCAGCCCTATTTTGTATTTTATTTAGAGACAGGGTCTCACTGAGTTGCTTAGCGCCTTGCATTTGCTGAGGTTGGCTTTGAACTCACAATCCTCCTGCCTCAGCCTCTGGAGCTGCTGGGATTAGAAGCGTGGACCACCATATCAGGCTAAAAGATAACTTTTCTAAGTCCTTGTGTGTCATAAAAATGTCTGTAGTCTACCCTTACACTTGAACTGTAGTGTACTTGCATATAAGTTTGGCTTTCTCCTCAGAATTTCAAAGACAGAGTTCTAGTGTAGCTGTTGTCAGTATTGCTAAGAAATCTGATATCAGCCGGGCGTGGTTGTGCACACCTGTAATCAAGGGTGCATACCTGTAAACAAGTTCAAGGGTAACTTCAGCAATTTAGTGAGGTCCTATCTCAAAATACAAAATAAAAGAACTGTGGGTGTAGCTCAGTGGTAGAAGAGCATTCATCTAGCATGCCTGAGGGCCTGGATTTAATCCCCGGTACTGAGGGAAAATACAAATCTGATATTGTTTCCTGTTCCTTGGGATATGGGCTGTTTTTCTTTTCTGAAAGCTTAAAGCTTCTTTGATATTCTGAGATTGTTTGATAGTGTGCTCTTGCAGTGATTCTTTTTTATGCTTTCTCCTTAGGGCCCTTTTAACCTGAGATCCCCTCTTTTTCCCTATTTGGTAAATTTTTTTTTGTTTGTAGATTCATACCATTCATGTAATCATATATATACATAGAGTAATACTGTTTTATTCAACTCTTTCCATCCCCCAACTGCTCCCACCCCATTTTCCTCTACACCATCCAAAGTTCCTTCATTCTTCTCTCCCCACCATCCTCCCTTGTAAGGTAAAATTTTAATAATGTCTTCCTTTCCATTAATTTTGTTCTCCTTTTTTTCTTTTGTTCTTTTGGATTTCTGACCTCCTGGTTTAAGCTTTAAATTTCTTATAATCCTTGTTATATTTTTTCACATCTTGCTTTCTATTTTTTCCAAATTCTCCAGGTGAATTTTTCAACTCTATCTTCTAGTCCTTCTATTTAGTATTTCATTTTAATCTTATTTTTAATTTTATAGAGCTCTTTCATATTCTCTGCTTCTTTTCATATCTCCTGCTCTTATTTTAGGATGGCAATATGTTTTTTTATTTTTAAAAGATATTAAGTGTGGGTTTTGCATTTGGAGCTTTCTTCTGCTTTCTTCATTGTTTCTGCCTTTTGAAGTTCTTTTTTCTCTTTGTGTGGTTTTTCAGTTTCTTCAGGGAGAAACTTTCAGTTCTCTGCAGTGTAGGATGTAATCCAGGGAGCAGACCCATTCCCCAAGACCACTCCCAGGTTCAGTGATTAGCTAGGAGGACTTCAGGATTCTGCATATATGTGTACTCTCAGCTGAGATGTATAACAGCAAAAGGATGCAAAGCAAAATTGGCAATGCGGAAAGGTGCATGGGGTGAAGTCTGGAGGAGAAGAGATGCAAGCTTCCAAGAGTCCTTTTCCAGTGTGTTCCACAGGATGTGCTCATTAATCCTGACTGCAGGTGCAAAACATTGTCTACCAGAGAAACTCACTAGAGACTCGGTACCTAAGGTTTTACTGGGGATTGGTCATGTTGGCACCCTCTGCCTAGCATGTACTGAAATTCTGGACTCCCAAAAGGAAAGAGGGTGTTCAGCATAAACCACATTGCTTGTACAAACAACGTTTAGGTGCAGTGAGCCCCTCTTATCAGTTAGGGAATGGTGGGCGCCTTCCTGAAATCAAAGTTGCTAGACACCAGCCATGGTGGACCTTGTAAGCAGACTTTTGAAAAGTTAGCAGTGTCAGGCCTGCTATGTGAATTCTGCACAGGGACCAAGGGTCCCAGTTTAATATATAGGCTTTGACTCACTGTATTGTTTTCTGCTTCATACCTTATCTCTGCCCTCTACTGGTAACCTGGAAGTTAGAACCTCTCTCTTATGGGGCTGACAAAGTCACCTGTTGCAAGATAATGGGAGACTGGTCCTGGGAAAGGGCGCATCTAAACATTATGCATCGTAAACCATGATTAGATGAGCAGATCTCAAAATAAAAGAGAATAGAATCAGAGACCACAGTGATTTCAATGAACTTTTAGATTATTGTATGTTGTCTTGGGACAGTGATTCCCGAGGCTTGGTAGAAGGCCATTAAGCCTCAGCTCAGGAGATGAGTAGGTTGTATGAAAAGATTACTGTTTGCTTTGCTTATTTTCTAAGAATATAGATGGATGTTGCACTGAAATTTCATGGTGGGTGTTGAACGGGAAGGGAAGGGAAGACATCCCAAGTTGATGGATTGTGGGCCATTTGTTGACTCTGTATTTTACATGGTTTTGAATTAACTTTTGTAAATATATATTTTAGTATGCCTTTATTTTATTTATTTACTTTTATGTGGTGCTGAGGATCAAACCCAGGGCCTCAAACATGCTAGGCAAGCTCTCTGCCACTGAGCTACAGCCCCAGCCTCTTGAACTAACTGTTAATACTTTAAAATAAGCAGCTGCACACACGCATACACACACACACAAACACACACACATACACACACAGCCAATCTGCATTTCCAGTGTTTAAAGATATGGGAGCACTGGGAAAGCTGAGACTGCTTTATTTTATGGCTACAATAGCTGAAGTTGGGAGCATCTGTCCCCTTCTCTCTCTCTCTCTTTTTTAATGGTGCTGGAGATGGAACTGAGGAATTCTCACATGCTATATAAGCCCTCTACCTCAGTCCACATCTGTCCTTTTTGGAGAGGATGTGCTCCCCTTTTGTTCATGCCACCATTATGTGGGCTAAGTGTCAGTAGAAGTTTATCCTTTATGTTTGTGCTGCTGTTTTACTGCTGTAGCTTTAAGAAGGAAAGACAGTGTATTTGGGGTCTATTCTTCTTTCAAACCCACAGAAAGAAAAAGTCTCTTTCATTAAAAAAAAAAAAAAAAGGTGGGGGAGGGAAGAGCATTTTTGTGTGTGTGGAGGTTAAGAGTATTCCTATATTTTAATATGTAAACAAAGAGTATTTGTGGGCTGGGGCTGTGGCTTTGTGGTACAGCACTTGCCTCGCATGCATGGGGCACTGGGTTCGATCCTCAACACCACATAAATAAATAAAATAAAGGCATTGTGTCCATCTACAACTAAAAATAAAAAAAAAAAAGTGTTTGTATCAAGAAAAGATGCTATTGCCAGATGTAGTGGCGCTCGCCTGTAATCCCAGTGAATCTGGAAGCTGAGGCAGGAGGATTGCAGATTCAAGGTCAGCCAAAGCAATTTAGCAAGGCCCTAAGCAAGTTAGCAAGACCCTGTCTCAAAATAAGAAATTAAAGGGCTGGGATGTGGCTTAGCGGGTAAGTGTCCCTGGGTTCAATTCTAGGTGAGAGAGAGAAAGAGAAGAGAGAGAGAGAGAGGGAGAGAGAGAGAGGGAGAGAGAGAGAGAGAGTTTTTTTTCTTCACCCTTCTCTTACCCCCTGCTGAATCTTCAGTGGGAATTCCTGGTAAAGCTTCAGGGCAAACCACTGAAAATTAACACCTATAACTTTGGTGGGATCTGAAGCTCCACCCAAACTCCGTTGACACATGTGTTTTCTTTAGGCATGGGGAGTTCAGGTGAGGAGCGAGAGTCTGTATTGTATTTTGTAATAATGCCTGGGCCTCTGTTGTTGCATCATTGATATTCTCGGTTTTGAGACAGATGTCTGCAGCCTGTGAGAAGCTGCCTTGTCTCCCTCTTCCTGGCAGTGCTACCCTCACCCTGGCTCGGATGCAGCTATAGCATTGCTTCTCAATTGCTTGCTGTGTATTGCCTTTTCATAGAATTATAGACTTGAAAGACTTTAGTAAAGCTTTGACCACAGAGGAAATTTTTTTTTCTGAAGCTCTCCAACTTGCCCAAGGAAACAGAAAAAAAAGGACAATGGGAAATATTTTTCTAAATCTTCAATTTATAGATAGTGAATTACTACAGTTAATACATTTGCATTTGTACCTGTGTTGGAATTGTACATAGAAACCTAGATGAGTTCCTGAATTCCTTCAGCATTTTCTTGCTTTCCTGCCACTGGTTTGGGATCTGGGATAAAGTATATATTGTGTGGTAAGTTGTAGACTTATCCCAGCCGGCTGGGACTTTGTGGTAGTTACAGATCACTACTTCACATGACAGTTACTTCAATTAATTATTGAGGTAATGGATGAGACAGAGATGCTTTAAGCATTTCCAGAGAAGTCACTTCGCTCTAGCATCCCAGGAACTATTAATCAAAGGGGAACCTAGGTTTTGAGGTATGGTCAAGAACAATATTCTCATCTTGGTAACTTAAAGTAAGTGATCAATGGGAGAAAAGATATGATTATATGCCACTCAGATCCAGTTTTTAATTGTAAAATATACACAACAGAAAAATTTACCATTTTAATCTTTTTTATTTTGGCCAGGGCCACATGGGGCTAGTTTATTATAGTTAGATACCTTTCTCTTTCTGTCATTTTAACCACTTTAAAATATACAATTCAGGGGCACAAAGTACGTTCATTTTATTGTACAACCATAACCAATATCCATTTCCAAAAATTTTACATCAACCCAAATTCAAGCTCTGTATTCATTAAACAGTAACTTCCCAATCCCCATTTCCTCCACAATTCCCTTATATTTATGAATTTAACTATTCTAGCATAAACAGTAATCAAGTGATATTTGTGTCTGGCTTATTTTATTTAGCATAATGCTTTCAAGGTTCATCCATACTGTAACATATTAGAATTTTCTTTTTTTCTTTTTTTTTTGGGGGGGGGCAGTGGTACTAGGGTTTGAACCCATGACCTTATGCATGCTGTACCACTGAGCTATGTCTCCAGCTCCAGAATTTTATTTTTAAGGCTAAATAATATCTCATTGAATGTATTGACCACATTTTGCTTACCGTTTTTTCATTGGACATTTGGGTTGTTTCTGCATTTTGACTGTTGTGAATGATGCTGCTATGAACAGTGGTGTAGCTCTATCTGTTCAGGTTCCTGCTTTCAGCTCTTTGGGGTATACACCTCAAAGTGCAATGGCTAGATAGTATGGTGATTCTATGTTTAGGTTTTTATTGTCATATTGTTTTTCCACAGCGGCTGCACCATTTTATATTCCCACCAGTAGTGCATAAGAGTTCCATTTTCTCCACATCTTTACCAACAGTTGTTATTTTTCTGTTTTTGAATTAAAAAAAAAAAAAAACCAGCCATCCTAATGAGTATGAAGTAGTATCTCATCGTGGTTTTGATTTGCATTGTCCTACTGACTGGCAATATTGAGCATCCTTTTGTGTGCTTGTTGATCATCTGTATCTTCTGTGGGGAAGTTTCCACTGAAATCCTTTGCCCATTTTTAAAAATTGAGGTGTCTTTTTTTTTTTTAGGAGTTTTTTTTATATATTCTGGGTATTAATCTCTTATCAAATGTATTGTTTGCAAGTATTTTCTGCCATTCCATGGGTGACCTTTTCACTGTGTTGATACTGTCCTTTGAGGCATAAAAGTTTTAAATTTTGATGAAGTCTATTTATGTGGATTTTCTTAGTTGCCTTGTAAGTATTGAATATGACTCCACATTGGTATCTTATTTAAGAAATCATTGTCAAATTCAGTGTTGAGAAGCTTCTACCCTATGTTTGCTTCTAAGAGTTTTATAGTTTAACTGTCTTTTTTCTGGGGATTGAACCCAGGGTAACCTTCCCACTGAGTTACATCCCCACCCCTTTTCATTTTTATTTTGAGTCAGGGTCTCTCTAAATGGCTTGGGACCTCACTAAGTGGCTGAAACTGATCTTGAACTTGAAATCCTTCTGCTTCTGCCTCTGGAATTACTGGATTCAGGCATGTGCCAGCATGCCTGGCTTATAGTTTTAACTCTATGTTTAGATCTTTGATTCATATGATATAAGGTAAGGGTCCAGCTTTGTTCTTTTGCATGTGGATATCCAGTTTTTCCAGCACTATTTGTTGAAAAGACTGCCCTTTCCCCAATGAATGATCTTTGCACCCTTGTTGAAAATCATTGGAACATTTATGTGAGGGCTTATTTCTAGGCTGTCTGGTCTATTCCATTGTTATTTATGTCTGTCTTTATGCCAGTATCACATTGTTTTTTTAATTACTGTAGCTTTTTAACTATATATATATATATATATATATATTTTGTTTGTTTGTTGGTTGGTTGGTTTTACAGACTGCATTTTGGTTCATTGTACACAAATGGGGTACAACTTTTATTTCTGTGGTTGTACATGATGTAGATTCACACCATTTGTGTGATCAGACATGTACATAGGGTAATGATGTCTGTCTCATTCTACCATCTTTCATACCCCTGTAAAATATATTTTTTAGTTGTAGATGGACACAATAACTTTATTTTATTAATTTATTTTTATATGGTGCTGAGGATCAAACCCAGAGTCCCACATGCACTAAGGGAGCATTCCAGCACTGAGCCACAACCCCAGCCCCATAATTACTGTAGCTTTATAGTAGATTTTGAAATCAGGAAGTGTGAATACTCCAACTTTGTTCTTTTTCAGAATTGTTTTAGCAGTTCAGGATTCCTTGAGATTTCATATGAATTTTATATGGATTTTTTTTCTGTTTCTGCAAAGGCATCTTTTTGATTTCGATAGGGATTGTATTGAATTTATAGATTGTTTTGGTTATTATTGCCATTGCAACATTATTAAATCTTCTAATCCATAAATACGGGATGTCTCTCTATTTGTCTTCTTTTATTTCAGCAGTATTTTATAATTTTCAGTATATGCCTTTTACTTCCTTGGTTAAGTTTATTCCTACTAAGTATTTTATTCTTTTATACTATTATAAATGGAATTGTTTTCTTAATTTTCTTTTGAGATTACTCAGTGTATAGAAACAATTGATTTTTGTATTTTGATTTTTTATCTTGCAATTTTGCTAAATTTGCTTTTTGATTCTGGGGTGTGTGTGTGTGTGTGTGTGTGTGTGTGTTTAGGGTTTTCTACATATATGTCATCGGTGAAAAGAGATAATTTTACTTCTTTCCAGTTTGGATATCTTTTATTTCTTTTCCTTACCTAATTAGTCTGGCTAGAACTTTTACTACCATGTTAAATAGAAAAGCTAGAAGTGAAAATCCTTTTCTTTGTTCTTGATCTTAGCAGAAAAGCTTTCTGTCTTTTGCCAATGTTAGCTGTGGGCATATTTTCTTTGATTCCTAGTTTGTTGAATATTTTTTTATCATAAAAGGACGATGAATTTTGCCAAGAACATTTTCTGCATCAGTTAATCTAATCATATGTTTCTTCCTCCAGTTTCTTTCTTTTTTTTTTTTTTTTGGTGCTGGGGATTGAACCCACAGCCTTGTACTTACAAGGCAAGCACTCTACCGATGAGCTATCTCCCAAGCCCCCCTCCAGTTTATCTTATGAAGGTAGTATTACTGTGATACCAAAGTAAGACAAAGAATAAGAAAACGTAAATTCAGTTCAATATCCTTCATGAATATAGATGCAAAAACCCTTAACATAATATTAGCAACTAGAATTCAGTAACTTACAAAAGGGAGTATACACCATGATTAAGTGGAGTTTACTGATTTTTGTAATGTTCTAGTTCTTATCCTGCATGACGATTATATAGGTACTTTACTTTGCCATGAATTATTATCCTACAATAAATTTTCATTTTGTATTTTTTTCCCCTGTATATGTGTCATATTTCTCAAAGAGCTTTTCCTTCCCTCCCTCTTCCTTTCTTCCCTCCCCTTTCCCCTTCAGAAAGTAGTGGCTTTCTGATTGTGCAGGACAATTAAGACAGGGTCACACATATTGCAGAATTTTTAGTATGTATGGCCCTTGACCCTTAAATGCCTGTAGTTCCCGGATTGTGGATTCAGCCAAAGAATAGCCCCTATGGACCTTACACCAGTAGGTGGGTAGGGTTTAGGAACATACTGTCTTAGATTGAGAACACTAGAGAAAAAGAAAAGAATGTAGGGTCATCACGAAAGCTAAGTGGCTGGTCACAGTGGTGCATGCCCCAGTGACTGGAGATTGGTGCAAGATCACAAGTTCAAGGCCAGCCTCAATAACTTAGTGAGGCCCTAAGCAACTTTGTGAGACCCTCTCTCAAAATAAAAAGTAAAAAGGGCTGGGGATGTGACTCAGTGGTAGAGAACCCCTGGGTTCAACCCCCAATTTAAAAAAAAAAAAAGAAAATAAGAAAGAAAAGAAAGCTAAATGAAAAATTAGAGGAAGTGACAACCTGGTCTTTAAGATGGGTTGCGTAGAACTGTATATGCTATACCTGAATAAGGAATTTAAAGTATTTTCAAGGATTATTTTGGTCAAAATCAAGACAAAAAGTAAGTTGCATTTAAGTTCTTTCTGGAATTTAAGTTGTTCTCATTTGTCAATCCAAAGAAGCTATCAGGAAGCGGACATGTGCTTGAAAGACTCATAATTCTCATCCTTAGCCTGTAGTGTTGGCATGGTACTGCAGTGTACCTTATCCCTTAGTGCCAGCCTGTCCCTCCTTCCTCCCAAGGGAGGGGAAGAGACCTTTGAGAGGGGAGATCAGCACTGCAGTGAGGAAATAAGAGAGTGACTAAGAATTGTGATTCAATATAATGTATTACTGGATTAAACTAAGGAATCCCAAAATGAACTCTGCATAAAGAACTGTCTTGAGGCTTGTGACTGTGAAAAGTGACACAGGCTTCCCCTCAGAAGGGCTTGATGAGATGGTTTTCCTTAATCGGAAAGGTTTTGGGCATAGCTAGTCTTAATTTGGCATTAAATTAATAGACTGGATTGTGCCCAGTTTTGGTTACTATGCTTTTAAAATGATGTAGATAGGCAGACATGGTGGCACATGTATGTAATCTGAACTACTTGGGAGACTGAGGCAGGAAGATTAAAGTTTAAGGCCAGTCTGGGCAATGTAGTGACACCCTGACTCAAAGTAAAATAATAAAGGGACTGGGGATGTAACTCAGTGATAGTGTACTTTACTAGAATGTACCAGGCCCTGGGTTCAATTCCCAGTACACACACACATACACACACAAAAGTGATGTAGATAAATTCAGGAGCCCGGGGTAGATAACCAAAATTATCAAAAGCAGGCAAAATATCAGCCCTAAGATTGGCTTAAGCATTTTTCTTAGAGCCTAGTCCAGATTAAAAGTTTTTAGTAGCAGTACTACAAAACACCGCAAGATGGTGACAGAACTCTAAAATGTCTTTTTTTAAACATCAAATTGGGAAGAGATCAGATATTCCTTGGTGAAAATGAGGAAAAGAAAATTTTAAAAAGTCTATGTTTCAAAACTTTTGGAATGATTAGAATGCTTGTTCTGGCAGGATTTTACAACGCTTACCCATTACTTCTGTGAAGCATTTTACACATGTTGAAAAGCAATTTTGGTCTGTGTATTTGGCACCCTGCCTCTTGGGCTCTTGCAGGTAGGAGTACTGCTTCTTAGCACTCTGTTCTCCTTTACCCTCTTTCTTGCCCTCTGTCCCACTGTCCCTTTCCATCAATACTTTATATTATAAGGATTCTGGAGGACTGCTCCTTGGGTCAAATAGAGACTACCAGTTATTAACTGTGTAACATTCAGAAAATTCCTTCACTTTGTGCTTTGGTGCCTTTTTCTACAAAATGGAGATAGTGGCAGTGCACACTTCACTGGGTTATTCTCAGAGATAAATGAATTGATGACTGTAAAAGCACTTAGAACAACTCCGGCACAAAAAAACATTAAAATTATATAGAATTAAAGTTTACATTTTTGCTATTCATTGAGTTGATTTAATTTAGTAAGCAGATGAGTGAACTTCTTGAGAATTTTTCCTGATTAAAAAGTCTATGTCAAAATACATTCTACTATAAACAAACTAAAGATGACAAACAAAAAAGAAAAAAAAAAAAAGAAAAAGAAAAGTCAAGTCTAGGGCTGGTATACCCCCAGCCCTGCAAAGAAAAAAAAAAGCAAATACAAAAAACAGAAAAAAATTCTAAATCAAATTTACTAGTTTAGGTAGCATTTAATAGCTTCTTTTTTCCTGTCAATCATAGTTCCCAATTTTACCCCTTTATTTTTTTAACTTCAGTTTTTAGTTGTTTACTTATTTATTTTTATGTGGTGCTTAGGATTGACCCCAGTTCCTCACACATGCTAGGCAAGCAACTCTACCATTGAGCCACAACCCCAGCCCAATTTTACCCCTTTAAATTAGTCACTGAAGAGAAAAATGACAGGGATTTTATTTATTTATATGAAGGATTTTTTTAAATTAAAGGGTATAGAGTTGTGTTCTCAGAAAATGAAAGCAGTAAAAAATATTCATGCAAATTAGGTTTTTGTTCCATAGATATTTTTATCTGTTCAAGGAAAAATCTTTGCAATAATCAAGATTTTTAAAGGATACCCTGCCTTACTTATTTTAGGATTATATTAAAATAAATGCTAGTGAAATTAAAATTTGTATGTTCATTTTTAAAGAACTTTTGAAATTAAGCACTTTAAAATGAAATATCAAAAATATGAGATTTTTTTTCTGAAGTAGTCCCCAAGATACCCTTACCATAATTAAGCTTCTCCAGTGACCCTGCCACCATAATTAAGCTGCTTGTCATCAAGATTTTCCAAAGAGTGTCAACAGGATTTCACAGGATTTCTGCAGAGAACTCTATGTGGTTTGAAACTTCCTCTTTCTTGTAAAAGGCCAGGTTTGCAGACAATGGATATGATAGACTCAGACTCAAGAGAATGCACTGTACAAAACTTAATCTCTCTGTTTTCTGTGGTAAAAACTTGTGAAACCTCTGTTTGGCCTAAAATATGGAACAAAGATTATCTACTATGTAACCACTCACTGTCATGTAACTACCCCACCAAGTACAAATCTAAAAGAATTTCCAGACCCAGGGCCCAGAGTTTTTTAGGCATTACCCGCTCTAGACCACTACAGCTTAAATAAACCTGCTTCCTGAAAATTCCTCTGGGTCCAGTGTCATCTGACCTATATCATTTCCACATTTTTTATTGGTACATTATAGTTGTACATAATGGTGGAATTTGTTGTTATGTATTGGTACTTACACACAATGTAACAATATAATTTGGCCAGTAAAAATATATTTTAAGATAAAATCAAAAAGAAAATGAATGCCATGTACTTACCACTCATTTAAACAAATGGAATGTTAATAATATTTTTGGATTTTTGTGTACCCTTACTGATTCCGTGTTCCTTCCTGAACATCTCCCAATCTGGCTTGTGTGTGTGTGTGTGTGTGTGTGTGTATGTGCTTAGGATTAAACCTCAAGCAAGGCCTTGCACATGCTCTACCACTGAGCTGTACCCCCAGCCCTTTAGCTTTTTGATTTCTTGTTCTCTTAACTTAAAAAGTATGTTACCACTTATGGACATATTTAAAAACAATGTAGTGCTTAGATTTGTATGTTAGAAAACATTACATGAATGGATACATAATATAAATATTCTTTTGCAAGTTACTTTTTTAAAAAAAGTCAACATTCTGTTCCTGACACTCATTCATGCAGCTACATTTAGAGTACCTTCATTTTTACTACTGTATGGTACTGTTTTTTTTGTTGTTGTTGTGTTTTTTTTTTTTTTTTTTTTTGGTGATGCTGGGGATCGAACCCAGGACCTTGTGTTTGCCAGGCAAGCACTCTGCCAACTGAGCTATATCCCCGGTACTGTTTTTTTAAAAAAAAATTTTTTTAGATGTTGATAGACCTTTATTTTACTCATTGATTTGTTGTGGTACTGAGAATCAAACTCAGTGCCTCACACATGCTAGGCAAGTGCTCTACCACCGACCCACAACCCCAGCCCCTGGCATTCTGTTTTTTTGTTTTGTTTATATATGTTATTATATAACACATTGTATATATGTTATATATATTATATAACATATATATTATATATTATATAACATATATATTATATAACATATATAATAACATATATATATATATTTTTTTTTTTAGTTGGAGGCAGACACAATATTTTTATTTTTATGTGGTGCTAAGGATCAAACCCAGGGCCTCAGTGCTCCACCACTGAACCACATCCCACATTCTGATTTTTGAATGTACCATTCATGTCGCTATTTGTCTGTCAATGTAAAGAAGAATTAAATTTAAGAAAGCTTTAAATTTTGCTGTTAAAAACCAGTGCTGCTGTGAACATTTTGTGACTGTTGCCAGAAACACGTTTAAGTGTTTAACTAGGCCACTGACCTAGGAGGACAATGCTGGGAAATGACACATGGTTTTCTGAAGTGAGGGTTGTAGTGCACCTGCCTGTCAACGTCCTTGTCAACATTTGGTTTTAGCATGGTGCTTGCAATATGGCCTCTCCTCCAGTCCCTCTGGCCTCCTGAGTTTTCCTCATGACCTTTGCACTTAATCTTTCCTCTGCCTAGAATGTTCTTCTCCCTGTGCTCTTTTACCTCCCTCAGGCCTTTACCTGGTTTTCCTGTTCTGTGAGGTCTTTCCTGGTCAGCTGTTTGAAACCTGACATTCCTCTCCTTTCTTCCCAACCCCTTTGCTGCTTTATTTTTCTCCAAGCTCTTATTACCACTGTTTTTTCCCTCTGGCACAGGAGAAGGAATTTTGCATGTCATGTTCACTCTTGTATGTAGCCTTAGAATTTAGAGCAGTACCTTGCCTATAGTAGACTTTAATAAATATTTGTTGGCTGAATTGAATGAATTTCATTTTCTTGGTTATTAGTGAAGTAGAGCCTATTTTTATTGGCCATTTGTGTTTCTTCATCTGGGAAATGCCTATTCAAATATACTTCCTTATTGACTTGTAGGAGTTCTTTATAAATTCAGATTGTAATCCTTCATTAATGAGTTCTATGATGAATATTTTATTTTGTGGCTTACAGTTTAGTTTGCTTCTAAAATTTTTTTGGCATCTTTTAGTAAATAGTTTTAATTCAAATTGGAGATGATCATTAATAGTTCCCTTGTTGGGCTGGGGAGGTAACTCAGTTGGTAGAGTGCTTGCCTTGCATGCACAAGGCCCTGGGTTCGATCCCCAGCACCACCAAAAAAAAAAAAAAAAAAAAGGAGAATAGTTCCCTTGTTGCTTTGTGTTGAGTATTGTATAAAACATTCTTTCCTATCTTGAGGTCATAAATGCATTTTCTGATCTGTTTTGGTAAAAATTTTAAAGGTTTATTTTTCACTTTCGAGTATCTAATCTTCCTGGAATGAATTTTGGGTATGATGTGAACAGAGGTCCACTTTTTTCACATGGAGAGCCGGTTGTACTTTGGCCACTCAGTGACGAGTCTGTTCTTTCTCCACTGATCTGCAATGCCAACCTGCTAGGGGCTGAATGTTTGTAACCTTCCTTCCCCCCAAATTCATATGTCAAAGCATTATTCCCTAATTTGATGGTTTTTGGAAGTGGGGACCTTTGGGAGGTAATTAGGTTTAGATGAGGTCTTAAGGGTAGAGTTGCTGTGGTGGAATTAGTGCTCTTATAAGAAGAGGAAGAGAATAGAGCCCTTTCTGTTGCTGCCATTAAGGATATAAGCAAGAAGGTGGCAATCTTCAAGCCAGGAAGAGTCCTCACCAGGCACTCAATCTGCCAGTGCCTTGATCCCTGACTTCCTGACTTCCAGAACTGTAAGTACTAAGTTGTCTATTGTTTAAGCCACTCAGTCTATGGTGTTATGTTATAGCAGCCTAAGCTAAGATCCTTCCTCTGCTATATATTGTTTCCCTAATCTAGATCTTTTTCTGAACTCTCTTGTGTTCCATTCATTTTTGTCTCTTTCTATACAATACCACATTTTCTTCTGCATTATAACCTTGGTATCTGGTAGGGCAATTCTTCCATAGTAGAGTTTTGTCTACTATTGGCTCACCATTCTTTCATATAGATTTTAATTACCTTATCAAATTCCAAAAAATGATGAGAAGGAATTTTGATTGAAATTCAGTTGAATTAAGAGATGTATTTTGGGATGAATTGATATATTTATGATATTGAATTTCTTGTTTATAAACATGGTATATAGCTTATATTTATTTAGTCTTATTTAATATGTTTAAAGTTTTTAAAAAGTTTTCCATATAGAATCTTGCATATCATTTTAAATGTTTACTCTTGGCATCTTAATTTTATCACTACAATAAATAATTATTTTAATATTTCCTAACTTTGTTGGTATGTAGAAATGTACTCAACTTGGTAATTTGATCTTATATTCAATACTTTGTTAAACTCTTATTAATTCTAGTTATTTATCTGTAGATTCTTTGGCATTTTCTTTTTTTCCTTTTTTTTTTTTTTGTACTGGGTATTGAACTCAGGGGCACTCAACCATGAGCCATATCCCCAGCCCTATTTTGTATTTTTTTAGAGACAGGGTCTCACTAAGTTGCTTAGTGTCTCACTGAGTTACTTAGCGCCTCACTTTTGCAGAGGCTGACTTTGAACTTATAATCCTCCTGCCTCAGCCTCCCAGGCCACTGGGATCACAGGCATGTGCCACCTCACCTGGCCTACTTTTACTTTTTTGCCTTTTTTCATTAGGCCCACCAGTTTAAATGTCAAAACAACAACAACAACAACAACACAACAGCAACAACAACAACAAAAACCCCAGTGATTATGGGTATAGTGAATTGAGCAGTGTTGCTACAATTTGAGTCTACTCACAACCTCAGAATATAACTTTTTTTGGAAATAGGGCCTTTGCAGTTGTAACTAAGGATCTAAATGCCATCCTACTTGATTATGATGGGACCTAAATGCAATGCAAGTGTCCTGATAATGGATAGAAAAGAATACACATAAGCCAGGCATTGTGGCTCATGTCTATGATCCCAGCTACTCAGGGGCCTGAGGCAGGAGGATAGCAAGTTTGAGACCAACCTGGGCAACTAAGCCAGACCTTTTCTCAAAATAAAGAAGGGATGGAGGTATAGCTCAGTGGTGGAGCTCCTCTGGGTTCAGTCTCCAGTACTGCAAAAAGACAAAAGAAAAAGGACACATAGACACATAAAGAAGATTGAGGTGGAGATTGGAGTGATGCACCTGCAGTTCAGGGACCACTGAGGATTGCCTGCAACCACCATGGCATAAGAGAGAGGCACAAGATGGTTTCTCCCTTAGAGTTTCCAGAAGGAATCAGTGCTAACAGCTTACTTGCAGACATTTGGTCTCCTGAAATGCAAGAGAACATGTTTCTGTTGTTTTAATCCACCAGTTTGTGGTAATCTGTTTTTGTAGCATAATGCAATGGATACCTTTATCTTTTTCTCTGACATTTTTATCTTATTTATTTAATTTTGTGTGTGTGAGAGAGAGACTGATTCTTATTACAGTCCTTATTTTAAAATAATTTGCATTGATGATATATTGGCATAGTTCAAAACAAAAATGTATGTGGAAGGGTTTACTCCAGCCACCCACCATAGTGTTCTGCCTTTGTTGTTGCTGTTGTTTTCACTAAATATAGCTTAGTGATCACTCCTGACCATTATGCAAACAAGTTTCTTACTCATTTGCATAACTTTTTAGTATTTTTATTGGTTGGATATATAATTATTTGTTAAACTAATTCCTGTTTGTGGAATTTAGGATGTTCTTAATTTTTTTTGTAATTATACATAGTGCTTAGTGAATAATCTTGGTACAGTTATGAGGGTATCTATAGGATAAATTTCTAGTAATAGAATTGCTATTTCAAAGTATGTGCTTTTGTTGATAGATATTACCAAATTGCCTTCCTTAGAGATTATAATTTACATGTCAAACAGGAATCTGTGAGAATGCTGATCACCCATACTCTAATCAACAGTCCTTTTTTTCCCCTAGTAGTGCCGTGAATCGAACCCAGGGCCTAACGTACAAGGTAAGTGCTGTACCACTGAGCTACATGCCCTGACCTTTTAATTTTATTTTGAGACAGAATCCAGCTAAGTTGCCAAGGCTGGCCTTGAATTTGCTATCCTCATGCCTCACCCTGCAGAGTAGATGGATTACAGGTCTGTTTTATCACCCCTGGTAACATAGTCATATATTTGTTCTGTGCTAATCCAGTGTGATGCTGTGGTGTATCTCCAGGTAGTTTCAGTTTACATTTGCTTCTCAGTAAAATTGAGCATCATTTTATATGTTTAACAGCCATTTGTGATTCATTGTTTTTTATTATCCTTTGCCCACTTTCCTACTGAGTTACTTTTATTCTTATTTACTTATAGGTTCTTTATAACGGTACCAGTTTTTTGTGAGTTATGGATATTTTCCTGGATTCATTTACTCTGTAATAATGCTTTCTATACTTTTATGATTTTGAAAATTTTATTTTTGAAATTTTATTTCTAAGTTGTTTCTTTCCTTAGAGATAATAATATTGTTGAAATAGGGGCAGGTCCCCCTAAAATTCAAATTTCGCATGCCCAAGAGATGGTATTTTCAAAGAATCCTATTGATCCTGCAACTTTAGTCAAAACTTGAGGACTTTTATTTTCTATATTTCCTTTGTTTCAAATAAAACTTATAATTTAAGAACTGTATCCTTAACTAAAACTTAAAAACTTAAGTTTTCAAAAGTTTGCTTTTGCCACATAGGAAAAAAAAATGTGATCATTGTGGAAAATTGAGAAAGTGGAAGTAAAAATAAGGGAAAAAATTCCCTCAATTTTCCTCATTGTTAACACCATACTTTTTATGATATGTACTTTGCTATATATGATTTGAAATATATACATAATATGTTTGAGATATATATAATATATAGCTCAAAGTACATATCATTTTTGTTTGAAAATGCAAGTGTACCATACATACTTTAAACTTTTCAGTTAATCTTACAAATCTAAAACTGTTAATAATATTTTGTTATATGGATAAAAAAATTATGTGGTTTATTTTCAGTTTTTTCTGCAAACTCACTCTTTTCTTCATTAGCTATTACCTATTCTCAGAATTTGGCCTTGACTTTCTTCTCTTCTGAGTGTTGTCTCCTAAGTATTCTCATTGATGGCTTGCAGTTTCAACTATTAGATACATGCCTGTGCCTTACAACTGATTTGTCTAGCTTGTAAGCCTTGGTTGAGCCCCAACCTATGTATCACACTTGCTGTGTAACATTTCCACTTGCTTAAACCCAGACACCTCAGATTCTATATACCCAAGTAAGTCAGAACTATGAAATTCCTCCACTGCAAACCTGACATTCTGCCAGTGAATGGCACAATCATCTGTTCCACCAAATAAGCCATGAACTCAGGCATCACCGTTAATGTGTCCTTCAGCCCTCTCCCATGTCTTCTGTATTACCAGATTGTTGCCTATTTTCCTCCTAAATATCTTAAGTCTTTCCATTTCTTAGTGTCTTCACTACCAACATCCAAATCTATGATATGACCTGTGATGTCATAGACCAACTGATCTCCCTGTGCCCCATTGAACCCTATCCCATAAATTCTCTCTGGCAGTGCCTCTCAAAGTATCTGTGGTGAAGGACCATTGTTTTAAATTTTTTATGATCTATCATATAATAATATTTTGTAAAAGATAATAAAACTAAATTAATAGAAAATTGAAATAAAAACAAAGCCAAAATAGAAGCCTCAATTTTTGATTAAATGCAACAGACATAAATCTTCTTTATCATAGTGATATAAAAGTTTCTGAATATTTACTCTGAGATTTTGCATTTAACTTGATGTGTACTGGTAACCAACATATAACATGTTTGATTTGGCCTACTATTGATTCTATTTTATTGCCTGGTATACAGAAGATAACTAATAAATATTTGCGAAATGACAGATGTAACTTTGCCAAGGTGGGGCAAGTTGTTTCCAGTGATTGGGCATTTTAAATATTACATTGAGCATATCTGTTAATTAAGTCTTCATTTCTTCAGGATCAATTCCTGGCTTATAGAATTACTATATCCAGCGTAGAGACGTTTAAAAAAGGTTTTGTTAAGCTAAATTGCCTTTTTAAAATATTGTGTTCCCATCAATATTGAATGTGAGTGCCATTTCTGTTCCTTTGGAATAGTCCTCTCTCTATTTAGCTCCTTCTCATAATTTAATTATTTAAGTCTTGGCCTATGTCTTTGAGCTGGGGAGAAACAGCTTTCCTGCCCCTTGTCCTCATTCTGCTTTCCCACGGAATGGTTCATTACCATGTGGTATTTACCTTTATCTGACCTAGAGTAGTTTGGGGTCAGGTGGAGGAGGCAGGAAGGACCATGACCCTTTAGAATTTTCTCATTCTTCAAATCTTCCTGGGTCTGGATTGCTTCTCCCATGATGTCTCCTTTAATTTAGTTTGGCACAAATTTTGACTTTTGCAGTCATGCAAAACTAGTGATTATCTGACTCATATCGGTGTTAGTTGGTGGGCATGAAAAGTATCTCTTTGCAAGACCCTATGGTCTTTCCTGTTGGCTTTCAGATGGGGAGACTTAAACTGAAACATAATTTCTTGTGAGATTTAGATGTCAGAAATAGCCAATTATATGAGTGAGGATACTTTTTATTACAAATTGCAAAAAATCCTAATACAAACAGATGCATTTATTACCTTCTATAATAGGAAGTCCAGAGGTAGGGTGAACTTTAGACTGGTAAAGATCAGCAATGGCTCAATTATGTCATTACAGACCCAAGTTCATTCTTTTTTCATTCCGCTATTCTCAACAGATGCTTCCTCCTAAGACTGACTTCTTGTGTTGCAAGGTAGCTGCCAATAGGTATAGAGGACAGAAACTTCTTTGGTGATGTCTTGATATAGAGGCAAGGGCTGGGGAACTCTTCACTAAAATGAAATAAGATTTTTCCTTTAGTTTGATTGGATCAACTTAAATCATGTGTTCCCATCTAAAATGTTTTTAAAAACCTTTAAAAATGTAGGTTTGGTAGACAGAAAGTTAGTGTTCCATGTTACAATTTAGCTCCTTTGTAACCACAGACCAAGGTTAGTTACTTCATAGCTAGGCATAGAGGACTCCGCAAGCACTCCATATTTTATGGTTTATCATTTCCAATCCTTCCTTTCATGTTACGAATTTATATATTTGTCAGAACTCTGGTTTGCAAATAACAAATACCCAATTCAATTTGGTTTAAATGAGAGGAGTATTTGTGGGACTGGAGATATGGCTCAGTGGTAGAGCATTTTCTGGCATGTGTGAAGCCCTGAGTTCAGTCACCAGCACAACCAAAAAGGGGAGAAGGGGATTTTATTGATTCACGGAACTGGAAAGGCTAAGGGGTAGTTTGGTTTTGGATGTGGCTGAATGTAAGGGCTCAAGTGTCATCCACGTCTCCTTTTCTAATAGGTTTTCTCAACTTGGTAATCATGAGGGCCACCAGAAGTCCAAGGCTCAAATCGTATTAGCCTTAGCAACCTCAGCAGTGAGAGAGTATCTTCTCTGATAACTCTGACAGAAAGATCCCAGGAAGCATTCTCATTGGTTGCCTTCCTATTTCTGAATCCATTACTGTGGCCGTGGGAATGGAATATTCTGATTGGTGAGGCCTGAGTCACGTGTCTCCTGTGGTCCAGGTGGGCAGTTCAGCCATACCGAAACTACTTAGAAGTCCTTTCCCTCTGCAAAAATGGTTTGGGCGCGCGGGCGGGGGAGATAACTCAGTCGGTAGAGTGCTTACCTTGTAAGCACAAGGCCTGGGTTCGATTCCCCAGCACCCAAGGAAAAAAAAAAAAAAAAAAAAAGGTTTGGTTATGGGAAGAAGCAGGAGATGAATGTTGGGAAGGCAAAAATAACAGTTGTTCACAAATTTAGCCATTCAAAGGAGGCCAAATTTGCTACAGCAGTAATTCTCAAATTGCGTTCCCCAGACATACTGAATCAGAATTTCTGAATCAGAATGGTGTCACATGCCTGTAATCCCAGCTACTTGGGAGGCTGAGGCTAGAAGATCATGAGTTGGGGCCCAGCATAAGAACACAGTGAGCCCCCTACTCAAAAAAGAAAAAAAGAAGAAAGAAAAATTCTGGTTGTGTAGCCTGAAATAATTTTTCCGTCTTTGTTGATAATTTCTGTTTGTTGGAAAATCATTATACTTTTTTTAAAAAACGTAGTCATGGTTTCTTTTAGGTCTTTCCATATATTTTGTTTTTTTTTTTTTTTTTTGGGTGCTGGGGATCGAACCCAGGGCCTTGTGCTTACAAGGTAAGCACTCTACCAACTGAGCTATCTCCCCAGCCCCTCCATATATTTATAATTGCTACTATCAAGTCTTTGCCTGTTAAATCCAATATCGGGGCCCTTCACAGGGAGTTTCTTTTGCCTGTGTTTTCCTCTGTACAGGTTACCCTTTCCTGTTTCTTTCCATACCTTGTAATGTTTGTTGTGGAAATCTGGAGCATCTTAGGTAATATATTGCAGGAGCTCTGGATACTGATTTTCCCTTCCCCTAGGCTTATTTTATTATTGTTTATTTGTTTAGTGACTTGGCTGAACTATTCTAGTGAAGTTTATTTCCCTTTCCCTTGAAATATACAACCTCTATTTTTGCTCCATAGAGGTTGAAGTCTTAGATGTATACATGGTCATCCTGGGATAAGTATTTTCAAAGGACTCTTTTTTTTTTTTTTCCCAATTCCAATACTGGGATTGAACCTAGGGCATGCTTCACACATGCTAGGTAAGTGTTCTATCACTGAGCTACATCCCCAGCCCTTTTAAAAATTTTAGTTTGATACAGGGTACCACTGAGGCTGGCCTTGCATTTGTGATCCTCCTGTTTGAGTCTTTTTTTATTATTATTATTGTAAACAAATGGGGTATAACTTGTTTCTCTGGTTGTACATGAAGTAGAAGCATACCATTTGTATAATCATACATTTACATAGGGCAATGCTGTTTGATTTATTCTGTTATTTTTTCCTAGCCCACCACCCCTCTCCCACCCCTCTTTTCCTCTATATAGTTCCTCCTTTCTCCATTCTTGCCTCCCCGCCACCCCCCATTATGTACCATCATCTGCTTATCAGCGAGATCATTTGTCCTTTGGTTTTTTGAGATTGGCTTATCTCTCTTAGCATGATATTCTCCAATTTCATCCATTTGCCTGCAAATGCCATAATTTTATTATTCTTTATGACTGAGTAATAGTCCACTGTATATATATACCACAGTTTCTTTGTCCATTCATCAATCGAGGGGCATCTAGGTTGGTTCCACAATCTGGCTATTGTGAATTGAGCAGCTATGAATGTTGATGTGGCTGCATCACTGTAGTATGCTGACTTTAAGTCCTTTGGGTATAGGCCAAGGAGTGGGATAGCTGGGTCAAATGGTGGTTCCATTTCCAAGTTTTCTGAGGAATCTCCACACTGCTTTCCAGAGTGGCTGCACTAATTTGCAACCCCACCAGCAATGTATGAGTGTACCTTTTTCCCCACATCCTCACCAACACCTATTGTTGCTTGTATTCTTGATAATGACCATTCTAATTGGGTTGAGATGGAATCTTAGGGTAGTTTTGATTTGAATTTCTTTTTTTTTTAATTTATTTTTATTGTAAACAAATGGGATACATGTTTCTGTTTGTACATGGAGTAACAGCATACCATTTGCATATTCATACATTTACATAGAGTAATGATGTTTGATTCATTCTATTATTTTTTCTCCCCCCCACCCCTCCCACCTGTCTTTTCCCTCTATACAGTCCCTCCTTCCTCCATTCTGGCCCCCCTCCTACCCCCCGTTATGTGTCATCATCCACTTATCAGTGAGATCATTCGTCCTTTGGATTTTTGAGATTGGCTTATCTCACTTAACATGATATTCTCCAATTTCATCCATTTGCCTGCAAATGCCATAATTTTATTATTCTTTATAGCTGAGTAATATTCCATTGTGTATATATATATATATATATGTACCACAGTTTCTTTATCCATTCATCAATTGAAGGGCATCTAGGTTGGTTCCACAGTCTGGCTATTGTGAATTAAGCAGCTATGAATATTGATGTGGCTATATCTCTGTAGTATGCTGATTTTAAGTCCTTTGGGTATAGGCCGAGGAGTGGGATAGCTGGGTCAAATGGTAGGTCCATTCCAAGTTTTCTAAGGAATCTCCATACTGCTTTCCAGATTGGCTGCACTAATTTGCAGCCCCACCAGCAATGTATGAGTGTACCTTTTTCCCCACATCCTCTCCAACACCTGTTGTTCCTTGTATTCTTGATAATCGCCATTCTAATTGGGGTGAGATGGAATCTTAGTGTAGTTTCGATTTGCATTTCTCTTATTACTAAAGGTGGTGAACATTTTTTCATATGTTTGTTGATTACTTGTAGATCTTCTGTGAAGTGTCTGTTCATATCCTTAGCCCATTTGTTGATTGGGTTGTTTGTATTCTTCGTGTAGAGTTTTTTGAGTTCTTTATATATTCTGGAAATTAGTGCTCTATCTGAAGTATGAGTGGCAAAGATATTCTCCCACTCTGTAGGCTCTCTCTTCACATTGCTGATAGTTTCCTTTGCTGAGAGAAAGCTATTTAGTTTGAATCTATCCCAGTTATTGATTCTTGCTTTTATTTCTTGTGCTATGGGAGTCCTATTAAGGAAGTCTGATCCTAAGCCAACAAGTTGAAGATTTGGACCTACTTTTTCTTCTATAAAATGCAGGGTCTCTGGTCTGATTTCAAGGTCCTTGACCATTGTGAGTTGATTTTTGTGCAGGGTGAGAGATAGGGGTTTAGTTGCATTCTGTTGCATATGGATTTCCAGTTTTCCCAGCACCATTTGTTGAAGAGGCTATCTTTTCTCCATTGCATATTTTTGGCACCTTTGTCTAGTATTAGAAAGTTGTATTTATTTGGGTTTGTTTCCATGTCCTTTATTCTGTACCATTGATCTACCTGTCTATTTTGGTGCCAATACCATGCTGTTTTGTTACTATTGCTTGGTAGTATAGTTGAAGTTCTGGTATTGCATTACCCCCTGTTGCATTCTTCCTGCTAAGAATTGCTTTAGCTATTTTGGGTTTCTTATTCTTCCAGATGAATTTCATGATTGCTTGCTCTATTTCTGTAAGGTACATCATTGGGATTTTAATTGGAATTGCATTTAATCTGTATAACGTTTTTGGTAGTATGGCCATTTTGACAATATTAATTCTCCTATCCACGAACATGGGAGATCTTTCCATCTTCTAAGGTCTTCCTTAATTTCTTTCTTCAGTGTTTTGTAGTTTTCATTGTAGAGATCTTTTACCTCTTTGGTTAGATTGATTCCCAAGTATTTTTTTTTTTTTTTGAGGCTATTGTAAATGGGGTTGTTTTCCTCATTTCCCTTTCAGCTGTTTCGTCACTTGCGTATAAAAATGCTTTAGATTTATGTGTGTTGATTTTATAGCCTGCTATTTTGCTGAATTCATTGATGAGGTCTAGATGTTTTCTGGAGGAGGTTTTTGGATCCTCTAAATATAGAATCATGACATCCGCAAATAGTGACAGCTTAAGTTCCTCTTTTCCTATTCGTATCCCTTTAATTTCTTTAGTCTGCCTAATTGCTCTGGCTAGAGTTTTGAGGACAATGTTTAATAGAAGTGGTGAAAGAGGACATCCCTGTCTTATTCCCGTTTTTAAAGGGAATGGTTTCAGTTTTTCCCCATTAAGAATGATGTTGGCCATGGGCTTAGCATAAATAGCCTTTACAATGTTCAGGTATGTTCCTACTATCCCTATTTTTTCTAGTGTTTTGAGCATGAAAGGGTGTTGTATTTTGTCGAACGCTTTTTCTGTGTCAGTTGAAATAACCATATGATTCTTATCCTTAAGTCTATTGACATGATGGATTACGTTTATTGATTTATGAATGTGAACCATCCTTGCATTCCAGGGATGAACCCCACTTGATCATGGTGCACAATTTTCTTAATATGTTTTTGGATACGGTTTGCCAATATTTTGTTAAGGATCTTTGTATCTATATTCATCAAGGATATTGGTCTAGAATTTTCTTTCCTTGATGTGTCTTTTCCTGGTTTGGGTATGAGGGTGATATTAGCTTCATAGAATGAGTTCAGTAGGGTACCCTCCTTTTCTATTTCCTGGAATACTTTGAGAAGTATTGGAATGAGTTCTTCTTTGAAGGTCTTGTAGAACTCGGCTGAGAATCCGTCTGGTCCTGGGCTTTTCTTGGATGGTAGATTTTTAATGGCTTCTTCTATTTCATTGCTTGATATTGATCCATTTAAATTGTGTATGTCCTCCTGGTTCAGTTTGGGAGGAGCATATGTCTCTAGAAATTTGTCAATGTCTTCGGTAGTTTCTATTTTGTTGGAATACAGATTTTCAAAGTAGCTTCTCATTATGTTCTGTATCTCAGTGGTGTCTGTCATGATATTTCCTATTTCATCACGAATTTTAGTAATTTGAGTTTTCTCTCTCCTTCTCTTTGTTAGTGTGGCTAAGGGTTTGTCTATTTTGTTTACTTTCTCAAAGAACCAACTTTTTGTTTTGTCAATTTTTTGAATAGTTTCTTTTGTTTCAATTTCATTGATTTCAGCTCTGATTTTAATTATTTCCTGTCTTCTACTACTTTTGCTGTTATTCTGTTCTTCTTTTTCTAGGGCTTTGAGCTGTAATGTTAGGTCATTTAGTTGTTGACTTTTCATTCTTTTCTGGAATGAGCTCCATGCAATGAATTTTCCTCTTAGTACCACTTTCATAGTGTCCCGAGATTTTGATATGTTGTATCATCGTTCTCATTGACCTCTAAGAATTTTTTAATCTCCTCCCTGATGTTTTTTGTTATCCATGTTTCATTCAATAGCATATTATTTAGTCTCCAGGTGTTGGAGTAATTTCTCTTTTTTTATTTTGTCATTGATTTCTACTCTCAGTCCATTATGATCTGATAGAACACAAGGCAGTATCTCTATTTTTTTGCATTTCCTAAGGGCTGCTTTGTGGCATAACCTATGGTCTATTTTCGAGAAGGTTCCATGTGCTGCTGAGAAGAAAGTGAATCCGCTCGTTGATGGATGGAATATTCTATATACGTCTATTAAGTCTAGGTTATTGATTGTGTTATTGAGTTCTATGGTTTCTTTGGTTGGATTTTGTTTGGAAGATCTATCTAGTGGTGACAGCAGTGCGTTAAAGTCACCCAGAATTCTTGTGTTGTGGTCTATGTGATTCCTGAAATTGAGAAGGATTTGTTTGATGTACAGGGATGCACCATTGTTTGGGGCATAAATATTTACTATTGTTATGTCTTCCTGATTTATGGTTCCCTTAAGCAGTATGAAATGTCCTTCTTTATCCCTTCTGACTAACTTTGGCTTGAAGTCCACTTTATCTGATGTAAGGATGGAAACCCCTGCTTTTTTACTGAGTCCATGTGCGTGGTAGGTTTTTTCCCATCCTTTCACCTTTAGTCTGTGGATGTCTTTTTCTATGAGATGAGTCTCTTGCAGGCAGCATATTGTTGGGTCTTTCTTTTTAATCCATTCTGCCAGTCTATGTCTTTTGATTGATGAGTTTAGGCCATTAACGTTCAGGGTTATTATTGAGATATGATTTGTATTCCCAGTCATTTGGCTTATTTTTTGTTTTTAAGTTGGCTTGGTTTCTCCTTTGAGTGGTTTTTCTTTAAGGTAGTTCCTCCCTTTGCTGACCTACATTGTCATTTTTCATTTCCTCCTCATGGAATATTTTGTTGAGAACATTCTGTAGTGCAGCCTTTCTATTTATAAATTCTTTTAACTTTTGTTTATCATGGAAGGATTTTATTTCATCTTCAAATCTGAAGGTTAGTTTTGCTGGGTATAGGATTCTTGGTTGGCAACCATGTTCTTTCAGAGCTTGAAATATGTTGTTCCAGGCCCTTCTAGCTTTTAGAGTCTGGGTTGAGAAGTCGGTTGCTATCCGTATTGGTCTCCCCCTATATGTAATCTGATGCTTTTCTCTTGCAGCCTTCAAAATCCTATCTTTATTTTGAATGTTAGGCATTCTCATTATAATGTGCCTTGGTGTGGATCTGTTGTGATTCTGTGCATTTGGTGTTCTGTAAGCCTCTTGTATTTGATTTTCCATTTCATTCTTCAGGTTTGGGAAATTTTCTGATATTATTTCATTGAATAGGTTGTTCATTCCTTTGGTTTGTATCTCTGCGCCTTCCTCAATCCCAATAATTCTTAAATTTGGTCTTTTCATGATGTCCCATAGTTCTTGGAGATTCTGTTCATGATTTCTTACCATCTTCTCTGTTTGGGCAACTTTATTTTCAAGATTAAATATTTTGTCTTCATTGTCTGAGGTTCTGTCTTCCAAGTGGTCTAGTCTTTTGGTGATGCTTTCCATTGAGTTTTTTATTTGGTTTATTGTCTCCTTCATTTCAGGATTTCCGTTTGTTTTTTTTTGAGAACTCTGTCTCTTTGTTGAAATGATCTTTTGCTTCCTCCAGGTGCTCTTTCAGCTTATTGGTATTATCATTCATTGCCTGCGTTTGCTCTCTTATCTCATCCTTTGCTTTGCAAATCATCTTAATTATGTATAATCTGAAGTCCTTTTCTGACATTTCTTCTAACATACTGTCATTGGATTCTATTAATATAGAATCTAGATTTGTTTGGATCATTTTCTTCCCTTGTTTTTTCATGTTGTTCATGTATCTTCCCCTCTGGCAGTGCAGATCTGGGGTATTGCAGATTTCCCCCTATAGGTTTATAGTGACCCTATAGGTTTCCAAAACCCTTTCTTTAAGGGAATATCAATATTAGCAGTGCCCAAATCAGACACTATGCAATCCTAGACCAAATAGCCCCTATGGGGACAATAACAAAATTGTCATAGTAAACAAAATGAGTTCAAATATTATCTTCGGTAAAACAAACAGGTTTGCAGTAAGGTCTGCAGTTTCTAATGGAGGGCAAAGAGGATGCAGAGGGATGTAGAATGTGGCTGTTAATGGGATAAGAAAAGAATATACAGAAGTTCTAGACAATAGAAAGGGTGAAAGTGTAATCAAAGGAAATTGGATGTTAGCATGCAAAAAAGGGAGAAAGAGACTCTGAGGGAACAGGTAAACAAAAGGAAAAGAGAGCAAGAAAAGTAAAGAAATAAAAACAAATTTTTTAAAAAGGAGAAAAAAGAAAATCTGTATAACAGTCATATAGTAATGAAACCTCCCAGTGTTCAGTAGCCTGATGCATGAGAGGTACCTGACAATGAGCTTCAAGCCTCCAGCAGGTGTCACAGGATGGGATTTGTCCCACACAAAGATCGGAGCTACGGTTTCCAGGATTATCCAAGATGGCCGCTGAGGCTTCGAAATGTGTTGGCAAATGGGGAGCTGCAACTCAGGGGTGGACGTGGTCAGCTGGAGGTCCTGGAGGTGGGATGCGGTTGGTCAGGCAGGTGTCCTGGAGGTCCGGTGTGTTTGGTGTGGTTGTGGGATCCTGGAGGCCGGGTGCAATCAGTCGGTCTGGGGTCCCGGTGATAGGGTGCAGTCCGTTGGTCTGGGGGTCCTGGTGGCCGGGAGCAGTCAGTCGATGTGAGGGCCCCAGAGGCAGGGAGTGATCGGTTGGGCTGAGGGATCCTGGAGACGGGGCTCAGTCAGTCTGGCCAGGGGTCCTACGGGGCCTGGCTGTTGTCTCAAAATGGCGGCAGCCACGTGTAATCAAACCTGCAGGAACTGTCACAGTGAACTTCCAGGCAACAGCAGGCAGCTGGTGCTCCACTGGTGGTCGGCGATCAGTTTGCTGACTGTTGTCTGATGATCGGGAGGTGAACCTCGTAAGTTGGGTGATGGATATGTGTAAGGCAGGTGATGGACAGGCGAGAGGCAGGCAAATGGTGGATGATAGACGCCTGACAGTGAGCAATCTGCACTCAAAAAAGGCATCTATATGCTGGCAGACTGCAGGTCATCACAGCAAACAAATGGGGTAAACAACAGGGGATGGATAAGCAGCAAAAACTGCCTCACCGAGAAACAGATATCCTCTGCTTGAAACCGGAGTTACGGAGTGACAAGGGACGCAGACTCCCTCTAGTCCACCATCTTGGATCTCCCCTGAATTTCTCTTATTACTAGAGATATTGAACATTTTTTCATGTATCTGTTCATTGCTTGTAGATCTTCTGTGAAGTATCTGTTCATTTCCTTAGCCCTTTTGTTGATTGGGTTATTTGTATCCTTGGTGTAGAGTTTTTTGAGTTCTTTATATATTCTGGAAATTAGTGCTCTATCTGAAGTATGAATGGCAAAGATTTTCTCCCACTCTGTAGGTTCTCTCTTTGCATTGCTGATAGTTTCCTTCACTGAGAGAAAGTTTTTTTGTTTGAATCTATCCCAGTTATTGATTCTTGCTTTTATTTCTTGTGCTATAGGAGTCATGTTAAGGAAGTCTGATCCTAAGCTGACACGTTGAAGTTTGGACCTACTTTTTCTTCTGTAAGATGCAAGGGTTTCTTGTCTGATTCCAAGGTCCTTGATCCATTTTGAATTGAGTTTTGTGAAGGGTAAGAGACAGGACGCTGACTTCAGTGGCTACGGTGGCACAAGTTGCTAGCAGAATCTTCTCCAGATCTGCTTCAGATTAATAATATAAATACCATTGCTTTCCCTTTTGTAGAATGCTGTTCCATCTGGAAATCAAGGTTGGTACCACCTAAGTGGGACCCTGCTACAAGGAATTTGAAGACCTCTTTCTTCGACATTTGGAGGACATCAAGGGTTCCGGACATTGTGGAAGTTTCCCTTGAAGTTATCACAGTCAGAATACTGTCCTACGGACCCCTCTCTAGGTAGCACAGAAAAGCAGGACCCTAATATATTTGGACTGTTTCATCTGGAGTAGAGACCCCTCTTGTAAGTGTGGGATAGGTGTAATAAGGGAACCCCAGACCTTTCTGCCTAGACCAAAGGGACATCCTGGTGGCCTGTCCCTTCTGCCAGATATATTATATCTCTTGGGAGGTAGAGGAAGAGGACCCTATCTTACCTATACCAACCAGAGTGAGCTTTTATCACACTGAGCTTTGGGATGACAAATGAGTGGATCATTCAAGTGCCAGAGACTCCCACTGTTCTTACCAAGATTGGGTGAATTTTCTTTGGTAATATTTCTTCATTCTCTCTCTCTCTCTCTCTCTCTCTCTATATATATATATATATATATAGTATATATATATATATATACTGTTGGAATAATTTATAGAACTTTAAGTGTGTTTTTTTCAAAAGTATTTTGGAGGAAATAGTGAAATCTTTATTTTTTTATTTATTTATTTTTTATATGTGCTGAGGATCAAACCGAGTGCCTCACACATGCAAGGCAAGTGATCTACCACTGATCTATAGCCCCAGCCCTAAGTGAGTGTTTTTTTTTTAATAATGATTTTTACCAGTTATGGTTAATTCATTGGGAAGCATGTCCATGGAAATCTTCCTGCTTCCATTCTTAAAGTGCTTCCTTTCTCCCTTCCTTCCTTCCTAGGGATTAAACCTCATTCATGCTGGACAAGTGCCTTACCACTGAGCTATACCCTCAGCCCCTTTTAAAGTTTTTATTTTGAGATAGAGTCTCACTGAGTTTCCCAGACTGGGCTTGAACTTGTGATCCACCTGCCTCAGCCTCCTGAGTAGTTGAGATTACAGATGTTGATGCCGCATGCAGCTTGCTTGCTTTTCTCTTTTCTTTTTCTTTTTCTCTCTCCTTTCCCTTTCTTTCCTCTCTTTTCCTCTCTTTTCCTCTCCAGATTGAACCCAGGGGCACTTAACCACTGAGCCACATCCCCAGCCCTTTTTATTTTTCATTTTGAAACAGGGTCTTACTAAGTTGCTCAGGACCTCACTACATTGCTGAGGCTGGATTTGAACTGGTGATCCTCCTGCCTCAGCCTCCCGAGCCACTGTGATTATAGGTGTGCACCACTGCCCCGGCTAGATCTTTCTTGAATTGCTTTTGTAGGTAATATGTAGACCGTACATGGTGTTATCAGGATAAAGAGCTCATAAGATGATCATCCTCCAGGTAAAGAATTATTCTCATTTTATGCTTGAGAAAACTAATTTTTAATATTGCTTAAATTAGAGCTCAGACAAAAATTCTATTGTTTCTAAAGTCTAATTCATTGCCCACTCATTGATCATGATGTTGAGTCATGTTTTTAATGAATTGATTCCCTCATTTTCAGATAAGAATATAAAAAAAATAAAATTTTTTTCCCAAAACTTAATGACTTAAAACAAGAATATAATATTTTTCATCTTAACCATTTCTGGGGATCAGGAATTGAAGATTAATTTAGGCAGTTCTTCTCTCATTGCTTTCAGGATGTCAGTTTAGGATGTAGTTATGTGTGTGTGGGGGCGGGGGGCGGGGCAGTACTGGGGATTGAACCCAGGGACACTCTACCACTGAGCTATATCCCCAGCCCTTTTGAGGCAGGGTCTTGCTAAGTTGCCCAGTCTGGCCTCTAACTTGGGATCCACTTGTCTCAGCCTTCCAAGTAGCTGGGATTATAGGCATGTGCCACTGCACCTAATTTAAGGATGTAGTCATCTGAAGATTTAATTGGAACTGGAGGTTCTGTCTCTGAAGTGGCTTATGGAAATGACTGGAAATTTTATAGTGGTTATTGACCTAGGCTTTTTTAATGTATGTGGTACTGAGGATTGAACCCAGGGGTGCTTTACTACTAAACTCCACCTCTAGTCCTTTTTATTTTTTTAGTTTTGAGATAGGGCTTTGCTGAGTTGCGGAGGCTGCTCCAACTTGCAATCCTCCTGCCTCTGCCTCTCCAGGCACTGTGATTACTGATGTGTGCCAAGCACTCGCCTCTGGTGGACCTCTTAACAGGCTGCTTGGATGTCCTCACAATATGGAAGCTGGCTTTCCGTAGGACAAGTAATCCAAGAGAAAGCAGTTGGTGACTGCTCTCCTTTATATGACGTGACCTTGAAAGTCATATAATGTCACTTCTGCCACATTTTCATTAACATCAGTAAACTAAATCTCTCACATCCAAGGGAAAGAGTTAGGCTTCACCTCTTAAAGGGAAGCATATCATATAAATTAAAAACATTTAAAAATCACTTTAACAAGAAGAGACAAACTGATTTCTAGTCACCATTGTATTAGCTTTGATAACACTCCAGAAAAGATAGTGCTTATTTTCTTGAAGTAATTTCTGAACTTCTATATATATTATGCCTTAGTGTAATTTATGATCTCCAAAATTCAAAGATCCGTAAGAATCAAGTTTTCTTTTTCTTTCTTTCTTCTTTTGTTTTTGGTATGGAGGATTGAATCTGGGTTGCTCTACCACTGAGTCACATCCCTGGCCCTTTTATTTTTTATTTTGAGATAAGGTCTCACTAAGTTACTTAGGATCTTGCTAAGTTGCTGAGGCTATCCTCAAATTTGCAATCCTCCTGCCTCAGCCTTCCAACGAATTAAGTTTTTGTTATGTTAATGTTCCTTTGAAGGACTGGAAAGGATTCTGGGATTTCTTGAACTTTTCATCATGGCCTTCTGTCTATGCCAGTACTTAAATTTAGAAGCTAAAGACAGAAGAAGGGCAAGTAGTTGCCCCAAATAAGTATTTATAAGAATACTTGCACTTGAACTGAAATGGTGATGAGATGCTTTATGTCATTGAGACAAAGCCCCATTTATGTTAGCAGATCACGGGAGAAAGTTCGTGATGACTCTTCTTTTTTCTAATACTTTTAGACTTTGAGCTGTGACAGAGCTGAGCAGGCAGAAACTGAGGACTGGATAGAGCTGCTCAATTCTTGTCTGACCAATCAGAAAACAAGGTGGATGAAAGAAGAGGGTAGGGAATTGTGGATAAGAGTGATGGTAAAAAGACAATGATGGTGGGATTGGTGGGGGTTGGGGATTTAGCTAAGTGGCAGAAGGCTTGCCTAGCCCACGCAAGGCCCTGGATTTGGTCTTCGGCCCGAAAACCGAAAGAGAAAAATATAAAGACAACAATAGGTAGAATATAATTTTTTTTTCCTATAAAGAATACTAACACTTCTAACTGGAAATGAGAATTTGTGGAAGCAGTCCAAGGTGATTAGAAAGCATAGATGCCAGGCTGAGGATATAGCTCAGTTGGTAGAGTACTTGCCTCGCAAGCACAAGGCCCTGGGTTCAATCTCCAGCACCACGAAAAAAAAAAAAAGCATAGACGCCTATAGTATCATGGGAGTAGCAGATACTATGATAAAGAGTACTTTTCTTTGAAATGCCATAGGTCTTGATGAGTCTCTTTTGGTGCACAGGAGATTTTCAGATACATCTTGTGGACTAGCTAATCTAGTTGCCCCTTCTCTTACCTTTACATGTAAGAAAAGTGAAAACTAGTGAGTTTAGTATCAAAGCAGGGGCCAGAGACATGACTCTTATAATTCCTAATCCAGTGTTTCATGCAGTGTTACATATTGCTGTAAGTGATCTGCCAGACTTTGCATAATCTGGTCCCTCACTTCTCCACTCTCATCTGGTCCTCTTTCGATTACTCTTTCTCATCTGAGCTGGCCTTCTTGTTAGTCCCAGGGCCTTTGCACTTGATGTTTCCTCTGGTCCCAAAGTTCTTCCAGATATTTGCATGGCTTCCCTTGTCTTCTTTTGTATCTCTGCTCAGATGTTGCCTTATCAGAGATGATTCCCTTGGTTCCCCTAAAATATGCCCCATCCCCCGCCTCATCATTTCCCCCTTTACCTGTTGTGTGTTTTTAAAAAATTTTTTACCACGTGATATATTTACTTATTGTTTTCTTCTTCTAAAGTATGAATTCTATGAGATCAGGACTCGAGTTTTGTTCACTGAAGTATCTTCCAGTGCCCACAGTAGTGGCATAGAAGAAGTATTCAATGTAATGCAAGTCAAATTATGTTACTCCTTTGCTCAAAGCCTTTCTCTCTTTCACAATAAAAATCAAAGCCCCTAAAATGACCTTTGTCATGGACTGAATTGTGTGTCCACCTGAGTTCACATGTTGAGGCCTTAATTCCCAGTGTACCTCAGAAAGTGACCACATTTGGAGATTGGCCTTTTAAGGAGTGGTTAAGGTTAAATGAAGTTTAACCTCATGGACTCTTGTCCTATGTGACTGGTCTCTTTATGAGAAGAGGAGGAGACCGAAGGGAGGCATGTGCACAGAGAAAAAGCCACATGAGAGCACAATGAGAAGGTGCTCAACTGCAAGCCAAGGAGCCAGGTCTCAGGAGAAACCAAACCTCCTGATACCTTGACCTTGGATCTGCAGCCTCTAGGAATGAGAAAATCATGTCATTAATGATGGGGATAATTCTGAGAAATGCATCTTTTTTTTTTTATTGTAAACAAATGGGATACATGTTGTTTCTCTATTTGTACATGGAGTCAAGGCATATCATTTGTGTAATCATAAATTTACATAGGGTAATGTTGTTTGATTCATTCTGTTATTTTTTTCCCTTCCCCCCACCCCTCCCACCCCTCTTTTCCCTCTATACAGTCCTTCCTTCCTCCATTCTTAGCACCCTCCTTAACCCTAATCCTAAACCTAACCCTAACCCTAACGCTAACCCCTCCCACCCCCCATTATGTGTTATCATCTGCTTATCAGTGAGATCATTCGTCCTTTAGTTTTTTAAGATTGGCTTATCTCACTTAGCATGATATTCTCCAATTTCATCCATTTGCCTGCAAATGCCATAATTTTATCATTCTTTGTGGTGGAGTAATATTCCATTGTATATATATGCCACAGTTTCTTTATCCATTCATCAATTGAGGGACATCTAGGTTGGTTCCACAATCTGGCTATGGTGAATTGAGCAGCAATGAACATTGATGTGGCTGTATCTCTCTAGTATGCTGATTTTAAGTCCTTTGGGTATAGGCCAAGGAGTGGGATAGCTGGGTCAAATGGTGGTTCCATTCCAAGCTTTCTGAGGAATCTCCACACTGCTTTCCAGAGTGGCTGCACTAATTTGCAACCCCACCAGCAATGTATTAGTGTACCTTTTTCCCCACATCCTCGCCAACACCTGTTGTTGCTTGTGTTCTTGATAATCGCCATTCTAATTGGGGTGAGATGGAATCTTAAGGTAGTTTTGATTTGCGAGAAATGCATCTTGAGGTGATTTGGCCATTTAAGAACACCGTGGCATGTACTTACACACACCTAGATGGTATAGGTCAATCACTTGATGTGGCCTCTTGATGCAGCCAAAAAACTGGTAATCATGAGGCTGCTGCTGGGGTCAGTAGTGTACTGTTGTGCAATAAACTCTCTTTGTGAGTAGGAGTATACCTTCAAATAACGATAACAAGTACGGGTTAGTAAGTACGTAATCCAGTAGCACAGTCGCTTGTTATGCACGTTGTACACTATACCTAAGTGTATGTACTGTATTTTTATGCAACTGGCAGCATCATCACAAAACGTGAGTAATGTGTCGTGCTACAACATCACAGCAGCTACTGTGTCACTAGACTACAGGAAGCTTTCAGTTCCATTTTACTCTTATGGGGCCAACGTTGCTATGTGATTTATGGTTGATGGAAAAGTTGTCATGGGTCGTGTGATGTCACTTCTATCGTCTAAGCTGTCCAGCCTGTGGTATTTGGTTATGGCAACCCTAGTGGATGAGTACAGCCCATAAGTATCCGCAGCTGAGCTTCTCCTCGTCCTCTTAGGCTTCTCTTTCAGCCCCTTGGGCCTCTCACTATCTCTCAAGTGCACCAAGCTGGCACGCCTCCGCGCTTTCACGCCTCTGACCTTCACTTTGCCTGGAATCCTCTTCTTCCCAGATGTCCGGCTGGCGGGTTCACTCACGTCCCTCAGGTTCCTGTTCAAATGCTGCCTTCTCAGCGATGCCTTTCTCCACCTTCTTACTTCAGATTGCAACCTCTGTGGCCTCCTCCTTCTCTGCATCCTGATCTTGCCTTATTTTTCTCCATGGTATTTATTACCATTGGACATACCTATATATTTGCTTATTGCTTATCTGCCTCCCTGATCAAGACTGTACACGCCATGTGGCTGGACTTAGTATTGCCTTTGGGTTTGCCACTGACTCCGTGGTGACTAGAATAGTTTCTGGCACAGATGGGGCCTCAAGTAATATTTTTTTCTGTGTTCTTTTGGGAGATAGTCAGGTATAGCCACAACAAGAGGAGACACAAGAGTCTCAGGAAAACAATTTACTGCACTCGTAAGTTCTGGAGGCAGAAGGCATGGCAGGCCATGCCAGCCCATATTGGGAAACACCCAGGTCAGGAGGAGAAGGGGCAGGATGGAGGGCAAAGCGTAGGCCAAGGCCTTCATTAGTGTTTCTGAAGGAAAAGCAAGATGGGGCAGGGTGAACAGCTAAGGATTGGCTAGTTTGAGTAATTGAGGCAGGTGCTAAGATATAAGCATGGTTCTTAGTAGCCTGACAACTGACCTTGGGATTATCCTGGCAGAAGAATAGGGCCACCTTTGGTGCAGGGACCTATAGAGAAAGTAGGGCTCTGGATTTGCTAGTTTGCATATCAAAGGTATGCTCTCCTTGAGCCCTTGGTGGTCTTCAAAGAGTTGGCTACCCAGGTTTTTTAAAGTGTCAAACATCATAACATAGAAAATTAAAAATATATACAATACATATTTGTTGAGTCAGTTAATGAATGCCAGATACCCTAATTCATGGGTAAACAAGTAGATCATTAAACCAGAAGGTCCATAAACACCCACCCCCATCCCATATTGGGGATTGAACCCGGTGGCGCATTGCCTGAACTACAATGTTCCCCAGCCCTTTTTGTTTTTGAGACAGTGTCTCTCTAAGTTGCTCAGGCTGGTCTAGAACTTGCTATCCTCTTGCTTCAGCTTCCTGAGTGTATACCACTGTGCCTGGCTCATAAATCCAATTTACAGGCATGACATAGTTCTTTGTTTTTTTTTTTTTTTTTTTTTTGGTGCTGGGGATCGAACCCAGGGCCTTGTGCATGCAAGGCAAGCACTCTACCAACTGAGCTATCTCCCCAGCCCTAGTTCTTTGTTTTTTTGAAAGGGATGACATATTTTGAATATGGGGAAGGGATAATTTACTTAATATCTGGAATCTTCATGATTGACTTTATTCACTTCAAAGAAAATGAAGCTAGATCTGTACCTCATATCATGAAATTAATAGATGCTAGATGAATTAAACATTTAAATATGAAAAATTATGAAGTAAACAAAAATTAAGAAAACTTTGGGAGAATTTTATTTAATTTTTGGGTGTGAATGCTTCTTGGGAGTAGGATGAGGCTTTCTAGTTTAAAAAGAAAACTTAGAAGTCATAAAGGAAAAAGTTCATAGATTTGATTGCATGAAGACTGAAAGTTTATAATAGCAAAAGAAACAAAATATTCATGGAGAAAAACCAATTGTAATGTGTTTGACAAAGAATTAATTTTCCTTATGTAGTAAGAACTACCTTGTTATCTCATTAGAAATATAAGAATATGAAAAAGGGGCTGGGGTTGGGCTCATTGCCTGCCTAGCACATGTGAGGCCCTGGGTTCGATCCTCAGCATCACATAAAAATAAAACAAAGGTATTGTATCCATCTACAACTAAAATATGTGTGTATATATCTATATATATATATATATACACACATATATATGCATATATATATATATATACATATATACACATATTTAAAAAACAAAGAAAATACTTATATTTTTAAAAAATATGAAAAGGAGCTTTTAAAGAAATGCACATAAAAAAGGAAAAAAGAAACACACATGACTAATAGATATGGAATGATATTCAATAATTACAAACAATTTTTCACCCATCAGAGTCATTTGTGTGTGTGTGTGTGAGGGGTACTGGGAATCGAACCCAGGGATGCTTATCACTGAGCTACATCACCAGCCTTTTTATTTTTTATTTTGAGACAGGGTCTTGTTAAGTTGCTTAGGGTTTCATTAAATTGATGAGGCCTATCATGACCTTGTGATCCTCCTACCTCAGCCTCCTAAACCTCTGGGATTGCAGGCATGTACCACTGTACCTGGCTATCATTTGTTCTTTCAACAAATATTTACTGATGTATCTACTATGTGTTAAGTGTCATTTTTGGCATGCAAATATCCCTGGCCTCATGGAACTCACATTCTGGTGGAGGAAGATAGATAAGAAAAAAAAAAAATGAGGTGTGGTTGTGGGGCACATAATCATAGCTACTTGGGAGACTGAGGCAGGAAGATTCCACATTCAAGGCCAGCCTGGGCAAGTTGATGAGACCCTGTCTCAAAATAAAAATTAAAAAGGGTTGGGGTGCCCCAGGGTTTGGTCCCCAGTAGCACAATAAAAAAATTTTTTCTTGATGTGTTGCAAAGCGGCAAATGTAGAAATAAATAAAGCCACCGATGAGGTTGACCTGAAGGGAATGAAAGAAACTTTAAGAGATTACTTTGATCAATACTAGAAAAATTAATGTGAAAACCTAGATTAAATGAATACTTTTCAGGAAACTGTAAATGTTAACCAAATTGTGCAGGAGAGAAATTCTTACCAAATTAAATGTCATAAAATATCTAGATAAAATTATTGAAGAACAACTCTCATAAAAAAAGCACCAAGACAAGATATTTCAAAGATGAATTGGATCAAACCTTCAAAGAACAGACAAGTCCAGTGATATTTAAATATTACAGGGTTTAGAGAAAGAAGTGAGTTTTTGGGTAAATGATTACTCTCCTGCCTAGTTAGTGGAAGTTGAAATTTGTATAAAGTTTTAAGGAAATATTCTAGCAACTATTAAAATTACATATTTTAATAGTACACACACACACATATACACACACACATATATATACACACACACACATATATATGTATATATTTAATAGTCCCACCATTGGGATTCTAGCCTTTAGAAATTAAGGCATCATTTGGTTAGTCAGTTTGTATACAGTAATACTTTTAGTATCAAAAAGACTGAGAACAACTTCAGTGTTCCACAATATGTTGAATAATTGATGGTGCACCTATTCTACACATATTATGCAACTATTAAAGAAAGACTATAGTTTACTTGGAGAAATGTCAGTAATCAGAAAAGCAAATATCAGGCTAATGTGTTCATTTTGGGGGAAAAAGAATAAAGAACATTTCCTGTTACATGTAAATTATGTGTCCTGTGACTATAAAGAAATGTATGGAATGAAACTGATCAGACAAGTTTATACCATTCGCTAAAATGGGTTTAGGGAGAACTGGTTGGCTTTTACTTTGTTGTTTTTGGCTTGTTGCCCCAAGTAGCATTTTTCATTTGAAGTGAAAATTCATTAAGATATCTTTTCAAGAAGACTCAGCCTTTCCTTTGCTTATTTTAATGTGAGTATGGGTGCCAGGTGAAACTGCTGTATGAGCCTCAACGCCGGTTCTGTGATTTGTGTGGTATCTTTGTTACTGATTGTGTTTTTATGCTGGTATAATAGAGTCATCTTGAAAAGATAAAGCGCTGAAAAAATTTTTCTCACTACTTTCAGTGCAAGGTTTTTCGTGGCTAAAATGAAGATTGTGAATGCCTACCACAGAGGTAGTCTTTTTAGTGTGAAATGGTGTATAATAGGATTTCCAGAGTGTTAACTTTTGAGCTCAGTACACATTTGTTGAATTCTAGTTTCCCAGCATTTTGAGTGGCCATGATATACATCATGTCATTGGTCTACGGATTAGAAAGAAAAAGTACAAGGTGAGAGGATAAAGGTAGGATAAAGGTACACAAACTATTTGTACAAAGCGTCTTGATATTAAGTGCCAGGCATTCCTAATTTTAATGTTATTATTGAAGGGGAAACGATCATGGAGACTTCATGGAGGAGATGAGATGATACAGGTCTTCCAGGATGAGTATGGTCGGGATGGGCTCACAACTGGCAAAGGCATTGAGTGACACCGTGCTCGGGTCGGCAGAGGGCGCCGCGGCACGCCACAACGCAGCAGCGCCCCCTTCCGGAAGCAGGCTGCCCAGGTCCTCCCCGGTTCTTCGGGCGAGCGCGGTGCTGGCGGTACGCAGGCGCCGGGAGCCGCCGAGGGCTCTCTGGGGCTGGAGGGGCGCGCATGCGTGCAGCTCGCTGGAGGCGGTAGCTTCTTCGGCGTCGCGACTGAAGGCTGAGTGCTAGACTGTGTGGGGCGCGAATGGGATCCGGCTGTTAGTCGGTAGGCATAGGTAGGACTGCTGCCTTGTGGGGAGCAGGGGGCTGGAAGGCGGAGGCTCGAAGCGTGGGGGTCCTGCGCCTTTCCTGTGGTGTCCGGGCCGACTATTGTATGTGTGTCGCAGCGGCTGCGCACAAAATGGCGGCGGGCAGACGGCGGGGGCGGGAGGAGCTCTGGGACCCCCGGGATGGCAAGGGAAGGGGTGCTGGGCTGCCCCGCTCGCGCGTTTGCTCGCCTCGCTGCCCAGGAGCGCCGGGTCGGGCGCCGGCGCCGGAGCCTGCGTCGGGAAGAGCCGCTGAGGCCGCTGCACGGGCCGAGGAACGAGAAGAGCCCTTTGGCAAGGCCGGGCGGCCCCTTCCCCTTGGGCGCAGGGCCTGCCGAGGCCGCGTCAGGCCTGACAGCCGAGGAAGCGGTGGTGAGGGAGCCGGAGAGGGAGGAGCCTTGCCCCTCCGCCCCGGGAGGCGGCGGAGTTTGAGCCGAGCCCTTTGCCCAGCGACGTTGTGCAAGAAGCATGCGGAGAAGAGCGTGTTTGCGTTTGGGGTCGGGGGAGTTGGGGTGGAGGGGAGCGATGCGCCCCAGCGCCTGGTGCGGGCCGGTGTTCCTTGTGCGGGCGTGGAAGCAAGCGGGGAGAACGTCACCTCTGTGTGGGATACGGAGGGCTCGTAAATGGCGGTGATGCTGAGGTCCACGTTTCTCGGAGGAATCGGGAATGCAGAACGTCAGTGATTTGTTTTTATGTGATTCCTGGCTTGGGAGGGGGCGATCTGTTCAAGAGGGAAGATGTATATACCCCATGCTCTAATCCTTGAGGACGTTTGAAACACCTTTTGTTGTTGGCGGTAACTGTGAAGGAGGGAGACTTAACAATATTACAAAATTTTTAATTGAGCTAGACAATGAGGGCAGCCTCAAGCTAATTTTTCTTAACCTTAAAATTTGCCTTTAGGCGAAATTTGGAATCCGGGGGAGGAAATACCACGAATGTGAAGGAGTTCTGAAGAAAAATTGTCACCGGCTTATATGATTCAAATTCTTTTCCTAACCAGCTTTGGAATTATGTTGACCTCCCCCCCCCCCCAAAAAAAAGAAGAAAATCTCTTTTTCGTCATTTGTTGTAAAGGGTTAATTTATTTTTCAGGGATGATGCATTTGTTGATTCAGATTAGCAACTTAAAATAACCGGGAAAAAGAAATATACAAAATACAGATGAATTTAAGGACGTTTACAAAGAAAAATAAACTTGCATGGTACATTACTTCAAGATTGCTTTAAATGTTAATGATTTGACATTCTAGATTTAGTGGGCTTAGGTTGCATTCTTTTTTATGAAATTTATTTGACAGCGTTTCACATACGCTTTATTTTGTGTCCCTATATTCAGTAATATGTACTTTAATTATGTGGAATCCACCATGTTAATACACTAAAATGTGCTGGGCCATTCCCTCCTTGGACCAAATAGGGGTAAAGATAAAACAGTTGGAAGAAATCACAAAGTCCAATTTGTTTTTTATTAATGGGTTTTCAGAAAATATTTGACACACATATCTGTTACCTTACATATTGATTATATTTAAATTTAGTAATTTTTTCTTTGTCTTTTGTTACCGAGGGTTGTATGGTAGACACTGGTGTTTAAAAGGTTCTCATAATCAGTTGTCACTCTATGTCTGTCTTAAAAGGTTCTTTTTGGTACTCTTAAGGCAATCTCTGAAAGTTTTGTTTTTATGTAAGGGAAGAAAATGAGAGACAGTTTAATGGAAAGAATAGGCTTTGAAGATCTGAATTCAGATTCCTATTTTCCTCTTAACTGTGTGTGAGACTTGGGACAAGTTATTTTAGTCTTTATGAACTTTTGTTTCTTTATATGTAAAATGGTGATACTAACTGCTTTCTGCTTGAGATTTTTTTTGTTACTTTTAAGACAGAATATGAAAAGCTCCTATCCCTTGATACATACTAGTCTCTTAATAAATGTTATTTTAAATTCAGATTTTAAAGTTCTTAGGCAACATTTTTTGACAGAAAAATTACAGCCTGGGAATACTGCTTTTTAATTAAAAAGAAGAAACTTGGAAGAATTTAGATTCTGTTTTTTGGCGGGGGTGGGGGGGTAGTGGAGATTGAATTCTGGGGCACTTGACCACAGAGCCACATCCCCAGCCCTATTTTGTATTTTATTTAGAAACGGTCTCACTGAGTTGCTTAGCGCCTCTGCTGAAGCTGACTTTGAACTCGCCATCCTCTTGAGCTACTGGGCTTACAGGCATGTGCCAACAAGCCCAGTGAATTTAGATTCATTAGTAGAATTTTGGAATTCAAAGATCATCTTTCACTGAAATATTTTTGGCTTCCATAAACTTTATACATGCTTCTCTTGCACTTATCAAAATATACCATAATAATGTATTTACATGATTGCATTAGTCTTTGTGTCTGAATGACTGCTATGTTTTGGTTATGCAGAAGTTGAGTGAATGAACTCAGCTAGTAGTTGCTAGAGCCAGGACTCTATTCCCTTTCCACTGTGCCTTAATGTATATTGAACAAGGTTTGGATAAATCTGTTCAAAATCTTAAATGTTCTATGTACTAAGAAATAGTGTTTCTTGTATAGGAACCTGGTAATACAGTTTGGGCTGTTTTGCAAGGTAACAGAGTTAATGAATGTTGAAATTTGGTGGTTTAGAGATTCTCCACATTGCAAGTATCTATGTTTGTAGCTAAAGCTAATAAGCCCACCATTTGTATCCAACTTATTTACTCTTTCATGGCTTCAACTTTGTTTCCTCTGAATTTTGTGGCTGAAAGTGGAAGGAAGATAAGTATATGGAAAACAAGAATAATAGAAAGAATGGTGAGGAGAAAGTGAGGTGTAGAAATAAAACCCACGGCTATAATAATGATCAGTGAGGATCAAGAATAAAAGTGTTTTGGAATGGAAAGAAAGTTCAGGGAGCACAGGAGAGACAGCTTTAAGGTGCATATATTGTCTTAGTAGTTATCTTGGGGTTACATATATTTTGGACATTTTTTTCAACTCTTTTGAACCCTTTAAAGACCAAAATCTATTTATTGTTCCAGTTCTGTATTAAGTTTTTATACTTTTCACTTGACTTATTTCCATAGTCTAACTTTCATAACATAAATATTTGCCTATAAGCTCCCTACTTGTATAGTTATAAATTTGTAACTAATTTTTCTATTGTTTCTGCTGAAAGTTGCCAACTTTCTTTTGAGTTGTACTTTAACATTTAAAGAATTTTTTAAAAAATATTTTATTATGGAAAATTTTAAACATATGAAGAAGTAGCATTACATAATGATTCACCTATATACCTATCACACAACTGTAATAATTACAAGCTAATGGTATGGGGCTGGGGGTATAGCCCAGTGATGGAGCACTTGCCTAGCATGCCCTGGTTTGATCACCAGCACTGCAAAAAATAAAAATGAATAAATAAAAATAAACAAGCTAATGTTCAATCTTGTCTTACCCTTCACCCTTTGTTTGTTTTTTGGTACTGGGAATTGAACACAGGAATGTTTAACCACTGAGCCACATCCCTAGCCCTTTTTTTTATATTTTATTTAGACAGATTCTCGCTGATTTGCTTAGGGCCTCATGGAGTTGGCTGAGGCTGGCTTTGAACTCAGTCCTCCTGCCATAACCTCCCCGGCCACTAGGATTACAGGTGTATGCCACTGCACCCAGACCTTCACCCTGTTTTTAAGAAAGTCCTGGGTCTCATCAGTCCATTAATATATGGTTTAAAATTTTTTCTAAAATATTTAGGGAAATTGCTTATCACATCTAAAGTAGCCATTAACAATTTTTAATGATGACATAATTATTAATAATTTTAAAAGTCAGTTATTCAGTTTTCAGATTTCCTAGTTGTGTATCATATGCCACACATGTGTACATATATAGTTTGTCATAATTAGTTGCAGTTGGTTGATACATCTCTTAGGCCTATTTGAAAACCTCCTACCTATATTTTCTTTCTTGTTGAAGAAAAACTTTACTTTTTATGCATTAAATGGTATGTATGTATAATACTTTGCTTCATCATCTGAATCCATAAATTTTGATATGACTTTAACAATGTACTCAGTGATTGCTAGATCTCAACTTAGGAATGACTGAAAGAAAGGTGGAAATAAGCAATTAGTTCCTATTTTTATTTCTAATAAAATTTCTAATAAAATTTTTATTTCTAATAAATTGTCATTTTCAGAAATTACCATCTTAATAAAAGGAACAGATACTTAACTGCTTCTTAAGTAAAGCATTTTATTTACTTACCTAGTGTTTTTTGAGCATCAGTTTATATGCATGTCAGGAGTTATAATTTTAATCTGCATGACAACATTCTGAGTGGGTACTGTTTTTATTTGCATTTTTGAATGATGAAATGGAGACTTGGGTTAATCTATGTGCTCAGGGTCACATTGATATTAAGTAGCAGGAACAGAATTAAAACACTGAATATAAGGTCTTGATTTTTAGAGGTTGTGCTATATTATCTCTCTAAATCTGAATTAAAAGTGTTAAATTTTGCTTATGGGAGTAAACCCAATTTTATATGAAGTCATTCACTGGCTCCCCTCCTAGCAGGGGTGGGTATCTTTGGATCAGTGGAAATTTCCCCAAAGATTGGATTATTATAGATTGCGTAATGGACTGACTAACAGTCAATAGTTAGGGAGGGAACATGATGTAGAAAAAGAAGGGCCAAATAAAAAAAATGTGTTTGGGGCTGCTGATTTTTATTATATTGCAAATTTTCTGCTTGTCATATTTGTTGTAGTCTTTTTGACTTAGTGTACAATTAAGTCATAAAGTCCGGTGTTGGACGTAAAATGTTGGGTCATTTAACAATTTGTAAATGAATTTAAGCTTTGAGTGACAGGGAACGAATTCCTTTTCTCCCTTCTGTGCATGGGCATGTACACACACACACATACACTTTTTACCTGAACAATTTGATAGTAAGTTGCCTATGTTGTTCTTTTTTATCCCTAAATACTTTAGTGTATATTTCCTAAGATGTTTTGTAATATTACAGTTAAACTTTAGTAAATCTGAATCTGTGTTCTGATTTTTGTCATTTGACCCAATAGAGTTGATTATAGCAGTTTTTCCCCTTCTGGAACAGGATCATCTAGGATTCGATACTGCATTTGGTTGGTATATCTCTTTAGTCTTCTTTAATCTGGAACATTCCCATAGCTGTCTGCATCTTTTGTGAAGTTGACATTTTGGGGTATACAGTCTGCTTTGCTCTTCTTTTTAACTAAAGAACATTTCTTATTTTGAATTTGATATTTCCTCTTGATTAATCAAGTTTCAAATTATGCATCCCTGGGCAGAAAAATTGTGTAAATGATGGTATGTCCCCAGGGTATCAGACCTGGAAATGGATGGTGTCCATCTGCCCTTCATAGTATGACTTCTTGGGCCATACTGTGTTGGATATATGTTTTGTTTAACATGTTTGCTGTGACATTTTAAGACTATGTGTATGTCCCATTCATCAAAATTTCCTTCTGAATGTAACATCTGCTAATGATTCTTGCCTGAGACATTCTTTACTGATAGTTTAAAAATGCTTTTCCAACTAGCTGTTTCACTAGTGGATACTCAGCATTCAATAAGAGCCTTCCCTCCTACTCCATTGATGTATTTATTGATATGAACTTAGGGACTCTTGGTTTTCTCAGTGTTTTATAATTCATTACCATTCAGATCTTTCTTGCTTTCTCCCACTTCACATTTGTACGTCTTGCCTTCCACATTTGAGAAGCCTGGTTCCCAACACCATCAAAAACATTTACTTATTTGCTCATTCCTATGATATAATCTAGAGTAGTTTTAGCATTACTTCATCCATATTACTATCCAAAAACATGAGACAAAAAACCCCCAAATCTACTAAATGAGTAAAGAATTGTTCTCATTCCCCCCCACTCCATGAGAACTAAGGGTATATAAATTGAATAGTGGGTTTATAAGTTACTTGGATTTTTCTTTTTCCTCTTCAGTGGGTTATGGTATTCATTTGGAGTATGATTGAATTAGTTTTAGGTATTTTCCTCCCTTCCCAACCTTGTTGATTTAATATTATTTTAAAGTATGTAGATTGTTAACATACTTCCCAAGTTTAAAACTCTATAATAAAAGCTAATTAACTCAGTTGTACAGAGGGCTTGCCTTGGGTGTGTGAGGTACAAAACAAACAAAAAACCCAACATAAGATGTATTCCAGGACTGGTCATAGTGTCATGCACGTATGATCCCAGCTTTTGGTACTTTGTGGGGTGGCGGGGCTTTGAGGTAGGAGGATTGCAAGTTTGAGGCCAGCCTCAGCAATTTAGCAAGGCCTTAAGCAACTTGGCTAGACCCTGTCTGAAATTAAAAAGGACCAAGAATGTAGCTCAGTTGTAAAGCACCCCTGAGTTCAATTACCAGTACCCTGTACCCTCCAGGATTTACTCCATGAAATATCATTAAGTAAATGAGTCCTTACTGTCCATTACCTCTTAAAAGTAACCCACTTCATTGTTTTCTGTACTATTCTTTTTGTGTTTTATTTTATAACTATAAGAAGTTATGTGTATATTTTATTTCCCTTTTTTGACAAATATACTATATATGTTCTTTTGTATTTTGTAAAGACTTTAAGTCTTTTGCTATTTTAAGGCTTTCAGTCAGGTACCTTAGTTAGGTTTACTTGATGATTTTTGAACCTACTTTAAGCTGAATGGGAATATTTTTGGCTTATGCCATCCATGAAAGAAGCAAGTAACCAAATGTCAGGGAAGGCAAGGATGTGATTAGGCCTCAGTCAGTTGGAACTAGGTGTTAAATGCCTTCACTATTCTATTTACTTCTTGGTCCTAATTTGCCTTTGTTACAAGTCTTTATTTTGTTGCAGTGCTTGTACTTTCTGAGGCAGTGAATATGGTTGTCAGAAGCATTTTGAGTTTTATCTACCACATTTTCATTTCTAGTAAAAACAGTAATCCCAGGAGAGATTCTTTATTTCAACTTGAATCAGGTGGTTTCTTTTCAAATAATCCATTGTGCTTTTTAGGGGAATCAAGGTAGGATCAGCAATGCATATACATACTCAGGGGAGCATCATTTATGATGAAAATATTTGTACTCTAGAGACCCATTTATATATGCAGTGTACATGCTCCTAAAACATAAAAAGGTGTATGTAATAGCTCATTTATCAAAAAGTCATTTTCCTGGAAATAAAACAATATTAAATTATTGGTATATGGAGTTAGTGCCTGATTTTCAGTCTGATCTGTTCTTAGAATTGTGCTTTGACAATGAATCTTCCATTGTTCTTCACATTTGAAGTCATGATGTTTATATATCTTTTCAGGTAGCAGTGCAGTTTGTGATGCCCTTCCTGTTGCCAAGTTATGTTTCTAATTGTTTTTGCTTTCTTTTACTGCTTCCTTGAAAGTACCACGTTTTAGCATTTTAGCATGCAACATAATATTCTCTATTCAGAGTCTTGGCACCTTCAAAATTATGGCATGTATATCTTTTGTGAGACATGAGTGAACAAAATAATAGAAGAGTTGACTGAGTGGGTATAGCTCTACATGGTAAGGGAGATTAGAGATCGAGTGTAGTTAAACTGAGGAAAGCACAGAATGAACAACTGGACTCTTGTATTAACTAACAATTGTAATGACTGAACTCTTCAGTGCCAAAATAAATTTACAATATTCTGAGATAGTGCTCTAACCAAGCAGCATCAAATGAGGTATGTGGGTATATACCTAGAAAAAATAATGTTAAAATGATATTCTTTCCTTTATAGTAAATTGGTAGAAAACTTTTCATTCTTTTCTGTGTGTCATAAGGAGTGGTTCCCCCCACTTTTTTTTTTTTTTTGGGTAAGGGTAAAGAACATATATTACTTTTTTGTTAATTAGAAAAAAGGAAGCTATAGAATAAATTTATATTTCAGATACCTGGAATATAGCATGAAAAGAACATCAAGGAGAGATGTAGGTTCTGTTGTGATTTTTGTTTCCTTACTGTGTTCTAAGGCTTCACTTACTCTGTACAGTTAACACCTTTACTCTTGGTTATGAAGTTCAAACAAGATAATGGGTAGTAAAGTGTTTTTAAACCATTAAGTGCTACAAAGTTCAAGTGTGACATTTTATATAAATCTTTTTTATTATAAATCCAGTGGAGCCATCATGATCTGGCTAATTTTTGATGATGCTTTGTGTATTCTAAAAGATTTTTAGGTCTGTTGATACCACTGAAAATTTAAGGGCTCCCTTCTCTCTGAAAGACAGTATTAAAATAATAGGCAGTTGTTGATTGTCCATAGTAGTAGAAATCTCAGAAATTCCTCATGGGATTTAATGGTGATATCTTTTTTAATCTGTAAGAACATTTCTTTATGCTTGCCGCAAGAACTCAGTTTCTGCTACATGGTTCTAAAAGAATTTTTATGATTGACATATTGAATTCTTATTTTAGAGTGGTATGTTTTTGTTAAAAGAGAGTTCTTGAAGAATTTTAAACTACTACTTGTCAAAATAAATTTTTGTGATCATTAAAAATCCCATATTTGAAAAATAATATAGGAAAATAAAATGTCAATTAAAAATAACAGGCTGGGGATGTATAGCTCAGTAGTAAAGCACTTGCTTAGCATGTTCCAATTCCTGGTTTGATCCAAGCACCACAAAATAAGAAAGAAAACAGCATATTTCTGAGTTGTAAAGTCATGTTTGGTGTAAACTCTTCTTAAATTCTTCTTTATTATGTGTATATACATACATCAAACTAGAAGAAACTCTACCAGAATTATTAGTTTTCTCTGGGTGATGCTTTTATTTATTTATTTTTGAAAGGGAGTCTTTCTGTATTGCCCAGGCTGGCTTCAAACTCCTGGGCTCACTATGTACCTGCCTTAGTCTCCTATGTAGCTGGCACTACAGGCAGATGCCACTGTGATAAGCTTTGGTTTTTATTGAAAGATTTTGTTACTTTTTATTTTCTATAATAAGCATATGTAATATTATAGGAATAAAAGTTTTAAAAGATTAATACTGTTTAATTGCAGTTGTTTGCAAAGGACTTAATCAGTAGCTTAGATCTCAACTTGGTTTTTCCACATTAGTTTAATGATTTTTTAAGTTGGCTATCTTATCTATAAATTCCTCTGGGTGAACAAACCTCTTTAGGACTAGACCTCCTGGAGTTAAATGTCTGTCTTAGTTTGGTTGTTTTCCAGGTGTTAATGACAAATATATTGTCTTTGGTTCCTGTTTCTTGTCACATTGTTTTCAGATTTTATCAGTATCATCCTTAAAAGGCAGAGGAGTTTTTTCTTTGTCGTGGCATGGCCTAATTCTTAATCAGGTTTCTACAGAATAGTTTGTAAATATAAAAGACTGTTAATTAATTCTCTAAATGTATAACTTTTATCATCTAGAAAGTACATAGATAGGTTTTTGCTTTTAAGGAACAAAAAGTATAGTTATATCCAACTGGTATTTGTTCTATTTGTTCATGATTACACATAGTAATTAGATGACTATAATTGATATCTGTGCCATTTGTGTTTTATTTTGGAGGAGAAACAATATTTAGAAGGGCTTGTGGTCTTGAAGTTCTAAGAGGAGTCTTCAGGTGTAGAAAATTGTGCAAAAAATGAGTAACTAGATGACAGACTGCTTTCCTAAGCAGTCATTGTTTTTAAGGATTGAGACAAAATTGTTCTTAGAAGTAATTTTATTATCTAGAAGGTAGACACAGTTTCATATGATTTGGATTGCTTAAAAACACACCTGGATTTTGTTAGTGAAAGATTGTTTATAGTGAATTTGGGTATCAGTGTTCAATAAGCTTTGTCTGCTTATATCTGGTGAATTTGAAGCTTATGTGATTTTTGTCTTATTTTAGTGTTTTACTCTAACTTGAAAATAACTAATCTAAATAATGAGGACTTTGGAGGCGATAGTTCAGATAGTTTAACAAATATTTAAGGGTCTTGTGAGTAGAAATGGGGTTTATATGCTTGGGAGGTAAGTCTTAACAATGAACATACAGTTTTAGTTGATACTAGATTGTTGGAAGAGATCATGCATATGAGTACAAAAATACTACATAGTAAAAGCTATGAGTCAAAAAATGGTAGAAGCAATAATTGAGAAAGGTTGAAAGACTCACTTGGCATTGGTGGTCAGCGAAAGTTTAAATGGATACCGACCTTGAAGGATGGGTAAAGTCAAATCAGTATCAGGGTAAGGTTATGCTGTTTGTTTTGATAGGGATATGGGAAAAGAATAGGGCAAAGGTCTAAATGTAGTAAGTATCTGGTAAAATTAAGAAGATAGAGATTGATAAGATTGGTTGGACCTTAAACAAAGCTGTGAATGAGAAAGAAAAACTCTTGGGTTTTTGAACAAGAGCTATGTGGTAAAAATGTCCTGTTGCAAAGATTAAATGTGTTGGCAGCTTGTAACATGGTTGGAAGGGAGAATTTTCCAGATGAGTTAAGCATTTTACTGACATTGTGTATAAAGTACATAATGGTAGTTTACTTACTTAACATTGTGTATAAAGAAAAAGGTACATATATAGTAATGAGTGAAATAGTAGCTTAAACCTTAAAGCAGTGACCAGTAAATAGGATCCACAGTATGGATTCCCATTGGTAGACATAGATGCCTCAAGACTTCACAGTGCACTTTGGGTATACAAGTACAGAATTGATGGATAGCCCAGGTGTAATGCATGCTTTAAATTAAACAGCAACAACAAACAAGAAACTGGAAGAGGGAAGGCAAGGTATGTGGCTGCTGACCTTGGTCCTGAATAACTAAAGTACTTTTTCTCTCAGAAGTAGTAGTAGTATACCACTTCTTTTCTTTTTTTTTTCCCCTCTCCCTGGGTACCGGGGATTGAACTCAGGGGTACTCGACCATTGAGCCACATCCCCAGTCCTGTTCTGTATTTTGTTTAGAGAAAGGGTCTCATTGTGTTACTTAGCACCTCGCTTTTGCTGAGGCTAACTTTGAACTGAGTATCCTCCTGCCTCAGCCTCCTGAGCCTCTGGGATTACAGGCCTGCGCCACTGTGTCTGGCCAGTAGTATAGTACTTCTAATGGGCTGGTCAGCAACCAGTTTTAACTAATACATGCTGGGGATTGCAGTATTGTCTTGCTCACATCTGTTAGCCAATTAAAGAGCATGGATTATGGGTTAAATTATCTTGAATGCATATGTGGACATAGGCACTTATCTGTGTTCTTAACTTCTCTGCATCTTAGTGTCTGCTGTAGAACTGTACATATTTTAGGGCGTATAAGAACTGACAATCTACATAATGTGCTTAGAACTGTAACTGACACATGGACAATGCTCTATAAAGTTTATCATTGTTATTACTAATATATCTAAACTCTCACTATTGAGGGAATTCAAGAGAAGGGTGACTGGTTTTGTTACATATTATTTGGTATGTTATAACCAGTTTCATGCTATTGCATCTGCTTTGTTAGACTCTAGACAAGTTACTGACATCAAAGTTTTACCACAAGACACTGTTTAATAGCAGTTTAATTGCTGTGTAGAATTTTATTAGATGTGAAAGCTGGTTCCAAGGAGGAATGTGTCTTACAGAAATGGGTCTTATAAAAGTTTAAGGTTACAGTTGTTACTTTCATTGTTTATATGTATGATTCATACATATTAAGCATGTGTACATTTCTAAGTATTTTAATGCCTTCATCTTCTTTTTTCAGCATTAAAGCATGAAATAAATACTTTGTGTTTTTCAAGATTATTTAAAAGAACCTGTAAATACAGCACCCAGGAAACAGTGCAACACATACAGGAACTCTGGCTTGAGGTTTGGGGTTTGTGTTCTGGATTTAGGAAAGAAGAAAAGAGAAGGTTTCAGGGGAAATTTTTAAATCCTTGTAAGCCCGTACTCTAAAAATATATGAAATGCAGAATGGTTTCATGGCTTTATTTCAAAATGTTTTACACTGGCTGTAGAACCCACTTCATGAAGTAGTTTGAGTTAAAATGATCTAATATTTGTGTTTTAACTTTCAGCTTTGTGTATTTCTTGGAAAATTTCGCACCACTTGTGAATTCCTTGAGCCTGGGCATTGCAAACCCACTTCTGTTGGGCCCATCTCCTTTGCACTTTGCTCAGATTAAGACTCAGTTGGCGCTTCAGCAGCTGAATGCCGTTGCCTCACATGGTTCAACACCACCTTACACTTTATTAAATCAGGCATTCTTGAAAGTAGCCATGTCGAGACCCAGGTTTAATCCTCGAGGAAACTTTCCACTTCAAAGGCCACGAGCACCTAACCCTTCTGGGATGAGGCCTCCAGGACCATTTATGAGGCCTGGATCTATGGGTCTTCCAAGATTTTACCCAGCAGGGAGAGCCCGTGGAATCCCACACAGATTTGCTGGCCATGAATCTTATCAGAACATGGGACCACAGAGAATGAGTGTTCAGGTAACTCAACACCGAACTGATCCAAGATTGACCAAAGAAAAGTTGGATTTTCATGAAGCACAACAAAAGAAGGGGAAGCCTCATGGTAGCCGGTGGGATGATGAGCCTCATATATCTGCATCAGTGGGAGTGAAACAAAGTTCTATCACACAGGTTACAGAGCAGAGTCCTAAAGTACAGAGCCGCTATACAAAAGAGAGTGCCTCAAGTATCTTAGCAAGTTTTGGATTGTCTAATGAAGACTTAGAAGAACTTAGTCGCTATCCTGATGAACAGCTAACTCCTGAAAATATGCCATTAATTTTGAGGGATATAAGAATGAGAAAAATGGGGCGCCGATTACCTAATTTACCTTCTCAGAACAGAAATAAAGAAGTACTTGGTAGTGAAGCAGTTTCAAGTAATGTGATTGATTATGGGCATGCAAGCAAATACGGCTACACAGAAGATCCACTTGAAGTACGTATTTATGATCCTGAAATTCCAACTGATGAGGTCAAGAATGAATTTCGGTCACAGCAGAGCATTTCTGCTTCTGTTCCTACTCCAAATATGATATGTAATACTATGTTTCCTGTTGAAGATGTGTTTCGCCAGATGGACTTCCCCAATGAGTCCTCAAATAATCAGTCTTTTTTCCCAGTTGAAAGTGGAACCAAGATGTCAGGCTTACACATTTCAGGACAGTCAGTCCTTGAACCTGTAAAATCCATCAGCCAATCCATTAGCCAAACAGTTAGCCAGACAATGAGTCAGTCTCTGATTCCTCCATCTATGAACCAGCAACCTTTTTCATCTGAATTAATTTCAGCTGTAAGCCAGCAAGAGCGGATCCCACATAAACCTGTGATTAATTCATCTAATGTACATGTTGGATCAAGAGGAAGTAAAAAGAATTACCAATCAGAGACTGACATTCCCATTCAGTCTCCCTTTGGGATTGTGAAAGCATCATGGCTACCAAAGTTTTCACATGCTGATGTCCAGAAGATGAAGAGACTTCCAACTCCTTCTATGATGAATGATTATTATGCAGCATCTCCAAGAATATTTCCACATTTGTGTTCTCTGTGTAACGTAGAATGTAGTCATTTGAAGGTGAGTGTTTTTAAAGATCACTGTATAATGATGCTCAGCACCCAAGTTTTCTCTAAATTCTGATAATGTGTGCTGATGTTAATAGGCATGAAGGAAATTACGGAAACTGATTTTGATTGGAAAAATCAGTGCTTTTAGTTGTAATCTTAAGTAGTGCTGGCCTTAGTTACTGAATTGAATGTTCTTCATACCTGTGACTGGGCATACCACATAGTTTGTCCATTTATTTTGAACTTTTAGTCATCCCATTTATACAACAAAATTTATATAAACTGTGTACTTATAACATGATGTCACACGAATTATGTTTAAATAAGATTTATTAGCATAAAATATAAAAACTTGGTATATCCATTTGTGCTGCATACTTTGATGAGACAGTATAACTTTGCACATACCTGTGTTGGGCTAAAAACATTTACTATTGATTTAAACGGATTCTGATTTTTACATGGACCAGTGACGATTTATTTATTTATTTATTTTTAGTATTGAGAGGGGCTTCAAAAAATAATGTAGTAGCAAAATGAGTCAAGATGCATTTATTATGGGACCAGTTGGGGGCTCAGAAGATAGAGTAAAATGTAGAAATATGGAGAGAAAAATGTTTCTAAAATAAGCTTCAGGTAACTTTAGTGGTTAATATAGTTAGAAGGAAGTATTTTGCAGAGATGGTGAAGAGTAGTGTCATGTAGAGGGTCCTGTAGACTACATTATTTGATAGTAATCGTTGGTAGACTTGAGCAGGAATTTCCAAGTAAGTTTTATTACATGTTTAGAAGTACTGTTTTTTTTTGTTTACTAATGTAATTTGTAGATTTAGATGGCAAATGCCAGTAAATGTTTCCCATAGGAAGAAACTGGTTCAAGGTCTTAGCTTTAAATTGGTGTGTACTTTGAGAGGGTTAAAAATCTGAAGGTGTTAATTATCTTGTGTTTTCTCCTTCTTTTGATGCCCTTTTTTGCTCATTTATCCACTCAACAATCTGATACCTAGATCTGTTGTTCTTGTCTGAAGGTTCACTTCAGCAAAACAAACCAACATTTTGGGCTGGGAGTGTAGCTCAGTGGTGGAGCATTTGCTCATCATGCACAAGGCCTTTAGTTCAATCCCAGTATCCAGGAGGAGAAAAAAATGAAAAACCAACATTCTATCCATGTTAACCAGAATTATTGAACTCTAATAAAATAGTAAATTGTTGTCAGACTCCATCAAAAGTGATAACAGTCTTTACGTTGAAAAACCTCAGAATAATTCACAATGCTTTGTTTAATTTATCAGTGGCCCTGGCCTGCCTAAGTACTGAATTGAGTGTTAGAAGCTCTCTGTATTGCTGTATCTGGGCATACCGCATAATTTTTCCATTTGATTTGAAATTTTAATTAGTAATGTTGGATTGAAGAAAATATATCTTCACATAAAGAAATTGAAGTTTTAAATTTTGTTATGTAGAGTAGAAAAGGTATATACTTTTTCAATATATATTTATTGATACCAGTTTTATACATTATTCTATATTAGGTGCTGGGGCAGAAATGAGCAATATTAAATTTTGATGTTTTAAACAGTTCATACAGTTGCACTGAGGAGAAAAATTAGGCATCCAAACAAAAAAAGGTTTCATGATTCATTTAACTTGTTTTTGTATGATGGAGGGGAAAGATACTTAATATTTCTATCTTGAGTTCAGATTTGTCTCAGTCAGGCCAGCATTGTCATTGACCAATACCTATTGTGTGTCTAACAGTATGTAATTAAAAAGTATAAAATACACTTCTTGGCATCAAAAGACTTTTTTGAAGACTAATGGACTCACAGTTACTAAATGCACTTAGTCTGTCTGTATTAGAATGACTTGAGAATGAGGACTTCATGGAGTAGTTCAAAGATGGGTCTGGAATGATGAGTAGGCTTGAGATACATCTGTCTGAAAGGGAGGAGAGATGATATTCCAGATGGGATCAACAACATGTGGAGAGGCAAAGGTCTGAGAGAAGACTACATTGATTGTGTTGTAGTAGGTGGCAATTGGGAAAGTGATGAACACCTAGAAATAAGTAGAAAGGGCCTCGAAAAGCTAGCCTGTGGAGTTTAGATTTGAGTTTAGCATTAGGAAGCTAGTTAAGTTTCTCAATATGTGAATTGACATGTTGGAAGTGTTTTAGGGAGATCTGATTGAAGTGAGCAGGTGAATGGAAACAAAGAGGTGGGAATGAGGGGTAGGACATGTATTTGGAGGGTTCCCTTGTTATTCAGTTGTGAAATGGTAGAAGCCTGGGTTTAAAAGATAAAAATTTAAGAGGAGAGAAAATCACTTAGTGATCATTAGAGTTTATAGAGTGCCTTTTAAAGGAAAAAACACAACTCTTTCAACAGCACAACAAATTGAAGCTCATCTAAATAGTGAATTCCACATCTGAATGGCCAAATGATAGTATGCGAACATGAATTTAGGTGATGAAACTACCTCTCTTGTTTCTCTGATGTATTTTACTGCCTCATAAATGTGCATATATATGACATTATAAATATATAGCCAATAAATGTGAATTACCAACTGCAAGCTTTTTCCTGCTGAGTAAATCTGACAATACTTTCCTCCCCATCCTTGAGTTTTTTAAACTATAGCCTGAAGCTGTACTTTGAGAATGCAACAGTAGATTGTGAAATGTTTTCTTTTTAAATTATGGGTTGGGTTTAAGAGGGGCTTTCCTTGGTTTAGAAATTTGTCTTTCTGACTGAAATAATTTGGTTCAAGAAAGTATTGATCAACCTATGAATTTTTCAAGGTAGTTGGAGGTTAGAGAGCAAGTGTTGATAAGGGTCTGTATTTTACAGTTCCATTCTGATCCTGCCCAGTCTACAGTCCTTGCAGCATTTTCTGCTTTGGTAGGTATTATCCCTTTTTCCCTGGAGAGGCAGTGTTGCTTTTGAACCAGTTATCTGATCTGGGTATTATTACTAGGGAATCTAGAAACTGGGGTGACATATAGGTATATTTACTGAACTTTAAGCAAGTAATATCAGTGGATGAAATAAGCCTGTTAAAACAGCAGTGTGTGTGTATGTGTGCGTATTGAAGAGCACATGTCTTAAATAGGGCAGCTGTCACCTTCAGCTGATAGTTGCTACAAGAATATGTATTTCAGTATTAATATTTCTTCAAGAAAAGCTGGAAATTGGATTTGGGAATGAAAATCTCTGAATTTATAAGTGTTGGTAAATTATTCAAATAAAATACTTTGTGGTCCAAATAAACCAAGCCAAATTCTGTGACTGCCAGTGTGTCTGTTTGGTGTAAACAATGTCCAGTTAATATCAAAGATGTGGGTTTAGTGTTGTACTAGAGAATCTTAACTGCTAATCTCTTTTAGCTTTCTGTTTGTATTACTGAGGAGGATATGCAAACATTTCTTTTTTGCAGCCCACAATCAAGCCTTGGGGCTTAATGAAACAGTTCAGATTTTGTCATAACTTGTTGCTGAGTATTTCAGATTATTTCTTGCCAAGGCAGAATCCAAAATTAGTGTCAAATTTCATTTTAACTATGGAAAACCTCTAGCTTGTCTTTTGGGAATGACCTAAACTAAAATGTTTTTGAAATGGAAACAAGATTTTCCTCAAGGGAAGTTGTAAAATACAAAATGTTTATTAAGTTTTTTTTTTTTTTTTTTTTTTTGCCTTTCCAAATGCTGGAAGAACAATAAACATTGAGTAATATACCTGTTGCTTTTAACTGTTTCACTTTGGAGACTGTATCTTTAAAAACTGTATTGGTTTTTGTTTTTGTTTTAAAATCAGATGTATCTTCCAGGAGCTATTTGTGGTTATAGATTGTAATTATGGGCAGATTTATTTGTAAATGACATAATGTATAAGAAAGGATTTTGTTAATTGTAAAGCTCAATATGTAAGGGATATTGTGTCTTTAAAATGCTGTCACTTTCCTTTAAATCTTGAAAATAAATTAGATTTGATCAGTAGCAGTTTTTCATATTTTCACTAATCTTATTTCCCTATATAGTGAATACCTTGTTTGGAATGGTACTGGCCTATGAGGTAGTAGTATTTGGTTGTTGATGATGTTAGCATGAGGTATAAATCATTGAGCTACTATAATTTGAAGATGTTGTTTCATAGATAACCACTTGCACCTTATTTATAGTTTTTGGTGTTCTCTGAAATGTTTTTTATACTTTAAATAAGTTATTTTATGATTTGTGCTTTTATTTTCTCCAAGTTTAAATACATATTGATTTCAAAATGAGCATCCATGGGTATAATTAAAAAAAGGTTTTTTTTTATACTAAAACATTTTTAAATGGGATCAGTGAGGCATGGTGTTTTAAGTGCGTTTGGACACCTTTAATTTTGTTTGTGAATATTATTGAGTGGCCAAATGCTATTTATAGTTAGATTTATTTTAAAATCCTTTGTCATTTAAAAAATAAATTTAATTCATTGGTCAACACAAGGAATATTCTAATTTCAGCACTTTTTTCCTTTTACAATAGGATTGGATTCAGCATCAAAACACATCTACTCATATTGAGAGCTGTCGACAGTTGCGTCAACAGTAAGAACATTTTTCTCTTTTATAGGTGGTGAATTTGCAAGAATATTTATGTTCAGACATGACTGTTAAATACTTTTAGTATGATACTTTGTAAAACAAAAAGTTGAAAGACTATTGCCTATTAAAATTTTATAGCAGTATATTTAATATTTTTCTAAAAGGAGAGAATTCAGTATTATCCTTTCCTCTGACTCAATGCCTTCCTAACTTAATTCCCATTAGGTTGATTTTTTTTTTTTTCTTTTCTTTTCTTTTCTTTTCTACTTTGCTGGCTTGCCTTCCCTGAATGGTTTATTTCAGGGCAAATATCATTCCCTTCTATTATCTCCCCCCTTTCTCAAGGGTTAAGTAAATAAAAACTAACCCAAGCCATATTATCAGTATTTAATTTCCAGTTCCTTAATCTCTCTGATTCAGAACATGTTTTTCCAAATAAATCTTAAGTAAGGAATGAACATTAGTTCCATTCTACTTTTTCCTTCTTTAAGGCAATGCACCTCTGAAGATTTTCCTCTACTAGGTATTGAGGTGAAAACTACTATAATAATATTCTCTATGTGCCTTTCCCAATTTTCTTCTTCCTTTTTCTTTTCTTTCCTTCCTTTCTTTCCTTTTTCCCTTTGGAGAGTATTTTTACATTGACTTTTTTTTTTTTAAATACTGGATATTAAACCCAATGTTGCTTTACCACTGAGCTATAACCACAGTCCTTTTTATTTATTTATTTTTGAGATAGGATCTTGTTAAGTTTGAGACTGTCCTCATACTTGGAATCCTCTTACCTCAGCAACCCCCACCCCCACCCCTAGTTGCTGGAATTACACCACTATGCCTGGCCAGTGCTGATTTTTTTTTGAAGAGTTCAGGAACATTGTCTTGTGGGATGTTTCACATTCTGTTTCCTGATCATTAAATTTAGGTTGAACAGTTATGCCACAGATTCTTCATAGGTGATGTATTTATTGCATCACATTGGAACATAGATGTTGGTTAGCTTCTTGCTCTTAACCATTATGTTATACTACCTTTATTAGGAGTATCATGCTCTTAAAACATATATATATATATTTTTTTTTTTACTAATTAGGCAGTATATTGGGTGATCCAAACTCTACTTACAGTATATTATGTTTTATCTTTTTTGTTTTGGGCTGTGGAGATGACAGCTTTTGTTTTATTTGGCAAGCTAGTAAAGGTCTAAAACAGTGTTACCTGACTTTTTTTTTTTTTCCTCCTCAGTTGCAGATGACACAATAACTTTATTTGTTTTTATGTGGTACTAAGGATTGAACCCAGTGCCTCACACATGCTAGGCAAGCACTCTACCACTGAGCTACAACCCCAGCCCTATTCCTAACTCTTGAATAATAGTTCTCTAGCTCTCGTGAACCATAAACTGGAGAGTTCTTGAAATTTAATAATAATTTTTATGTATTGTCGACCAGCTTATATTTCAGCATTTGAGAAAACTAAGGATTGCACATATCAAGTAACTGACTTTTAAGTTACATAGCCATTAAGGGACAGCACCTACATTTAAATCTAGTTTTGTTCGATTACAAAGGTTTATAGTCTAAGACTAGAAATTGTCTTCTTGAAAGGTACAGAGTAATGAAGTGTGGGGATAGATAAAACAATTATCTATGTATTGGAAATTATTAACACTAGATTGGATTAAAGTTAACTTTTTGTCCTCATAGTTTCTATCCTCATAGTTTCTCTCATGTTACTGCAAGAAGTAGGGGGCAGAAGCTTTCTCAGAATTCGCTGTCATTTTGCACCTGTGTTTCTTTGATTAGAACCTATCACTGTCTATCTTCTGGGTGAGCTGAGAGACCAAATATTACACTGCTTTTGTTTTTGTAGTGGAAGCAGGCAAGAGGACAGGGAGTTGAGAATTCTTGTTAACTCATTAATAATACCTGAGGTAAATAGCAACAAATAAAAATTACTTTACCTTTTAAAAGTTTTGACCCGACTTTTTTTTTTTTTTTCCTGCTAGGTGACTTACTGAAACAATCTGCTATACCTCTATTTCCTTACCTGGCTTTTGTCTTACTACTGAAATTGTGTTCTTGAATATTAGTGACTTAATTTAATTACTATGTCCAGCTACCTGTTAGTGTCCAGATTCTCTAGAAAAAGTTGAGGGTGAGCTGTTTGCACACACCTGTAATCCCAGCAACTTAGGAGGCCAAGGCAGGAAAGTCACAAGTTTAAGGCCAGCTTGGGCAACTTAGTGAGCCCTGTCTCAAAATAAAATACAAAGGACTGGAGGTATAGCTTAGTGGTAGAGTACCCTGGTTAAATCTCTTAAATCCCCAGTACAACCACAAAAAAGAACGAAAGAAAGAAAAGTTGAGAGTGAAGATGGTTTTTGTGATCTTACTTACTTTTTCTTTCTGTGTGCGTAGATTTTGTTCTCAACCGTCCTATTTTTATGTCCATCCTATGTCAGTCTCATTCTCAAGACTGTAGGTGGCTTTTGCATGTCTCATTTCTAAACATTTCAGTTCTCATCTTATTGCCTAATTTTAGATATTCATGTTTTGAAAACATTCCTTTGTTCTTTTTGCTTTAGAAATGTTTGTGATTCTCTAGTCCTTTTTTTGTGTGTGTACAACCTCATTACTTGATTTCAGGGCCCTTCATAATTTGTCTCTCCCTGAGGTAATTTTTCCAGGTTTCGTCCTTTTTAATTTCTTTTCATCATTCCTATGCTGTAGCTGATGAGTTGGTGGAATAGAACACGTATGTTTTGCCTCCATTTATTCATTTATGTATTGCTAGTATGTGAAATCAAACCTAATCCATACTGTTGGTAGACTTTTTTAAGTGCTGTTCCCAAACCACCTTTCTGTGTATTCTTTCCTGATTCCTTTTTATAGATGTATATCTCCAAGTTGTACCATCTCCAAGTTGTGCCCCTTGGTACAACTTAAGGGACATTGTTCATGTTGTATTCTGTGAGAGTCATGTAGAGTATGATAAGCTTGGTATCCCAGAGAGTTCTGTAAAGTGAATAAAATGTCTTCTCTTTTTTAACCCCCTGAGTTTGTATCTTGTACCTCTTCTGTGCCTCCAAATACTTTTTGCATGTGCTGCCCATTTTACTTAGAGTTTGAGGCCTTTTAATATGGGAAATAGATGTCTCTGGTGTACCTACTAGCACAATACCTTATTTATTGAATTAGACACATAAAATATTTTATTTCTAAGAAATTTTTCAAATTTCAAAATATTAATCACTGTAAACTTAGGTTTTGAACAGTCTTCAGATATTGCAGGTAAAGAATAGTTGAGCCATATAATCTTATTGTAAATGTCTATTAATGTTATTTATTTTCAAAATAGATATCCTGATTGGAATCCAGAGATCCTCCCATCAAGAAGGTAACATTTTTTAATAGTGTTGTTATTGTTAAAACTTGATTTTCAGCTGGGCATGGTGGCGCATGCCTATAATCCCAGTGGCTTGGGAGGCTGAGGCAGGAGGATTGCGAGTTCAGAAGCCAACCTCAGCAACTTAGTGAGGCCCTGAACAATTCAGTGAGACCCTGTCTCTAAATAAAATACCAAAAATGGGTTGGAGATGTGACTCAGTGGTTAAGCACCCATAGATTCAATCCCTATACCAAAAAAAAAAAAAAAAAAACAAAAGTGCCCTTAATTTTCTTCTAAGAGTAAATATTTACTTTTTAGAAAGCTATTTTTTTCCAGGTGCAGTGGTGCATACCTGTTATCCCAGTGACTCAGGAAGATCACAAATTCAGAGCCAACCTCAGTAACTTAATAAGGCTTCAAGCAACTTAGCAAGACCCTGTGTTAAAATAAAAAACAAAAAGAGCTGGGATTGTGGCTCAGTGGTTAAGCTCCCCTGGGTTCAGTCCCTGGTACCAAAAAATAAAAAGCTTTTCTTTTGAATTGTGTCCTACTTTCATCACTTTTCACAGTGGGCAAGTGCAGGAAGCTGTCTGAAACTTCTTTACTTATTCTATGTTAAAAGCAATACATTCCTTTTGTGAATGCCAACTTTCTTTATAGTCTTAAATGAAAATGTTTTATTCTAACTTCATTATAATTTCATGTTTATAATTATAAAAGCTGGAGTGATCCTGTTAAGCTTTGAATACCTACTCAATTTATGTATATATACATTTACAGAAGTCAAAAATATATATGTAGATAGTATACTTTTTCAAGGAAAAATTTTTGAAAATATTTCTGTATGTAAATCATTTCCTAAAGTCTCTACTTAGCTTTATACTTGAAAAACAAAATTGGCAAAAGGGTAAGCCTAAAAAATCGATGACGGCATTCTTCTGTAGACTAGAAAAGAAAGGATTCCAAGCTATTGAAATGATGATCATCTATTCTGATTGATTTCTTCCATACCTACAAGGCTGAATTATAATGATAGGTTTTCTTGTTTTAAGTAAATACCTGTTATGAGTTTGGTATTGGTGATAATTATTTTTTACGGAGGTACTTCTGGCCGAATGTGGTGGTGACCTGAAAGGCTAAGGCAAGAGGATGGCAAGTTGAAGGGCAGCCTCAGCAATTTAGCAAGACCCTTAGCAACTTGAGGCCCTGTTGAGACCCTGTCTCAAAATAAAAAATGAAAAAGACTGGAAGTCCCAGCAACTTGGTAGGCTGAGACAGGAAGACTGCAAGTTTGACATCAGCCTTAATATTCTTGTGAGACCCTAAACAATTAGTGAGACCCTGTCTCTGATTAAACAAATAGGTAGGTAGGTAGATAGGAAGGACTGAGGTAGCTTAGGGGTAGAGTGTTCCTGGGTTCAATACCCAGTACTGTAGAAAAAAGGTACTTCTGTCACTTAATATGATTTTAATTTACATTAAATTGCTGCATCTTGCTTTTTTTTTTTCTTCCTGCTTTGTAGAAATGAGGGCAATAGAAAAGAAAATGAAACTCCAAGAAGACGTTCTCATTCCCCCAGTCCTAGGCGTTCTAGGAGATCAAGCTCAAGTCACAGGTTTCATCGATCTCGAAGCCCAATACGCTACCCATATAGACCAAGAAGTCGAAGTCCAAGAATTTGCCATCGTTTCATTTCTAGATACAGATCTAGATCCAGATCCCGTTCGCCATATCGAATTAGAAATCCATTTAGAGGTAGTCCAAAATGCTATCGATCAGTTAGTCCTGAAAGGACATCAAGGAGATCAGTGAGATCATCAGGTATGCTGATGACCATGAAACAATAAATTACTTATTTTGACTTTTTTAGTTCCTTTTGTTTAGATTTTAAGAAATGAAATGTTCTGTTCTATTAAAATTGTAATATTGCTGTGTGAAATCTGACAGGCATCTCAGAGTCCATTTTTCTGGTAGCTTTGGAAAGAAGAATGGGAGAGTGTTATCTGTTTACCCACAAAACTAAATAAGGATGTGAAAACATAGTTTGCCTTAATAATTGATTTTAGACTTTCATGAATTCATTTAAAACTTAAAAAATTTTTCATGTTTTTACCCTGTTTAGGAATAACTTGGAATAGTTCTTTTCTCATATTCAGTATATTCTAAAAGATTGAATATAAATGGAAATACTTGCACATTTACAAGGCAGCTATTCTCATTGTGGTCCAAGACCCCCTGTGGGTCTATAGAATTTTTTCAAATTTCTGTGAGGTTTTTCCTTTTCCAATTACATATATGTGTGAGGCTGGATTTTCTTTATGCTTTGAACCAAAATGGTGTTTCCAGCATATTGGATGCAGAAACAAATAAGAATTTTAAGTATTTCCCTTTAAGCCCAATATTATAGATTTGGAGAAATGAACGATGTTTACTACTCATATCACTAACTTTTTTTGTTTTTACTTAGAGAATTTTAATTTTTATGAAAATATGTCACTGTTAACATTGGAGTTTACTATTAAATGAATTAGTAAATTGTTTTAAAGTTCTGTTTTCACTTTTAATATGGTAAATACAATACAAACTTTTTGAAGTCCTCAGCTTATGAAGAGATCTGGAGCCAAAAAATTGAGGACCACGTGGAATAAAGGAATTTGATGTAAAAACCTTCTGAGTAAACAATTAAAACTTTAAGAATATTTTTTGGGTGTATATCTTCCATATTGGGCTCTGTGTGATAAATGTTAGCCTTTTCTTCATGATGTCATAAAGTGGTCCTTTAAGTTCTTTTCAATTGAAGTTGTACTTAAATTATTTTTACTAGATAGAAAAAAAGCATTAGAAGATGTGGTACAACGATCTGGACATGGGGCAGAATTTAGTAAACAGAAGCATCTTGAAGCAGTTGATACAGGACACTCTCCAGCACAAAAACCTAAAGTTGTCAGTGGAACAAAGCCAACAGTTAAATCTATAAGCTCTACAAAGGGTGATGCAAATGTAGGAGGACATTCTGCTCGTAAATCAAAGAATCTTGAAGATGACACCTTACCAGAATGTAAACAAGTGTCTGGTAAAGCTGTTTCTCTCCAGCGTAAGGTCAGTAATTCTTCTGTTTATTAGTGAAAGTGTACATATATTTGTTGTTATAACAAAGAGGAAACAAAGTTATCTGAATTTTCTTATTCTCCATTTCCAATAAATGTGAACTTATAACTTTAAGTTATTTTGATATGATTCCATTTTATTGGTTTCTCATATACTCCTGTGAGTATAAAAATCCAATAATTCAAAATCTTATAGCTTAGGAACGTTAGAGATTTGGCATTTGATGTGTCAAAAAATATTGTGATGGCTTGGCAAAATTTTTGGGCTAGTTTCACAAATAGATTGTTGTCTTCAAGTATTTAGGTATACATTGCTCTCACATTTTTCTAAGTACATTGAAGGTTTTTTTTTTTTTGGCATTGGCGAGGCAGACAGGCAAGATACTGGGGATTGTACTCAGGGATGCTTTGCCACTGAGCTGCATCCCCAGCCTTTCGTGTTTTTTATTTTGAGACAGGGTCTTGCTAAGTTGCTGACACTGGCCTTGAACTTGAGTTCTTGCCTCAGCCTTTCAAGTATCAGGATTTCAGGCATGTGCCACTGCACCCAACATATTGAAGATTTTTCAACAACTATTTCTTGCCCCAAAGAGGCTATATTTAAAAGGATAACCTTAGAAAATCAACCATTGTAATTACAGAATTTCAAAGAGATTTTGGAAGAGGTATTGAGTGTGGGGAAATTTTTGAAGAGGCAAACATTTTTAATTTGTAAACTTCATTTTGTTTCAAGACTTGTACAGGGTGGTAATGAACCTTTTTTGAAAATTCTTTTTCCTTTTAGATAATTTTTAATATGAATAGTAAATTTATTATAGTTATTCAGATTGTATATATAATAAGTGAATCTTTTAAAACATTGTACCCACATAAGATAACATTTTTAATTATTAGAACACAGAATGAATAACACTGGAAATTCAACTTTACTACATTGTGGGCCAGTAGGTTCAAATAGAAACATTTTCTTAATAGCTCTGGATCATTCCCTAAGTCTTGTTTGCTACAACATGCTTACACACAGAAAAGAGCACCTATAAATTTATTATCACTGTTGGGTTAAAAATTATAAATCATATTTCTTATCACTTTTCTTTAGCATTTAAAATTTATTTTTAAAGACATTGATAAGACTTGCATTAAATATTTAGAAAAGATCCATTGAAGGACCAAGATTAATAGGATAATATATTATACAGGGAATTGTTATTATGTACTTTGTGACTTACTTGGTTTCTTTTTCTTTTCTTTTACTCCAAAAACAGCTTCGGAAAGAGCAGTCTTTGCATTATGGTTCAGTTCTTCTTTTATCTGAATTACCAGAGGATGGCTGTACTGAAGAAGATATTAGGAAGATATTTCAGCCATTTGGAAAAGTTAGTGATGTCCTGATTGTTCCATATAGAAAGGAGGTGAGTCTTTCAATCTATTTTAAAAATTCATGCAGTTGTTTAGTGATTCTGCAAACTTTTGTTGGGTCTCTCAGCTGCTTGCTCTGTGGTTCATTGAGAGTTACAAATGTTTGGATGTGAATGAACATGTTCCCATGTCTTTGGCAAACTTTTTCTGTAAAGGGCCAGATAATAAATAACCTCAAGCTTTGTGGGCTGGCCTTAGCATTCTAACTACTCTGCCACTGTGGTATAAAAGCAGCTATAGTTAATATGTAAATGAGCAAGCATGGCTGCATTCCCAAAACTTTACAAAAATAGATGGTGTGCCATATTTTATACCAGTGGGACTATATTAAAATAGATGATTTCCTTTGTATGATAAGTATTTTTTGCATGTGGGGGATATTCCTGTAGCTCACCTGATAAAGTTTGGAACTATGAGGAACCCTAGACTAAACCAGAACATTGATATAAGTTAAAATAAGGGACATAGTATTGTTGTCATCTTTATTGCAAAAAGCCTAAAAATGTTCAGCTTTGAGCAAGCTAAACAAGATGCTGGCTTTACACCTGTTCAGTTAACCCTGTCTTCCTGTTTCTTGTTACATGAGCCTACCATGGACTCTGGGGTCCCTCTTCCTATCTTGGTAACAGTATGGAGATTCTATGAGGTTAAATATTCTTTTCTTGTGTGAAACATGCTAAAGATTAAATGATACTTTAGTGAAACAAAGAGAGAGGCAAAAGCAATTGGTCCTTAAAAATATTTCATAGTTTTCTGTTCCATAAGGAAGTATTAAGTCCATTTTAAAATGCAGGGGCTTTTAAAGGTACATTTTTTGACTGAAAAAGAAATAAACTTCATTTTAGGCTTACTTGGAAATGGAATTTAAAGAAGCAATTACTGCAGTCATGAAGTATACTGAAACATCACCTCTTGTGATAAAAGGAAAAAATGTGAAAATAAGTGTTCCAGGGAAGAAAAAAGCTCAGGTAAATTGAATTTCAGTACTAAATGTTTCGTTGTTGATTATTCTAACCTGTTGTTTAAGTGTGGTATACATGCAGAAAACTTCATGAAATGTAAATGTTAGCCCAACAGATGATGTGTATAAATTCAGATATGCTGAAGCTTAAAAAACTCTTTTACACATGTATAGCACCACATGTGTGTGTGTGAGCAACAGACTAGGGAGCATATACTTAACCTTATGTAAAACAAAATTAGCAAGTATCTGTGAAACTGCTACCTTGGTCACAGAACAGAACATTGACAACATCCTAGAAGGCCCTTAGCTGCTGCTTCTCAACCCTTACATCCTCCCATCTGCCCACAGGTAATTTCTCACTTCCTTTCTGAAGCCAGTTGAGTTTTGCCTGTTTTAAACTTTATATAAACAAAACCAGAGACAATACGTTATTTTGGGTTCTTTATTTCCTTAGAAGTGTAAATTTTTATGAGTTTAGTCTTGCTCGACTATTTTCTGTGCTTAGTTGAAAGATGGTATCAATAGAATTATTTAAAAATCTTCAATAAGTATTGGCTTTGTGTGAGTTACTTTTCTGTTTTCTGTAGAATACCTGCCTTATAGAGGTTATATATCAAACATTTCTCAATAATAGTCTAACCATATTAATATATGGATTTTTCTCATTTTTAATTTGTGTGGTAATACTTTATATTTTACTTTTAAGTATCCTTATTGATTGATATTTAGGTTATTTCTAGTTTATTCACCACTATAATAAGAGTTTAGTCAACTTGTTATATTCCTTTCACAGGTCATCCTTTTGGGTTATAGGATGTATAGTAATACATAATATTAGATTGCCTGCAAAGTAGTTGTAGTAATTTGTGAGGACTGGTGTTTCTACATTAGCAACATTTTACTTTCTTCAGTTTAAAAAATTCAGTACATCAAAAATGGCATCTAGTTTTAATTTGCATTTTCCTCATTATTAGTGAACTTCAGTATTTTTTAAATATAATTATCAGGTATTTTTACTGGCTGTTTTAGTGAGTTGTTGGTATCTTTCTCCCATTGGGTTCTAATTTAGAAATTCATTTGAGCTGGGCACGGTGACACTTGCCTATGATCCCAAGGTCTCAGGAGGCTGAGGCAGGAGGATTACAAATTTTAAAGCCAGACTCAATAACTTAGCAAGACCCTGTCTCTAAATAAAAAAATAAAAAAGGACTGAGGGTAGCTCAGTACCACCCCGCCCCCCAAGACAAATTCATTGGAAGGTGTTTATTATCCTAGACCTAACTGCACATAATTGAAATTTCAGAAAGAGGACATTACTTAAGTGGTTGTGAAGGTTTTATATTTCATGGTTATGGAGGGGAGAGGTGACCTATAGTGATCCAGGTAGGCACAGTAAAATACAAAAAATAGTCCAGCCTTTAGGAGTGGAACAACACTTTATCAGGGTTATATGCGAAAAGACTGGGATTCATTATAATGCAGTATATCTGTTGCAAGTGAAATCCTAATGTGAGTTAGGATAGTATTTTCAGATATGTATGGTCTTAGAAAGTTATTTCATTTACATATCTTTTATGAAATAGTATAAAATGAAGAACGGAAGAAATGGAGAATTATATAAAATGTCTTAACAATGAGCAGTGAAAACATTTTCACATAAATTAAATAATCACATTTATAAATTAGCATAAATCACAAAAAATAATTTTATGCTAAACTGTATCATCAAAAATTGAAATGTGTCAGGAGCAGTGTCAAATGCCTGTAATTCCTGGCTCGGGAGACTGAGGCAGAAGAATTGTGAGTTCAAAGCCAAATTCAGAAACTTAGTAAGGCCCTAAACTCATCAAGACCCTGTCTTTAAAGTATTAAAAAGGACTGGGAATGTGGCTCAGTGGTTAAACATCCCTGGGTTCAATCCCTGGTCAAAAAAATTGGAACGTATGACTGATCATGGTGGCACGTGCCTATATTCTCGGTGACTCAAGAGGCTGAGAAAAGAGAATCAAAAGTTTAAGGCCAGTTTCAGCAACTTAACTATGCCCTAAGTAACTTAGGGAGACCGTGTCTCAAAATAAAAAGCATAAAATGCCCTGGGGATGTAGCTCAGCGATAAAGTGCCCCTAGGTTAAATCCCCAGTACCCATCCCCTCACCCCAAGATTGGAATGTAGAAATGGATAAGGGCTAAATCTTTAAACTTATACAGAGTAGTTTGGAATTTCTTTTAAGATTGAAAGTAACAATTAAATAAAAATAGGAGATTTAGTATCTTCTAAGTCATTGAGGTGATGGAGACATTTGGAATAAAATTCCATATAGTACAAAAGAAAATTTCAGGAATTCCCCAGAAGAACAGGAAATGTAAAATTACATGAGAACTACTATGAAAATCATCTTAATTTAGCAAATATTTACTGAATGTTCCCAAATTGCCCCAAATGATTTTTAGGCACTTGAATACAGTATGGAATATAACAAAGTCCCTGGTGTCATGAAGTTTATCTTCAAGGGAAAGAGAGAAAGAACATGAAGCAATTAATATATATGTATCATGTCTGTTGGCAACATGAGTGGTGTGAAAAATATCAGGAAGGGTAGAAGTGTTCTTACTGGGAACAAGAAACTGGAACTTTGAATGAGGGAGTTGAGGAAGGTCTCATTGAAAACATGTTATTTGAACAAACACCTGGAGAGGGTGAGGGATCAAGCCCTGTTCCACACAGAAGGAACAACCCTTAGTTGTAAAACACTTAGTTCTACACTTGTCTAGCTCGTTTGAAGAGAAGAAGGATGTTTGGGGTTGAGGGTGAAAGATAAGTAGTGGTTTGAGGATAGAGAGTTAGTGAAACATTTGGAGGAAATCTACAGGCCTTTGAGGGTCCTCTCTTATCTTTAGTTTTACTTTCTGCAGTTTCAATTACTGGTGTCAACTGTGGTCCAGAATTATTAAATGGAAAATCCCAAAATGAAACAATTCGTAAGTTTTAAGTTGTGTGCCATATGAGTAGTGTGATGAAATTTCCAACTGTTGTGCTTTGTCCAGAGACGGGAATGAACTCTTTGTCTAGCATATCCATGCTGTATAACTGACCATTGGTCACTTAGTGGTCTGTTATCACACTTGTCTTGAGGTATTATGGTGCTTGTGTGTAAGTAACCCTTATTTCACTTAATTTGACCCTAAAGTGCAGGTTGGTAATGCTGGAAATTTGTATATGCCAAAGAGAAGCTGTAAAGTGCTTCTTTTAAGTGAAAACGTAAAAGTGGAATCAATAAGATATTTCAAGAGACAATATTCACATAATTTTTATCATATATTTTTATAATTGTTTTATTATTAGTAGTAATCTGTTGTGCCTAATTATAAGTTAAACTGTCACAGGTGGGTGTGTATGTATAGCAAAAAATACAATATATTTAGGGTTTAACACTATCTGTAGTGTTAATCATCCACTGGGGATTTTACAGTGTATACTACATAGAAATGGGGAGATGGCTGTACTGACTTTTGCTCTGAGTGTGGTAAAAGTTTCAGTGTTAGGAACGGCAGGTTTAATCTGATTTTATGTTGCCAGTAGGGTGTAGATAGATGAAAAGGCAAGGACAGAAGCAGAGAGATCCTTCTGAGTCAGTTGTAGTAATTCAATTAAGTAATTTACCCTCATAGTTTGGAGTCCTGACATTTAGACATCTGAAATGTCACAACATTATGAGAAATCATGTTTTTGAAAGATAATGATTAGAAAAATGTATGTGAGTAATAAGGATATAAAATTCTGCTGTATAATCACAAATTGAAGAAAATTTTTTTTTTTAGTAGAAAAGTATAAGCATTTATATACTTCAAGTAGGAAGATTAAAATTTTTTTTTTTTGCTTCTGAATTCCCTTTGCTTTTCTGCATTTTCTAAATTGATTTTTTTATAATGGAGAGAAAGCTAAATTTTTTGTTCAAAATATTTTTTCTTTATAGAACAAAGAAATGAAGAAGAAAACTTCAGACTCAAAGAAATTAACTGCATCTGCTTTAAAGTAAGTAATTGTAAGATTTCATATAAGAATTAATGTGTATATGAATTAAGAAATTTAAATTTTAAAACTATATTTTAAATCACCATAATTATAATTTAAATGGTACATTATTCCAATGGAATGATTTTTCAGCTTTTTTAGTTTTGAACACTGCATTTAAAATATTTTATAGAGTTTCTTAGTTGGTGCTAAGTTTTTCCTTCTTTTAAATAGGAAAGATGCAGATGCTTCAAAAACTGTTGAAACTGTTACTTCAACTTCTGGTAAGTTGTTAACTTTTAATACTCCTCCAGATGAGTATATTTGGTCACTTTACTGGAAACTTCTTACTTGAAAGACATTGTACTTTAATGAAGTTTTAAAGTACATTATAATAATAATGTCTTTAAACAATAATATTTAAAGAGATTATACTTTAAATTGCATTCTTTAATTATACTAATGAGTATTTTATATTTAGTGCTCTGTAATACAGAATTTCTGGAATAAATGTAAGGACTCTGAGATTTTATATATATATATAAATATATATATATATTTTTTAATGTTCCATAGTTAATAGCTGTAGTTGTGATTTTACATGTTTGGGTTAGTTTTATAATACTTCCCTACAGACCTTCCCAATAAACCCACAAGATAAAACATAAAGAAAGGTTTGGTAAGATTACTTAGGTTCCCTTTGGTTTTTCTTTTCTTTCTTTTCTTTCTTTCTTTCTTTTTTTTTTTAATTTTATTTTAATTGCTGCTAATTCAAGGAAAAAAGGTTCCATGAAATCCAATCTGTTCTAGAAATGTAAGTGACCTTTCCAGTACATAACATTTCAAATATCGAGGTATATGGTAAGCATACAAATAAGGAGAAGGTAATACACCTCCTATATACAGTACAGTATTTTAAATCATAAAATAAGCTCCATAAAATACAACTGGCAAGTGATTCCCAACACGCTCACCTGATCAACCCAACTGCAGCTTAACAGTTTATTTAATGATGTGGTCCAAAAATACCCAGATCAAATAAAATATATGGAATCAAAATAATTTCCTTTACTCAAACTTCTTTCTTTCTCAATTAAAGCTTTCATCTACCCCTGTATAACCTCTTCACCTTCCCATAACTCCCACCCCTGAAAGTTTGAAAATGTATGTTGATTTTCAGAGTTAGCTGAGGGTCAAAAAGTAAACCAAAAAAAGGACTAAGTAAACAGATGTTATGACATTCATGTGCTAAAAGTTGTTTCTTTACACTCAGGAGGGTACTTCATGTCTTTATTATAATCCAGCTAAATGAATTTTGCATACATTTTTAATAAATGGGGTTATCTTTTTCCCTCAATCTAGTTAGAACTAGAAAAAATTGCTGCCAAAATGTATCCTTTTGAGACTAGTAAGAATAAACAGGTTAATAGTGAAAGAGAGAAAGCTAAAACAAAGCAGACATAAAATATAATCATACACTTGTGTTTCGTATGTTTCATTTGGGGATGATAGGTATATAGTGAGTTTTGGATTTCTTTCAGAATAATAGTACCCCATAGAGATGGGGTACTAAAATTATTAATCAAGTGACTAGAAAATTGGATTGTATAAAATATCTCCTTCCCCTAATAGTGTTTAGTTGTATAAAGTAATGAAGCATTGAACATTAATGGAGGTACTCTGGCATTCATTTTGACTAAGATTTTGTTAGGTGATGTATGTATTACAAGTATTATATAGAAACAGAAGATTACCTCTTGTGGGGAGATGGTATAATAAAGGCAATAAAATTGAAGAATCACTCCATAGAAGGCCATTAGGAGTCATGCTGGGGAGTTTTTGAATTTGAGCCAGTTAATAGCAGTTTCCAGAATATGTTGCATGAGAGTAATTTCTAGAAGATGATTTGGGTCAGAAGAAATTTGGGATATGTACCACAGCTTGTTTTTTAAGTCCATTAAACATATATTTTATGAAGTCCTACAGGAAAGAAACCTGTTAAGTTTTGTTTAATCCATTGTTTCCTAAGCTTGGCTAAGGTACACTCCATTTTTACTATAAAATTGGTAAAAGTGATACAGACGCTGGATAAAATTGCTATAGAGAATAAGGAGCCACCTCCTAGTTGTTTAGGATTCTTATATAGATTGGATAAATGGAAATAAAATTTTGGGTTTTTTCATTTCATAAATAAGTAAACCAATTCAGAGAAGTTACATGATTTATTGAAGACCGTATGGAAGATTTAGGATTCAGACTCAAAACTGTATGATTTCAAAGTGTCTCACCTGTTTTAAACTACTCTATCAAAATGAATTTCCACACAAATGGTATTCCTCTGCTTCATGTACAACCAGAGAAACAAGTTGTACCCCATTTGTTTACAATTTAAAAAAAAACGTATTCTCAGATGAAAACTACTTTCTTTTAAATCTAATTATAGGGGCTGGGTATATAGCTTACTGGTATGGTGCTTGCCTCCCTAGCATGTGCAAGGCCCTGGGTTTGATTCCCAGTTAAACACACACACACACACACTCACTATCTAATTATAAAAATAATAAATGCTTATCGGAGCTTGTCCTTAATCTCTCTTGATCACTGTTCTTTTATCTTAATAATTTCCCTAAAACATTGTTCCTCTTTTCATGCTATGCTTTCTTTTCCTAGTTGATTCTGTCTTTTCCATGTCTAACGACCAGTGACATCTCTTATACATACGTAAACCTCCTCCATACCCTCAGACGTACTCCTCTCATTTCTTCTGTCATTTAAAACAGTTACCATGAATTGAACCCAGGGGTTCTCTACTACTGAGCTACATCCCCAGACCTTTTTATTTTTTATTTTGATACAGGATCTTTCTTAAGTTGCTGAGCTTGGCCTCCAACTTAAGATCCTCCTGCTCAGCCTCCCAAGTCTCTGGGATTGTAGGTGTGTACCACTGTGCCTGCCTTTTAACATTTTTTAAATTTAGTGTAGAATTTTAAAAATGTTATCTTGTAGTAAACTAAATCACGTGCTATGGCTGTTACTTTCTGTCAGAGGACTTAGTTTTATATGTTAAAAAAAAAAAAAAAAAGTCACCACTACTCATCCAATTAGAAACCCCTGAGTAATCCTTAACCTGTTCTTTTTTTTCTGTCCCACCCAGTTCCACCTTAAGTAGCATCCTTCCTCATTTATTCCAATCAGTGACTGATTTGTGTTGGTTCTCACTTGAATCTACTGCTTTCAAGTTCTTCTTTGCTCCATTATACCTGTAACTTTAAAAATTCTGCCCCCATCTTTTCCCATTTGAACTTTTGAAGATAGCCTTCTGACTGGTGTTTTTATTCCACTGTCTATTCCATTATTCACACTGTTGCTCTGAGGTCTCCTTAAAACATCTGATTATTATACTCTAAGAGACCCATAGAATAAAGTCCAAATTCTTCATCTTTACATAAATTACCCTTTGCCCTTTGAAGGCCTCATCTTCCTTATTCTACCACTAAACTCATCTGTGTTTCAACCACTCAGAACAATTTATATTCTAGGTATGCCATGCTTTTTCATACCTTAGTTTTTTACTTATGCTGTCCATTTGTGTGGAATTGTCTGACTTTCAGTGAACTTTACTTAGTACCTACTTAACAGCCAGGCAAGGTACTGAAGATAAAGTCAGTGAAAGGACTAGGGCCATATTTGCCCAGCATGTGTGAGGCACTGGTCCTTAGCACCTCATAAAAATAAATGGATAAAATGAAAAAAAATAATTAATTTAAAAAAAATAAAAGGCGAGTGACGACTTCTTTTTGAGGGTAGGGATAGACCAATTTTAATTCATCCTTTATGGCCTATCTCAATTTCTTCATGATACCTTCCCTAGTCTATTAGAAGTTTGTATGTCTCTCCTAGCAATAATTTGTACATTAAATCACTTGGTGTTAATAGTTTGTTTAAAAAATCTTTGTCTCCTTTACTTGACTGGTAAAGGGAATGTTTTTAATTTTTTTTCTGTCCTCTAAATGTTAAGTATAACAGTTGGAGCAAAAATTTAATGTGGTACATAGGATGGTAAAGCTATTTTTAAAAATATGGACAATATATTTTTTAAATTCCAAAATGAGGAAATTCTTTCCAAACAGGAAAACATTTGATTACATAAATAATATTTTTACATAAGCATTTTGTATAATTGCATTTTAAAAATTGTTACCTGTGTGATATACACTAATTTCTTAATATGTAAAGAGATTTAATATATGAGGAAAATGTCAATTACTTACAGAGAAATTTGGCAAATAATATGAGTAGGCAAGATTACATAGGGATGTAAGAAATAGGGATGGTTTTTAAATGTGAAAATTGATACAACTTTTCTCATAATTAACAAAAATCACACCAGTGTTGATGTCACATTGGAAAGATTTCATAACTTCTATTATTTAGTTAAGCTTATGGCTAAGTTACTCAAAAGTAAGATAGACTGGGGGAATATTAATTGGTACAGTCATGTTGGAGGACTGTTTTAATATTAATTGTTAAAAATGTAAGTGTGTACCTTTTGACACATCAAGTCTGTCTCTAAGAATTTGCCCTAGTAATAATTCACTAGAAATACAAAGATGACTCCTGGGATGTTTCTTGCTGTGTTCTATCAAAATTATTGCCAGGTTAGCTCTTACCTAAATCCAAATGATGTTATTGTAATGTGTTGTTGAAATATTTTTCTTGTTATTTTAGCCAAAACTGGACAAGCCAAGACATCTGCAGTCAAAGTAAACAAATCTACAGGTAATTTTTTGGGAGTGGGGAGATTAAAACAGTGTCCTTTCACATGCTAGGTGAGCACTCTACTACTGAGCCATACTCAGTCCTGCAGCTGTATTTTCAATTAAGATCTAGACATATTAACTAACTCTAAATTAAGAATGTGTAGCAGTTATCCTGGATTTCATGTCATACAGTATTATTGAATGTATAATAATCCTCGAAATTTGTAGTCATCCTGCAATTTTGAGAAATGAGATTTAGTACATAATGTTCTTTCCTTATAGTAATTATCAAAGTAAGATAAGATAATTTAACTGGAGAAAGTATTTCTCATGATGAACATCACAGATACTTTCTTCCTTTTCGTTCATTGAGGTCCTCTCTTACTTTTATACATTAGTTCAGAGAACAAACAAGATCTCTGAGGTTTTTATGAAACTAGTAAGTTTTAAAGTAATTATTGTTTTTTTCTTTTCTTTCTTTCTTTCTTTCTTTCTTTCTTTCTTTCTTTCTTTCTTTCTTTCTTTCTTTCCGGTGCTGGGGATTAAACCCAGGGCCACACTCTACCAACTGAGTTCTATCCCTAGCCCTTATTATTTTTTTGATTACCCTGGCATAATGCTTCCTTTCCTTTCCCTTCCATTTCTGCTAAATGCAGAGTCATTTCTAAGTGGATAAGAGCAACGCTTTAAATTGTCTTCCCTACAGTATTAAACAGGAAAGGAATCAGCCTTTTACTGGGCAATACCACTATTAGTGGCAGACCCAAAATTTTCATGTAGTCATTTCTTAGAAGCAGTCATTTGAAGGGGTCTTGTATAGTGAGGAAACGTGTCTTGAGGTTGTATTTACTTAACAAACACTTTAATATTACTTGGATAGTAAATGTATGGAAGTCACTGGTAGATATAAAGTAGGAAGATAAAGCTGCTAGTCACCCCTTAACTGTTGGAAATAAATGCTGGCTATTTTTTTCTTAAATTTTGGTACCCAAATAGAAATAGGAAAGTGAATTGACTTGTGATAATAATAGTGGTAGTAAAAGAAATGCCTGTTAGGCTTACTGACGCAAAGTTACTTCAGCATAGTTTAAAATTTACAATTACTAAGAATTGACTAGTGTGACAAACTGTAAGGGATTGGTGCAGTAGTTCCCTGTATCAACAGGGATATGTTTCAGAACCCATGGTAGATGCCTGAAACTGCAGATAGTACTAAACCCCACATATACTGTTTTTCCTACATGTAAATACCTGTGATAAAGTCGAATTTATAAACTAGGCACAGTAAAGTTAGCAATGATAATAAAATAATAAAAAGGGAGTATGGTCTTGAAATACCTTACCAATTATACTTTTACCTTTTCACTTAAAAGAAGCACTTTACAGTTTCTTTGGCATGTGCATATTACCAGCATCACTACTCTTGAGCTTTGGGGCCATAATTAAGTAATTAAGTAAACACAAGCACTCAAATAATTGTGTGATATCAGAGGCTGCTCCTGAGTGACTAATGGACAGGTATACATCATGGGTATGCTGGATAAAGAGCACATTCACAGATGGAATATTCATCACACTACTCAAAATGACACACAGTTTAAAACAAATTGTTTAATTTTGGAATTTTCCATTTAATATATTCAACCTGTGGGTAACTGAAACTGGAAAGCAAAACCAAAAGGTACTTCATATTGCTGTTTTTGAACAAAGATTATGGTCTGTCCTTGAATATAAAGGATGGGTTTGTACACTATTTCTGTTGGTTCTTATGGATGGCAGTTATTCTTTCTCTCTGTGTCTTTGTGTGTGTGATTTAATTTTTCAAAAGTATGGTTGTGTTCTCACAAGGTTACTGTTAGGTAGTTGTGACATTCACCAAGCACCTTTGTTTATATGTGGGGAAAAGTGTGCAGAAATCAGTTAGTGGTCTATACCTTCTTAATTTAACTTGGAATTCAACTTAGATTTATGGCATTTTCTTGCTGAATTTTTATAAATTCTAATAATCAGAACTAAATCTCAGAGGTTTTGGCTTTCTGGTGATCTTTACAACAACTTTGATGATCACAGTTTTTACAAATAGCATCATCACAGAAAGTAAGCAACACTAATAGATGTGTAGGCAGAAAGCAAATAGTCTTGGACAGCTAGAACACATTAGGAATGAGTCAAAAGCAGTCTTTATGTGACTTTTAGGTGTTCTTGAATTTTTTCAGTCAACTGGAGCAGGGGAAGCATGGATTGGGAAGCTCTAACTTTTCAGAGCCATTAAAAATGTGGGAATTGTTTTATGTCCTTCGAATTACTAATTTAGCTTCTAGTTGATTCATACATTTGGAGATTCATTTAACTCACCTGAATGCCATTTACCAGTACCCTAGCAGGGGGGTGAATTCTTATTTCAGTGATTTTTATTTTTTCCCCCTGAAGAAATAATCATCATAGGTAGATTTTAGAAAATGAGATGCTCTCAAAGATGATACAGCATTTTATATTTCAAATAAAATATGCTCATTTATGCTTATATTTTTTCTCTGTGAAGTTCTTTGGATAGTGTTGATACTAATTAAGTAAACTAGTTTTGACTGTAGCTTTTGTGATTTAGGGAAATCAGCGGGTTCTGTAAAATCTGTGGTAACAGTAGCTGCTAAAGGTAAAGCTGTCAAAACAGGTAAGGCTATTAAGGGAAAAGAGGTTTTATTAAGTTTACTTTTAATTTCTTCCTTAAAGCATATAAATATAATATGAAAAGCAAATTTTAAATTCACAAAATAATTTTTAGTTTCTAATAACATCTTTTTAAAATTTTTTTAGTTGTTGATGGACCTTTATTTTTGTTGATATGTGGTGCTGAGGATTGAACCCAGTGCCTCACACATGATAAGCAAGTGCTCTACCACTGAGCCACAACCCCAGCCCTCTAATAACATCTTGAAGAATTTAATAGATACTTCTGTGACTTGTATAGGACTTGTATTTGTTGGTACTTTCATCTTTGACAGTAAACTGCTATTAAAGATACATTTTTGTATTGTGATATAAGTCATAGCTATAATTTATAAGTGCATGCATACACCTGTATATAGCTTTATAGATTATATTTAACTATATATATATAGTTGTATAGATTGTATAGTTTGACAGATAATGTAATCATATAATCAGAGGCTACTCTGTCATTCCCTCCTGTAAGTTGTTTAGTCTTTGCTTTGTTCTTTTTTTTTTTAGAACTTTTGCTTCATATTACATTTCCTTTAGCTTGTATAATTTCTCTGATGCTTATTACTTTAAAAGAATTAGTTCTTTCCATGTTAGTAGGATGAATTTCTCTGTAAAGAAATAGTGCATTTTCTCTGTAAGTGTACTCTTTTAAATAAATGTAGCTTATTGAAACTTAGCTTTTTTTTTTTTTTTTTTTTTTTTTTTTTTTTTTGGTGGTGTTGGAGATTGAACCTAGGGCCTTGTGTTTGCAAGGCGGGCACTCTACCAACTGAGCTATATCCCTAGCCAAACTTCGCAATATTTTTTAGTGGTATCTTTTCTCACAGACTAATTTCAAACAACCTTTGCAGAAATTCTAAAACATGTTTTTTTGGTTTTTGTGATTATGTGTTTCTGCTACACGAAGGTTAAACTTATGACTCATTTAAGGCCATTAGCAAAAAATTGTATCTCAAATTTACTATTACTGGTAAACGGATATTGAAAATAAATAGAAATAACAAATATATGAAAAGAAACACTTTTACAATAAAGTTGAATGACTCATTTACTAATACATTGGTATGAAACATGTAAATCATTGAACAGACCTGTAGAATAACAGTTCAATTGTTTTAAAAGGAAAATCTACTGGAAAGAAATCTTTAGAAGCCAAAAAGACTGGGAATGTCAAAAATAAAGATTTAAACAAACCTGTAACTGTACCAGGTAAGCTTGAAGTTGTATGATTCTATATTTTTTTTTTAGATCCTTTTTATTGTATATTCCCTTAAAAATTCTGAAATTTCCCTTAAAAATCCTGAAAGGGATTATTTTGTTTCAGAAAGAAATATGTGTTAAATTGGGTTTGACTTGAACCAGGTCAGTGTAAGGAGACCTGAAATGACAAAATAATTTGTTATTATTTAGATCACTAGTTTCATTAGATAAGTGTTTTGTAGATTACTAAAGCAGACTATTTCATGCAGCAACTTCTGAAATAAAGACCAATACGGATGCTAAAGCCACTGAAAACAGTGCAAAAGAAACTATTCCAGGTAGGCCAGTAGAATTTTATTTTGTTCCCTTATGGTTAAGAGTAGAGGAAATTTTTAAATTTTAAGAAAAGCAATGAGTTTTATATCATTTGTGTGTTTGTGTGTGTCTGTGTGTAGGTGTGTATTTTTCAATTCCACTGTCATACCCAAGTCAAATTAAGAATAATGATTCACATCTTCACCCTATCTTGATTATTCCAAAATATTGCTCTTAATGAACACATGAACAAAATTAAATATATTATCTAAAAGCCAATGTCACTTTTGGAGTTGTTTCCTACTAATTTTTTAGTCTTTTGTCAATTGTAAACGTGTGCATATAGCTTCTATTCAATCCATTGTAAAGTGGGATTTTGATAAATATATCTACATGAATTTTTTAAAAAATAATTGTTGTTATTATTTTGGTATTAAGAAGCTGCTTTGGAAGCCACAGAAAATGAACCAGTTAGCAAGGTCAGTTTTTATGTTTTATTTCTTTAAAGCTCAAATTTTGGTAAAACTTTTTTTTTTTTTTTTTTTTTTAACCCATGTTAAAAAATTTACAGTATTTGGGTTGTGGAATACTTAGTCATTTGTGACTCCTTAAATATGGTTTCAGTTCAAAAACCTTCAGTTAACAAAGTAAATAAAAACTTAGGAACAAATTACCAAAAAATGTGTACATATTTGAAGATTATTTTTCCCTGAGAATAGCATGTTAAGCTAAAATGGGGTTTTGGGTAAATAATAGTTTGTTAAATTGGAACTCATAGAATTTTGTGGTATCTTTTTTTTCTTTCTGGGAGATATGCTAATATTAAAACTTTAGAACACATCAGGTTGTTTGGTGTTGTGGGGGGGCTTTTGGAGGTGCAAGTGGAGTTTCCAGTTTATTTGAAGGTCATAAAGTTCACTTACATTATTTTCTTGTGGTTATATTTGTCATTAAGAATATTAAAATATCAATTCAAATTTTATTTGTTTTTTGAGGTCATTCAGCTGCTAATAATTAGCACAAGCTTATTTAAAATTTTTTTTTGTAGTTGTAGATGGACAGCATGTCTTCATTTTATATATGTATTTTTATGTGGTGCTAAGGTTAGAAGCCAGTGCCGTGCCCCCCACACACCAGGCAAGTGTTCTGCCACTTGAGCCACAGCCCCAGCCCCACAAATTTATTTTTGCTGTAACAAATCCATTCATTCTTTAAGAAGTCACTAAGTAGAATGTCCTACTTACTTTATTTTAGGAAGAGTTTTTAAGCACCAGTACAGTACCTTGAGTTCCATAAAGGACTTTAAAAGGAACCCCCCCTTTTTTTTTTCTTTTTTGGTACCAGGGATTGAACCCAGGGGTGCTTAACCACTGAGACACATCCCCAACCCTTTTTATATTTTATTTAGAATCAGGGTCTTGCTGAGTTGCTCAGGAATTCCATAAGTTGCTGAGGCTGGCTTTTGAACTCAATACTGCCTCAGACTCCTGAGCTGCCAGAATTACAGGTGTGTACCACCGTTCTTTGCAGAAGGAACCATTTTGAACACACCTGATGTGCCAGCAAATCACTCTTATCTGGTTTATGAAAATTATAATTTCCTATTTTTTTTTTTTACACAAGTGAAAAATTGCCAAGCTTACTATAGCTTATCCTTAGAAATTTCTCCATTAATCACAAAAAGAAAAATTGGCTTCATGAGAGAATTATCTTGAAGAATAAAATAGATCTGAGATAGGGGATAGTAGAAAAGAAAGTACTTACTTGAAGTGTGGATTAGGTTGTTGGGTAAGGATCTAAATGAATTGGGTAAGCTTTTTTATATTGCCTAAAAGTGATTATCTTACTTGGGAAGAAAAAGACAATACAGTGGTTTGGAGATGGAGGATGTCAGCATGACAAGGTATAGGAAATGGCAATAGGATATGAAAGAAAAATGTTGTAAGTGAGCTTATGTTTTAAAACACTGGGTGGAAAAAAAAAAAGAAACCCACAGGCTGGGGCCAGATGACAAGTGGTTTGACTTTATACTTACGTATTTGAAGAAAGTAAATTTGCAAATTTGAGGGGAAGGTTTGTTTTGTTTTAAGTTTAGTCCAGCCTCCTGTATTGGTCAGACTTTCCTCAGTAATAAACACAATTTAATTACTAACATAATGATGTGAAGTATAAATTTAAATAAATATAAAAACAAATTAAGAAATTTTAATAACAGTTTCTTAATTCATTTTGAAGGAAACAGAAGAAATGTGTGTGGTACTTATTTCTAATTTACCTAATAAAGGATATTCTATAGAAGAAATTTATAACTTGACAAAACCATTTGGTGGCTTAAAGGATATTTTGATTTTATCATCTCATAAAAAGGTGAGAGTTGTTGATATTGTTCATATTGTTTGCACATAAATTTTGAAAAACATTAAATTCATAATACTTGATTTAAAAGCAGCATGTCAAAATAATTAAACGTTACTCTAAGGGATTTTAAAAATTAAATATATTTTTAATACTGTTCTAGTAAGGCACAGTTTTAGAGGGAATGTCTTAATAATTTGTCAAAGTTTTTGCTTGAGATTTTATTTTACTAGAAAATGTTCCATGTCTTTAATGTTTCATAAAAAGTTATTTAATAACTTAAAAATTATGTATTCTTTTACTAGTATGTCTTATTCTCTCTTATCAGTGATAACTTAAATGAGTAATGTTTTTAGACATAAACTAATAATGTCCACTATTCTTAGAACAATCAAGTTTGCTGGGCACGGTGGTACATGCCTGTAATCCTAGCCACTCAGGAGGCTAAGGCAAGAGTATCACAAGTTCAAAGCCTGCCTCGGCAATTTTAGCAAACCCTGTCTCAAAATTTAAAAAAAGAACTGGGGATGTTGATTAGTGGCTAAGCACTTCCTGATTGAGTACCAAAAATCCCAAAAAAGAATAGTCAAGTTTATCCGTATGCTACAAACTTTCAATATTTGTTTTTGTAATTTTAAAACAGCACAGTAAGAATTTTTGGTTAATAATAAACAACTTGTTGAAGATATTTTATAGGAGGTGAGATTTCAGGAAAAGTAAGGTAGAAAGCAGTGTTCCTATCATTGAAAGGTATGTTTGAGATCTCAAAAAGTCTTTGAGAATAGAACAGAATATATGTTTGGTGACAATCAGAGCCAGTGTTCTTAAAAAGTGAGAGGAGAGTACAAATAAGTTTTGTTGTTTCAAACATGTCAAAAGTAGATTATTTGAATTTGCACAACTCTGTAAATGTATTAAAAAATCATCCGTTGTACACTTTTAAATGGGTGAACTTTATGATGTGACAGTTATATTTTAGTAAAGCTCGTTTTTAAAAAAGTAGATTATTTGTAATGTTTAAAGATAGATGAACATGGGGGCTGGGGATATAGCTTAGTTGGTAGACTGCTTGCCTTGCATGCACAAGGCCCTGGGTTCAATCCCCACCAAAAAAAAGAAAAGAAAAAAAAGATAGATGAACATCAAAGGGAATGCATTTTTTAATATTAAGGATTTTTATATGTTAGTATATTGAAATAGGGGAAATTTGGATTGTTTAGAAACAATTAAAATTGATTACTGATAACTACCTAATGCAGCAAAGTGTGTATATATATTATATAAGTATAAAATCTAAACACAAAAAAACCTAGATTATTAACTACCCAGTTTTGATTAGAGTATAATTATTAAATACTTGGAGATTTAATACTTTTCTAGATATTATATAGAAAAATATGAGTTTCAGTTAATAGTAGTCCATTCCCCCTCCATGCTTCTGTTTATGTAGAAGAGTTGTGTTTGAAGACTCCCATGGATGCCTGAAACTTCATAGGACTGAACTTTGTATATACTATATTTTTTTCAATACATATGTATACAAATTTAATGCCTTTCTGGTACTTAACTAAATTCTTAACATGCACGCTGGTCGTAACTTTGCTGATTTGATTTTGAGATGCAACAGAAAAACTAGCACAAATTTCTTTTTTCTTTTGCACAATTTCATGGAAAAAAGATTTGTCTTCACCATAGATCTTAGCAACCTCAGCATGTAATTTTTAAAATCTGTATTTGTATAAACTTTTCACCTTTTTACTTGAAGTACTTTACAGCTTCTCTTTGGCACATAAAAATTGTTAACATCATACTCTGCGCTTTGAGGCCATTTTTTAGTAAAATAAGTGTTACTTAAATAAGTGCTGCACTCAGCAGTCTGGTAACAGAGATGGCTGTTGAGTGACTAATCGGCAGCACGGATAGATAAAGGGCCCCAGGCCAGAAGAAGTGGATGACTGGAGATTTCATCACACCACCCATAATGGCATTTGGTTTTAAAATTTATGTATCCTTTTTTAGATAATGATGACATTAAAATTAGCATAAAGGAAAGTGAATATTTAAAATGAAAAAGCATTGTATAAAATGGGAAACAGGCTTCACATCCACAATATGCTATATAGCATATTAAAGATCAATGAGTAAATTGGCAAATGAAAAATAATTTGTAAAATATTTACAATGGTATACAAATACATAGAAGATTCCTACCACATTATTAGCAAATATATAGAAGATTCAATTTCAACTTACCCAGGCTTAAAAATTAAGACAAAAATACATAGAGCTAAAATTTTATACCTATGAGAAAAGCAAAGTGAAAAAAATAATTTGACTGTCATTATACATTTCTTTCTTTCTTTCTTTCTTTTTTTCATTTTATTAGTCATTAAATTTATTCAGAAAACGTAAAATGCTACATTTTAGGTACTATTTTGGTAGTAAGGATGCAGTGAATAAGTTAACACCTTAATATTCAATTACTAGAATGTCTTTTGTTTATATTTGTAGTATTGCCTTATGAGTTAAGTCATTTATTATTTCTTAGTAGTCTTAGTCTGTGGGCCTCACCTCTCTGAGGTCTGCATTTTTTTTTATCTTAAAAATGTTTATTAAGTTGTTTAAGTCATTTGAAGTATTTTCTTTTCAAGAAAAATTAAGACTTTTTTTTACTTGTAATTTTTATTTTAAAAGGCATATATAGAAATAAATAGAAAATCTGCAGATTCTATGGTAAAATTTTATACCTGCTTTCCAATATCCATGGATGGAAATCAACTCTCCATAAGTATGGCTCCTGAAAACATGAATATAAAAGATGAGGTAAATAATAGACTTAAACCATCATTTTTATTAGATATTATTGAATTTTTTATCATATTTTTATAGTCTGTTATGTTACCCAGTTTTCTTCTTTGGTGCATGTTTTTTTCTCAGACACTAAGGAAACTTTGTCCTTCTAGTAATCACTTAATCCACAATTTGAGAGTTACTTTCATATTAAGGGAATCCTGTATGTAATTTGTTGGATTAGAAAAAAATTGAAAATTTTCTGAAACAGACATCTCCTCACTGCTCATATCTTAACATTATCCAAAGAGGAATCCTGGGAGTTATCTTAATTCTTTTTCTCTGATTTCTTACATGTGATCCTTCATGAGGTTTTGTCTCTCTTAACTGCAGGATTTGTTTCTTCTTCTTCATTCCACCTACTGTTACTTCCTCTCTTAAAAACTTTTCTTGGATCACCAAAGTAATATTCCTTCAATTTCTGCCTTCAGTTATATCTCATCAAGTCCTTTATTCACAAAACCATGAGACTGATAAAGTTCCTATCTATTAAAATTCAGTAAATACCCTTCAGTGTTTCTGTATGGCCTAGAATGAAATATTAATATCTCTAGAGGAAAGTGGAAATGCAAAAATCTTGGAAATTGTCGAGATTGTTTTATATGTCACTGTGTCAAAGAAAAAAGAAAGTTTGAGAACTGTAGTCCTATAAGATAAAGTTCTTTTCCTGTACACAAAACCTTCCCTTAGTTATCCTTTGCCAGCTTTGACATTCTGTTCTCATGTCACTTCAGCCTTTTTATATTTCGACAGCAACAGTTCATGATACATTTCTACACTATGTAGCTTTTTTATTTGCCTGTATCTGTTATTCCTTATCCCCTGCTTTGCTTTGTTATATTTTCTTTTACTATTTAAATTCTCTTTTGTTGATATTAAGTCTCTTATTCCTTATATGTGAATTTGATGTCTTCCCTAGGTGGCATTTACCGATCTTTAATTAATTTAGAGGAATAGGGAAAATGAAGTTGTATGGATGGGGTGAGACTTCAATTACTTTCAAAAGGATGGAAACATTTTTGGAAGGAATCAAAGTTTTGGTGCTCATTTGATGAAATAATGGATAATGCTTATTTGTATAGAGTTTATATTACAAATCTTGACTAAGTACATGAATGAGGAAGAGCTTATGTCTTCAGCCTTTCTCTTTTTGACTTCTTAGGAAGCTCTGTTTACAACCTTGATTCAAGAAAATGACCCAGAGGTGAGTTTTGCATTTACATGCTTGTGTTTACTTCTTTTTTAGAAACACTGTTTTATTGGTTCATCTTTTAGGAATTAAAAAAATTAAACATACCAGTACTAGAGTGATAGAGATGTCATGCGGGGTCTTCTTGGTAAAAATAAGTAGTAAAGTAGTATAATAATCGCTGATGTAAAAATTTTTTTCTCAAGTACTAGAGTGTTTAATTAATAGCCAAATAAGTCAGTGCCTGTTTGAGGATATTTTGGATAAACATTATATTGATAGTGGAAATATCATGCCTCCTATTTTGGCATATTGTTTTCGTGGTTACTCAGATCTAAAATGGAACCTTACTTTGGGGCAGATCACTTGCTTTTGCCTGTATAAGTGCTTGGTGTTCTATCCCCAGCACCAAAAGAGAGACCTTCTTACTATTTTTATCTATAGTCATTTTCTTACTCTTGGGAGAAGACATCGTCTGGCCTCTGTGATTTTAAATTACTGCTAATCTGCGTTTACAGTTTGAAGGTACAACTTTAAATTTTTCTATGCTCTCTCTTAAAAAATACAGGCAGATACAGATAAAATTTATAGCCAGTTTGTACATCTTGATAATTTACCAGAAGATGGACTTCAGTGTGTACTCTGTGTTGGACTTCAGTTTGGAAAAGTGAATCACCACATATTCATGAGTAATAAAAACAAGGTAATATTTTCCTTCCTGATATACCTGTATAGAATATATAACTGGACTCTATTCTTGTGGTCTTCAGTTTTTTTAGGGGAATTGGGGTACTAGGGATTTTTAACCCAGGACCACTTTAGCACTGAGTCATATCCCCAGCTTTTTTTGTTTTTTAATTTTGAGACAGAGTCTCACTAAATTGCTTAGGGCCTGGCTGAGTTGCTGAGCCTGGCCTCAAACTTGTGGTTCTCCTGCCTTAGCCTGCCTAGTTGCTGGGATTACAGACATGCACTACCATGCCTGGCTGTGGTCTGCTACTTTTAATTCAACTTTTTAATTAAAGAATCTATAAATACTGTTCAGTTGCTTAGCAGGATGATAGACCAGGATATTTTCCCCTCGACTGACAGGGAAAAAATGATCATCAGTCACTCTCTATCTTCCTGTCTCTCTTCAGAACTCTTAGTTTTTAAGGGGAAATAAGACTCACATGGGAGAAGGGTAAAATAGTACAGAAAGTATTATCTAACTGGCAAGTTTGGACTGAGTTCATTTTAACTTGACCTTAACTAACTTTGTGACCTTGGCAAATTGTTTTACACTTATTTGTAAAATGAAATGCACATTACCAGATATTTTTTTAAAGTTCCTTCCAGCTATAAGACATGTAGATTTAGGTTTCTTCATTTATGAGAGGTGTAAATACTTATTTCATGACTTGGCTTCTTTTGTTTTGGTACTAGAGATTGAACCCAGGAGCACTTTGCTTTATTACTGAGCCACATCTCCAGCCCTTTTTATTTTTACTTTGAGAAGGGTCTTGCTAGATTGTTGAGGGTCTCACCAAATTGCCGAGGCTGGCCTCAAACTTGAAATTCTCCTGCCTCAGCTTCCCAAGTCTCTGGGATTAGGTGCACGCCGTTGTGCTTCTTTTCTTAAAATGAAAAACCAAAAATTGTTCATCTGTTTGCATTTTTCATGCCCTCTGTATTCCATATAAATTTTAGTTTATGACCATTAAAATTAGGTTTCGATCAGCAATATTTTATCTAGAAAGGTAGGATTTCCTATTAAAGTTGACAATTTTTGCTTCATATGAAGTACATATTTGATCAATGACTATTTTTTTTGGTATGTTCCTAACTGATAAATAGAGCATGTTTGGTATTGCAGGAATGGTGTAACATAGGTTAGAAGGTAGGGTGTGATGGCATATACAAATTCTAAAGTTTTATTAATTTAGGCATCCTTTTTTTTAAAAAAAATTTTTTTTAAATTTATTTTTATGTGGTGCTGAGGATTGAACCTAGTACCTCACCCCGTGCCTAGGCAGGTGCTTTACCACTGAGCTACAACTCCAGCCCGTAATTTAGGCATCCTTAATACTCTATTGTTTAAAATACATAATCCTTTTCAGTTTTGCTTTACTTTTTGTAACATTCCGAGGATTGTTTTCTCTCCTTTACTTGGAAATAGAATTAACAATACCTTTGTAATCACACATAAAGCCTGAAAGAAAAAGATAAGCGAATTCTTCAGAAATTTTAGGAAAAAAAATTTCATTGTGATAAAATATACAAATTTTGCCATTTGCAAAAAAAAACAAATTTGCCATTTTAACAATGTTTAAGTTCACTGATTAATTTCAGTTATTAAGTATTAAGCACATTCACATTTTGTATGACAGTATCATTGCTATCCATTTCCATAAGTTTTTCCGTCATCTCAAACAGAAACTTCCTGTCCATTAAACCTTCCATTCCTCTTTTTCCCAGCTTGTCAATCAACATTGTACTTCCTTTTTTTTTTTTAACCCTCCTTTTTTTTTTTTTTTTTTTTTTTTTTTGGTGGAGGGGTGGTAGAATGGAACAAGGACCTCTTGCATGCTAGACAAAATGCTCCATGATCTTTCTGTTTCTATGGATATGAATACTGTAGGTACCACATATAAATTGAATTGTACTTTATTTCCTCTTTAGTGAATGGGTTCACTTAGTATATTGTTTTAGTCAGCAATTTCATTGCTGTGACCAAGAGATATGACAAATCCATTTTAAAGGAGGAGAATTTATTTTGAGGCTCACAGTTTCAGAGGTCTCAGTCCATAGATAGCTGACTCCATTCCTCAGGGCTCAAGGTGAGGCAGAACATCATAGTGGAAGGACATGGTAGAGGAAAGCAGCTCAAGACATCACATCAGGAAGCAGAAAGAGCTCTGCTCAACAAGGACAAAATATAAATCCCAAGATAACACCCCCAGTGGCCCACCTCCTCCAGCCAAATCCTATCAGTCTACAGTAACCATCCAGTTAATCACAGTGGATCAACACACTGATTAGGTTAAGGCTGTCATAACATCTAAATCCTTTTGCATTGACTCACACATGAGCTTTTAGGGAACACCTCATATCTAAACGATAACATGTCTTTCAGGTTCATCCATGTCGTATCTTGTGTCAGAATTTCTACTCTAAGGTTGAACAATATTCTGTTGTATGCATTATACCTCATTTTAAAAATCTACTCATCCTTTGGACAATTCTGTTGCTTCTACCTTTTGGCTGTTGTAAATATGTTTCTGTCAATTGATATGTACAAATAAATGTTTGAGTCCCTTTTTTGCAGGTCTTTTGGGAGAGTGGGGAAAAAAATGGCTAGATCATACTTAAATAAATGTAATTCTACTTTTAATATTTTAGGAACTACTCATACTTTTTTTTTTTTTTTTATCTTCTCTAAAGGCAATTCTTCAGTTAGAAAGTCCTGAATCTGCTCAATCAATGTACAGCTTTCTGAAACAAAATCCACAAAACATAGGTGACCATGTATTGACCTGCACATTATCTCCAAAGGTGGATTTATCTGAGGTAACTTTCTTTTTGTTTTTTTTTGTTTTTTTTTTTTTTTGTTGTTGTTCCTTTAGAAAATGAAAAAAAAAAAAAAAAAAAAAGCATTCACCTGAAACTCAGAAGATATACTCTGAATGTAGTTTGAATAATTATTCTTTTTAAAAAAATGTGTTTTTAATCTGTAGTCAAACTAGTTCTGAGCTTAAATATTTTTTCTTTTAAAATTTGTTTTGTAATCACAGTTGTCATGGTTTATGGAACAGTGTAAATTTGTCTTCATGAGAATAAATTGAGGTAATTTTGAAAAATGTAATATGCATTTTTTGACATGTGGGTGGAGAGATTCTATATATGAATCATCATTGTCCTAGGATGTATAGGCTGCTTTATTACTTCCTCCTGGGAGAAAGAAGTATGTATATTTGTTTTAAATTAAATTTTATTGGAACTCTTCTTAGTTGGGCACGGCAGTATATGCCTTTAATTCCAGAATTTTGGGAGGCTGAGGCAGGAGGATCACAAGTTTAAGGTCAACATCGACAATTTAGTGAAACCCTGTCTCAAAAAATAAAATGGACTGGGGATGTAGCTTATTGGTAAAGTGACCCTGGGTTCAATTCCCAGTACTGCGGGGGGGTGGTGGGGAATCAGTGTATTCTTCACCTGAGGAAAGTTCTCCTCTTAATTGTTTATATCTTCTCTTCCATTTTTATTGGATTTTTCTGGGGATAGTTTTAAATTTTTTTTAAGTGCTACAGTTGTATGAAATACCTTTTGTGAACCAGTTTTATGTGCTTGGAATTTTTTTTTTTTTTTTTAATTTTTTTTGTAGTTGTAGGTGGACAGAATGCCGTTATTTAATTTATTTATATGTGGAGCTAAGAATCAAACCCAATGCCTCACATGTGCTTAGCAAGCATTCTGTCACTGAGGTACAGTCCCAGCCCCTGGAAATTGTTTAAGTCTTCTTTATAATTAGAAATCCTTTAAAATTATTCCACAAGGAGGATGTTGATATTTTAGGTTTATTGGTTTTCTTTAAGCCACAGATAGTTTCTCATTCATGTCATCATTAAAGAAAATTTAATTGCTATATGTGAATTTTTCTGTGTAACACAACTTAGTGGTCTTTAATGAGAAAAAAATTTCTAGAACCTGATTGTTATGTGAACACTGAAAACTACCTGTTCATTGATTTTTAACTCATCATGTTTCATCATTCTGTATGTAGGACACCTTTAAAAACTTAAACTGAGCAATTTTACAGATGTCCCATAAAATTTTGTAGTTTTTTATGTGTACTATATATAGAACAATAGGATATAATGGATTAAACTTTAGACTTAAAAAACATTTAACTGAATATTAAAATCCAGTACAATAACCTCTTACAAAAATATGGATTGTGTTACAGGCTCAGACTGAGAAGGACCCAGAACCAGGAAAAGAAAGGTATGTTGCTTTAAGTTTGCTAACATTTTTGTATAGCATTTAGTTAACTGAATTGTATTTCCATATTTATAGTAAATATTCTTAGGTAGCAAAAAATTTCTCTTACTCATTCTTTATATATATATGAAGTCATTGTGGTTTTCAATTTTGGTTTCTTTGACTTAGGGGTTTGTTTTTTATCTCATTTAGGTTTTATTGCTGATTTAGAGAAACTATACAAATTGAATATATAAGTATTACTGTTTGGATTAAATATATAAATATTACTTCTTTATAAATTGCTTTGCAGAGATTTGAACAATTCAACTTCATGATCAACATTATATTCTTTTTGTTAGATTCCTCTATTCCAAAATAATCACAATAGTAATTGTGTTTAATCTCCAAAATACAAAATTTCATTCGTTTAAAACACAAAGATAATTTTCAGTGTATATAGTTTAAAACACAAAAAGATAATTTTTAGTGTACACATTTGTACATTTTTAGAAACTGAAGTGGGAAAAGGAAAATTTCTCAAAAAAAGAAAAAAATTAATATGAAGTCCTTTGTATTTTCAGAGGATGAATGATTTTTTAAAGTCTCTAGAAACTAGTGATTCAAACTTGATTTGATCACATGTAAAGTAAACCCTCTCCTTACTAACATTTTCGTTCTAATGGATACTCTGTGTCATCCCCTTATCCCACCAGTTAATAACCGCCATTCACTGCTTTTCTTTGCAAATCACTGACTTAGAATAGTTCTCTTACCTCTTGTGTACTAATTCATTACTGGTATTTGTTAGTCCATGTTATAAGAACATATAAACTTGAAACAGCAGTTTGAAAGTATTTAAATATAAAAAGTACTTATGTTATTTAATGCACTCATTTAAAGATGCCTGAAAACAGAATGTCTTATGGGTTTTTCTTCTCAGTAGTTTTTATAAAATTATACTATTCTGGATAATAAAGATGACTGTGAGTGCATTAACATATGTTGGGTAACTTTGAAGCCGTGTATTTTCCACGTGTCAACACTTACTTTTTTTTAAGTTGTACATTGTCAACCCAGTTATATTCACATACCTAAAGAATAATACAACCAACAATGTTTTCTCTTAAAGCCACAAAGGGCTCAATAAATAACAGTGCCACACATAGTAGTGTAGAGAGACCTACAGCTTGCCCACAATAACTCTGTGACTAGTAAATAAGTAGGCTGTCCCCAAAATTCATTTTATGTACTTTGATAGTTTTCTTTGAAATCTTCAAGAAAAGCTATTGCCTATAGTAGTAGTAATTGATCATTATCTTTCTTTTATTGTTTAGATGTATCTTTTAAAATTAAATGTATTAATAATGAATTTACAGATAGTTCAGTCTTATAAAATTAATTTAGAAATTCTAGCATTAATAATTTCATACTTAATTTTCAGTATGCTGCCAATTTTTTTTGACTTATATAACATGAGGGAGAGAGATGTGGGATATGGCCAGAATATATAACATTTCTTTTAGAGGAAACTGATGCTAAGAAAATAATAATGTTTATAAAGTACTTGTGATTGCCCATTCATCATGAATATGATCCTTTTGTTTATAATTAATGTAAACTATTTAAATAAATATCCCACATAGAGAAAATATCATATTCATAATTTAATAATAACCCACATTATGCCTGTATTCATCCCCCCATACAATCAGTATTTACTTATCATGTGACTAAGGTTCCAAATAAGGATGCTAGATTTAATTTCCCTAATTCACTAATATTGGGAAGTACCCAGTGAGCCTCTGAAATAAACACTAATCTTCAGTATTGTGTAGTCAAAGTCTAAAGTTTCTTGGAATATCTGTCTTATGGTGTTAACCCTCATTCTCATGTTTAGCTTTTGTTCTATGCCTTTTCTGAAATTCTGGAATTATGGGAGTGCAGGGTAGGACCAGGGAATAGGAAATTAGATACCTGTGATATGAATGCCTTACTGGAATCCTTTTGTTTGCCATTTTCCAGAATATGACTATGTTTTCCTTTGATCTTTAAAAAGATTTCTTATTTAACTCTGAGGTTAATAATGTCACTTATTTGACGTCTCAAACTGACTTTCCAACCTGAATTGATCACTATCGAGGCTTTCTTCCATGTTAGCCAGGTATTGATTTTTGGTAAATGAATTCTATAAATTTTTAAAGAGAGGCACAGAAGGACAAATATGAAATTAAACCATTTTTCCACATAAGTCTATGTTCTCTTTCAAGGGTAGAACTGCATAGTGATTCATTTTGTATAAAATATAATAACTTTTTATAGACAAACTTTAAATATGATAAAGGGGAAAAAGTCTTGCTATATCCTTGAGCCAGGAATCAAAATCCTCTTCATTGTTATTCTTCCAACCCCAAAAATGTTTGTAAAGATTTTAGGGTTAATATGCAGTTCAGTAATGATTCAGGAGTTTGAGTTTATTCTTCATCATCAGCAATGAGTCTTATATTTTGAGAAATAATATTCATGTAACTGTATATCACAACTTCTTTTGTCATGTATGTGCTTGGTCACAAACTGTATTTTGACTAGTCCTAAGAATTAGGAACAGTCAAAATCAGCCATCGGTATTTTTGATATAAAGGATGTGAATTATTTCAAATGAAATTAGCCTTTCATCATACAAAGTGTAACTTTTACCGTAAATAGAATACATATTAAGGTCTGTGGTTCCTGGCTGTTTAGCTCAAATTATTCAAACTTGGTGCCTTTGCAACTTTTGAACAAACAGGTGTTTCTAGTAGAAAAGTGTTCTGTTCTTCTTTGCAAGCCTAATTAAATTTACCATCCTTTGGGGAGTACAAGTTTATTTGTTCAAATGATTAGACCCTGATTTGAACCTTTTCCATTCTTCTGAAATGCAATTAACATCTCAGGACACAGGTACACATCATCTTGCATTGTCAACTGAAGGATATGTAACTGTCCTTGGAGAAGCATGTCAGATTAGTACTCTTAACTGTGAAGTGTTGGTAGGGTAATCATCATTTTCTGGTGTTTTCCTCCAACCTGCTGCTTCTAATGTAATTATGTAAATATATTTGTTAAACATTAATTTGTGTTGCCAGCATGCTAGATATTGTCTTCAAAAGCTAAGATGTTCCTTATTCTCCTAAGATAAATTCTGATCTACAGAACATTAATATTAAAAATACTTTATTTTGTCTCTGCCTCAGTGTAAGTAGTGGAATTATAAGATCACACACTTTCGTTTGCTTTGGGTTTGGGAAGACCATGATGAGATAACATCAATTACATGTACTTGGGTGTGTATTTTCTCTATTTCTTCTGAATAATTAGAATTTTATATTATTCTTAGTAAAGAAAGGTTTATTTTAATAAGAACATATATTCCTTTCTATAATGTAGCCAGAGATAAATGTTTGATAATAAGACGGTATGTTCATGTTCTATCCGTTTCACCTATAAGTTTCCAACAATTATTTAAAAAATATTTCCAAAGAGAAATTTCCTTTTAAGTATATCATTAATAAGTATAATTCGTGGGAGATTAAAAGCAAATCTCTCACATCCAAGAATGAGGGGATATGGTTAAGAGTGGCATTTCCCCCTACCAGTTTTTTTTTTTTTTTTTTTTAGGTAAAGTTCACATACAGAATTTTAGTTTCATTGTAGAGCTGTACACATATTTTCTTATTTCATTTACCTCTGATGAGAGGATAGGACCTCTAATAATAATTCATGGTATCTCAAATTCACATTTGGTCTTCCAGTATGAAGTACAAACTTGACACAGCAGAAAAAATATTGATTATAACTCAGAGGAGTAAAATGAACAAACATATCAACAGTCATACGTCTGTCATTGTTTCCTTTGAATTAAAGAGAAATCTTCAAACCAGGTGGGGTAGCACATGCCTATAGTTCTAGCAACTTGGGAGGCTGAGTCAGGAGGATCAGAAGTTGGATTGAGCCTGGGTAACTTAGTGAGACATTGTTTCAAAGTAAAAAAGGGCTGATGATCTAGCTCAGGGGTAGAGAACCCCTGGGTTTAATTCACAGTACCAACAAAAAAAAAAGAAAAAAAAAAGCCAAAAAACTTCAGTAGGATGAAGGATCTCTTAAATTTTTACATTGTTTACATACTTACACCAGAACATCTTAACCACTTTAATGCCAATTGACTGGATTTCCCAGTGCTTATTAAGAATGCTTCAGGAAGTCTTTACAATTGGCATCAACAGAATTATTTATAATGGTTGAATTCTCATCATAGTTTGATTTTTGTTTGTTTTTGTTTGTGTTCTTTTTTGTTTGTTTTTAAATACTTTTAGCCCTGACTTGAAAAACAGTCCAGTTGATGAAAGTGAGGTGCAGACAGCAGCTGATAGTCCCTCTGTTAAACCTAGTGAGGTTGAAGAAGAAACTACTCCCAATATTCAGACAGAAACTTTCATACAGCAGGAAGAGCCTTGTGAGGAAGAACCTGAAAAAGCGCTGTGTGACTCTGATTTTGCTATTGAAACATTGGAAATTGAAACTCAAGGGGAGGAGGTCAACATAGAAATTCCTCTTGTAGCATCCACTCCGGCTAGTATTGAATTATTTGTGGAAAATATAGAGGAGTCTGCTTTAAATCAACAGGTGTGTACCAGTGACTTTGAGAAGGAAGAGGCAGAAATTATGAACCCTGGAACAGAATTACCAATATCAGATAGTGTACTTATAGAAGAAAGGAATATCAAAGGAATTCTAGACGATTCTCCGTCTGAAACAGAAGATTTCTTTTCTGGAATCACACAGTCTATGGTAGAAGCCGTAGCTGAAGTGGACAAACAAAGTATTTCAGAAATAGTGCCATCAGCTTGTGTTATGACTGTAGCATCAGGAATTTGTACTGGGGATGAGAAGATAGTGAGCAAAAAGGATATTTCTGAAAAAAGCAACATGGATGAAAAGGAGGAGAATGAAATTAATACCAAGGAAACCAGAACGGATCTACAGATAGGAACAGAGAAGGCTGAAAAGAATGAAGCTAAGATGGTTGCAGAAAAATTGGAGAAGATTATGGTAGCAGTGAAAGAAAAGCCTGCAGAAAACATTGTAATCAAGGCTTGCCCAAATAAAGGAGTGGGTCAGACCAATAAGCCTGATGAAACTGGTAAAACTAGTATGCTGGCTGTATCAAATGTATCTAGCAGTAAATCAAACATTAAGGCTGCTATGGTCTCTTCTCCTAAGGCAAAAACTACGGCGTCAAAAACTGAAAATCAGAAAAGTTTTCTAAAATCTGTGCTCAGAGATCAAGTAAATACTGAAAAGAAACTTTCAGCCAAGGAACTTGGTCTACTCAAAAGTACCAGGTCAGGCTTGGCAGAAAGCAGCAGTAAATTCAAACCCACTCAGAGTGGTGTTACCAGAGGAGGCAGTGGAAAGATCTCAGCCCTGCAAGGCAAGGATTCTAAACTGGATTACAAGGAAATAACCAAACAGTCTCAGGAAACAGAGGCTAGACCTTCCATCATGAAACGGGATGACAGCAACAATAAGGTGAGGAGAGTAAGAAGATGACTCAGTGTGTCTTTGAAGTGCTTAGCTCTGTTGCTGTAGCTATGGATTAGGAGATGTAACCTTGTTTCATATTTTCGTCTCCTCCCTCTACCCCCCCAAGCTCTCACTTCCCTTTCTTAAACAATTCCATTGAGTTAAGCCAGTAAGCATTTAGAATATAAAACTCAAAATTCATAATTAGTTGGAAAAGCATTATTTGGTAAAAAATGTAACTTTGGTTTAAAAGGAAAGTCTGTAGTGAATCTCCTAAGGTGATTTAGTATTCTCCTGAGTGAGAAAATTTTTCTTCTTTGAATTTGAAGCTTCCTTTATTTGGTCACTTAATTGCCCAACTCAGAGATTGTGAATATAGTAAAGAAAAGATCTGTAAAACTGAATTTAGCTACAACTTACAGAGACTATGCCTGTACTATTAAATGACCAGTAACTTAGTTTTGTATACTTGTTAAATATTTGTATAATTGTGTTAAGTTCTGTTTTGTGGGTTTTTTTTTTTTTTTTTAAAGAACATTAATAACCTGGATGTAAATTCTATTTTCCTGTATTTCTTACTTAATATTTCAGGCTTTGTCTGGGCAAAACACTAAGAATTTTAAAAGCACCACTGGTAGAAGTTCCAAATCTAAAGAGGTAAAAAAATAATCCATTAAACACCAGCCATTCATTTCCATCCTTCCATTTGAAGAATTCATCTATCTTATAACTTGAGTCTGCCTTAAAATAGTTGATAAAATGTTTAGAGTTGGAGAGGTATAGAGTAAGGAATGGCAGTGAAATGTTTTATTTTTGACCCTAGCACTAATTCTACTACCAAAATTTTTTATTTTGCAGTAGGCTACTGAGTTTATTACATGTACTTGTAGTTGATCATTGATAGCATACTAAATGTAGGAGCACTAACTGTTTTTCAAATTACAGATGTGTTATTTTCAAAAATAATTACATTAATAATGATTTCGTGCTACTTTATCAAAATATGAACTTTATTTCTTAGCATTGTATAAGTTAAAATATGTATTGTAAGTAAATTGGTCAATGGAACAATCTGAGCTATTTACTTTCTAGCTTTTAAAAGTCCATTAAGTGTCCCAGAGCATTTACTAGATATTTAACATATGGAAGAGTAAATTCTTTATAGTGTTTGACAGATGCTTAAATGTGGTGTTTTTGTGCCATTGTTGTATTGCAAAACTCATCATGTAAGAAGTAATTGTGAAATTGGAAGGTGGATAGCGTTGAATCCCTTTAACATTTACTGTACGAATTATACTTAATCTGTTTGTGGAGGCTTTAAAAAATTTTTATTTTTATTTTAACTTATAGGAAACTGCAGTAAAATTCTTACAAATGATCTGCCTGCACATTTATTGTGACCATTTGCAACCTGAGTGGTCAATAGTTGTTAATGCTGTGATTTTTAACTTTCCAACAGGAACCATTATTTCCATTTAACTTGGATGAATTTGTTACTGTGGATGAGGTTATAGAAGAAGTGAATTCTTCTCAAGCCAAGCAGACTCCATTAAAGGGAAAAAGGAAAGAAGTTCTTAAAAATACTCCTTCCTCTGAACTTAACTTGAAAAAAAAGAAAGGGAAAACATCTGCTTCTCGTGGTGTTGAGGGAGAATTATCTTTTGTAACATTGGATGAGATTGGGGAAGAAGAAGATGCAGCTGCACAAGCTCTAGTCACTGTGGATGAAGTAATTGATGAAGAAGAACTAAATATGGAAGAAATGGTAAAAAATTCAAATTCACTTCTTACATTAGATGAATTAATTGACCAGGATGATTGCATTTCCCACAGTGAACCGAAAGATGTTACTGTTCTATCAGTGGCTGAAGAACAAGATCTTCTCAAACAAGAACGATTGGTAACTGTGGATGAAATTGGAGAAGTAGAAGAGCTACCTTTAAATGAGTCAGCAGACATAACTTTTGCCACTTTAAATGCTAAAGGAGATGAAGGAAATGCTGTAAGGGATTCCATTGGGTTCATTTCTTCTCAGATGCCAGAAGATCCTTCTACTTTAGTCACTGTAGATGAAATACAGGATGACAGCAGTGATTTGCATTTAGTGACTTTGGATGAAGTAACTGAAGAGGATGAAGACTCTCTGGCTGATTTTAACAACCTTAAAGAAGAACTTAATTTTGTTACTGTTGATGAAGTTGGAGAGGAGGAAGATGGAGACAGTGATTTAAAAGTTGAATTAGCACAAAGCAAAAATGATGGTCCTCTAGATAAAAGAGGAGATAGAAAGAAGAGAGCCATGGACACAAAGAAGACAAAACTTGAAGCCTTGTCCCAAACAGGTCCAGTAAATGAGAATATTACAGAAGATCTGAAAACCATGATTGAAAGACACTTAGCAGGTAGATTCTTGGAAGTGGTAGTTTTCATGTTTTTTGAGAGGATTATATTTAAAATTAATTTAAAAATATATGTTGTGGCATTACCAGTAATTTCACCCTGCATCGATATAAGCCAGCAAATAAGAGTTATACCCCACAATATTTTCCAAAGAAATGTGTACAAGTTTCACATAGTTCCCTTAATTTTAGAGCAGAACTTTTGCTCCAAGTTGTTAAACCTCAAGAAAGGATGTCAAAACCAGAAAACAAGCTAGAGTAGCCAAATTAGAATTGGAATGATAATACTATATTTACATTGTGGGAAACACAGCTTTTGATGATTAGAAGGATGTTTATACCATACTGCCACCCAGTTTTTGTTTAAACTTAGAACAATTCATAAGTGTGCAATTTTATTTTAAAGTAATATTTTGATGGTTTAGAATAGTAGAGCAGCACTTGTAGGATTTGAATGCGATAATTTCCATTAAAGAAAATCTGGGAAAATTTAAACCAACTAAGAATAAAATACTAAGTCCCCACAGGCTTATGTAATAAATTTTAAAAACATATATAGCCACCTTAAGTAAGGAAGATAGGGAAGAAGAGTTGTTTGGATTGTGATAAATGGGAACATAGGAGGATGTTTTAACTACAAGGAATATTTATTAAATGAATTCTATTTTATAATAGAAATAGGGTTTCTTCTCAGCTTTGGATATTTGCTAAAACTAAAGGGTTGAAATTGTTATTCAATTCAATATGTTTAACTTAAAGCAGTTTAAATATTGTTACTAGAGCAATAAATTTAGTCTTTCTGTTTTAAAGCTAAAACACCAACGAAGAGAATTAGAATTGGTGGTAAAGCACCACCCTCAGAAAAAGCTGTTGCAACAGAATCAGCAAAAGGTGAAGAGGCCTTCCAAATTAGTGAAGGTAAAGCAGGATTGTTGGGGTGTGGAGACAGTTACATAGCATGGGATGGTGGTAAAAGTTCCAAAGATTACCATCTAAGTAGAAAAGCAGTAAAATAAAACAGGAGTGGAAAATGGTAGGTTTAGAATTATTAGGTACTGATGTGATTTTTATCTTTACAATTTAGAGAGATAATGGAACATTGATATTACAATGAGATGTATTTGTGGAAATGATCTATAAAAGGTTCTTCCAATGTTGCAGCATCAGGTAGAAATGATCTAACTATTTTTCATGCTTCCAAGCAGCCAGACAATAACAAAATGTCCGAAAACATTAATAAAATTTAAGTTGAAACAAAAAAAGGAATAGTGTCCAGCAAGGGAGAATACTTCACTCAACAAGTGTTTGGCTTTGTGTCCATCATATTGGATACTCTCTGTAGTAAAATGCTGGAAAGTATAGGAAAGAACACAAAGTTCCTGATATCAGGGAATTTCTTACCAGGATGACTTAAATAGCACTATAAGGGTCTTCCTTTACCATTCTCTTTGCAACACCCTCCTTGTCTTCCTGTTCTATTTTCTGTAAGGAAAAATTATCAACCATGATTCATTCCAAGAAGTTCTTTGAATCTTATCTCAGCTGGGCCCAGAGTGCTGTCCACAGCCCATTAGAGGTCATTCACTTTGCTGAGCTTTAATATTTATAATTTCACTTTTACTTCTGTTTTAGTCTATCATTTTAGGCTCATTAATTTTCTAGGTTGACGGTGGGGGGATACATCAGAATTATTCTCTCCTGGTATCCTTTCTCCTAATTTCCACTTAACTCCTCAACCCAGCACCTTACATAGACAAGTTAACTCTTCCCAGTAACTGTAGAACTTGACTACTTCTGCTCCCCTGTAAATTTATTCTGAAACTTTATATAAATAAGATTTTCTGCTAGCTTTAGCCCTTTACCTCTAAATGCATTTAATAAATCTAAACAGATTGACCCATATACTTTTTGACATGAGACAGTCTTGAGAATAGTATATGCAGAATAGTTAGGTGGTATAAACCAAAGGAGGATTTCCTTTGATTTCTAAGTTAGTCATTGAAGGTAGGGATTATCCAGCACTAACTTCACAAAGTCTATAAATCTATTTTGAATAGCTTCCTTTTTTCCTTGAAATTTTTTAATGACTTTAGTTGATGAAGAATCTGGATTAAAGGATTCAGAACCAGATCGAAAACGTAAGAAGATTGAAGACTCTTCTTTAGGCAAATCAGTGACACCTGATATCCCAGAAGGTAAAGTAAAAATTACATTCTTTTCCTTTTCCTATAAAAATTCTGTACCACAATAATTATTCTGTTATTTAAATGAATTATTGAATAATCTTGCTTGTTATTTCTGAAGACAACTTAAGTAGGCTTTTTTTTTTTTTTTTTAAATACATGGCAGGGATATTTTTATTGCCATCTTTAAAAAAACCTGGCATATATGTTTCCTGTTTTATTTCTGGTGCTTTCTTTGCTGCTGTGGTGAGAATTGAGTTGCACTTGCCCAGACAGAAACTCCAGTTAGGCAGAATATGCAAAAAAAACTTAAGTTTGCAAACTGTTTTCATGACTCTATGAGGTAAGCTGAGGGGTCCTTGTTTGTTCAGCCAGTACACTCCACAAGCAGTTGCCCATCATTCTGCTTCTGCCTCTTATTTTTTAACAGGTAATTCCTAAAATGTTTATTTTTGACTCTGTCAGATTCTATTCTGAAGGATAATGGAACAGTTCTTTCTAATTCAGCCTTATCCATGAGAATTTATTCAGTTTGCATTATACCATTTTAGTGGAATTCTGGCATTCCTGAGAGTCTCTGAATTTTTTTATTTTTTTATTTATTTTTTTTGGTTACTGGGGATTGAACCCAGGGGCATTTTACCACTGTGCTACATCCCCAGTCCTTTTTTAATTTTGAGACATGTTCTTCCTAAGTTACTGAGACTGGTCTTAAACTTTGATTCTCCTGCCTCAGCCTCCCAAATTTCTGAGATTACAGGCATTTGCTACTGTACCTGGTTATAATTTCTTAAAAAATTAAAAATTATTTTGTAATTAAAGTTATTGCTCTTGATTCCTGAGTATGTAGTGTTTACTATCCTTATATATAAGTATACATATTCTTTTAATATGTTTGGATAAACTGATCTGTTAAAACATTATTAATTTTCTTCCTTTCTCTTCTCACTCTATCTTAAAGATTTAGATTTTCTTGTACCGAAGGCTGGATTTTTCTGTCCAATTTGTTCCCTCTTCTACTCAGGTGAAAAAGCAATGACAAATCACTGCAAGAGTACACGTCATAAGCAAAATACAGAGGTAATTTTTAATTATTAACTCCTAAAAATCTCCAGGTGCTATTATTGTCTTATTATTGAACTAAATATCTACCCCAACTATATATTTTTCCCCTTTGCAAGAACTTTTAGATGTTCTTGTCCGATTATTCATCTAAGTCCAAAATCTTATTTTCTTCTTCACTGTACCTTGCTAGTGATTTCTAGCCCTTATTTCTTTTCCTTAAACGATAGCATTTGCCAGAGTAGATTCTACAGATCAATAGTCTCATGTGACACTCAATTAAAGTGTGAGAAACTACATATTCTGATACCCTGTTACAAAGTCATATATGTGTTAGCATACTAACCTTTCTTCCAATAAGTAATATATGGGAAACAATAAAATTTTAAATTGCTAGCCATAAAGAATCCTGCTTAAGCTTATGTAACACAATTTCCTAAATTGATTGATCACAAAGCCCTCTTTTTTAAGTTTTGCATGTTTAGGCAGCGCTGCTCTAGAGAATCATCCTTAGCCATTGAAGCAATGGTTCTGATTCCTCCTAAATGTTTGAGATTGTTTTATGTGTCCTTTCTGTCGAATTTATGTCACAGACACTCATCAAACACTGAGCTACTATGTGCTAAAAACTTATTTAAATCCCCTCATCAACTTTAAAAGGTAGATGTTATTCCAGCTTTAGAGATGAAGACCCAGACTCAGGATTACATTTCTAAACCCAAGGTCACATAGCTAGTTAGTGGAAGACCTAGGATTTGATCCTAGCTGTTTTATTCTAGGCTCAGACCCTCATACATTTTGCTTATGTTCCCTGTGCATTTAACTTTATTGTGTCATTTTCCATTTAAACTCCACGTCATAGGGCACTTGAAATAATATTTAAACTTCTTATTGTGGGTCCATAAAGCCCTACCTGATCTGCTTTGGAACTTCTCTGAACTCAGCTTTTTATTACTGACTACATCCCAATTTTTCTGGCTCTCTGACTTTTTTTTCCCCTACAGTACTGAGAATTGAACACAAGTGCACTCTACCCCTTGACCACATCCCCAGCCCTGTACCTGGTCTTTTGTTCTGCTTTTTTATTCATGAGGGCTCCTTGCCAGCTTTATATCTTTATATTGCTGTTCCTTTCCTCTCTCTCAATTCCTCTTCTTGACCCCAGGTCTTCCTCATCTTTTTGGTTTCAACTCAAATATCAGCTCCTCAGAAAGACCTTTGCTTAAGAAAGACCTAGCTAAAATAGGACATTCCATCCTGCCCCCACCCCAAGTCAACCTAATCAGTTGCCTTGTTATAATTTTAGAGTGCTTACTACTACCCAAAATTACCTTGTTTATTTTTGTTCTTCGATTGTTGTATACAATGTCTATCTTGTTCACCACTGAATCTTCAAGCACCCAGCATAAAGCTTGGTATATCGTAAAATATCAGAAGATTGATGAATGAAGAGAAGGAATACTAATAAAAGGCACTGTGTTTATAATCTTTATTTTTTAGAGGTGGGCACTTTTAAATAGTAAATGCAATGAAATATATTAGAAAGATTTTTACATTCAGGAAAATAATATCTAATAAGTATTTCATATTGCAAATTGCTTTCACAGAAGTTCATGGCCAAGCAAAGAAAGGAAAAGGAGCAAAATGAGGCTGAAGAAAGAAGCTCTAGGTGATTGAGAGAAAGGGGAAAGAATTCATTAGAAATTTGTTTAGGGTCCAGTTGATTTGTGTATTTTTGTTATCACTTAATTTGTAATTTTTGTTTCAGAAGCAAATATTCATGTTGTACAAATTTCTGATTGCCCTTGATGTAGAGAGACTGATGGGGAAAGTATGATGGGTTTGATTTTTATATCAAATCATCAGGCATGGAGAAATGTCTTTTAGAAGTGTTAAAATAAATGTTCCTACTGTATATTTAAAATACCATGTTGTATTTGTGACTGATTTATTAAAAACTTGCTTGCCTCTGATTGCAGACAAGGTTCTTTCTACAACCCCTGGGATTTGGGATGTTTGGGAATTCTTCACATATTACTGGAAGTCATAGCATGACAATGTTTAACTTTGTTCATCCATCCATGTTTCACAAGTCAAAAATTTCTTTAAATGCTCGATTTTTCTAGATAAAATTAGTTTACATCATCTTTGACCCAGGTAAGTTTTGAATAAGCTATTGCTTTAATTTAATTTTACCTATTTATTTATTGGTACTGGGGACTGAACCCAGGAGTGCTTGACCACTGAACCACATCCCCAGCCCTATTTATTTTTTTTTTGAGACAGGGTCTCACTAAGTTGCCTAGGGCCTTGCTAAATTGCTGAGGCTAGTCTAGAACTTGCAATCCTCCTGCCTCAACCTTTTCAGTCACTGGGATTACAGGTATGCACTACCACACCTGGTCGACTTTAATTTTCAAATGTGTTCTGAAGATTCCCCCCGCCCTGCTTCTGTTAATACCATTTCTGCCAGGAGCCTTTTAAAGTAGCGCTTCTCAAGCCATTATTAGCTTGAACCTACAGAGTAGCCTTTACTTCCTGTGAATCTTTACAAATTTTTTTTTTTTTTTGGTACTGGGGATTAAGCTCAGGCACTAAACCACTGAACCATGTCTCCAGCCCTATTTTGCCTTTTTTTTTTTTTTTTAAGAGTCTTATCTCATGGGGTTGCTTAGCACCTCACTATTACTGAGGCTGGCTTTGAACTCTTCATCCTCTTGTCTCAGCCTCCTGAGCTGCTGGCATTACAGTTGTGCACCACCATACCAGGTTTACAGATGATTTTTAAACCCTTTAGATTATTATCTAATATTTTTGTAAAAAGTTGTCAGAGTAACAAAAGTAATTAAGTGGATTGTTGGAAGGTGCTGAACATAGTCCTATACTGTAAATATTTAGATTAGGCCATATTTCAGAATTGTTTTAGTAGGTGATTCCTTAGAATGTGCCCAGTAATAATAGAAAGAGAATGAATGGAAAGAATAACAACAAAACAACTTTTTAGATCTCTTATTCCCATGACAGCACAGGAGTTACATCACAGCCAATAAGAAGTAGAGGGAAGATCAGAAAATAGCACTTCTTGCTAGGTGCTATAGCACATGCCTGTTAAACCCAGTGACTCAGGAGGCTGAGGCAGGAGGATCCCAAGTTCTAGGTCAGCCCCAGCAGCTTAGCAAGAAGACAATGCCCCAAATATGTGGTAGCTCAGTGGTAGAGTGCATCTGAGTTCAATCCATAATACCACAAAAAAGAAAAAAAAATAGCCGTTCCTTGTTACCTCCCACAAAACTCAGTGCACATTCAGTTAAGATTTAGCCACAGCCTCAGCAACACTACAAGACTATATAACAGATAGAAAGTGGAGTAAGGAGAGGGAAGTGTCAAGAGTCTGTTGGAATTACAACTCATAATAGGTAATAGGAGGAAGAAGAACTAGTAAAAGGCTGGAAAATAAGGTGCAGCAATCTAAAGCACCAGAGTGAGTAAGAATCTTGCATTTCTCCTGGGTCTGCTTTTGTAATTTTTATAACTAGGGAATTTACATGCTTCTTTAATTTGTCTGGATCAACATTAGAGTTTAATCTTAAGTTCCTGTCAAACTCTTTTATTTTCTTCTAAATAATTATCTGGAAAAAAAAGCTATTTTGAAATTTCTAGTCTACATTTGAATAAAAGGAATGATTTTATGCTAAAGCATAAAAATGATACAGATTTTTTTTGTTTCATTCTAGTGATTGATATTGACATGATAAATGATATTCCTCTCCAGTGCTTTTTGCTGGTTATTTTTTATCATGGAACTCCAAGTACAAGTGAGGTTTTTAAAAAAATAAGCACATTCTTTGCATATAATTTTCCAATTCTTGATGTTTTCAGGAAACTTTGAAATGCCTCCTTCCTTTAGTCATACCACACATATGGAATATGCATGTTCATAGCAGTTTCTGCTTATTAGTGGCTTGAGGGATGTAATTTGGATTACAGCCTCCTTTATAGGTTCTGTCATTTCATCACCTTGGTGCCAAAGCAAAAGTAGATGGCTTTCAACATGACCTCTATATAAGTTTTGGAATTTATTCCACTTGCTATTATAGAATGCTGTGGAAACCTACCTCTCCAAAACTGCTCCTTTGTTTGTTTTGGGTTTTTTTTTTTTTTTTAATTTAATTATGGGGAGTTTAGTTTCTAAAACTGTTATTTTTTTAGTTTAGTGTAATTGGTGGAAAAAAATGTCAAATATTTTAAAAAGTCAGGATAATTTATCCAGTATATCTTCATATTAAAACCAGTTTCAACCATTATTAACTCAAGGCCAGTAAGATACATGTGAGTATACGTATATGTCTCACTACCTGACTCTCTTGTATTATGTTAAAGTAAAACTTAGCATGTTATTTTACCCATAAATATTTCATTGTGTATTTCTAAAAGTTAAAAATTCTTTTTTCCCCTTTTGGTGGTGCTTGGTATTGGACCCAGGGCTTCCCAAATGCTAGACAAGCTACATCCCTAGTCCCCAAGAATCTTTTTAATGTAACCAATATTACTTAATCCAGTTCAGGTTTTCAACTGTGTGTGTTGCTTGGTTTTTTACTGTCTGAATCCACATCCAAATAAGGTCCATACATTGTGCTAGCCGATAAGTCTTTTAAATTACATAGGATAAAATATAGGTTGTTCTGTCTCTCCTTGTAATATATTTGATCAAGAAACTTGATATTTGGTTCTACAAAGAAGTGTTAAACCAAATGTGCTCTTTGGGGCTGGAGGTGTAGCTCAGTGGTAGATCACAGGCCTGGCATGCACAGGAACCTGGGTTCAATCCCCAGCACCGGAAAAAAAAAAAAAAAAAAGGTGGGAAGGTGGGATAGGAGGTCTGTGGACCCAGGACCAACTCACAAACTTTTATTATTAGTTTCTGAGAGTGTTTAGAAACATTTTTATGGTGATTTTATGTCTATCCATGACTGACAATTCAGAAAATTAGAATTTGCATTGTTTTGTGGGAATTTTTAATTTCATTTCATGTATTTTACAAAAGCATTAGTCTGCAATGGATTGAAAATTAGAAAAAGAAAATGACCCAACACATAGTTCGAGAAACACTGTTGATAGGTTTCCTGCGGTCTGGATATTGGTGATTGCAACCTTATATTCTTGCTTTAACACGTTTCTTATCTCTCTCTCTCTCTCTTTTTTTTTTTTTTTTGCAGTGCTGGGGATTAAACCCAGGGCCTTGTGCATGCAAGGCAAGCACTCTACCAACTGAGCTATATCCCCAGCCCGCATTTCTTATTCTCTATAGTGCTTATAGGTTGGTGATCGAATATGAATACTCCATTAGAATTTGGCTCTTTTTCTTTTCTTTTGGCAAAAGTGCTTCAAGTGGTCTTCCTCATCAGGAGGTACAAGATGTCTGACTGCTTTCTTTGGAATTTTAGTAGCAGTTAATGCTTTGTTGTAATTTACATAGCAACTAGAGGTTGAAAAATGGAGATGTTTTTAATTCTGTCTTCCTTCTTCATGTATAAGTTTTCTAAAGGGAGTTATTACTCATCTGCTATTTGGTTACTCAGTGGTGTCATTTGTGTAAGAAAGACATGACAAATACTTTGCTTTTCCTTTATTTGCCAGATATTACAGAATGAGTTGTTTCACTGGTATCTATCAACAGTGATGGATTCTTTTTTAAAAACTATGAACTCATGAATTTTAACTTACTTGATGTTTTAAACCTTTGTAGTTTTAGCTTTATTAATATTCAGATTATCCCATTTTTTATTTAACTCCTCATTCCTTTCACCATGACACTACTAGCTTTTATAGTCTCCTTGCTGTCTATGCATTAAGGTATTCCAGGGGCATCTGTACATTTCCTGCCCCAAACCTGAAGTCAGCCATTTCCCTAAGGAATAATGAGTAATTAGAGGTGTTTATTGCTTTTAGATTGGTCATTGCTTTTCAGTGGTTGGAATTTGAAAATACATGGCTTTTTTTCCCACGTTTTTATTGGTGTGTTATAGTTGAAAATGATGGAATTGTTTGTTTCATATTCATGCATGCACAAACATAACAATATAATTTGACCAGTGTCACTCCCTAGCACTTTCCCTGTCTCCCACCAGCTGGTCCCTTTCTTCTGCTGATCTCCCTTTGATTTTCATGAGATCTGCCCCTACCTTTCTTTTTCCTTTTCCCTCTCTACTCTAACTTCCACATATGGGAGAAAACATACAACCCTAGACCTTCTGAGTTTGACTTATGAAAATACACATTTATACGTTTTTGATTTTAAGATAAAATGCATTACTATCATATTGGTTCTTCCTATTCAAATTTGGGATTTCTAGATTTTTACCTCTTCTGTCTTAAATGTAGATCTTTGTGCTATGAGAAGTCTAATTCTTGGACATTAGAGTAATAAAATTAAACTGTCAATTTAAAATTGTTGCTTTATCTCACTTTGTACATCACAGTCAGAATAATAATACCAAAACCACAACCTAGAATGTTAGAATATGATTATTAAAAACAGTTTAACCCCCCTACCCCCATTTTACTTGTTTTTCCTTAAGGTAGGTATACCTCATTAAGGATATACATTCAAATTATAGAGTTTTCACTTTTCACTTGAAATAGTTCTTTTAGTAGCTTTGCTACCATCTGGATTCACATCAAGTTTTGTAGTTTAATTTTTTTTTAACTCTAGAGTTTATATTTTTAGATTTAGCATGTTATAAAATATTCTAGAGTGAAGTTATAAAATAAGGCATACTGAAAGAAATTAGCTTTCTTGTTACAGGTAACTTACTACTGTAGGTAACTTTTGTTAATCTTGTGATTTTTTTATAAGTAGATTTGTATCTATAGGGTCATCAGTTTTTAATATCTTGTGTTTTCTAATAATCACATAACCAGTGACAATATGAACAGGTTAAAGCTAGAAAGAGCTAAGGGATATCTGAGTATATACAAATGTTGGCGGTAGGACACTGAACCCTTCAACTCATAGCTCACAAAACTGAAGGAATTAAAAGTTCTGTAGGCTGAAAGGAAGTCTTACCTTTTGGTGAAAATTTTAGGGTTTACTTTTTGTTTCAAAAGTGGTTTTTATAAGAATACTTAAAAGATTTAAAAAGAAAGATGGGGGAAGGGTAGCAGTACACTATCATGTCCATGGAGAGGTAGAGTAAGGAGCTATGACTCCTTACCACTTCATTCTGCTCTGACATCCATAATTCTTCAGCAAAACTTACACATATGAACACATATATATAAGTCATGTCCATCTCCTTTTAAAGACCTTACATGAGAACATGAACATAAAAAGATACTGACAGCCCAGCTGATGCTAAGCACCCACTGACTCCTGTAGACACAAAGAGTTCAAAATATAGGGAAGTAAAATAAATGACAAAGTGGGCGTTAGAGAGTAAAAGTGGTTGTGAAGTGTTATATTAACTCAGTGTAGGTGGAAATAAATTACACATCTCCACCAAAAAGCCACACAACACTGAGTCAATAATATTTAGTTGATATTTATAAAACGTTTTACCCAATAGCAGAATATATATCTTTAAGTGCCCGTGGACTATACAACATAAACATATCCTGGGCTATAAACCAAATCTTAACAAATTAAAACCAAATTTAAGTCATAGAAAATGTCCTCCAGTTATAATGGAATCCAACTAGAAATAATTGTAATATAACAATAGGAAAATACTTGAAATTTAAACAGCATACTTACAAATGAAGTATGGGTCATAGAAGAAATCGCAAAGACAATTTTTAATAAAAGTACCGAATTGAGTAGAAATGAAAAACTCTGAAGTGCAGCTATGTGAAGTGCATAGAGGTAAATTTATTGTACTAAGTGCTTAAATTATTAAAAAAGATCTCAAATCATTTCTTCTAAGTCTGCCTTAAGAAACTAAGTAGGGTAAACTGAAAGCAAACAAAAGGAATAAAATGATAAAGAGCACTTATGAAACTGAAAATAGGAAAACAAACCAAAGCTGACCCTTCAAAAAAATAAATAAAATTGATAAACCTCCAGCAAGATTAACTTAAGATGCAAGTCACTGGTCCTGGGAATACAATAGAGAATATCACAGTAGTTCCTGTAGCCACTGAAAGAATGATGAAGGTATGCTACATATCAAATTGAAAACCTGCATAATTCTAATACCATTAAAGACATTGCCTTTGTAATGAAAATATTCTTGAAGAAGATGCCTACAAGCTTGATGGTTTCATTAGAACCTTTACTATAAACATTGAAAGAATTGATTTTGTACAGTCTCTTCCAGGAAATAGAAAGTAATACTTCTCATTTTATGAGGACTTTATTTCATATTTGCAAAGCTGGTTCGGTGTCAGAAAATCAGAGTAATCCACTATATCAAGAGGCTAAAGAAGAAAACTATGATCATATTGATTGATTCAAAAGGGGCCTTTGATAAAATTCACAGGTTGTTATAAAGCACTACACTAAAAATAGAGGAGCCTTTCAATCTCATAAAGAGGATTGTATTAGCTTTACCTTACTATAAAAAAACACCTGAGAAAACTTAGAAAAGATTTGTTTAACTCAGTGGTTTGGGAGGTAATAGGCATGGTGCCTGCATTAATTCTGGTGAGGATGGTAGATGATGGCACATCACGGCAAGAATCAGATCTTGAACAAAGATCTGATTTTGAACCAGAACAAAAAGAGGAGGATGAGCTGGGTCCTGCAATGTCTTTCAAGGCATGCCCTTAGCGACCATTCTGAGCACACTCCCTTCTCTTGTATCAACAGCCATGCCTGACCAGGTAGTGATGAATAGGTCCTACTTATTGAGTGCTTGCTAAAGTGTTTATTATGGTAGATTTCTCAGGAAAGACCCTGTCATGGAAAATTGAAACCTCTTGACACTACCATGAGTATTTCTCCTCAGGGGAAGCAAATGCGGTAACCAGAGTACCTCCAGGGTCTGTGATTCTGCAAGCTTTTGCACAGGATCTGTGTGGTCTTTTCAGAAGATAGGGAACATAGAAATCATATACTGTTTTCACATTGCCTCTTTGGTCAGAATTCTGTTTTCTAGGGTTCGCCCCACTCCTATATTAGAAAAGGGTATCAAGTATCCCTCAGTTTCACAGTGTGGTTGAAGAACTAACCCCTCCATGACCCACTTCTGCACCGAAATAGTAAGCAGTAAAAAGAGTTGCAACACCTATCCTCAGCACTGATCTGTTTGTGTTGTTGAAGGCTTGGTATATTAGTTCTAGCCAATGGTCACAACCTGGACACCTTGAAACAACAACTTTATTCTCTGAAAATTCTGGAGGCAAAAAATCCAAGATCAATAGGCTGGGGATGTAGCTCAGGGGTTAAGCACCCCTGGTTCAATACCTGATACCAAAAAAAGAAAAAGATCCAAGATCAAGGTTTGTAGAACCACACTCCTTACAGATGCTTTGGAGGAGAATTGGTTCCTTGCCTCCTCCTGCTGCTAGTGGCTGTGTTCCTTGACTTGTGGTTGATTCACTCCAAACTGTCTCCGTGCTTACATGCTCTTTGTGTCTAATGTCTCTGTGCCTCTTTCTTCTATGGATATCTGTGGTGTTATGTTTATGGTCTACTTGGATGATTCAGGATAAACCTGGAGATCCTTGATCACACAATCACAGATCCTGGGGTTAGGAATTGATTATATTTTTGCTGGAGTTTTTTTTTTTTTCCCTGCATGCTAGACTTGGCTATGGGAAGTAAGTGTCAGCCCCCAGTAAGCAAACAAGCACATGCCCCGTGGCCCTGGATAATCCAGACTGTTGAGGAATCTCACTTGCAGGAGAGGGCAGGAACAGAAGGGATGTGCCTGCATTTGACAGGAAACAAAATATTTTTGACCAGCTATCAGTCTTGGTGTGTTTTAATTTCTTAATCTGATTTTTTATTTGTTCTTTTTATATTTACATGACAGTATATTTTGACATACATACATACATGGAGTATAACTTTTCATATGTGAACCTGAGAAAGTTATATCCAATTTATTCTACTGTCTTTCCTATTCCCATCTCCCCTTCATTCCCCTTTGTCTAAGTGGACTTCTGTTCTTCCCTCCTCACCCCCTTATTATGTGTCAGCATCTACGTATCAGAGAGAACGTTCAGCCTTTGGTTTTGGGGGATTGTCTTATTTCACTTGGCATGATAGTCTCCAGCTCCATCCATTTACCAGCAAATGCCATAGTTTCATTCTTTATGGCTGAGTAATATTCCATTGTGTGTGTGTGTTTGTGTACACATTTCTTTATCCATCTGTTGAAGGGCACCTAAGTTGGTTCCATAGCTTAACTATTGTGAATTGATTTGCTATAAACATTGATGTGGCTGCGTCACTGTAGTATGCTGATTTTAAGTCCTTTGTGTATATGTTGAGGAGTGGGATAGCTGGGTCAAGTGGTAGTTCCCTTCCAAGTTTTTTGAGGAATCTCCATACTACTTTCCAGGGTAGTTGCACCAATTTCAATCCCACCAACCTGCTGTGATTTAAAAGAATAAAACTACCATCTAGGCCAGAGAAGAGAGGACCCCCTCCCGCCCCCACGACTCACACACAGTTTTGAGTAAAATAGTACTTTATATATATTTTATTCTCATCACCACAAACTCTGATTATATATGTCTTAAAGGTGAAAATAAGGTCATGTGGAAACAGGGATCTGACATGGTTACTATTTATTCCGTGTTCCCTTCCCTCAGTACACTGACGTACCAGATTTCTCTGCACCAGAGCACAGGTCCTAAAAGACTTGAGCTCATAGAAACAAAAATGGATTTACCTTGATGATGCAAATATTTTTTCCTTAAGTTGCTCACATTGGGAAGAACTCTACTTGTTTTCTTTCCCAGAGGAGAAACCAGATTAAATCCTGAGAGAGTTAAGAATCAAAGTAACTCAACTGGTAAATATGGGTAAATTTAGGCAGATCTGTATAAATATGTAACCTTGGAATAAGCCAGGAGTCATTTATTACAACAATAAAGTAAGAAACCCAAAGGGAAAGAACTGACAATTTTAACCACAAAATCTGTAACTTTGTTCTGTCATAACTGGGCTATCTGTAGAGTAGATTTCATTTGGGGGGACCCCCTGAGCTAAAACTACCTACCTATTGTTCAGTTAGAAATCTGACTTTGACAAGTATTGGGGCTCAGAAAATTATACCCAAAGTGAAGGCCTTGGATACCAAGTTTCTCCCCTGCCTTCTGCCTTCCTGTCTCACCTCTCACTGTCCACCAAGGCAAGCTATAGAAATTAGACTCCCTCCCCCCAGGGCCAGTCAGAAACCAGAACACTTTTCCCTCCAAAGCTAGCCACAGAACCTAAAAATATCAATTTAATTTTTCCCTGCTTTACTTTCTTGGAGTCGACCATAAGGAAATTCTCTGGCCTCCCTTGTCTTAATAGTACATCATGAGAACTTCATTTCAGAAAGGACCCTGTCCCATAGCCATGGGAAGGACTCGCTTGATGTCCTTGCGCTTGTTAGCATTTGATCATGCTCTTTTTGTCTAATCACATTTCTGTATGGTTGTGCTTTGTCAAACCTAAGCATAGAAATGGATAGTTCATCTTGGGGCTTGGGGCTTTATTCTGAGGTCTCTTGTGTCACTTAAAACTACCATCAAGCCAGACCACTTGGTGACACACACCTGTGGTCTCAGCTACTCAGGAGGCTGAGGGAGGAGCATCACAAGTTGGAGGCAAGCCTGGGTAACTTAGATACTGCTTCAAAATTTTCAATAGGAAAAAAGAAAAAGAATGTAGCTTGCCTAGTATGCTCAAGGCCCTGGGTTCAATCCCCAGTACGGACAGGTGTGGGAGTAGGGAGGGGCCTCAGATGAATTTCTATGCTTTCCTCTCATTAACCTGTCTTTTTGGTATAAGAGTGTTGGCCATGACCCTTTATGATGAGCAGAAGAGGGATTACTCCCTTTTCTGCTCCTATATAGGACTATGGTCTATGAAGTCACTATGTGTAATTATTCGGCGCACTATCTGTGTAGCTGTACATGGCAACCCTGAGGGTTATTCCTTTCATGCTGCCCCAAGATAGACCTCACCTCATAAAAATGCCCCTGACAACACAGACACACACACACCCCTACACTTCCTCTGTGGAGTTTCCTGGGATACATCAAAACTTTCCTCCTGATATTCTTCACTCCCTCTCCTCTCCTGGTCTGGGTCCTCATCATAATTCCAAAGGAGAGGAGAAGGTAGACAGAAATACAGAACATGAGGATGCTTAATGTGCCATGACTATCATAGCCAAAATTCTTTTGCAGAAAAAACCAGAACTGTGCTTCGAATGACTCCAAGCAAAATGTGCAGGACTCACCACATAGACAGTCAGTTGGGGTTCCTGGCTGCTAGCTACAGCAACCCCACCCGGGCATCAGAAGCAAGAAAGGATTTCAAGGGAGCGTTGGGGGATTTGGCTTAGAAAATGGATGGGACTTGAGCAGTAGGAGCGAAGCCTGTGATTCTTTGTTCTTCAGCAGGAAAGGGTTGGTCACTTGCTGCCATTGCAGCTATAACATCTGACTTCCTAGAGCTCCACAAGGACTGCAAGTCCTAGGGAACATCCGACTAGCTTAGCCTGGGCCAACCTGCAGTGACAGGGAAAGGAAGGTCCTGGTTCTGCAGCTTCCAGAAGTGAGGCAGACTTCATCTCCCAAGACCATTCACAAGGGGGTGGGAAGAGGGTATTTAGGGAAGGAGACCTCGAAAGCTGTGAACCCCAAATAGCAACCACCGCAAGGACCTTCTTAGCACTCATAGGGAAACTCATATGAGGTGTGGGATTCGGGAACAACAACCAGAGGTCTCTGTCTCTGGATCCCCTCTCATTCCCTAGTCTCCATCTCTTTCTTTGCAGAGAGATCACCACTCCATGCACCTGACTGCTTCTGAGCCTCCTTTCTATTTGTATGAGCTCGGGTCACATACCCAGGCTAGCATCTCTTGGGAGAGATAATCTGATTGGTTAAGCTTGAGTAGTCTGAGAAAGTGGTCCTTTAAAGTAAACATGATAAATACGTCCTACACACTGAGGAATAAGGTTTGGCTACATACGTGCTCACTAAGGTTTTATTTCTGCACAGATCAGGCTATGCAGAAAAAGTTTGACCACAGGCTGCTGTGTGAATAAAGTATGAAAGTTTAACGCACAAGGAAATCCAATTCTTTTCAAATCACTTTAGTTACACCTATTTACAAGTAGATAGGTGCTTCTTAAGTCCAGTTTTAGCTCCGCCATAGATCAGGTTCATGTTACTTTATATATCTGGATAGAGCCAAACTGTACCTCTTTAAAAATAGACCATAATTTGGGCTTTCCCTACATCAACAGGGCCTCTTGCCCTTCTGCCCAGTGCAATTGTACTCCCTACATGGTACCCTTCTCTAAAACCTTAATATGGCAACTGCTTGCCACATATAAGATGCCTGTAAGTGTCGATCAGTGAATGAATCCACCTATCCCTTTTATCCAGGACAATTTTGTTTTATCAGTCACCCGGAATGGCCCAGTTCTGTGGTAAGATTCTGATCTGAAGAAATTTCCTTCCGACTTGGCCTTACCCCTATTTTCACAGCCTTGCCTCAAGTCCCCCTCCTCTCTCATCTTGATTCTCTGCTGTCACCTCTTAACTCTTCATCAGAGATTTCTTCATTTTCTCTGCGTGTGTGTGTGTGTGTGTGTGTGTGTGTGTGTGTGTGTGTAAATTAGCATGTCTTACTTTCACAAACAGAAACAGAGACAAAATTGCAACAACCCTCCAACAGCCCTCCCATTCGGTGATTGAACCCAGGGGCACTTTACCACTGAGTTTTATCCACTTAGACTTCCTTTCCCAAAAGACAACCAGAGGGAGCTGGATGAGATCCTGCCACTTCTCTGGGTTAAGCAGGCTTTAAGCAGCTTCTCACAGGTCCTGCAGTCTTCAATATACCCCTGCCTCCCAACACCCCTTAATTTATACTCCAAACACTGTGTTCTCTCCTCCCCAACTCCTTCCAGGGCCTTGATACTAAGCACTCCCTAATTTCTCCCAGAACAGTCTCTTCCTCTGCTCCCATCACAGTCTTACCCAGAGAACTAATTGGCCATTGGATCCAGGGACTAGATTAGGGGTCCCAGTTGCCCATTCTCATACTCCCCAATTTTCTGAACTAAACTGCACTAACAGATGTGTACTGATGTGTGATTGGCTTGATTATTCAATAAATATCAGTTTCTCCCACCAAAGTGGAAGCTCCTTGAGACTGGGAGCTTTACTAGTACAAATTTACTAGGGTTGTCAAAACGAAATGCCACAGATTGGGTGTCTTAAATAAAAGAAATTCATTTCTCACCATTCTGGAAACTGGAAGTCCAAGGTCAAGTTGTCAATAGGCAGGGGTGGTTTCTTCTCTTTCTCTTTCTCCTTCTCCTCCTCTGATTAAACCCAGGGACGGTTTACGACTGAGCCACATCCCTAGCCCTTTTTATTTTTTATTTTGAGACCGGGCCTCTCTAAGTTGCTGAGGCTGGTCTTGAACCTGCAATCCTCCTGCCTCATCCTCCCAAGCTGCTGGGATTACAAGGCATGTACCACCACACCCAGCTAGTTGACTTTTCTTCTAAGGCCGACTCCTGCTGTCTTTGACTTGCAGATGGACACATTCTCACTGTGTCCTCACATGACCTTTTCTGTGTGTGCTCATATTCCTGGTTTATCTTTGTCCAGATTTCCATTTTTTATAAGGACATTAGATTGGATTAGGGCCCACTCTCATTTTACCTTAATCACCTTATCTTCCATTTATTGATTTATTTAGTAGCCCTGTCTTCCAAATATAGTCACATTCCAAGATACTGGAGGTTGTTTTCAACATATGTATTTTAGAGGGACACTGTTCAGCCCATAACAGGGACATGGTACTTTTGTTCATCATGGCTTCCACATCGCTCAGGACAGTGCCTGGCTTGTCCTTTTTTCATACCTGTTAAATGAATGGTTGAGTTTCAGCACCCTGCTCTTTACTCCCCCCACCATCATATAGTATGCTAGAGACAAAGCACAGACAGATGGCTGCAGGACCATCTAAGTGACCACAGGAAATGTTTACTATCCTGATCATGGACATATAGGGGAGCGTTGCTTCCTCCTGGGACCTCCAAATGGGTCTAAATCAGTCAGTAGCTGACTTTTTCCTGCCTTGGGTGTGTACACTGCCCCCAGGAGCTGCTTGGGGAAGCTTTGTTGACAGCTGCACACCCATCCAACAGTCCCCTCTTTAGAAGGTGAGTCAGGCTGCTGGGAGTGTGGATCTACACAGCTCCGGGAAAGCAGTTTAGCAATAAGTACTAGAACCTAAAAAAAGTCATGTCCTGTAACTTTGTAATTCTAAGACTAGGAATCCAATCTGAGGATCTAGCAAAGGAGGGCACAAGATGGGTTTATAGCCCAGTTTTAATTACTTTAAAAGATATTTCTCACTGTTATAATAGTGAGGATCTGAGAAGAGCTTAAGTGAGTACAAACGGGAAAGCTTTGTGAATCTAGTATATTTATGTGATAGCAATTGAAAAGATTGCTTATGAAGAATGTTTAATGATACAAGAAAATGTTACTTGCAAAGGTGGGAAGCAGGGCTGGGAATGTAACTCTTTGCTAGCTAGCAGGAGACCCTGTGTTTGATCCCCTGCACCACATTAAAAAAAAAAAAAAGTAGAACACAGATTGCATATATGCTCTGAATTCATATATTTAGTAAATAATTTATATGCATGTATCCACTCAGAGGGGAAAACTTGGATTGGTTAATATTCAAATGTTAATATATTAACGTAGATTTTAGAACCCGAGATTTTTTTTGTGTTACTTTCATAACTAGAGGAATGAAAGACAAGTCTTTTATTTGTTATTTGAGTTACATCCCCAATCCATTTTCATTTTTCTTAGTTTGAGACAGCCTAGCTAAATTGCCCAGGCTGGCTTCAAACTTGCGATCCTCCTACTTCAGCCTCCCGAGACGGTGGGATTGCAGGTCTGCGCCATTGTGCCCAGAGAAGCAAAGTTTTAAGGCGGCTGTGCTGTCTGCCAGTGAAATTCTAAGCTCCTAGCGAAAGTGCCGGCCCTGCGCCTGCTCCCCAGCATACCCAGGGATCTCCGGTCGGTCCTACTCAGGGCGATTCTCCAGAGAGTTATTGAATCCCCGCCGCAGGAGCCGGTGACCGACCTGGAGCAGCAGTCCGCTGGAGGTATAAGGTCAGGAGAAGGGCCGAGTATTTCTCCCGTCAGCGAGAGGGATCTGGGATACGCTGGGTGCTGAGTCCTGGTCCAGCCCCAGGCCATCGCGGTCGCCGCCCAGTCCGCTGTTCGCCCGCCAGGTGCAAAGTGCCGTGTCATTAGGAAAGCTGGTGGCTGGAGCATTGAGTTACAGCTCCGAGGAGCTGCAGTAGGGCTGCGGGGGTGGAAAATGAATAGAAGCCTCCGCTCTCGCAACGCCCGCTGACCAGCGATGAGCGCAGCGCGGGGCGGGGACCGAGCCTAGCCCACTGGGGCGGCTTGGGCTTGGCCTGTTCCCCTTTAAGAGCCGCTGCTCTGATCCAGGAGCCAGAGATCCTGAACCGGCCTCGCTCCGCCAGCCCTCTCCAGGGAGGGCACCCGCGAGCTGCGCCTCGGCCGGGCCCTACGGGTCCTCCCCTACCCTCTTCGCTCCAGGGGCGCACCGGACACTTCGCGCGCCAAGCATGCTGAGGGTCTTCATCCTCTACGCGGAGAACGTCCACACCCCGGACAGCGACATCAGCGATGCCTACTGCTCCGCTGTGTTTGCAGGTAGGAGCGGCCCGAGCTCCCGCCAGGGGTTCGGGTGGGGTCCGGGAGGGAGTCACCAGGGCTGTCTACCCTGGAGAGCGCCTGGAGGTGGCAGAGGAGACTGTCCCACCCTGGCAGACTGCGGTTATGTTGCAAAACATATCCGTGAGGAGGGGCGACTCAGAGGGAAACTGAGGCAGAGAGAGAGAGGGAAAGAGAGAGAGAGAGAGAGAGAGAGAGAGAGAGAGAGAGAGAGAGAGAGACAGAGAATGAGAATGAGAATGAGGCATGTGACTGAGTGGCCGAGCAACTCTCTCTGGGGCCCCGCACTGAGGCAGATCAGGCAGGCAGCATCTTTCCTTTCACCCCTTCTGGACTCTTGAAATATGTCTTTCGGCGCTGTGGGCGGCAAAACGCTGTGTGGCAGGGCTCCGCTCGCTCCCCGGAAGGCCTGCTCTCAGACCTATTAATAACCCAGCTCTTCCCGCCCCAGGCCTGGGTCTGGCTTCTCTCCTCAGCCCTTGCTCACTACCAGAGTCTGGGCTGAGCGGACATGTGGCCACTGGGGGCAGGGGCACGCCCACCTCTCCAGGAATCCTATTCTTGCTTTGGGCACAGGATTGAAGAAATACTGCAACTGGGCATAGCTGTCGCCAGCATCAACCTTTAGGGACTTTCTCTACTCCACTCCTCCCCATCAGATAGGTGCTTGTCTGGGTGGTATCTGGAGCCCATTATGGGACTGGGGCCACCTTGAGCTATGCAGCCTGATCCTGCAAGACTGGGCCTCCCATAGGAAGGTCTTCACAGGGCTGCACCTGGATTTCCTGGGAAGTGAGGGCTGGGTCCTGTCTGCTTCCCCAGGACCCCCTTAGGGATAAGCCAGGGCTGGAGTCTACATAGCTGGGCCTTTGGGATTAGTGTCATTGTGGACAAGGACCAGCAGGACTTGAATTTAAGCCAGTCTCCTGACACTCTGTGGGTTCCCTTCTCAGCCTCCATCACCTGCCACTACCCTTTCTCCCCAGAGATCTGACGTGCAATCTAGCTACATCCGAGGCCCCGGAAGCAGAGCATCAGCTGATCCCTGGGCCTGATCCCTGGGTCTTCAGCACAACCATTCTCTCTCCGTTTCACCAGCTCAGAGATACACCTGTTCCTAAATGCCAGTGTGCACATACACTCGGTGCACAGCTTGGAGCTGGTGGGACATTTGACATGCTCCAAGGAGTGGAGGTCCTGAGAATGCAGACTTGTCCATCACAGCCTACGCAGAGGTGCGGTCTCAAGCCCTCCACTGCTGGCTGTGGGATTCGGGTCTTCTGTCCTTGTTGGGTCAGGGTAGAGCTGGGAGTTGCTGAAGGGTTCTGTGGCCTGGAAAGCACTGTGTACCAGAGGGGCCTGGGGGACTGTCCAGCTGTATTATTTTCCTAACATGCTGCTTTGACCTGTTCTCAACCAGTGTTCCATCGCAACCTCCGGAAACGAACTTTAGCAAGGTGTTTCCAGCTGGGGGGACAGTGGTATCTGTGGGGGTTTTTCGTACTTCCTCTCTGCATCCTCTGCTCTGGGCAGGCCAGTGGCCCAGTTTAACTGCCTGGCTAATGGCTCTGGGCTCCAGGTTGCACAACTTCACACCATTCACACTGTAAACTCCTGGCTGAGGAGAGGGAGGATCCTCTTGCTGGGAAGAAAGGCAGTCTCAGGGGTTTTGTCTCTAGTGTCCACTCAGCCTGAACCACATCCCCCCATTCCATACACCAGCCTCCTGCCTCTCCCTGTGTCCCCAGCCCCCAGGCCAGACCAAACACTAATAGGAGAGAGGAAAGAATAAGCAATGAGTAGGGAAGCATTTTCTAACCCCAGAAGTGCTTTACACACAGGAAGTACTGCTGGTGTGGCCTCTCTCCTGTCGTTATTTCAGCCTCCAGGGCCTGTCTGAGGAGCGGTCTCCCCTTCCTCCTTCCTCACATTTACACATCCCTCACTGAGCTCCCTCCCCTGCCCCACCTGTCTGAAGGCAACCCCCCATCTTGCCCTTGGGCCCTGCCTGGCTCCTCTCTGTGGGCTCCTCCTCCCTAAAGCCCAGAGCTAGCTGAAGAGAAAGCCTATATTCATGATGATCCTCTGGGCCAGGGAAGGAGACTGGCCTGAATGAACCCTGATTTGCAGTGATCAATGTCAACGCCAGGCTGTGGGGAATGCAGTCCTTCCCCTCCCCCACCCTGGCCACATTCCACCACCTGCATTAGCCAAGCTGCAAACCCAAGTCCAAATTTGGCCTCCTTGTGCATTCAGGCCTGCTCCCTCTCCTGCTCCAGGCCGGGGCCAGGATGGTGAATGATTACACTGAAGGCTCTGGTCCGGGACACACAGATGAAAGCAAAACACCCTTCTGAGAAGTCACCCTCACCGGCTGTTCTGGGTCCGGCTTCCCAGACTCTGTGTTTGTACCATGAAGCCCTTCCTTTGGCTATATGATTTTAACATCCCATAATGACACCTCATAGCTCCTCTGTACAAGCATAAATTCACTTCATGCTTACAGCAGCTCTGTGAGGCTGAAGGGCAAGGATAGTATCCCCCTTTTATAGGTAAGGATTTGGCCCAGAGAAGTACAGGGGCCTGGCCTGGGGTCACGCAGTGACCAGAGCACCCCCTGCCTGGCAGTGCCCTTTGTTGTTCTCAGCATCCTGGGCTCATGGATTAGAAAGTGCTTTGGAATGCATACCATGTGCTGCCCACACCCAGAGAGCCCAACTGAGTCGACTGAGTCAGTAATCAGGGGAGGGCAGTACTCTGGGTCCCCAGCATGGGACTGAGTTGAAGCAGGTGGGGTACAGGGCAGTGGGGAGCATACTGGGAGACAAGTGACCAAAAGGTGAAGGATCCTTATCTTTAAAATAGGTCCTCATCACAAGGAGAGGGAATGGATATTCACTACACACAAGTAAGATGCCATGTTCAGATGCTGGTTCTTTAAAACCTCACAACAATCCTTATGAAAGAGACCTATTTAACTGATACCGTGCTTTTTATGTGCCAGACGTTCTTCTAAACAGAACATTGAAAATGAGCTACATCCAGTTCGTTTCAAATTGGTGTCAGGCACTTAGATATATTTACATCAACCTCATTTAATCCCCCTAGCAAGCATAAATGGTAGTAATGGTCATCACCCCCATTTTACAGACAAGAAAACTGAGGCACAAAGAGGTTAAGTAACTTGCCTAAGGTTATAAGCTGCTGAGTAGTGGAGTTGGGATTCAAGCCAAAGCAGTCTGGCTCCAGAGTCCTCCCTCCTGTCTTTGCTCTACGATCTACCTTTGTGTTTAGCTCTGACGTAGTAGAGACAAGCAATAAAAGGTGGAGGGTCAGGATTTGAATCCAAGACTAACTCAAATCCTGAAGTCTGATCTCAGTCTGCATGTTGATGCCTCACATCTGGTCACATCATGCACACTGTCCCTACTGCCACTCACCCCACCAGACACAGACATCCTCAGCTCTTGCTGTCTGACCTCAGGATGCTTTACACTCTCTGTATCTCAGGGGACCTGTCAGACACCATTTGGTCCAGCTGCTTCCTCTAGGCAGTGCCCTTGTGCCAGGTTAGCCCAAGGACCTCTGACAGGCCTGTGGTGGCTGCTTAGGGTCTGATAAACTGAGGCCCAGGTGATAGGTCTTATGGTGCTGGAGTGAGCAGCCTTTGGGGGGTATGGCAGGCACTCTGGGGGTTGTAACTGTGGGCCCCAAGCTTCCAGGATGAAGTAAATTTTGGAGGAGGGCTCAGGAGTGCAGATAACTGGAAGCTTTAATCACAGTCTAGTGGCATGGGAACACAAACAAGAGGGAATGATGGTAACTGAGAGTATTGGCTATGGACCCAGACTGCTTGGGATCCTGAACTTGACATTCCTGCTCTGCTACTTTCCAGCTGTGTGTCCTTGGGCAAGTCACTTAACCATTCTGTGTCTCAGTTTCCTCATCTGCACTCAATCCAATTTTAAATATTTCGTTTTGGTTGTAGGTGGATACAATGCTTTTGTTTTATTTTTATGTGGTGCTGAAGCTGGAACCCAGAGCCTCACACATGCGAGGCGAGTGCTCTACCACTGAGCCACAACCCCCGCCCCCTAAATTATTACATGTAAATATATATGTTATACCAGGAATTGAACCCAGGTGTTATTATTATAATTAACATGTACAGTCCATGGTACTAAGACACCCAAGAGTCCTTTCAAGATCTTTTTTGCCTGCTCAGTTCTATCGTCAACTTTGTCTACCCACTGTCCTGCCAGGATAGTCACAACCAGCAGAGTGGTTGGCAACTGTCCCATCTGTCTGCAGGGACCCTGGCCTGGATCCTCTGGCTGCCCTCCTAAAGTAGCCCTTTATGAGTGCTGTCTGCCTGTCTGATGGCTAGCCATAGCCCTCATAATGTTTTTATGCCTTTCTTGGGATAAATATTCATTCCTCTGGTGACTTCCCCAGAGTCCACAGACATCCTCAGCCCTTCCTGATCAAACTCACCTTCTCGTTCCCTGTGCGCTAGACTCTTCCCACATTTATGCATTGGCAGGACATGCTAGCAGAGAGGGTGCTGACATTTGCCCCATGTATGCTGCTGGGCACTCAGTCCTCCCCACACCTCTGTGCAATGTCATCTTTGCGCTTTCACAGAACCTAAACAGACTGAAAGGTTGAGTCACATGCCTCAGGTCACACTGCAAGGGAAAGGTGAACTGGGCTGGAAGCCCAGGACCATATCCACTCTGGGCAGGTTCTTCCCTGGCAGCCACACAATGGTGGCTGAGGTTGAAATCAGGACTGTGTGTGCATTTTACACTCTCAGTGGACACACAGGTGCCCGCCAATCTCAACTGGCTGTGTTGTGATATCTGAGGGACACATCCTTAAATGAATGGGAGGGGAGGGGGAAGGATAGAGAGGGTCATCCATACTTCTGGAAGATTTTGATATTGCAAATGTGCCCTGAAGGAATTCTATACACACCTCGGCCTTGGGATGAAACAAAGGCTCCACAAGATTAGGAGAAAGTGGGGGCTGGGGATATGGCTCAGTTGGTAGAGTGCTTACCTCTCAAGCCCAAGGCTCAAGCTGAAGGCCCTGGGTTCAATTCCCAGCACTGCCAAAAAAAAAAAAAAAAGATTAGGAGAAAGTGATCAGAGATGGTGAGTTGGCCCAACTCCGACCTTCCTCCATGCTCAGGGAGGTAGGGCCACAGATAGATGACAGAGAGGACAGAGCTCACAAACTCAGGGGCCTCTGGGAGCCTGGTTGGTGGTAAACCAAGATGAGGCCAGAGGGAAAGCTGTATGTGCCCACTGGGTAAGCAGGGGCAAGTGCCCACCTACCCTCCCCAGCCCCTGTTCACAGCTGCCAGACAATCAGTGTTCAGTCAAAACTTTGGGGGTCCACCTGCCAGTTTTTCTGATTTTTCAAGAGAAGCTGTAAATTGAAATTTATATGGAAAATCTCCGAAGGCTTAATCAAGGCAGGATTTTGTTATAAAACTCTGTACAGGTCCAAGATGACATATCTGCAGGCTAGTGTCCTGTGGGGCACCAATGGCAATCTCCGAGGCAATAGTGTCTTCTCCTTTGGCTTATCAGTTAGCCCCCATCAGTAACTACACTGCTGGGGCTTAGGGAGGGACTTTAATCCAGTCCCTCCTTACCTCCGACAACTCTCAGAATTGCCGTAAACATGGCCTTGCTAGGCAAAGCCAGATTCTAAACAGGTCCTGTTCCTACCAGACGATGGCTCCTAAGCTGGCCTCTCACTTTCCTACTGGGGCTGGGGTAGCCTGGGATGCTGAGGAGTTACTCTCACCCACAGTGTTAAGTGGGATGCAGACCTGGCTGTTAAGTAATGGTGGGATAAACACGAGTCTCCCTCACATATATAGTAATTGAGATGCATGTTGTCCTGGCTGGTAAGATTCTGGTCCATCAGGCTTTCCAGGATCCCATATCCTCCTTCCTTGTTGTCCTGCAATCCCCAGGAGTCCCCTTGACAACTTGGTCCCTGATGGCTCACCACCATGGTTCATATTCCATCCAGAGGGAAAAGGGCTTGGGGAGACATGTCCTTGCTTTGTAAGGCAGTTACATACACCCTTCCTGCTCGGATCCCATTGGCCATCATTTAGTCTCGTGGCCATATCTAGCTGCAGGAGAAGCTGGGAAATTAGTTTTTCTATGCCGGGTAAAACATGCTGGAAAATGTCTATAGAGGGAGAGGAGGACAGATCTTGGGGGACAAGGGCTCAAACACACTGTCCATTAGAGCTTCATTACTGGTACAAATCCCTTGGGAGGGAGCCCCGTTAAGTTCCTGGGCCCCAGTTTGATGTCTGAAAGGGAAAAACTCTCTATTTAGGGAGAATTCCTGGGCAGTGAATAGTGGCCACACCAGGAAGTTGGAGGTTGGGATGGGAAAGAGGTCTCAGGAAATACCTAGGGCTTAGGTCACCAGCTGTGGCTTTTCTGGTTTGCTGAAGTGTGTGGAACCCCTGTTCCTTGGACCCAAGCCAAGAGTTTGTTGAAACCCCTTGGAATGTTCCTCTGGAAATATTAGCTCTATCCCCGGCTGATGTCCTGCATGAGGGGCATGGGGTGTGGATGTGAGTTGGGTAGGGAGGGGAGACAGGAATCAATGTGACAGATAAAAAATAAAAGTTTCATACTATCTAAAGTTTCCTCTAGAGGGTGGTACTGTCCTCTGAGAACCACTGGCTTAGGTGGATCAAGTGACGGAACCCATTCCCAGAGCCACACGCAATGTCCATCACATCATTTAGAGACCAGCCCTGACCTACACAACAGGGATACCTGGGCCATCAAGCCTTGGCCTCCACCTGCACTCGCCAACTCCACAGTCTGGCAGGACATTCGACAATTACACAAACAGGACTCCTTACAATTGTGATGGGTGCTAGGAAGGAAAAACACTGGCAGGTGGCTATCTGCCAGAGGGACCAGCCTATAACCAGAAGGCCAGGGACTGCTTCTCTGGGGAAGCAATATTTGAACTGAGGCCCAAGGGATGGATGGAGGTGACCCTGCCAAGAGCGCAGGACAGGCACCTGAGAACAGGGGACAGCTCGATGTGTCCTAGAAACGGAGAATTCCCTGGAGCCGGAGCTCAGGGTCAAGGGACTGAATGGCCTTAATGTCTGGGGGGAGGAAAGGAATCTGGGATTTATTCCATGAGCATAGGAGGCTTTGAGGAGTTTCTGGTTGGGCAGTGACCTGATCATATTTGTTTTAAGATTGTGTGGCTAAAGTGTGTGTGGATATTGCCAGAGTGACTGCAAGGTGGCCAGTTAGGAGTCAACTGCAGTAGCCTGAGCAGAGGAGGATGGTGGTCGATCCTGTGGGGGCATTTGAAGGCTGTGGGCACCCAACTAGTACCAAAGGCACGGGAATTGGGAAGGCTGCCTTGGGCTGCACATGACTGAAATTCTTCTTCTTTTCTTTTTTTTTTTGCGGTACTGGGGATCGAACTCAGGGCCTTGTGCTTGCAAGGCAAGCACTCTACCAGCTGAGCTATCTCCCCAGCCCTGAAATTCCTGACTCAAATAGCCTAAAATGATAAATTGTCTTTTGATCAGTGCACCTAATTGACTCACCAGAGACAGGTGAGCTTTGGGTACAGATGAGGTACAGGACCTCAGTATCACCCTGGACCCAAGCAGACTCCACTTTTCTCTCTGGTCTGTGGTCCTTGGGGTCGGCTACACCCTAGAGCTGGCTGGCAACTGGACCTACATGCTTCGTTATTCACAGGAAGCAGGAGAGGGAGTTGGGCTTCTCCATTCATAGCATAGAAGCTTCTCCTTTTGGGGGCAACTCAGGATGCATGCCCACTGCTACACCAAGAGCCATTGGCAGGAGATGGGTTCAGATAGGGCAGGATCCACCCTGGAGCTAGCGATGGGCATCTGAACATCCAGGTTCCGCTCGAAGGGAGGAAGGGACTGGATGTTGGGAAGGGACCACGTCCGTGTTCACCATCTTGAGAGTGAGTTAGGTAGAGTCAGGCAGAGGATGATAGTGTTCAAGCAGCTAGAGAAGATTCCGGAGAGGGTACAGCTCCAAGCTTTCTCTCCTTTCCCTCCATCACCATGTTCTACCCCAGTGCAAGAGGCTGGCTCCTGTGTGGACTTCCTACTTTAAAAAAATTTTAAAAAAAATTTTTTTATTTTTACTTTTATAGACTGCGTTTTGATTAATTGTACATAAATGGGGTACATCATTTCATTTCTGTGGTGGTACATGATGTAGATTCACACCAATCGTGTAATCATACGTGTACATGGGTAATGATGTCTGTCTCATTCCACCATTTTTCATACTCCCCCCCCTCCCCGCCCCGAGGAACTTTAGGTTACATAGAGGGAAATGAGAGGGAGGAGGGTATGAAAAATGGCTTCCTGCTTCTCGAGAGCACTTCCCAACCGTGCCTTTGGATTTGGTTGTTGCTATCTGTTGTCTCTAGCCCCTGATGGTGGGCATCCCCGAGAGCAGGGATGTTTTGCCAGGGCTCAGCACAGTTCCAACAAGTCGGAGGTGAGTGACGATGGGTTTTGGGATTCACTTTTTCTCTCAGTCAACCATTTGGAAATATTTATGGAGAACCTACTTTGTATCAGGCTCTCTCCAGGTGCCGGGGAGACAGCTGCGAACAAAACAGATGAAAATCTCTGACTTCTTTGAACAGATCTTCTAATGGGGGAGATGGAAAAGCTATAAGATATACACATACCTAGTGATTGGTACTTAAAAAAATCATGAAAGGGAGAAGGAAAGGAAAGGGTTGTAGTCTTAAGTTGAGTGACCACAGAAGGTCCCCTTGCAGCGGCTACCTGAAAGAAGGGCAGGGATGAGCATCACGGTCAGAGGCACACTAGCAAAGGTCCTGAGGGGTGTTGGTTTGTCCCTGAGGAATAGCGAGAAGGCTACAGAGCTTGAAGAAGGCAGGATAAAAAGTCAGTGAAGTCGGACAGGGATTTTTAAAAAAAAAAATTAATTTGTTCTTTTTAGTTTTACGTGACAGTAGAATGTATTTGGACATATCATGCATACCTGGAGTATGACTTCCCATTTTAGGGGTTGTACATGACATGGAGTTACACTGGTGGCGTATTCATATACGAACGTAGGGAAGTTATGTCCGATTGTCCGATTCATTCTACTCTCTTCCCTATTCCCACCCCTGCTCTCTACCCCCACTCTGACTTGTCTAAACCACCCCCCCCATCCCTCCCCGGTCAAAGAGGGTTTTGAAGGTCATGTAAGGTTCGGGTTTTACTTTGAGGAAGCCATTGAATGTCCTAGTGTGAAGGAGTAACACCAGGTGGCGCTGAGTGGATAAAGAATAGCCTGTGGTAGGGACCTAGGTCAGGAGCAGGAAATGCTTAGGAAATCTGCGATGATTCAGGCAAGCGAGGACCTTGGTGGCTTTCACCAGGTTAGTAACAATGGAGAATGCAGATGGGGAGGAGGGGTGGGATTTTGGACATATTTCTTTTACCTTTATTTTTCTTTGTTGGTATTGAACTCAAGGGAACTTTACCACTGAGTTTTCTTTCTTTCTTTCTTTTTTTTTTTTTTTAAATTATTTCCAGATAGGATCTCACAAAATTGCTGAGGCTGGCCTGGGATTTGCAATCCTCCTGCTTCAGCCTCCTGAGTCGCGGGGATTACAGGCGTGTGCCAACACGCACCGCTTCTTTTTTTCTTTGAATGTTTTTTCTTTCTTTCTTTTTCCTTCACCTCCACTGCCCCCGCCCCCCACCTTTGGACACATTTTGTGGTAGTAAAGTCCATAGAACTTGCAGTTTTGGTGGCATATGGTTAAAAGAAAGACTGAGTAGTTCTAAAGAGATTAGAGAAGAAGGAGTGGAGACAAAACATGGAAGTGTTTCAAAGGATATTGTAAAAAGAGAACCAGGCAGGGGAGGTTCAAGATGACCAATGTGATCCTACAATATGTACAATCCGAAAAATGAGAAATTACACTCCAATTATGTATGATCTATCGAAATGTATAAATGCATTCTATTGTCATGTACAACTCATTAGAACCAATAAATTAATTTTAAAAGATGGCAAATTAGAGGAAACCTGCTGTTTAGTAAGCTTTTTGGCTGCCGTGACTAAAGATCTGACCAGAACAATTTTAAAGGAGAAAAAGTTGATTTGAGGGCTCACAGTTTCAGAGATCTTAGTCCATAGAAGGCCGGCTCAAATCCTTGGGGCTCAAAGTGAGGCAGGGGGAGGGAAGCAGCTTGCATCATCAGGAAGCAGAGAGAGAGAGAGTCTCCCCTCTCCAGATACAAAATATATACCCATAGTCACGCCCCCGAGGAACCACTCCCTCCAACCACACCCCCCCTGCCTCCAGTTACCACTCCATCCCATCAGGGATTAAGCCACTGATTAGGTTAAGACTCCCAACCCAATCATTTCTCCTCTGAACCTTCTTGCATTGTCTCACATGTGAGCTTTTGGGGGACACCTCTCATTCAAGCCATAAGAGCTGCATCTCCAGTTGTTCTGTAGCTTGGGATTCAAGCAGTGGGAATCCTGCATCTCAGCAAGGTATGATGAAATTCATTTGTTACGATTTTCCTTAAAGCAAGGGACGATCCCAACATGTTACGTCATGCCTTGAAAGGAAAATATGGAATTCAGGAATGTGAATCTGAAGCAAGCAGAAGCGTGTGGGAGCTATCCTGGATCATTAGAAGACTCTTTTGGGATCACAGTGAAAGGCTTTGCCAGGGAGAAGATCATTAAGTTGTCTTGAAGAAAGACCCACCAGAAATAAAACTTGCTGATATGCCTTTGCATTCGCCTCTCCGTGAATACCACAGCACTGTGATTTCCCACACCTTCAGGAGGACACTGGCATGATGAAAGAAGAATAAAGTATTAAAAATGGCCTGGGGGTGACAGCTGAGTGGTGGCCCTCATGGCTGGAAGGAATAAGGCTCTGGGTCATATCCCCAGCACCACTAAAAAGATAAATAAAGTGATAAAGGATTTCAAAGAGAGAGAGAGAGAAAGAGAACAACAAAGTGGCTGGGGGTAGCTCAGTGTGCTGGAGGCCCTGAGTTTGATACCGACACACACACACACACACACACACACACACACACACAGAGCAATGAGTGGGAGCTGAAGGAGTCATGAGGTCAACAGGGTGTTTTATTAAGAGCAGTAACATCATGTCTGTTGATGGAATAATCCAGTAGACAGAGAAAACTTGGCATTGTCAGGAGGGTAGGATTGCCAGGGTCTTGTCACTGAGGGTGAGAGGGGATGAACTCTCTGCTCCAAGAGTCCTCATGGGTCTTCAGTTCATTTATGAGAATGAGAAAGAGCTGGGAGCAGTGTAATCCCAGGGTTCCGGAGGCTGAGGCAGGAGGATTGAGAGTTCAAAGCCAGCCTCAGCAATTTAGGGAGTCCCTCAGTAACTTACCGAGATCTCTATCAAAATAAAATAAAAAAGGGCTGGGGATTTGGCTCCGAGGGTAAATCCCCAGTACAAAAAAAAAAAAAAAAAAAAAAAAAAAAATCATGAGAGAAAGTGAAGGATTTGGGCACAGATGCTAATGGGGATTAGAAGAAACCTGGGAGCCTCGAACGTTCTCTGCTCAGTAAATAAGAAAACTGAGGGTGGGGGGGTGTTGTAGGTTTGGGGAGAGAAAAAAGTGGACTATAAAATAGCCGTCTATGAGAGAAGAAGACTGGTGGATTCGGCAAATCAGTGCCTGCGGCAATATGGGTCTCCTTGAGTTTGGGATCAGGACTATCGAGTGACACCTCTCAAGGCTGCTTCATTATTCTCCAACACATTTAGCTGTTAGGGTGCGGGTGTGGAGAAGGCAGGGTTGGATTCCCCGGGGTTATAGCTTAGTCCTACAAAAATGCGGAATCGCTCAAAATAAGTGGGGAGGGGGGGGGGAATCGAGATTTTGTTCAGCCGAATGATGCTAACAACTAATTACCAAATTTAGGTCGTCAGGAGATGAGTACTTGGAAGGTGGGAGAAGGGATTGTGCCCTGTCCTGAGTAGGTGCTGAAGTGTTGGGATACAGAGGTCAAGAAGTTCTTAAACTGGAAAGGAACCAGACAACAGGTGAAAGTGTGCTAAGGACTGTCACCCCTCAGGGCTCACGTCATAAGCACCTTTCCCCACGGTGGGATACTGGGTGTGGAGGTTGTTGGGGGTGGGGGAACTGCAGGCGGCGGAATGGGCAGTGGCTGGAGCCCTGGGATCCAGGGAACGCAATATGCCTGCAACACTGACCTCTGCCTCCCGAGACCAGTGACTAGACTGTCGCGGAGAAAACTCCGAGGCGTGTTTGCAGGAGCTGGAGCTTCGGGGTCTTCTTCCAGCACGGGTTCCCAGCACATCAGAACCGTCGCCTCGGCCGCCCGCTGGAGGGGAGAGGATCAGCTGGCGAGCGCGGGGGATGAGGCGTGTGGGAGCTGCAAGCGGCGCCCAGGCCGGAGCTCCAGGATCCAGGCTCCAGGCTCCAGGCGCCCGGCGCTCGCCGCTGCGCGGACGCCTCCTTGAGCGCTCGGTCCAAGTTGCAGCGCCCGTGGACTCACTGGTGTCTCCGCAGCCAATTCCGCAGCCCTCCGCCCGCACTCAGCCCTGGTTCCTATTCACTCTCCAAAAGGCCCCGCGGCCCGCGAGGTCTGGGCGGGTGGAACCCCGGGCGCTGGAGACGCGGGCGGAACCGGACCTTCTGCGGCGAGTCGGCGCTCTGGGGTCACGCCGTGCGCTTCGAGCCTGCTGAGCTGCTGTTCCCGCCAGGGGCGGGGACCCTCGCAGCGAGGCACCTGAGCGCCGGCAGGGGCCCGTTCGACCCCTGCCCCGCTCCGCCCATAGCGGGTAGGGCGGATCTGGGCAGGGGCCGGAGGCGAGGATCCGCCCAGCGGGTGTCCGGTGTCCTCCCTGAGGCTTTCACCAGGAGTTGGCCACTTCTCCGCTGAGTCGCAGCGGAGCGACAGCTCGTTTTTGGCGAGACTGCCCGGGAACCGATCGTTTGCTCGGTGGGTGCCTGGACCCAGCGTTCCCGCTCCCGCCCTGTCCGTGCGCCTCTGCGCACCCGGGGTTGCTGAGCCATGCTGTGCTGCTTGCTGGTGAGGGCCAGCAACCTACCCAATGTGAAGAAGGATCGGCGCAGCGACCCTATCGCCAGCCTGACTTTCCGAGGTGAGAGCCCGGTGGCCGGGGCTTCCACGCCTGGGCGCCACTCCACTCTGAACGCACTGGTGGGTCTAGGGCCCCGGCACTAGGGGTCCCAATCCAGGACAAACTTTGTTCCTCTGTCAGCAGGGTCAGAAACCCCAGCCTGAAATTAACTAGAATGAAACAGCACGGTAAATGCCACAAGACTTTGTAATTGTGGAAAATCGAAAGCAGTATGTCAAAGGTTATCACTCTTCTAAGAGAATATCCAGAAGGAATAAAGTCCAAGCTCTTACTGGTAATGGGCATAAGGGTTAGACTGGTAGATGGGTGCAGAAGATAGATAGAGAGGACTCGGCCACCCAACTGAGCTCACGGAGAGCGCGCTTTAAAAGTTGTGTATTTCATTCATTCCTTCATTTATTCAAGTATCTTTCCTTCTTCTTCTCCTTATCCTTCCTCCGTCCTGGGGATCAAACCCAGGGACTTGTGCTTTCGAGGCAAGCACTCTACCAGCTGAGCTATATCCCCAGCCCCAGGTTTCTTTTTTGAATGCTGGCCATATCAAATAGGCCATCTATCAACCAGGCGGAAGTACAGAATAGGATGGATATGGCCTTTACCCCGGATTTTTGAGGAGTGTCTGGGATGTTTTTCCAAATTCAAGGAGCTAATCCCCCATAGTCAGTGCTTAGACTACAGAGGGTCTCTGATGGGACAGGGAAGGAATCACTCCCTTCTTCCCAGCTCCTTTACCCCCACGGGAGGTGGCGTCTCAGGAGGGGAAAGGGAAGAGGAAGGATCTGTCAAAATTGAGAGAAGGAACAATAGCTGTGAGTCAAGACCCCAGTTCTGCAGAGAAAGATAAATAAGGAGAGGAGAGAGGGCTTCCTCTTAGCCTGGAACCATACTTTGTGGCTTTGTGGAATTGAAAGTATGTGTATCACAAAAACAGTCAAACGTAGAGAGGACAGGGGCGGGGCTTTTCCTGAGGGTTGAAACCAATGGGAGCACCCACGGGAATCTTCAGCACGGACCCGTTTTCTCCACTGTATCCCCAAATAACAATGATATATGAAAGACACAATTTTGCAAAGTGAGTTTTAGGTGTAGTTTTTATTTTTTATTATGGTACACTTCACATTTTTCCTCCTTAGTAAAGTACGATTTGAAACAGCCTGGACAATATAGCCATTTTCATTGATCGGTGATATGTCAGGGTGTTCCCTATGCCAGAGCAACTTCAAAGCAAGGTCCTTTGTTCTCCTTGGCTGTCTAGTCCTGGCTATATAGAATTTGTGGGACAGCGCAGGGGGTGTAGCTTAGTGGTAGAACACTCACCTGGCCCGTGCAAGGTCCTAGGTTCAATTTCCTGTACACATGTGCACACACACACAGACGCTGAAATTGTAGGCCCACCATTGTGAGGAAGAGAAGTTCCCTAAGGACACTGAGCCCTGGGACCAGATCAGCCTAGGACTCTCATTTCCTTTGAAACCCTTTAGATCTGTTTTCATAGTTCTTTCCCTGGTTCTGCAGCAGTCCTAAGGTGGCAACTACTATATGCACATTATGCAGATGAGAAAATAGAAAGCCGAAGAAGTTACATGATGTGTTCATGTCAGTGGTCACACCAGGGAATGACCAACCCTTGAGTGGGCCCTGCCCTGGAGTCAGGCAGGTAACCAAATCTGGTGAGGCCCCTTTTGGCTGTTGCCCCTGCCCATGGAACCCTGAGCAGGTGCAACTTCTGTCTTCCTCAAATCTGTATTCCCTACATTAAAAAAATCCTTATTATTTGCATTCATAAACCCCTTGGAAAGCTGAAATGTAATAGAACACAACATCTCCAACTGTGCAGTCTGCCTTTCAAAGCTCAGGGGCATTGCCACCTTCTCCAGGAAGGTCTCTGGGTTGCGCTGGCTGTCTGGGCACCTCATCAGATCTGCTAGCACACTCCCCCGGCCGCCTGTGCTCAGTACTCAGCTCCACAGCAGGACACCAGACCTTGAGAGCAGCCACCTGTCTTGTTTATTCATTGGCATGTCCTAGTGCCGAGCACAAGTGGGCCACCTGCAGTGTAGGTGCCTTTTCTGGCTCAGCCTGCAGCTGTCCTCAGATGTGCCAGGCTTAGTCTGGGCATGGTCCTTGCACTTTTACTGTGCTCAAAAATCACTTGGAGGGGGCTTGAAAAACCGGCTCCTGGGCCCCGCTCCATACAGTTGCTGATCCAGAGGGTCCGGAAGGTGACCTAAAAATCAGCATTTCATACGTATGTGATGCAGGACATGTGGAACCGCACTGTGAGAAAAATTTGAAGCAGAGATGCCGAGACGGGTGAAACTAACATGCTCCCCCACAGACAGTCAGGACAGAGTGTGGGGCTGGGTTGATCCTTAGGGAGGGCAGTCATTAGAATCAGACCCAGAACTTACAGAGCTCGGGTTAGGTGCACCCGAGAACAACATGGGGAGCTTTATAAAAACAAGATCGTTGCCAGCCCCTGTCCTCTCCCTGTGGGGAGCTAAAAAGCTCTGGGCGGGGCTCAGGTGTAGGTGCTTCTGACAAATCTGAGTGTTTTGGATGCACAGTCAGGTTAGACGCACTGAGCCCAACCCCCTGTGGCACAGAGGGGACAGTGACCTGCTTGCAGAGAAGCCAGCCTGCCCTGCGCGCTTTGTTCCAACATGTAGCCTGAAGTGCGTGGCCTGGGCTGGCCAGCTGTTCCTGGGCATTCCAACCTCAGATGTAATTTCAGGACCTGCCTCCCAAAATAGATGATGAGCTGGGGCTGGACTCTGGCTTCCCTGCCTAGGACCTCAGGGTAGAGGCTATTAATGAACACTGGCCATGTCTTTGTTCTCGTATTTATGAATTAGTTAGTTAACTAAAACTGCCACGAGTAACTGAACCGCGGTAGGTACATTCGCCGGATCATCTGTGTGTGTGAGCAGCTTCGTCTCCTAGAGCATTTGGTCATCTGTACCTCTCTTCTGACTTGACATTTCCCACTCTGTAATGTGATTATTTATATCCTTCTATTCATACTTTTAGTTCATTGAAAGATTATTTATTGAGCACCTACTATGTGCCTGGTACTGTTCTGTGTGCTGGGGATACATCCAAGGACAAAGTCAGATCCCTGGTGCTTTGGAGCCAGATCTGCTGTGCCTCCCACTCGGTGAACGTCTGCCCAGTGTCCCTTGCCTTGAAACCAGGAGCCTGGGACTCACTGTCTGCTGCCCTGCCACTCAGCCCTCGGGGCCTCCCCTGTCTCTGGCCTTGCTTCCTCCTTTCCCTGTGCCCTTCCCTTTACTCTGTCTCCTGGGCAGGAGCCTGGGAATCCCTCTGTCCTCAGGGAATACTCCTGCCTCACCTACAGGGCAGGGGGGCTGTTGGGTCACTGGACTCTCAGAACCTGACTTTTTAAACCAGCGCAGTAATTTAATATATTGAAAATAAATGTCTGTTTTCTTTCCTTTTTGGGGGGCATATATCAGGGATAAAACTTAGGAGCACTCAACCACTGAGCCACATGCCCAGCCCTATTTTGTATTTTATTTAGAGACAGGGTCTCACCGAGTTGCTTAGCACCCTGCTTTTGCTGAGGCTGGCTTTGAACTCGCCATCCTCCTGCCTCAGCCTCCTGAGCCGCGGGATTACATCTGTTTTCTTTTTATAAACATAGTGTAGTGCAGGTACTCACTATAAGGAATGAAAAATTCCAGAAAGACATGCGGCAAAAGTATAATAGACTCCTAATCCTGCCACTCACATTAATTTATGAAACATTTGGCATGTTTCCTTCAAGATGCTTTTTTTCTCTTTAAAAAAATTTAGCTCTGAAATTTAACACATAAACAAGGTATATAAAACATGAATGTATGATTTAACAGGGTTGTTAATATGGGAGCGATTCTGTTGGGTGGGGGGGTGATATTTGGAAACATCTGGTTGATACCACTGGGGGAGTGGGGGTGCTACTAACATCTAGGGGGTAGAGGCCAAGGATGCTGCTGAACCGTTGCGTAGGACAAGCCCACAACACTCACAGCAAAGGTTATTTGGCCCCAAATACCCATAGCGCCAAGGTGGAGAAACCCTGCTTTAAGGAATACATTTTGAATGGAATACCAGGTAATATCCCCGAGGTCAGGGAACAGACCCCACCAGCCCCATGTACCACCCACCACTCTTCCCCAGACCCCTGCCTTTCTCTCTGGAGGCAGTCCCAGCCCAGAATCCCCCACAAATATTCATTTATTTGTATTTTTACTCAGAAAAGGAGTATTATGTCAGTACATGCTCTTCTACATAACCTCTCAAAATGTCTGCCGAATATTTTGTTATAAGGGCGCATCGTTATTCACCACCCTATTGATGGCTATTTAGGTTACATCACATTTTAAACATGTTACCCAATTCTCAACTTATACTGCCACTGTGAAAAGTGTCCCGGTGACTAAATCTTTGCCTGCATATTAATTATTTTCTTTGGGAAAGCAGCAGAAATGGAATGCTGTGTCAGAGGTTATGGATGTGCTTCAGGCTTTGCTGCATTTCCCAAATTGCTCTTCTGGAAGACCATACCCACGCTGCCCTTCTGTCAGTCAAGCATGAGGGCTTCTTTTCTTTTTTATTAACTGTACAAATGAATGGGTTTCACTGTGCATTTCTAGATATGCATATATGCTGCACTGATCATGTCTAACTTCCCTTCTGTCCCCTCTGCCCCTTCCCTGATGGTCTCCTTCCCAGTCTCTAATAGTCCCTCTTCTACTCTCAGGTCATTTTTTGGTTTTGTTATTTATTTTTAATTTCCACATCTGAGAAAAAAACATGCAATACTTGTCTTTCTGGGTTTGGGCTTATTTCTCTGAACATGCTCCTCCAGTTCTTCCCATTTCCCTGCAAATGGTGGGATTCCATTCTTTTTTAGGACTGAATAATATTCCATTGTGTATGTGTACCATATTTTCTTTATTCATTCCTCTGATGATGGGTACCTCGGCTGTGAATAGCGCTGCAACAAACATGGGTATGCAGGCATCTCTTTTGTATGCTGACTTTGTTTCTTTTGGATATAGAGCCAGGAGGGAGATAGGTGGATCATATGGTAGTTCTACTTTTAGTTTTTTGGGGAACCCTTCAACTATTCGATAGTGATTTGTACTAATTTACACTCCCCCAACATTGGATAAGGGTTCTTTTTTCCTTCACATTCTCCATGGGGGCTTATTTTCTTTCTTTTTTTATGGGTACATAGTAATTACAGGACTGGGGAGATAGCTCAGCTGGTAGAGTGCTTGCCTTGCAAGCACAAGGCCCTGAGTTCGATCCCCAGCACCGCAAAAAAAAAAAAAAAAAAAAAATTAACCATAGTAATTACACAGAATAGTGGGTATCATTCTGGCTTTTTCACACATGCATCAAACACAGTTTGAGGACTGTGATTGTGGCTCAGTGGCAGAGCGCTTGCCTAGCATCAAGACACTGGGTTCCATCCTCAGCACCACATAAAAACAAATAAAATAAAAGTATTGTGTCCATCTACAACTAAAAAAAATTTTGGAAAACACAATTTGGTCGGTTTTAGTCCCAAATGCCTCCCCTTATCCCCTCCTCCCCCTACCCCAGTGGTCTTCCTTCTACCTTAATGACATACCTTTTTTCTTGTTTCCCCTCTACCTTACACATAAGAGAGAAAAAAATAAGACACTTGTCTTTTGAATCTGGCTTATGTCACTTAACATGATTCAATGAGGGTTCGTTTTCTTAAAATCATCTTTGACAGTGTCCTAAGGTTCAATTAGTATTCATGATATTTCAGTCTTACCTATTAGTTTTTATTTCTCCCTGAGTTATTTTTTAATTTGTCCATTTGGGCTATTTGTCTTCTTAATTAATGGCAAGTGCTCTTTCTATACTAAGAATATTAATGTTTTGTCATAGATGTGTCCAACATCTTCCTCAGTTAATTTTATTTTAATTGACCAAGAAATTTTGTATAGAAATACCTTCGCGGCTGTAGTGGGCCTTTGAGTTTAGAGACCACCTCTCTCAGAGTGCATTCCACCCTAGCCAGTAGGCCTGGTGCCCGCTGTCCTTCTTGGCCACTTCTTCCCGGATGGTGGTTCCAGAGGGTTTAGAAAGATGGGGACGGGGGTCCTTGTGGGTGAGAAGGGCAGTGCTCTTCTGGTGAGGGGGTGTCGTGCCTAGGTCTGGGGGTGCCCAGGCCTGAGTCTACAGATGACGTGGCAGGTATCAGAATCTGCCTACCCTTTCTGTTAGGGTGTCTCTGCCAGGAGGCAAAGCAGGCTGTCCTTCAGCAGAAGCCGGGTCTCCCTTCTGTCCTCTTAGTGGCTGTTGTCCTCCGGTTGTCTGCTGACACTTGAATTTCTGTCACTTTCTTTGTCCCTATGGGTATTCTAATGGGTAGTTCTACTTTTAGTTTTTTGGGGAACCCTTCAACTATTCGATAGTGATTTGTACTAATTTACATTCCCCCAACATTGGATAAGGGTTCTTTTTTCCTTCACATTCTCCATGGGGGCTTATTTTCTTTCTTTTTTTATGGGCACATAGTAAGAGAGGGAATAGCAAGCCCTCAGTGAATATTTGTGGGATGAAGGAGAGGCTTCCTCAAGGCAGCCTGCAGAATCTGAAGGTCCTCTGCGACTTCTGAGGAGTGTAAGTCCTGTCACCGGTCGAGGGCAGAGGCCGCCATCCTTCTCACTGTCGCTGGGAGCCCAAGACCCCCCATCTTCCCTCCTGCTCTCTGCCCCTCTCTAGGTGGAAACACGAACAGCCCCTGTGGGCTCTCTGTCAGAACTTCAAAGTCATCCTGTCCCTATTCCCCACCTTGACATTGGCTGGTAGACCCCAGGACACCTCTCCTGGACTTTTAAAAAAGTTCTGGTAAAAAATTTGGAATGGAACCATCATTTGACCAGCTATCCCACTCCTTGGTCTGTACCCAAAGGACTTAAAATCAGCATACTACAGTGATGCAGCCACATCAATGTTCATAGTAACTCAATCCACAATAGCTAAACCGTGGAACCAACCTAGATGCCCTTCAACAGATGAATGGATAAAGACAATGTGATACACATACACAATGGAATAATACCCAGCCATAAAGAAGAATGAAATTATGGCATTTGCAGGTAAATGAATGGAATTGAAGAATATCATGCTGAGCAAAATAAGCCAATCCTAAAAAACCAAAGGTGGAATGTTTTCTCTGATAAGTAGATGCTGATCCATAATGGGGGGTGGGTAGGGAAGAATGGAAGAACTTTGGATTGGACAGAGGGGAATGAGATGGGAGGGGAGTACAGGGGTGGAAAGGATGGTGGAATGAGACAGACACATATACATGTATGATTATACAACCAGTGTGATTCTGCATCATGTACAGCCAGAGGAATGAGAAGTTGTCCTCTGTTTGTGTACAATGTGTCAAAATGCATTCTGTATAACCAATTAGAACAAATTAAAACAAATAAAAAACCAAGAACATGATATTCACAAGATAAATGAATTTGTATTAACAAAATGTTATTATAAAAATAAACATGTCATTATAAAAATAAACATTTATGTATGACAAAAAGATGCACATCACATAAAATTTTCCATCTTAGCCATTTTGATACAGTTCAGTGCTATTAAATACATTCACAGGCCTGGGGGTGTAGCTCAGTGATAGGGCACGTGCTTAGCATGTGTGAGGCCCTGGGTTCTCCAGCACCCGAATCAAACATAAACAAACAAATACACAAACAGACAAAAGAAAAAAAAAAAACCAATAAAACAAAAGACAAAAAAAATTCATATTGTTGTACAACCATCACCACCATCCGTCTCCAGAATTCTTCCTTTCCATCTGAGACTCTGTACCCCTTAAACACTAATCCCCACGCCCCTCCCCAGCCCTGGCAGTCACCACTTTATTTTGTCCCTGTGATTGTGTCTATTCCAGGTACCTAATTGAAGTGAATTTTGCCTTTTTGTGACCGGTGAGTCATTCTGTCTGGAAGAACACCCCAGCGCTTCAACCCCACCTTCCCCCACGTTGCTGGAACCCAGTTTTGGGTTCTGGGAGAGGGTGTAGCTCCCTTTCTCTCCCCCAGCGAGAGCTGTGAGCACATGGGTCTGTTAAATGCCACACATAAAGCCATGTCTCAAGGTCAAAAGTAATTCTCAGAGACAGGACAGGCCTAAATTCATGATGAAGATGGAACCATTTTCCTCCTCCTCCCCCTTCCCTCCTCCCTCCCCTCCCCCCTCCTCCTTTTGAAATTAGAACACTTTATTATAAACCCTTTCAGGATGGAAACCTATTTTGTATCCAGATTCTTTGAAACTTTGAAACCTATATGTAACCTAAACTTATTATTGTTATACTTTCATTTTCTACTTTGTGAACTAGCAAATACACTGCAAGTTAGATAAAAACAAAAGGGAAAAAAAATCAAAATTGCTTTATAGAAAAAAAAAAAATCAAAGAACATAAAAATCCCCGGCTCAAAACTAAAACAAAACCCCACCAAGAAATCGATTCTGCAAAGTTGTCTAATCCTCTGATTTAAAATAAATGGAAAATAATTCCGCCATCATAGCAATTTAATGAATAAAAGCACAGCTACTGACCTGGAGGGAGATTACATTTTATGTAAGAAAAATGTAATAGAGCTTTTAGAAAATGAGGAAACAGGTGATCTCTCTGTGGGGGGCCCGTGTGCCAAACACTTTGCGCTCACTTGTCCTGGAAGTTAGAGTCTGTTCACATAAGACAGGTCGGAGGAACGTGAACCACAACACACAGCTTCTCAGCTATTTTTTTGGTCCAACCTCAGAACCAACTATAGAATCGAAATCCAAGGACGGGCTGGTGACAGTCTTTCCTCCTCTGTCCTTCACTTGCCTTGGTCCTTCTGTTTTCTAGGCTTTTGGAAGTTGACATCTTTTTTTCTCCCTTGGATTCCTAAGCGTTTCTGTACTGACCTGGACAATTTCTTGTCCCTCTGCTTGCTTTGGGTGTTTCTGTAAAGCCTCTTCTCAGAACGTTTCCTCTGATGCTTGGGCTGCTCCTCCTCTGTTTTGTCTCTGCCATCCTCTGGGCGCTTTTTCCTCCTCTGCCTGTGACTGACTTGATGGGCACTGGAGTTGCGTCTTGGGAGGGGAGCTTGGGAACTCCAGCGTCCATGCTCTGCGAACCACAGTTATGCTCTGCTAAGGTTGTCGGGCACCGGTTTCTCCAAGAAACAGTCCCTGGTGAATTGGCAGTAGCTCAGAGAGTCCAGTCTCAGCCTGCTGTCATGAGCTGGTAACCCCAGATGTTAGAGGGGTTTCCACTGTGTGTAGGTAGGTCTGGAAGGTTCCAGATCAGGGAGTCTTGGGTCTAAGTTTCTATGCCTGATTCTGGTTACCAACCAAGAGGTTTCCAAATAGTTCTCGCTCATCTTTGTGAAAGAAGTCTTTGGTTCTAAGCCTCGGATTTTCTTTACTTTAATATAATCAAGTTCATCTCTCTCTCTCCCTCCCTCCTTCTCTCTCTCTCTCTCTCTCTTTCTCTCTTTTCCTGATACTGGAGATTTAACCCAGGGGCACTTTACAACTGAGCTACATCCCCAACCATTTGGAGACAAGGTCTCGCTAAGTTCCTTAGTTGCTGACTGGCCTCTACCTTGTGATCCTCCCACCTCAGCCTCCCCAGTTGCTGGTATTACGGACAGAGCCATCTTGCCTGGCTATCCCCAATCCTTTTTACTTTTAATTTTTAGATAGGATCTTACTATGTTGCTGAGACTGGCTTCAAACTTGTGATCCTCCTGCCTCAGCCTCCTGATTCCCTGGCATTACAGGGGTGCACCACCATGCTCTCTGGCTTCAAGTTTTTCTGGAAAAGTCTTACTACTTCTCTGAATGCTTCATTAGGTTGACAAAAAGGAATTCTCCTTATCAGCCTGAGAGCGTGGGAGAGAAATCTGATGGATGATATTCACCCTTTAATTGTTTCAGTTTTTTGGTACAAACTTTCCCCAAACACTGACTGTGCGACAACAGTGTTGCAGCTGGACACAGTGGTGCACGCCTGTACTCCCAGCAGCTCGGGAGGCTGAGGCAGGAGGCTCGTGAGTTCAAAGCCAGCCTCAGCAACTTAGCAGGACCCTAAGCAACTCAGTGAGTCCCTGTCTCTAAATAAAAAACAAAAAGGGCTGGGGAGGTGGCTCAGTGGTAAGTGCCCCTGGGTTCAACCCCTGGTTAAAAACAAATCATGATGCAGAGATTACAAAACCTACTTTTGTCCCATACTCTTCTCCTGTTCATCTCATAATGTAAAATCTATTGTTTTTCAAACTACTCCAAGAAGCCGTTTATACAAGTACCTGTAGAGTTGTCTTTGTTCATTCAATGGTACCTTTTTTGAGGCAGGGACCAGTGTCTACAACTGTCCCTGTCTGGTCAGGCTGCAGTGGAAGTGGCCTGGACATGGCCGGAAGGCTGGGATAACCACTGCTTCTGGCTCCACTGCCCAGCAGGCAGGAGGCAGAAGGGTCCAGGACAACCGTTTTCTTAAGTGTGTCCTCCTTAGCAATGTGCCTCCCCTCTCCTTGGTGTCTGTAGGGCATGGGGCGAGTGCTGGGTTCATGTCTCCTTTCCTTCTTGCTCCTCTTTGGGCTGACAGTACCCATGACGGACCCCTTTCTAATGTCACCCAGAGGGTCTCGAGTGGACTCTTCTAACCAGGAATCTCGTCTCAGGCTCTTGTTTCCCTCATCTTCAGGAAAGGCAGGAAGTGGAAAACGGCTACAAGACCCTTAGCCCAGGGCTGGACACACGTGTGTTGCTCAGTTATGCCGGCTGGGATGGCCAGGAAGTGAGTGTCCGAGCAGACATTCAGCCAGGCTGCAGCTGGAATTTTCTGCGTTGCTTCTGTAGGTCACAGGAAGCTGCTCTGTGGCAGGGGAGGGCAAGCGGACGCTTGGCTTGCATCTCAAAGCCCTGTGCTGTGGACACTCCTTATTATCTAGCTCTACCCTAGGTCACACCCAGGGGCTACCAGTGAGTGACTCTGGAGCCTCATCCTCATGGCCCACCAGCGGGCTCCGGGCGGCTCAGCCCTGGCAGGCCCCTGCCAGCATCAAGAAGATAGCTGTGCCCCCAGGACACCTTCCCTGGACCCACTGCGCCTCCTTCATCCCTTTGTCCACCGACACGTTCAGGAAGTCTCAGGGTGTGCCCCAGGCGAGGCGGGGAATGCACGCCAATGTCAGAAAGAGAGGAACCCTCCTTCCGCACCCACCCACTGCGCACCTTGTTATGTACTAGGGTCACTAAGGTGAGTGAGGCGTGGTGTCTGTCCTCTGAAACTCACAGCCTGGTTGGAGAGACCAAAATAGAGGCACACTCTTACCCAGCCCAGTGCATGTGGTCCCAGCTGGCTTGGAGAGCCCGGGAGTCAAGGGAGGCTTATCAGAAGAGACAGTCAGCTGGGTATTGAAGAGTCAGTAGGAGTTTGCTGGCTGAATCAGAGGACAGCATAGAGGGAAGTGAACTCCTGTTTGATGAGCTTTCAGGGTCACCTGGCATGGCCTTTTTTTTTTTTTTTTTTTTTTTGGTACTGGGGATTCAATTCAAGGGCGCTTAAACACTTAGCCACATCCCCAGTCCTTTTAAAAATCTTTTATACAGAGACATGGTCTCGCTGATTTTCTTAGGGCCTCACTAAGTTGCTGAGGCTGGCTTTGAACCTGCGATCCTCTTGCCTCAACCTCCTGAGCTGTTGGGATTACAGGTATGTGCCACCACACCTGGCACATCCTATCTTTTTTAAAATTCACAACCCCTTGTGGAGGTACCATTATGATCTTACAAATGAGGAAACGGAGGCTGAAATGTTAAATGAATTTCCCAAGATGCTTTGAGCAGGTCAAAAAGGCCAAAACTCTCCCCACAGAAGCAGTGAGAGTTGTTCACATTTGCAATCAAACATCATTAATGTTAACCCCTGAGGACAAGTGTTTGTAATATTTGTGAGATGAAGTAGGGAGCAGGCACAGAGCACTTCTGCTACACACTAAGAAATGGCAATTGTCAGGGGAAAACACTTCAGCGACGTCTTGAGTTACAAGCTAAACTAGCCAGTGGTTGGTTGTGCTAGTTTTCTTCTTTAATGTTTCTATACCTTCCAAGTTTTTTTGTGTTTTGTACTGGGAATTGAAATAGGTGTGCTTAACCACTGAGCCACGTCCCCAGCCCATTTTATCTTTTATTTCGAGATAGGGTCTTATTAAGTTGTTTAGGGCCTTGCTAAGTTGTTGAGGCTGGCTTTGAACTCACAATCCTCCTGCCTCAGCCTCCTGAGCTGCTGGGATTATAGGAATGCGCCACTGCACCTGGCTTTTTTTTTTCTTCATAGAATTCTACTTTTTCTGGAAAGAATGATTGACAAACTATGGTTATTCAGACTTGGACAGAATAGCTAAAATTGATCTCTTCTGCATATTGCAAAGTTTGAACTTTCAAGCAAAAAGTGGAATTTTAGAAAGCTTATATTTTTCAGCTTCCCAGTATGTACACTTTTCTGATGAGATTCATGGTGATGTTAATGAACATGATTTTTTTTTTGGTATCATATAAGGAAATGTGTCAGCATTTGGAAGGTCTACACAACTCAACGAACAAAATTTTTCCAAATGACAGATGCAGATGTTACAGAATTATGAATGGGTAAAAGATTTATTCAAAGTGCAAAATAGAATAATTAATTTGAATGTAACAGAGAACAAAATGTTCAATGATCTAGGTTCATATTTCACATTGCAAGTTACCTCGAATAAGCTTAAGATAATCTACTCATCAAGTTCAGATGTAATTTCAAAGAATATTAAGTTACCTGAAAGTTCATTAAAGTATGCCTCCTCTTTCGACTACATGTCTGGCTAGATTTTCTTCGTAGATAGTGACCAACATGTCAACAAATTAGATGGAGATGTAGAAATAATAATCCAGCCACAGTATTAAGGAGATTTGCCTACATGTAAAAACAGTGTTACTTTTCTTTTTCCTTTGTTTTAGAAGTTATAATTATTTTTCAAAGAAATATGTCACTTATATTAACATGTATTGGGCTTCTTATTATTTTAAATTAATTGCTAAATAAATATTTTAAATACCTCAGTTTTAATTTCTGTTGTGGTAAAATTGGATAGAATTAATCTCCTAGATAAAAACTCTTTGGAGTTTGCAATAATTTTGAAGAGTGACATCCTGGGACCAAAGCTTGAGAACTGCTGCCCTAAGAAATCGCAGGCCCTGGTCTGTTGCTGCGCGGAGTAGGAGCATTCCTACCTCTGGGTAATCCACAAAAGAAGGAGTTTGGACTGAGTTTCTGGCCACCCTCCTTAAGGGGCCACTTAGACTGATAGGATCAGATGGGGAGGGTCCCATAAGTTCACAGAGATGCCATGGAATGCATCTTACTGTACTCCCACAATGGAATCATACAATAAATAGAGGAGGTGTGTTTTTTAATCTCTCTCTCTTTTTATTTGTTCTAATTAGTTATATATGACAGTAGAATGCGTTTTGACGCATCATACATAAATGGAGTGTAACCTTTCATTCTTCTGGTTGTACATGATGTAGAGTTACATACGCTGTGCATGTAGTCATATGTGTACATGGTGTAATAAGGTCTGATTCATTCTTCTATCCTTCCTGCCCCAATACCCCCTCCCCTCCCTTCACTTCCCTCTGCCTAATCCCAAGTACCTCTATTCTTCCTTTGGTAGCCTGCCCCCACCTTATTGTGAATTAGCATCCACATATCAGAGAAGACATTTAGCCTTTGGTTTTGGGAGATTGGCTTATTTTGCTCAGCATGATATTCTCCAGCTCCATCCACTTACCAGCAAATGTCATAATTTCATTCTTCTTAAGGGCTGAGTAATATTCCATTGTGTGCATGTACCACATGTTCTTTATCCATTCATCTGTTGAAGGGCACCTAGGTTGGTTCCATAATTTAACTATTGTGAGTTGAGCCGCTATAAACATTGATGTGGTATGCTGATTTTAAGTCCTTTGGTTATAAATCTAGGAGTGGGATAGCTGGGTCAAATGGTGGGTCCATTCCAAGTTTTCTGAGGAATCTCCATACTGCTTTCCAGAGTAGTTGCACCAATTTGCATTCCAACCAGCAATGTATAAGAGTACCTTTTTCCCCACATCCTCGTCAACATTTATGGTTGCTTGTATTCTTGATAATTGCCATTCTGACTGGAGTGAGATACAATCTTAGAGCAGTTTTGATTTGCATTTCTCTAATTGCTAGAGATGTTGAACACTTGTTCATATATTTATTGATCAATTGTATATCTTCTGTGAAGTATCTGTTCAGTTCTTTAGCCCATTTATTGATTGGGTTATTTGGTTTTTTGGTGTTAAATTTTTTGAGTTCTTTATATATTCTGGAGATTAGAGATCTATCTGAGGTGCAGGTGGTAAAGATTTTTGGAGGTTGGTATTTTTTTAAAGAAAAATGAAATATTTTCTAGGAAGATTGTTGATTTTTAGAACCAGAAAACTTGCATAAAAACACTTTAAAAAGTCAGAAATGAGAATAACAAACTCATTAAGAAGAGTCAATCTGGGCGTTTTCATTTAAGAGCATCCGTCTGTCCTGGTGGCTGTTTGGCAGTCCCAAAGCTGAGGAGAATGTGTGCGATTGCACATTTCTGGGCATTTCTTGGTGGGGTTCTCAGGGAATCTATTGGTTTTGTAAGGTTTCCTTTGGCAGCTGAGCCAACGTGTTGGATGGATCCAGCAGCTGCACCTACTGGGGTGGAATGAGCAGGGTGGGACGTGTCTCTCCATTTTCCCTTTTGTGTCTCCCTCAGGGGTGAAGAAGAGAACCAAAGTCATCAAGAACAGCGTGAACCCCGTGTGGAATGAGGTATGAGTCTCTCTCTCTCTCTCTCTCTCTCTCTCCTGTCTCTGTCTCTGCAGGACAAGTTAGGGGCTTTCACAGTGGGGTCCTCAGGGGCTGGTTGTCCAGAGTGCTAAGTGAAGCCTCCTGGCTCCAGGAAGGGTTGGCAGATGGAGACGTCACCCTGGGGTGTGGGTATGGCTGAGAGAGCGCTGAGATGTTTTGTCTCAGGTCCCCTCTCTTCTGGCCAGACAGATGGAAGGCGTTGCGGTGCTCCCTTGCCTGCCTCACCTCGCTCACACAGGCCGTTGTCCCTGCTCAAAGCTTGCTCCCTTCCTCAGCCCTTTCTGATTAATCAGGTCCCCCAGGGGCTCCCACTGGCCTCTGGCCCTTCACCTGACTCTGCCTATATGGCGTCTGTGTGTTCCTTCGGAAGCCCTGGCTCCTTGTGGGGTGGGGTCTGGTCTGGATGCACGGGGAGCCTTTGCTCTGAGGGGTGTGGAGGAGCTGTTGGCAGAGCTTACCTGACATGGCACTCACTCACTGCCTTTCCAGGGCGTGGCTTTTGAATGAGCACAATCTTGGTCTCTGGGGACCCTGCAGGGTCATGTGGCATCTTTCCAACTATGCTTCTGACCTGGTTTGCTGGGACGAGTTGGAACTGAGTTGGGAGAGTGAACCATGAGAGTGTGGCCTACTCTTCCGTTACTTTCAGTTCTCACCATCACTTCTGAGATTCTGGAACTCTGATATTCATTCATTCGTTGGCGCATCCACCCATCCACCCATCTATTTATTTACCCATCCATTCATCCACCCATCCATCCACCCATTCATCCATCATCCATCCACCCATCCATCCGTCCATCCATCCATCCATCCATCCATCCATCCACCCATTCATCCATACATCCATACATCCACCTACCCATTCATCCATCCATCCATCCATCCATCCATCCATCCATCCATCCATCCACCCATCTATCTGTCTATTCATCCCCCGATTCACCTACTTGAATCATTCATGGGTGCCTGCTCAGTACCCTTGGGTGCATGAGCATAAACCAGACAGTCTTTTCTCCTGGGGGCCACAAATTAAGATACCTTTTCTTCTTTTCTTCCAGGGCTTTGAGTGGGACCTCAAGGGTGTCCCCCTGGACCAGAGCTCCGAGCTTCATGTGGTGGTCAAAGACCATGAGACCATGGGGAGGAACAGGTGAGGTGGGCCAGAGGGGGCTCCAATGACTTGAAGGCATAGGTAGGTCAAGGTGACTGTAAACTCCAGAATCTGGGCAGAGAGCTGGTGTTTGAATTCAGCATTGATTCCCTGGGACTGCCTCTCCCGGGTCAGGAGGAACAGTCCTCAGTAGATGCTGGGGAGAAACTCAGCTGTGTAGGAACTTGGCCATGGGTACAGTTGAGAACTGCCCAGGTTGCAGGGGTGGGAAAATGAGCTAGAATCAGGTGTCCTCAAGTTTTGGCGGATAGTGTGTGCATGTGCCTTAGGGAGCAGGAAGGAGAAGGCTCCCTGTCTCTTGCTCCAGCCCAGAAGTTCCTGAGTGGGCCTTCCCTCCCCTCCATCTTCTCCTCTCCTCCGGGTCCCCTTCCTTCCCAGGCTGGGCTGGTGAGGGCAGGCAGGCCGGCAGAGGGAGGCTGAAGCTAGTGGAGGGCTCTGGAATGCTCTGTGGAAGACGCAGGACTTAAGATTTGTGGTTTAGAAGACAGAACAGTAATAATGGGTAATAAGACTGGCGTTTTTCCATGGCGGGGTTTCTGCTGAGTTATTTCATGTACGTGGTGGGGGAAGAGCTACTGGGCAGGGGACCTGCAGGAGGAAAGTCATGGTGGCAAGAGCCGGCTCCTGCTAGACAGGCAGTGGGTATCTCCTCTACCATTGAGCTCCCGAGTCTCCTGGTATTTGCTCGTGGGGGGAGTGGGCAAGATCAACCAGCTGGTTGATTGTGGTGCTTTGGACTGGGAGCCAGGGAGACGGCAGAGTGAGTGACAAGCCTTGATCGTCAGGGCAGGGGTTCGGTGGTCCCTGACGGTCACGACAGGGCGCCACTGTTAGTGCCAGCATAACGCCTGGCATTGTTTGTTGATGTCTGGGACCAAGGATCAGGCCTGGGCTTGCTGTTCTGTGACCCATTCACAGGGAGCCTTTGTCTGGGAACTGGGTCAGCTGGTCAGCTGGTGTCCGAGGCCTGGAGGCCTGACTGTTTTTCTGGAGTATGGGAGAGGAGGACGAGGGAGGATCACAGGCCACCAAACATCTGGAAAGTCTGAAATCTTAAAAATTTGGAAGAAAAATCCAGGTGCAGGGTATGCTTTGTAGCGAAGGTGAAGCCGCTTTTACTGGGCCCTCTAAGGTGGGACTGTGAGGTATGGGGCCCAGGCCTGCAACCTGGCCATGCCCTACCTGTGGCATCCGGGGCTTATCTATTCCAGCCCCACGGCACAGAGGGCAGGTGGGAATCAGCTCAGGTCAGCTACCTTGCCACAGATGCTTTGTGGAAGACGAAGTGGCCTCCAACAAACCTAAAGGGCAGACCTGCGGTTCAGGGAGGGGGAAAAATCTAGACATTGGGCAGTCCTCAAAGGCTTCCTGGAGGAGGGCTGCCCACGTTGACTTGGAGTTGGGGCAGGCTTTGGAGGGGTGAGAAGGGGAGGGTATTCCAGTGTGGAGTGTGGAGGGCAGCCTGGCTCAGGCCTTACGGGAGCCGGGATGTTCCTGTCTCATGACGGTGCATGGCATGCTCATAATCCCCATGCCCCTGTGCCTCTGAGGGGCTTCTGGAAGAGTTTCTGGGCCCTTCTGGAGAGTTCATTTCCCCCAGTGATGCTGGAGTTGAGGGTTTAGGGAGGGGAAAGTGGACAGTCTGGTTACAACAGGGCATGCAGAGGAAATGCACATTTTATTCTCTGATCACAGTCAAGCATTTTTATCGGTTCCTGGGGGCGTTTTCTTAGACTGCAAAAGCAACATGAGAGAAGGGGCTATGAACATATTTTTGATCAATTCAAGGACCAGGCTGATCACTCAGAGTGAATGCAAGCCAGGGTCATACATGAGCTGTCCTAGTCCTGTGGGTCATGCATTGAACCTGTGTGGCCTTCCTACTGGCCCTCATGGGTGACCTCTAGATCCTGGGGGCAGCTGGCTCCCTGAGAACAAGTTCCCCATGACCAAGTAAGTCACTGCAGGTCAGACTTCTTGAAATCAGTTCCTCAAACCTCAATTGCACAACAGCTAATTCATGAAACTTAACAATTTACTTATAACTATTTTCTTACAATTATAGTTACTTATAACTATTGGGTTTAATTTTTTATGCCCAAGCACTTATCTTAATTTTGTATTTCTAGTAATTCAAATTTAAAATGCTATTAAACTGAATTAAAACTTAGTTATAGGCATACATATCTGAAGGACATTAGAAGCTGTGAAACAACGTGGTCCTGCGAGGATGTGACAGGCGCCAATGGGTGTGCAGCCTCACAGCAGTTTGATTGACTGTCCGGTGCCTGGGTGTGTCCCCGTCTGGAGCGGCGGGCGAGCAGGGTCCCGTGATTAGACTGTGAAGTACTTTCTCACTTTCAAAGAATCAGAGCCTAGGAACATTAAAAATTCTAAGGCTGTTTAAGTGGGAAATATTATAGGAAGTGGCTAGAGCAGCCATGTGACATTTACAATTTTGAAAGAAAAAGGAGAAAGTCTTGAACATTTGACACTGAAAGCCACTCACTGCCCTCAAGCCATCACTGTCCACCAGGAGGTGATGGTGACTGTCGTCCTCGGGTTGTCCTCAGACCACTTGTGGGTTTCAGCAAGGGCCCACGGGGTTCCTGTGGCCCCCTTGTTTCTGGGATTCCTGGGCGTGTCCTCCCTGGGCCTCCTTCCCTCAGGGGGCTCACAGACCACAGCCGTTCTTACTACTCTGTCTCCGCTTCATCTCTGCTCCCACTTCCAAAGCTCCATCCTTGACTTTCCTCCCTCTGTGCCTAGAGTCCCTCTCAGGGCCTCCCTCATTCTTTGTAGCCACTTTCCATACCTTGTCCACAAGTCTTTTGCTCGCTTCTTTTCTTTTCAAACCCCCTCCTCCTTTCATTCATTCTCTCCTTCTCTTCCCCCTCTTCCATCCCACTCCTCTTTCCCTTGGGCTTCTGGGTCATTTGGGACTTCTGCCTTTTCCTCACTGGTCATTGGAAGTTTTGGGGTGGCCACCTTAGGCCAGATCTGCTGGCTGGAGTGGGATTATGGGTAGCGCTCCATTCATTCCTGCCTCAGGAGTGGAAACTCAGTCTGGGAACTGTGAATGGGCTGCTCAACCATCCCCCTATCCACCAGAGGAGCAGTCCCAAGCCTGAGGGACCCTGAGCCAGTTTCAGGGTCAGATTAACTTTGTGTGGACATAATCATGTTTCAAATACCCATAAAAGGAAGCTCTGCTCCTAAGGATGGAAGACACTGAGGCAAACCCAGCTGGAGGATCTGGAATCTGGTCTTGGATTGCATTGGACCACTTCCTGTTTATTCTGGGCGTCTCAGAGAGAAGCTGGAGGAGAGACGATCCTGGTCTCTGGTGCAGTGTTTTGGCCTGTGTGATGTTCAGCCCAGAGGTGGCTAGTTCAGAGCAGGGCTGCCCAACTCCCCGGGGGTTAGGCCTTTCTGCTGTGCAGCTAGGCTGAGAGCTACCGATCCAGTTCTGCCCAGTAGAACTTTCTGAGATGATGGAAATGTTCCATCTGAGTGGACCAGGGAAACAGAGGAACTGATCTTCAATTTTATTTCATCTTAGTGACTTAAATAACTCCATGTCGTTAGTGGCTACCGTATTAGACAGGGCAGCTCTAGATTTTTAGAATAGTATTCTAACCCTGGCTGCCTCTTAGAATTACCTGAGTATTTAAAACATACCAAGGTCTGAGCCCCCCACTAAATGGATCAAAGAAGAAACTTCAGTGGGCTGCAGGCATCAGTGCTTTTGGACACCGCCCAGGGGAGCCCAGGGTGAACCCCGGGTGGAGAACCCCTGGTGTTAAAGCCAACAGCCACTTGGCAAAGGAATTGCTTTCAATTTTTTTATGGATTAGCTGAGGAATAAATATAAACAGTCATTCTTGTAATTGCTTGAATATGTTATCACCATAAAATGGTTAAAATAAACAAAACAATAAGTACTAAGTCAAATAAACATTAAAGAAAACAATAAAATAATGCATAATTATTTATGTAATAAAATAATTTAAAAAATTGTTTTGGTACAGGGGATTGAACCCAGGGGTCCTTATCCACTGGGCCATATCCTTTTTAAATATTTTGTTTAAAGATAGGGTCTTGCTGAGTTGCTAGGCAACTCAGCCTTGCTAAGTTTCTGAGGCTGGTTTTGAACTTGTGATCTTCCTGCCTCAGCCTCCTGAGTCACTGGGACCAGAGGTGTGCTCTACTGCACCCAGCACATGTATTAAAAAGAAGCTGAAACTGAGCATGGAAAAATTGTTAGAGAAACAAAAAATATATAGGAGAATCTTGCTGGTAACTGTAAACCTTGACACATAAATTGGACTTATTTAAAAACAACTCTGGGCTGGGGCTGTAGCTCAGTGGCAGAGTACCTGCCTAGTACATGTGAGGTTCTGGGCTCCATCCTCAGCACCACGTAAAAATAAATGAGTAAATAAAATAAAGGTATTGTGTCCATCTAAAACTAAAAATATGAAAAGACAATAACAAAAAACAGTTCCATGAAAGGTTACTCAAAATGTCAGGGAGTGATATTTGATAAAACTTCATGTGGACTTAAAAAATAAAGGAAAATAATATTCTAAGAACCAAATCTGTGTTGAGAAATTAAGGTAAAAAGTAATTGTTCCTAATGAAAATAATATTTGTAAAATGAAAATACAGTTGGTAACAAAGAAAAAGGAGAGAGTTTAATTGTGCTGTATAGAAAATGTAATAGCATATTAAACTAGCTTATTTTATTTTTTTCTGGAAAATTCCCCTTTCCAGTAGAAATTGATTAATAGAGGTTTTTTTGTTTGTTTTTGTGCTGGGGATTAAACACATGGCTCACATATCAAAGGCAAGCCCTTACCACGTATCTACATCCCCAGTCCTTTTTATTTTGCTAAGTTGCCCAGGCTGGTCTTGAACTTGAAATCATCCTGCCTCAGGCTCCCAAATAGCTGAAATTACAGGTGTGCCCCACTGAGCTGGGCAATTGAGTGTAGTTTTAATTTAAGTGTTTGGTAAGTAAAACATGGAAGAAAAAAATCTCTATGTGGTCTAAACCTCCTCCTGGCAAAACATGAGGGTGAAAGTGATGTTCACCTTGACCTCAGTAACTCACCAGCCCTAAGCCTGATCAGGACAGGGGGACCAGATTCAAGAGAGAAACATACAGGACACCCTGTTAGATGAGCATGTCCCAAATACTGCACAGAACATACTGATATTAAAACATAACTCAGGGCTGGGGTTGTGGCTCAGTGGTAGAGCGCTTGCCTAGCATGTGTGAGGCGGTGGGTTCGATTCTTGGCACCGCATACAAATAAATAAATAAAAGTTCATCAACAACTAATAAAAATATTAAAAAAAAATTCAATATTTCTCTGAATACAAACCTAACTTATGCCTGTTATTTTACTTAGTAACTGTACCCGTCCGGTGCCTGCACCCACCCGACTTGCTTTAATTGAGCAGCACAGAAGGAGACCTAGACTTACCCCAAGAACCAGGGACATGTGATTGCATTTAAAGAACCTTTACGTGTTCACAGTATCATTTTCTTTGGGATAGTGTGATCGCTCACTACCTTTCAATGACCCGATAACTTTTATAACCTGGACATGGGTGCGGGGACAGTGGCTCTCACCCCGACACAGACAGTTGCCTCCTGTGGTCTGAGTGCAGTCTGACTTAGGGTCTAGGAGGCAAGTCAGGAACCTCCCTGAGTACAGATGCTCCTCCCCCTTCTTCCTCCTTCAGCTGCTCCCCTCTCCATGCTTACTGGGCTGGGTGACCTGGTCCCATGGAAGGAGTGTGGACTTTGAGAAGAGCTGGGGTCTAGTTCCAGCAGCCATATGGTTTTGGGCAGGTCACCTAAGCTTCCTGAGCCTGCTTCTTCCATTATTACGGAGTATAAGTCAAGCGCAGGAGTGCTTCTTAGGGACCTGCGGCAAAGGGGTGCTCTCCGCATGCTAGCTCTGTTTGCCAAGTCTCTTGGCTCATCTCCTGTGCTGCCCTCCTGTGGCACAGCTGCTTCAAGTGATAGCTGTTTATGTTAGGAAGACCTGAGACTCAGGAGATATCCCCTTGTAGCCTACTGTGGTGCCTAGACCCAGCCTTCTTCGATGGAAGGCCACTTTCAGCCAGCTATGGTTCAAAAAGGGACTAATCATGCTAATTCATGGGTGGCAGCTTGGGGCTTATTGTTCTGCTCCTCCTTAGGAACTTGGAGGGTGCTGCTTTACAGTCCAGGCTCTGCTTAGACAGAAAGGGTACATGCTCATGGTGAGCATCCAGGTACCACAGTAGCCTATGAGGAACTGTTTCCGGAATGGTGGGTCTTCCTGATGTAGATGACCATCTCCTGGAGTAGGACTTGGTGCTCCCAGGATGACGGTGAGAGTGACGTGGTGCCTTCTGTGACACAGAGTTTAATCTGTTGGGATTTTCCTTTTTGTTTGTTTGTTTGTATTTTGGTACTAGGAGTTGAACCCAGGGATATTCAACCACTGAGCCATATCTCAAGTCCTTAAAAAAATTTTTATTAAAAACATTTTTTTGAGACAGGGTCTCTCTAAGTTGGTTAGGGCCTCATTAAGTTGCTGAGGCTGCCTTTGAACTTGTGATCCTCCTGCCTCAGCCTCCCCAGCTGCTGGTATTATGTGCCACCACATGTAGCTAATGTGGGGATTTCTGGGAAGGAGTTGAACATGGGTCTTAGTCCTGTAGGGTAGGAATATGCAGGAGATGGCTGAGGTGCCTAGGAGATAGGCCTGGCCAATTGGTGCCTGTCACTCACACCTGGAGTGCTGATGTGACTGAGGGGTTCTGTCCTGGGAGGAGCAGGTGGTTTAGATTCCCCAGGCTGTCCAGGGCTTGGGTGGTGGCATAAGAATGAGGGTCAGGGGCTCTGCTCAGGAGTGTGTCCCATCTTGGCTTTGTCTGTGACCTGGACTCCTCAGAATGTCTGTTTCCTCATCAGGACAATGGAAACAACAGTACCTATGTTGCAAGGTTGTTGTGAAATTTCAGTGAGATAATGTGCATGTGCCAGATGCCTACTCAGGGCTGGGGACATTGAAGGCCTTCGGGTTATGGGGGCTGCTGGTAGTAGCTGAATCCATGTGGTTGCACATACATAAACCACACAAGTGCATGAACATTTATTTGCATACCCCATGTGGACATGTGACTGTACCTGAGTGTGCACTATGTTGCACACATAGGTGTGCATATATTTTTTTTGCTTTAAAAAAACTTGAAAAATCTCTCCAAAGTAAAAGCATTATAAGCAAGCTCCATTCTTGAAAGGTTATAGTGGAAGATGTGTGAATTCTCCCTCCTTCCACCCATCCATTTCTTCCCTGCCCTCCAGAGCTGTGGGCTCTTAACAACTTGCTGCAGATCTTTCTCGACTTTCCTTGAGCATATGCAAGCATCTCTTTACACAATGCATGTACATTTACATCTCCAAAGTAGGATTGTGCTGTACTTATTGGTCTGCCCTTTGCTTTTTCTCATTTCATCATTGACCCTTTCCCGGGTCAGTATGTTACTTGACCATCTGTCAACCTCATTTTTAAATGGTTATATGACATTCCAGTTTGGGTGCACCATACTTAATCGCCTGCACCCTAAGTGACTGGCATTTGGTTTCCCTCCAATTTTTTGCTCTCCAATGATTATCCAAGGAACAATTTTATCTGAATGTTTTTATGTTCTTCTTCTATTTCTTTCTCTCAAATAGGTCCTTAGACGTGAGATTCCTGGGTCAAATGGTATAAGCATATCAATTTTTTGTAGATTCTGTCATATTAGTTTTCGAAAATGTCACCAACAGTGGAAAAAATACCTGCCAATCTTTTTAGTTTTGTTAGTGTGATGGCAAACTCCCCCAAGAAGGTATCTTGTAGTCTCCTTGGCTTGTAAAGTGGAGTGTCTTTTCATATCTTATGGTCCATTTGCATTTTTTCAGTGCACCGCATACCCTTCTGGTTTGAGTTGATTTTTTTTTTTTTCTTATTAATGCACAGTAGTGGATACATTCCAGGTGTTATTAGGGATGTTAACCTTTGCTCTGTTTTATGTATGGAGGATATTTTTTCCTGTGCTCCTCAATTGCTTTGTGATAGTGCATCCTCATGAGATTGGATACCCACCAGATATGTGTGTGTGTGTGTGTGTGTGTGTGTGTGTGTGTGTGTGCATTTAAAAAAGCAGAGCTGCCGTTTGCTATTGCTAAGTTGGCAAGAGCAGGCATGAGTTCAGTCTCTGGTTTCAGCAAGCCGATTTGCTGGCTCCCCTTTCTGAAATGCTTGGGTGGCTGATTGGAGCAGGAATATTCAGTTTACTATCCCATTGTTCTCAGGAGTTTAAAAATGTTAGCCATATCCTTATTTTCAAGGATTTTTATAATTTTATTTGAGCTGGATTCTATCCAAGACATCCCTGAATTTCAGAATAATTTTTCTTTTGTCTTTCTCTGGATTAAAGTAGAAAACTATTTAGAGCTACCCTAGGGTAGCCCCTGGAGAATTGGATACTGGAAGGAAGACTGGCAGAGGCCAGGCAGACTCAGGGGCTGTGGAATGTCCTGCTGTCCCTCATTTCCTGCCCCTTCCTGTCAGACACACACAGTTGAGGGGCTCGACTCACATGTATTTCCTCCTGGATGTACTGCAGCCTCGCTGGAGAGGGAGACCCTTCCTGGGACAGGGGCTGTCTTGACTTTCCTGTCTAGTCTGAGTAACGGGGGGAAGATGCAGCTGAGTCAGTGAGGAGCTGAGTTGTAATACATAGAGTTTAAATCGTCATGTCCTTTTCTTAATTTGAAAGATAGAAAAAGTGAAATGGATACATGGTGACTTTTTTGCTGCATTAAATTTTTTTTCGAACTTCTAAAAAAGTTGCAAAAATAATATAGAGAATATCCAGGTATCTTTACTCAGATACACTTATTGTTAACATTTTATTTTGACCAGAGATTGAACCAAGGTGTACTTATCCACTGAGCCACATCCCCAACATCCCCCTTTTTTAAAAAAAATATTTTATTTTGAGACTGAGTCCCACTAGGTTGCTTACAGCCTCTTTATGTTGCTGAGGCTGGCTTTGAACTTGTGATCCTCCTGCCTCAGCCTCCTGAGCCACTGGGATTCCAGGCATGTGCCACTGTGTGTGGCTTTGTTAACATTTTAGTCCATTTGTTTGATTATAGTTTCTCCTCTCTCCTTCTCCCCTTTTTTTCCCCTCTCTTCTATTTGAAGATAGGTTATATTCATCATGACCTTTTATACCTAAATACTTTCACATATATTTCTTAAGAATAGAGTTTTATTTTTAACCCAATCATAGTGTAGTTATTAACTTCAGTGAATTTAACATCTATAAACTTGATTTGTCTAATCTACTATTTGTATTCCAATCCTGTCAATTGTCCAAATATTGTTTATATGGTAATCTCCCTCCAGCCCCCTTGCCACAGCAGGATCCGGTGTAGGGTCCCGTATTGAATGCAGCCACATTACATAGCCTTCTTTTTTTTTTTTTGCGATGCTGGGGATTGAACCCAGGGCCATGTGCTTGCAAGGCAAGCACTCAGTCAGCTGAGCTACATCCCCAGCCCCCATAGCCTTCTTTAATCTGGAACATTTCCATTGTCTTTGTCTCTTAGGACATTTTGCAATTCTGAATAACATATTCCCCTTACTCTTTTTAAAAATAGAATGTTCCTCATTTGGGACTTGTCTGATCATGGACGAGATTAGGTTAGAACTTCCTGGCCAGAATGCTGCCCGAGGGAGATGCCCATCTCTTCATGGACGCACCTGACGCTCCTCACTGGGGATGTTCATTTCCACTACCTGGTCAAGGTGCCGTCTGATTTTTCCGTTGTCTATTTACTGCTCTTTCTTCCCCTTGAAGTCACAGAGATATTTTGAGATGATGCAAATGTCCTGCTTTTCATCAAGCTACCTCCCTGGATTCAGTACCAGGCATGAGTCTTGCCTGATCTAGTTTCTACCATGATGGTCATGAGCTGCCTTCTGGACTCCAGCCCTCCTTCCACATGTGCCAGCCTGGACTGAGTGAGTCCCTCTTGCCAAGGTTCATAGTGGGGCCATTGCACATTCATCCCTATCCTGTGGCCCTACTGTGTTCTGGCCACCTATACTTTCCCATGAACTCACCCCTGGCTCACGGTCGATTTTCCAGGTCGAAAGACCCCTGAGCCATCTCTTCCATTCATGAAGAACAGTGCTGGAGGGAGGAAGAAGCCCATTCCAGGACTGGATTATTCTGTTAGAAAGTCTTTTCTTCTGCTGAGCCACGGTCTTTCTCCCTGAAATGTTGAGGCTTTTATTTTTATTCTACTCTCAGGAATGACTAAAAAGAACTCTAATCTCTTCAAACAGGACAGCTGATGATCTAGAGTGGCCCTCAACATCATTTGGTAGGGTACGAATGTGCAGAGAAGGATAGGAAAAGGGTGAGCGGGGTGGGGAGGAATGGACCCAGCACTTACCAAGCTCTGTCTGTGCTCCAGCACACCTATGGGATGTTAGGTTCATGAGCCGAAATTTTACAGAAGCCTCTGAACTCTGCGCTGTTCCCCTAAAGCTCCAACAGCGTGGTTGAGTACTCTAACTGTGCCCAGACTAGGGTAGGTGCTCACTGTGCATTTGCCAAGTGAGGATCAGTCTCAGGAAGGTTATGGAACTTATGCCCAGCCACACAGCTGTCAAGCGGCAGAACTGGGCCTCTGACCCAGCAGGATGACTTGAGAGCTCTTATTCTTAATCACTCAATATAAATGCTGATCTGATTTAGGAAGGTAGTTGAAGGAGAGCATTTTCAAGGTGTTGCTATAGGTTGAAAGGTACAGTTCGAGAACATGGGGTTTGTGAGTGTAGCACTCTAGGGTCAGCCACCCGGGGTGTCCCTGTAATGATTTGTCCTGCCAGCATTTCTGGGTCACCTTATTTGGTGGTACTTGGGAGAAGCTTGTCTCCAGTCCACTTCTCTGTTATTCTAGCTGTGTCCACTTCTCCCTCCTTCCTACTCCTGACAGAGTCTCACCCCTGGATTGCTCCAGCCTGGTCTGCTACACCCCCTCATTCACAGCCCCATGGCATAAAGGAAGTGCTGGGTAGCTGGGGTGGGGGGGCCTGCCACCCCCTGCAGGCGTTCAGACCATTTTCAGTGGAATGTCTGCTTTCTTAGGGCTCCTCAGTCATTTGGTCTGGAGTTGCCCTGTCTGACCTACTGGCTTCTCCCAGCGTCGTGGCCAGCTGCCATGGTGCTGTCTCTGCCCTCCATGTTGGGCCCTTCCCTTCTGCCTCTCCTCTCTCATAGGGCCCAGACTTCAAAACTCCCTTGAAAACTCCAACAAATGCTAACCCCGCATAGTATAGACTAGAGCTACCAAACACCTCTCCGTAGACAGCGGAAAAGTACACTCAATGAGCTTTTTAAAAGCTTTTCAAAATGTCCATGCTCTCTTGATCTCCCCAACCAAGAACTAGCAGGGTTCTATCTTAAATACATAGGTTCAGCAACAAACATGGACATGCAGGTGTCTCTTGGATATGCTGATATCATTTCCTTTGGATATCTACCTAGAAATAAGGTAGCTGGATCAAATGGTAGATCTCTTTTTAGTTTCTTGATGAAACTCCCTACTATTTGCCATAGTGGCTGTCTTAGTTTCTAATGCATCATTTCAGAGTTCTTATTGTTTAATCCTCAAAATAGACTAACTTTCCTCATTTTATGCGATAGGTAGCATATTATATACATTCTTTTGTGCTTTGTTTTTACACTTAACAATGTGTTTTGGAGATTTTCCATAAAAGTGCATGATGAACTTCATTATTTTTATAGGTACATTGGATTCCATTTTATGACTGTCCCCTACTTTACCTCTTTTGCACGTTGGATATTTGGGTTACCCTGTGTTTGTTCTTACACATGAGGAAGTTATAGGGTCCATTTTTTTTTTTGTACTAGGGATTGGGCCCAGGGGGACCTTGCTACTGTGTATATCCCCATTCCTATTTAAAAACAAATTTTAAAAAATTTTGAGACAGGGTTTTGCTAAGTTATTTAGATTAACCTGAAATTTGTGATCCTCTTGCCTCAGCCTCTTGAGTCCTTGAGAGTACAGGTGTGCACCACCATGCCCTGCCAGGTCTGAGATGTTAAATAAATTTTTTCCAATTTTTTTAATGTTTCATCAAAATGAATTTAACTGACCAGCTTAATTCCCACCTCCCACATACGCTTCAGTATTGGATTTGGAGGCCACCACCCAATTCCTCTTCTCCCTGCTCTGCTAGGGCAGAAGCTGTACTGAATAATGGATATGGGAACTAGTTCTTTTTCACGGGGGAAAAAATGTGTGCCCTGTCAATTCTAAACTGCTTTCCTCCCCAACACTGTTTCCTTGGGATTAGCCCCCATTCTCCTCTGGCTCCCACATTCCAGGGGCTTCAGAACACAGGAAAGCCAAGAGGTGACCAGGTCTGGGGAGGCTGGGAGGACCTGTGGCATTTTTCTACCACTAGGCTGCAAAAGATGGGGCAGGGCCCATGGGGTTTCCTTGCCACCCAGCAGATTGGCTCCTACTGCCAGGGTCCTGTGCAGGGGCCCTGGGCTCCTTCTTGCCTATTTGCTTCCTATTGAACACTGTTGGGCACCTGCCAGGCCACTGGTTGGTGTCAGCTGAGTGTGTAGCATCCCAGACATGCAGAAGGCACCTCAAAATGGGGTGGGTCGGGGTCTTGGGCCCTCCAGGTCTGGAGCTCCCTGAGTAAAGCCACAGGGAGCTTTGTTCTTCTCTGAGAAATGGATGAATGTTTCAGGAGAGGCCTTCAACGTGTCCTCTGATCCAGACTTTTGGCCTCCCTCGGGAGTCCCTGTCTGTAGCCCAGTCCCTCTTCCTGAGCGATGCCTGCGCTATGTCCACTGGCGAGAGGCCCTGTGTTTCCCTGGCCCTCCTGAACCAGGTCCTCACATTCTGCTTCTTGGGTTTTGGGACAGGCACTGTCCGGTCCTTACTTCTAGGGATGCGGGGGTTTGTGCAGCCACCTGGCACCTTGGAGGGTCTGACCCCAGGGCCTATGGAGGTAGCGGGTGTTGGAGGGTGCATTTCCTGACCCAAAAAGAGGTATCGGGGAGGAAATAACAACTTCGCAGTTGATCTGGGGCAGCCCAGTGGTGCCTGGGCTGGCAGGGGTGGGACCAACCCTTCCTTCTGCATTTCCTCCCATTGTTCCCCACCCCACTTCCGGGAATTCTCGGGGCCTGGGTTGGGAGGGAGGTCAGGGCTGCCGGCAAAGGGAGGCAGAGGAGACCTGGCTTTGCGCTGGGCCTCTGGTTTGGATTCCCAAACTGGGGCTTCAGCCTCCAGGTATAGCTGTCCAGTTGACTAGGCCTGCTGTCTGTCCCCTCCACTCCTGCTGCCTGGCCTGGCCTCCCTGTCCCCAATGCTGGCAATCTCAGCGCTGCATGGATTGCTTAAGGAATCTGGAGAGTCCTAGGATTGGCTGGGTCATCTTCCGCTTGTACAAGTCATTTTGTTACTTCAGTTTTCCCAGGAAGGAAGGGCAGGGTGACTGATCTCTGATGTTGCATGAACTCAGGGGTCCTTTACACCTACTCTCTGGTCTTTTTGACTTTGCCTGGGTCCTGAGGACACTTGACACTTCAGTCAATATACTGGTGACAGGTGTCTCCCTCATGGTGGTTCTTGGGAGAGACACACCATATTCAAGACCTTTAGTACTGTAAGGAGGTGAGGGAGTCTCAGAACCCTGCAATGAATATTAATATGTCCCCTCTTTAGCTCTTTCTTTAAAGAAATGTGAGAGAAATTGACCTTGAACATATGCCACATTCCTTGTCTTCCTAGCAAGGTCCCTGCAAGGTGACTGAGAGGTTGCCTGCCCCAAAAGGATGAAAAATAGATGGACTTTATTGTCCAGAGGCTTATACAAGTGACCAGTTTTACTTTTTTTCTTTTTTAGGTGTGGTAAAATATACATAAAAAATCTACCACTTAAACCTTTTAAAATATATAGTTCAGAGGCATTAAATTGCTGGAATCATCACTCTGATTCATCTCTAGACCTTTTTCATCTTCCAAACTGAAGTCTGTACCTATTACATAATAATTCTCCATTGCCTGATCTCCCAGCCCTGGCGATCACACTGTTCTACTTCCTGTGTCCGTGAACTTGACTACTCTAAGTACCTCAGATAAGGGGACTCGGACAATATCTGCCTTTTTGTGTCTGGCTTATTTCACTTGGCATGGCGCCTCCAAGGTTGACTTCTGTTGTGGCACATGTCAGAATTCCCTTCCTTTTACCATTGAATAATATTCTGTTGTAAGTACATATTGTGTTTTATTTATTTGTTGATCTGTGCAACTTGGGTTGCTTCTACTTTTTGGTTACTGTGAATTATGCTGCTATGAACATCAGTGTGAAAATGATTGAGTCCGTGATTTAATTTTTTTTTTAGTATATATCTAGAATTGGGAATGCTAGGTAATTCGTAACTGTTTTAGCTTTTTGAGACCCCTCCATACTGTTTTCCACAGCAGCTGCACCTCTTCCTGTTCCCCACCAGCAGTGCACAAGAGTTTCAGTTATTCGCATCTTTTTTTCGTGGGAGGAGGGGTCCTGGGGATTGAACTCAGGGGCACTCGACCACTGAGCCACATCCCCAGCCCTATTTGTATTTTATTTAGAGACAGGGTCTCCACCAACACTTTATCTCTAAATAATAGCCATTCTAATGGAGATACAGTGGTATTTCATTGTGAGTAACAAGTATTTTTAAATTAGCTAATTAGGTCAAGTTTGCAGTTTTATATTATAGGGTCGTAAAAACACACATTCAAATTAGTGGTTACAGAGGTCAGAAAAAGGACTATCCCTGATGCCAGGTTTGGTATGCTTTATCCATCACAGAAGAAGGAGGGGAAAAGGAAGAGGAAGGAGAAGGTAAGAAAAAGGAAGAAGAGGGAAAGGAAGAAGGGGAAAAGGAGGAAGGGAAGAGGAGGAGGAGGGGGAGGAGGGGGAGGAGGGGGAGGAGGGAGGAGGAGGGGAGCGTGCTGTGGCTGTTCACTGGACTAATGAGGCCTCGTGCCCTGATAGGACTGTGCAGGTTGGTTGGGATTTCAGGAAAGCCAGCAGGGCCAGTGGCTCCCTTAGGTGACACAAGGCGCTCAGTGACACTGTTTTCCTGCTGCTGCAGCAGAGGCACATAGTGCAGGGTGCCCGGCCTCAGAGCTCAGGGAACACACTCCTCCTGAGCGCTCTGCACAGAGCCCTTGGCCAGCCACGGCGCTGGTGGCTCCTCTTCCCCGGGAACCCATTGTGTAAGGTGCCCCACCCTCGGTGAGAGGGGAGGCCTCAGGTGCGTGGCCACCCTGGGCCTCTCCAGGAAGGGAGTCTGTCTCCCTGCCCCAGTGTCCTTTTCTCCCTGTGTCTGAAGACAGGGAAGTTACCTTGTGCGTGACTGATGATGGCTGCTGCTGAGTCCTGGGAAGGTGGTGTAGACAGCCTGTGTAGACAGCCTGTGTAGACATGGCTAATAGGAGCCGCTGGTGCTCAGGGGCATTGCAGGTGTGATGGTGGAGAAACTGCCCTGGCTTCCAGGAATGCTGGCCTGGTGTGCTGTCAAGGTCTGATGGGAAGAAGCCCTAACATCTCACAGTGGAGACTGGCTGGGCCTCTAGGGTGTGGCGGAAAGGGTCAAGGTTGACCTTGGGGAAGGCATCTTACCCCTCTCTTATGCCCAGGTGTTTTCCCAGAGATCTGGCCTTCCAGGGTGGTGCCTGGATGGTGGCTGGGGATGCAGGGGAAACCCTGGCCCCAGGGGGCTGGAGGTCTAGGTAGATGACTTTGTGTATGTGGTGGTGGTGGCGGTGGGGAGGGGTTGGTGGAGAAGAGCCAGGGCATGTTATGCTAGTTTTCTACCTGTGACTTCTCTGTCCTCCCAGGTTCCTGGGGGAAGCCAAGGTCCCACTCCGGGAGGTCCTTGCCACCCCCAGCCTGTCTGCCAGCTTCAATGCCCCCCTGCTGGACACCAAGCAGCAACCCACTGGGGTAAGTGCCTATTGGTCCCTGTATTTGGCCAGTTTCTGGTCTGAGTCCTTGGCTGGTGGTTCCTGCTCCCTCTGTCGGCTTTGACGTTCTGATCCCAGAGATGTGTCAAGGTCCAACTTCCAGGGCTAAGCCGGGCCTTCCCTGGCCAGAGCTTGGGGTGCCAGGAGGGGCAGAGGAATGGGAGGGAAGGGGGGCCTGGTCTGCCTGTTAGGCTCAAGTCAGCTTTGACCCCTACCAACTTGGCCTGCCTCTGGGTCTTTTTCTGCTCACCGGGCCACCTCCTGTCCCAAGTTCCTGGTCAGCCTTGGCTATGGCTCTTAGTCTCCCTGACAGACCTGCCTTCCTCATTGCCCAGCCCCATTCTCCAGATTTGGAATATCTGAGTCATCCGGGTCACAGATCACAAGGGAAGGAAGACAGACAGCCCTCCCTCCCTCCAGGACCTGCCAGACCCCCTTCCTTGTCTCCCTTTGTCTTTCCCGCCCCTCCTCCAGCCTTCTAGGGCTCTCCCATTCCAAGCAGCCAATTCCCAGCCCTCATCTCTGGCCTCCTGTTATTTTTAGTGAGCTAAATATACCCTGCAGGGTTCTTTATTCCTGGTCACTAGGATTCCTGGCCTTCCCTCTGGGTCTACCTTCCCGGATGCACAGAGGAGCTGTAGATCTGGAAATGCTTCCTCCCAATGAGACCTGGGAAGTTCTGTGAGCCCTGAGTTTTCTCAGGGTGAGGTGTGCTTCTGTGTGTGTGTGTGTGACTGAGCTCTTTGCTGGCCTGGTGAGTCAGGGACAGGGCAGTCTCGGCTGAACTGGGCACTGAGATCTGGAGAAAGAGAGCAAGGGGTCACAGAGCGTGGGGACCCAACCCAGGGGTGCACCTCCAAACTCCCAGAGTGGGAGGGACTCGAGTGGCTCGCTGCATCCTGGTCTGTGGCCTTCTCAATGCTGCAGTCTGTTCCCAAGGTGTCTCGGCCAACGACGGCCAGGCTGCTTCCTTGATGGGGAGTTGTCACTTCCCAGCAGAATCCCTTCCTGTCTCAGACCTTGCTCGTTGGTAGGACATTCTGGGTCAGTGCAGTGTTCTTGAGTCTGTCTCCGTCACCTCCTGAGTCCCTTCTTAGACTGCCCTTGATCTTTCCAGTCTCCGGATACTGCCTATAATGAAGGAGGACTCGAAGGAGTTCTGGAGCTGTTCCTTCAGGGGATCCTGAAAGGGTCCTAGCTGGCCCTGGAGGAGGCCTAGGCATCAAGGCCGCTGGCCAGAGAGGCTGGTGGGTCAGATGCTGGTGCTTTTCATGGCACCGAGGGTGAGGCTGCTCCCTTGCTGTCACAGGACCTCAAAGCCTCCAAGCAGAGTCTCTCACTTGCTTGCTGAGACATCAAACTCTCTCCACCAGCCCTCTCTGCTTCTGTGACACTGGTTTCCTGTACATGCTTCCCTCCAAACTCCAAGTCTTATCCAGCTCCCACGACAGGAACCTTCCAGAATTGGTCCCTTTTCTAGGACTGAACCAGGTGGGCCACCATCCTCTTCTCCTTTCACTTCTGTTCCCACAACTCTGGGTGTGATGCTCAGACTAGGAGACTGCTGCCTTCTCTCCCCTGTCCTGGGACGCCTGGCTGAGTTTATAATCCTTCATCAACCATGTCTCCAAGAGGGGCGTATGAGAGCCAGGAACTGGGGAACGGAGGTCAGGCTAGACCCTGCTCAGTGAGCCTGGGGAGAGATGGGCCTCCCACCTGCTGCCCAGAGTGCAGTCCTCACTGTGGACAGGGCCCAGAACCAGACTCTACTACCTGAGATAGCACCGAAGTCACAGTGCAGCCCCAGCAAGTCATAAGGACCCCTGAGCTGCTTCTTCCTGCCTGAGACCTGGGCTGTTGGAGTCGCAGTGGGAGACGTTGTCAACTGGGGCTGTGCTTGGAGGGGAGAGAGCCATGAGAGGCTGAAGATTCTCACTGGCCACTCTTGAAGCTTGATTTCTGGGCTGGACCCATTGAGCAGGGCATGCTGGGTACCTCAATTTGGTGGTCGTTCAAATTGCCTCTGAGGGCCAAAGGAACCTGCTAACGAGTGATGGGAGTGAAGACAGGGCCTGTGGAATTGCTAGAAAACCCTAGAAAGAATGAGAGGAGGAGGAGGGATGGGGAGAGGCAGGGAGGCCCTGCTTCAGGCCGGGCTGTGGTCTCCACGTCTATTGCTCAGTGTTCTGCCCCAGCCCTTCAGATATGACGTCTGGACTGTGTGCATAGGGAAGAGTCCAAAGCTACCCAGACAGCTTCCAGACAAGGAGGAAAACACTGCCCCTGTCCTGGAGGAACCTCCAGGCCAATAGGGTTGCTGGGTCTGCGTGCAGGAAATAACCTACACCTGCATTTTAAGAGCACACCTTAATTTTAAGGTGTGCTCTTAACATTAATGAGGGTGTGGACGCATGATAAGAACTAGGTAGATGCTGTCCCAGCCTTAAAAGCCAGAGTCAGATTGGAAAGGGAAACCCCCTAGATGACAAGAGCACGTGGAACCCAGGGGCAGGGTGGGTCGGAGAGCCAGGGCACTGCACCCAGGGATCAGGCACAAGACAAGGACAGACACAATGCTCCGGTGAATCCCTGAGCTTCTTCCGAGTGGTCTGAAGATTCTGCCAACCAAGGCACAGGCCCCGCCTTACCCTCCGCCAGCTTCTGGAGGTTGTCTGAGGGAAAGGTGAGGGGGCCCAGGCACACACCAGGCTCTGCCTGTGCAGTCCTGAGGTGTGTGTTGGGGGCGTGGGCAGAACTGGGCTGGTCTAGGGCCTGGCCTTGAAGAGCTCAGGGTGGAGAGCTGTGGCCCAGGGGTAGGCAGCAAGCAGAGGGCTGAGCAGGCAGATCACCTGCAGCCTGAGCCTGCCTGCATAACCTGTAGGAGACCAGGGACACGGGAGGAGCTGACAGGGTGACTCTCTGCCTCTGCATTTGGCTTCCTGAGCCCTGTTAGCTCAGGACCATTCAGGAACCTCTAGAGTTCTGCTGATATTGTCTGTGGACCCCCAAGATGGCTGACTTGGAGGACTGGCGTTACCCAGCTTCTGAGCAGTGTGTTTTGGTGGACACATGATTGATAATGGCCTTGAGGTAGGATAATCTCCAGTCAGGGCTGGAGACCTGAGAAACGGGGTCATCAGATGGGCACATTGAGGAGGGTCATGAGTAGCATCCCACCTGGGGCTCTAGGCCAAGGTCATGAGGTCTGAGAGAGTGTAGGGCTCATGTCAGCGCTGGCCGTGTGGAGAAAGGGACAGGGGATGAGTTACATCACAGTAAGGAAGGGTCCCAACTCTGGACATGCCCCCTTTCCCTGGAGATCTGCAGTGGGGCCAGAGGTCTCCAGTATTAATTATCTCTGCTCCTAAAGCATGTCCCTGGCACCCACCCCTGCTGGGGAGATCTATTCTGGATCCTGAGTTCTAGATCCTCTGAAGCTGCCTGGGACGTTCTGGTGGCTCCTCGGTGGAGGCTTCCTCCCAGTGCCTGGAGCCACTGGGATGTTGCCAATTCTTTAGATGATGGGTGGGCTGTTAGTGTGAAAGTACCTGCTGCTCCAGAAAGCCTGTGAGGGGCTGCCTGCCCTGCCTTCAGATTCCAGAGCGACCACTCTTCCCTGCGTCTTGTAGAGGGCTGCTCCGGAGCCTGCTGTGCTGAGGTGCTGACCTAGGCAGGGGTGGAGCAGTGATTCTCGGGCTGTACCATCTCCGCAGAGGTGGCGTCTCAGAAGCCCCAGCTGGTGTGGAGCAGGTGGATAGGCAGGGTGAGCCCAGGAAACAGGAAGGGGTGATCTTCAGGAGGATTTGGCTCCAGGGTCAGGATCCCAAGGACAGCCAAAATGTGGCCCCTTCGTTATTGTCTAACTCCTCTCAGTGGGGGTCACTCAGACCACTTGATTTAACACTGCAACCCGTGAATCCTCCACTCCCCTGAGCTTTCTTGACCTGATCTGATTTTCGTTCTAACATACTGTATAACTTATGTGTTTATCGTCTGTCTCCTCTGCTGAGATATGAGATCCACGAGGAGGAGCCCTTGTTCACAGGACCCTCAGGATCTTCAACAGGGTCTGGTTCCCAACTGGTGCTCTCAATATATATCTGCAAAGTGAATAAGTATGTGAATTAATCAAAGCATGGACTGGGTCACACAGGACAGGCAGGGCCCCCAGTCCCTGTCTTTCTGGTATGGACCCACGTTGACATAAGCAAACACACCACCCAGGACTGCCTGGTGGGTAGTCACACAGAGTTCCATGCTCAGAAGGACCCTGGGTTTGCTTTAATTGCTTACCATTACCATTTTAAGAGTCTAATAATTTTTGAATAAGAGACGTCATATTTTCATTTTGCACTGGGCCTGCAAATTATGTAGCTGGTAAACTACTTCTGGAATGCGAAGCCAGCAAGTGGGGTAAGGGGCTCTGTCTGCTGAGAGAGATTCCTGTGGTTATGGGAGGAGCGGGTTGCACAGATTTTTTTTTTTTTGGGGGTGCTGGGGATCGAACCCAGGGCCTTGTGCTTGCAAGGTAAGCACTCTACCGACTGAGCTATCTCCCCAGCCCCACAGATTTTTTTTTTAACCTCTTATTTTGAGTTAATATAAGATTTAGAGAAGAGTAACCATGAATAGTATAAAGAGTGTTATGTTCTAATCCACTTGAGACTGAGCTGCCAACCTCCTGGCCCAGCTCCTGAACTTTAGGGTGTATTTCTCTGATTCAGGACTTTGTCCAACATAACCATAGCACAACTTCCGAAAGAGGAGACGAACTTGACACAGCACTTCATCTTATCTACAGACCTCCACTGTAGTTCACCAATCTTTTTTGACAGTGTTACTTATAGTCAAAAGATCCAATTAAGAATCACGTGTTGGGTTTTGTTGTTCTTTCTTTTTCTTTTTTGTGTTGGGGATTGAACCCAGAGTGCTTAGTCACTGAGTCACATCCCCAGACCTTTTTGTTTTTTATTTTGAGATAGGGTCTCCCTGAGTTGCTTAGGTCCTTGAGCCTAGCCTGGAACTTGCCATCCTCCTGCCTCAGCCTCCCAGGTGCTGGGATTACAGGCACCACTGAACCGGCAGTTGTTGTTGTTGTTTCTTTAGTGTCTCTCTGTCTGGGATAATTCCTTAGTCTTTTTTTCTTGCTTTCTTTCTTTCTTTTCTTTCTTTCTTTCTTTTTTTTTTTTCTTTTATCATCTTGTAGTATTGACAGGTTTGGAAATGCAGGCCAATTATGTTGTAGAATGTCCCTTGATTTGGGTTCGTCGGATGTTTCCTTGTGATTAGATTTAGGTTGTGCATCCTGGCGTGAATTCGGTGTAAGCGAGGCTGTGTTGCTCTCATTGTTCCCTGTCAGGTGGTATGATTTTGATTTGTTTTCTTAGTACATCATTCCCCTCCATCATTTGTTTAAACTAGCATTTGCTGGGTTTCCCATTCACCTACCCTACTTTCTGAGTAAGGATTTTATGGGGAGGTATTTTGTCTGGTTGTAAGTATCCTGTTCCTCACTAACCCTTACCCAAAAGTTTTCTTTAGTTTGCTTTACTTTTGTGGTGTGGAGGGGTTCAAGTTGGGGTCCTCACGCATGCCTAGTACTTGACCTACCACTGAGCTGTGTCCTCAGCCTGATCCCCCAGGTTGGTTTTTTTTTGTTTGTTTGTTTTGTTTTGTTTTTTTGGTACTAGGTATTTTAGGTACTAGGTGACTCAGGTGACTCGATCACTGAGCCACATCCCCAGCCCTATTTTGTATTTTATTTAGAGACAGGTCTCACTGAGTTGCTTAGTGCCTCGCTTTTGCTGAGGCTGACTTTGAACTTGAGATCCTCCTGCCTCAGCCTCCTGAGCTGCTGGGGTTACAGGCATGCTGCCACCATGCCCATTGATCCCCGTTTTAACATGAACATCCATTGTTGTCTGTTGGTTGAATATATTATTGTTTGAGGGTTCCTAAGTGGTGATATTCTGAATCAGTCCTTTTTTTCTTCATTAATCAGTTGGTTTTCTACTGCAAGGAAATGCTCTCTCCTCTCCTTTATTTATTTTGATGTGGATTCATGTGTTTCTTTTTCTTAAATATTTTTTTAGTTGTGGATGGATATTTATTTATTTATTTATTTATTTATATGTCGTGCTAAGGATCAAACCCAGTGCCTGAGTGCCAGGCCAGTGCTCTACCACTGAGCCACAACCCCAGTCCCAGATTCATGTGTTTCCATTTTATTCAATGGTTTAATCTGTTACTATCATTATTGATTTTCACGTTCAAATTGTCCCAGATTTGGCTGGTGGGAGCCCTTGAGAGCCAGCTGTCATCTGTGTCCTTTTGACATGTTTCTATTATTATTAAAGCATTACCTTGCTTTTTGGTACAAAAGATGATCCAGGGCTCATCTTGTACCTTCTCTGCCTTAACCCTAGAATTAGTTATTTTTTCCAAAGATCTCAGTTAGCCCTTTTTTTTTGTTTTTTAATATATTTTAGTTGTTGATGGACCTTTACTTTTATTTACTATTTATTTGCGCTGCTCAGAATCAAACCCAGTGCCTCACATATGCTAGATAAGCGCTCTACCACTGAGCTACAACCTCAGCCCAACTATTCTTTTGATGAAATGGGGGAAAGGCCAGGAAGCTATTGGAAAGACCCATTGAAGTGTCCTCCCAACCCAGGAGTTGCAGACCTGATCGCAGGTGGCGACACCTGGTGGTGGTTAAGGAATCTGCAGGGCAGGTTACAGCCGTGCCTCCCATGGTGGAATTTAAAGGCTCTCAGTTGCTGAAGATGTCTTCCCTCAGTCTTCTGAGCCCTGCTTCCCACTGTCCTGCACTACATTAGCCTGGATGCCCTTCCCCAGGCCCCAGTCTGGAGAGTGTAAACCTGAGACCCTGTACAACAGAGGACTTCAGCCAAAATCTTCAGCTCAGGGCAGGGTTGCCTCAGAAGTCTCTGGGTGTCCCTAATATTATCAGTAAAGATGTCCAGTGTCCTATGCAAGAGTCACTCAGAGGGAGGTCATGCCTCATTAAACACTTAAAAAAGTTTCTCCAAAACCCATGAAAGTGCTTATTGTTTAACGCTAAGCAGAAGAGAAGCATTTTTTAAAAATATAGCAGAGATGTATGCTATTTGCTCAAAACGATTGGAGAGAAAGATGTCAAATTGTGAAGAGTGGAAGGAATTAGGAAAATTTCTTTCTTATGCATTGGTTTTCTTCTTCTCCTTATCCTCTTTCCTCTCCTTCCTCCTCCTTACCCCAACCCCTTCTTCTCACTGGGGATTGAATCCAAGGGGCACTTTACCCCTGAGCTACATCTCCAGCCCTTTAATAATTTTATTTGGAGAGAGGGTCTAATGAGTTGCTGAGGTGGTCTTGAATTTGTGATCCTCCTGCCTCAGTCTCCTGAGTTGTTGTAATCACAGATGTTGGCTACCATACCTGGCCTAGTTTTCTTCTATAAGGTTTCTATACTTTCCAAGTTTCTCTCTCTCTCTCTCTCTCTCTCTCTCTCTCTCTGTGTTTGGTACTGGGGATTGATTGAACCCAGGGCCACTTAACCACTGAGCCACATTGCCAGTTCTTTTATATTTTATTTAGAGATAGGGCCTCACTAAGTTGCTGAGTCTGGCTTTGAACTCGAGATCCTCCTGCCTTGGCCTCCTGAGCTGCTGGATTATAAGCATGCACCACCACACCCAGTTTCCAAGCGTTCTTAAGTAGAGTAATTATTATTTGGATTAAAACAGGTGGCTGCTGCAGGAGACTTGCTGGGCTATGACATGGGAGAGGCTCAGCCAGGCACCTACTGGCCTGGGAGGTGCGAGACTGGGGTATCTGTTGGGATCGTGCCTGGTCAAAGGGTCCAGGGGCTCCTTTGAACAGCACGGGACTCAGGGTGGGGTTGAGGTGGGATCACGGGCGGTCTCTGCTTGTCCATGTGAATGGTGCCACTAGTTACTCTCCTCTCAGCAGAGGATGTGGTGGGGGCAGGAGTGTTTCTAGGAGGGAGGAAGTCAGCAAGGTGAGTGGCAGCCCAAGACCCTCTCAATGCTGGCTGCTGACTGAACAGAGCAGAGCCAAGCTGAACTGTCCATGGAGAAGGAGGGCAGGTGCTTGGCTGAGCAGAATGGTTAAGGGGAGTTTTTCCTAAGACTTCAAAAATCCTGCAGGAGATGTTGGATCCCCAATTCCAATTTAATCCTCAGTGGACCTCACGAAGAAGCTGCTATTGCTATTAATACCCACTTCCTACAGATAAGGAAACCGAGGTACAGGGAGGGTATGTATCTTGCCCAAGGTCACAGCTCCTGAATGGTTAGAAACTGACCCCAGATTCTGTGCCCATAATGACCAGACTAGGCTCATGGGACCCTTGGGGTGGCTTTGTCACACTCCGTAAGGCAAATTAGATCCTTGTCCAAGCCCTGTTCCCTAGGGAAGGATGCAGGAAACAGGAAGGCTGCGGGATGGCATGGACTGAGGCCAGTGTGCTAACCTGCTGCCCATCCCTATCTCTTCCAGGCCTCGCTGGTCCTGCAGGTGTCCTACACGCCGCTCCCTGGAGCCGTGCCCCTGTTCCCGCCCCCTGTTCCCTTGGAACCATCCCCGACACTGCCTGACCTGGACGTGGTGGCTGGTAAGGAGACCGTCCTCCGCATGGCAGGGCCCCTGGCAAGAAGGCCAGAGTGGTACCCAGGCCTGGGTTGGGGGCTGCAGTGAGGCCCCCCAGCCTTCACTGCCTTCGCGGGTTGGGGCTGCCCAGGCATGGAGAAGAGAGGATCTGGGTGGGGAGGGAGTCCTGAGAGCTGCCTCTGCCGCGCAGAAAGAAGGGGCAGAAGGCTCGCTTCCTCTGTGCGTCCGGGAGTGGTGCCAAGACAGCCTCCCAGCCCCAGCTGCCCAGGGCAGGGCCTCTGCGGGGTGGGCCCTCTGTAATGCACAGCTCCGAGATGTGAATGACGGGAGAGGTCTGCCCAGGTGATACCTAAGGCCCCACCTGCTCCCCAGAGTCCATTGCTTCCTCTCTTGGCACCAAGAGGCCTTTAGGGATGACATGTGACCAATGAGTAAGTTTTTCTTTGAAAGAATCCTGGGACAACATTAGGGGACACGGGTTCCAGTCTTGCCTTTGACACTGAGTAGCTATGTGACATTGAGTTGGTCACTCTCCCTCTCTGGGCCTGCGTATTATCATTTGTGAAATGGGCAGACTGAGGTAGCTAAGTCCTGTGCCTGCCTCCGTTCCCTTCACTTGCTTGTCAAGTGAGGATCCAGGCCAGAGTGGCTGACTTGCCGGTGCTGCCCTGGGCGTGGGAGCGGGCAGCGCCTGTGTGGGCCCGCCTGCTGGAGTAGCGAGAAGGCTGCACAGAGGGACCACGTGCACTTGCCAGTGGTGAAGAGTCTGGAGGTCCTCTTGTTTTGAAGAGGGCTAGAGGCAGCCCAGCATGGAGACCGAGCAGCTCCTGCTTTGGCTGAGCCCTAAGCCTGGCTGGGAAGCCAAGTCCTGTGTGGGGCTCTGCGGAGAGGGAGGCAGAGAGGGCCATCTTCCTGGGGCCCAGGCTGTCCACACTAAGACAGGAAATCGCTCTGAGCTGGGTTACCTGAGAAGTCCAAGCTGAACTGGGGCTGGACGAGGCTCAAGGGAGGAAGAAGGGTGTTCCTGGTGGCAGAGGGTGGGGAGGTGGAGGCCCCAAAGACTCTGGAACCCCCTTGAGGTGAGTCTGCTAGAGTTAGGTTTGGGCCAGCGGGGACAAGTGTCAGTCCTGCCTGCAGAGGTGGAAGGAGGGACACTGAGCTTTGCGCCGGGCTGGGTGCGGGGGCAAGCAGGGTGGGAGGTGGAGGTGCAGGGTGGGCTTCCCTCACTCGGCTCCCTCCTGCCCCTCCTCTGGGGCTGTGCCCTGCCCACGTGCCAGGTGGGGGACAGAGCCGGGCCGAGACTTGGTCCCTGCTCAGTGACAGCACCGTGGACACAAGATATTCTGGAAAGAAGTGGCTGGCCCCCACGGGTGAGACGCGGGCCAGGGCTGTCCCCATCCCAGACCCTACCGCCTGTAACCGCGTCACTGGCCAGCGCGTCAGCCCACTGGAGTGGGACGAGGCGGCTGGCCGGGCTCCTCTGCAGGGCTGGGGGAGGGCCAGGGCCATTCTGCCTTCCTCCTTGGACTAACTGGACTGACGGCCTCAGGATTCGGCTGCTGGCAGCCACTCTTCTTCCTACCCATCCGCCCCGGCTCATGATGAGGGAGGGAGGGCACGGCAGGCGGCGGGGGTCTCGGTGCCCGGGCTCTCTGGGTCTTCCTTCTGCTGGGCTGGGTCCCAAGGGCAGGGCCGGAGAATCCAGTGCTCACTCGGCCTCTGTCCTCCCAGACACAGGAGGAGAGGAAGACACGGAGGACCAGGGGCTCACAGGAGATGAAGCAGAGCCATTCCTGGATCAGAGCGGCACTCCAGGCCCGGGGGCTCCCACCACCCCCAGGAAGCCACCTTCCCATCCTCCCCCATACCACCGGGGGAGTAAAAGAAAGAGAAGCACGCCCACGTCCAGAAAGCTGCTGTCAGACAAGCCACAGGACTTCCAGGTGACGGGGGTCTGTCTGACCCATCTCCGGCTCTAACCCCTGGCCCCTGGCTGGTCTGTCCAGACCCTGGGGAGATGCACCCGGGATGCTAAGGGCCTCCCACTGGGAACCTGCTTTCCCTGGGTCCTGCGCAGCTGCTGGACAGGGACTTCAAGTCTTGGGGTCTCAGAATAAGCCTCTGCTCAGTCCCAAGACTTTGGAATATACCTCAAAAGGAAGAGAATTAAAAATCACTTTCCTATTGTTATGGTAATAGATCCTTCCATGACATGCCTTTTTTTAAAAAGAGTTGGTAAATAAATAACAGTTGATTAGGAAGTGGAACCAGTATACGTCTTTATTTTTCCATGAAAATTAATTTTGATATTTTAAAATACTTGGTCTAAACATTTAGAAGTACAGATGTTCTTGAATTCTTTATTCACTTACAGTTCAAGGGCAAAAATTCTAAATTTATTTCTCAGAATGTAAGAAAGCATTGCATCTAATAATATAAAGAACAGGGGACGTAGGGACAACAGCTCAGGGGAAGAGCGCTTGCCTTATGTGTGTGGGGCCCTGGGTTAAAATCCTCAGCCACACACACACACACACACACACACGCACACACACACACACACACACGCACACATACACAGAAGGAAAAAACAACAAAGACTATTTGTGGGGTCACTTCACTGTGAGAGGCCGACCTCTGAGGGAATTGTCAGAGAGGAATGTTCTGGTCTCTTCAGCATGCCAGTGTTGATGGGGTCTCAGGTTGGTGCTCAGTGACGTGAACGGGGCTCCATTCACCCTCCACGGGGATTAGTGCAGGTGGCGTGGCGGCTCTTCTGTAACCATGGAAGTTTATAGACGCAAGGGACCTTGGTGGGAAACATGCTTGTTCTTATTATGCTCTTCCCAGGAAGCAGGCTGGTCCCTGAGCTTTGTGACACTTAGGCCAGAGGGTGGGTGGTCTTGTACACCTTTCTCCCTTCCTGCTCATGGTCCTTCCTGGCTTTCAGATCAGAGTCCAGGTGATAGAGGGGCGCCAGCTGCCGGGGGTGAACATCAAGCCTGTGGTCAAGGTCACTGCTGCCGGGCAGACCAAGAGGACTCGGATCCACAAGGGAAACAGCCCTCTCTTCAACGAGGTGGGAGACACTGGGCATTGTCGGGGCCGGGACCTTTGCAGGTCTTCCAAACAGGGAGCCCAGAGCAGTTCCTTCAAGAGTGTTTACCTGTGGTGCTAACTTTGGGTCAGGAGATGTGTCAGGTCCTGAGTAGCCTGACATTCAAGTCATGTGAGGAACTGGGGGTTCCAGCTCTTCTTCCTGCCCAGGGTCCCTCTGCTCCCCGTCCCTGTCATCCTGTAGTGCTGTGCCTGAGATGACAGACCCTGTGGGATCAGGGTGAACACCCCAGAACTTGTCACTCATTTCCTGTGTGGACTCAACTCCCAGGCCCGAAGGCCTCAGGGTGCTGATCGGCCCCCTGCCTGGCCTGAGGGGTCAGAGGCACTGATTTCTCTCCCTTTCGCTCTGGACCAACAGACTCTTTTCTTCAACCTGTTTGACTCTCCCGCGGAGCTGTTTGATGAGCCCATCTTTATCACGGTGCGTCTCCACCATTCAAGTGTTTTCCACCGGCTCTGTGTCGCCCATGCATGTCAGTGTGCACACATGCATGTGCGTGTCATTGTACGTGTGTGTCTGGGTGCACGTCTCAGAGTGCACGCCTGTCAGTGTCATTGGTGAGTGTGAGTGTGTATGTGTGTGTGAGAGACACGTCTTAGAGTCTGGCACCCAGGTGACGTGGACAGTTCACGGCCAGCCTCTGCTGGGCACAGGATTGCGCCCCGCAGCTCAGCTGTGGCCTTCCCTTGGGGCCTCAGGCGGGGAACTGCTGACTGTAATGGACACCTTGGTCTTCGTCTTAGTTTGTTTGTCCACAGGCCTGCTTTTGGCCAAGGTCTGCTTTCTCTGGGTCTTAGCTCCTGCCACCTGGAAGGTGGTATATTCTAGTGGTTAAAAGTTTGGGCCGCGGGCTGGACGATCTGAACTTTAGTCCCATCCCTGCCCCTTGCGGTTATGTGATTCTGTCCGAGTCCTGTCGTCTCTGTGCCTCTATTCCTTCATCTGTGAAATGGGGATAACAAGAGTGCCTACTCAGGGTACTGTTCTTAGGGGATTAAACATCATTTAGAGCAATCTCTCGACTGGAGTAAGTGCTCACTGTTGGCTGGTCTTATTTGGGAGGGAGGAGCTGTCGGGTTGGGTGCTGTCTGGGTCACCTCTTCCCTCACAGGTGTGGATTTTCACTGCTCTTTCCTCCCAGGTGGTAGACTCGCGTTCCCTCCGGACCGATGCACTGCTCGGGGAGTTCCGGGTAATGGTTCATTTTCTTGAGCTCAGCCAGTTCTCACTTACCTGTGTTCCTGGAGGCTCTGTAGGTTCCCTGCAGGGGCTGGCACTCCAGAGACCCTGTGTGCCTTGGTACATGCTGGGAAGATTTCAACCCCTTCCCTTAAAAACCCATCAGATCTCCCCACTCAGAAAACCTCTCCACAAAGGTAGCAGAGAAGTAAGACTTAATAAGCATTAACCGGGGATGTGCTGAGCATCTCAGGTCGCCTGTTAAGAGATTACCAAGACAGGCGCGAGTCGCATCCTTTCATGTAGCTGGTGGATGACATATTTTCCATTACAGGCATGTTTTTGAGAAAAACAATAACTAGCTAGGCATGGTGATACACACCTGTAATCTCAGCTACTGGGGAGGCTGAGGCAGGAGGATCAAAAGTTTGAGGCCAACCTGGGCAACTTAGTGAGACCCTGCCTCAAAGTTTGAAAAAAATGGGGGGATGGCATGCTGGGGATGTGGCTGGTGGTAGAGGACCTCAAATAAGAGAACTGGGCAGCACCGCTGGGCACACAGTTTGCCCTAGATTCTGTGGGTAAGGACCATCCATGTCAGCTAATTAATTTTATCCAGAGGAGAAAGCGGGAGTCAAACGCCTGTCTTTACAACAGGAGGTAGTTTTACAGCCTGGAGCATGGCACCCACTCAAGTCAGGCCCATGCCTTCCTCCTGGGCTGCAGGAGGACCCTCTTCCTTGATGTTTACATTTCAAAGAGAAAATGTCCTTGAGAAAGACAGATGTCTCTCTCTCATACCAAAAATTTTTTTTTTTTTTTTTGTGGTGCTGGGGATTGAACCCAGGGCCTTGTGCATACAAAGCAAGCACTCTACCAACTAAGCTACACCCCCAGCCCCATACATTTTATAATTTATGATTTTAAAATTTATATGTATCCATATAATAAGTTTTAAAAAAATGCTTAGTTTTTAAAAAGATACATTTCAAACAGAGAAGGTACTTACATTGACAGGTTTTCTAAGGTAAAACGTGTGATAGAAAGAGGAGAGTGGACATCTTCCCTTATTTCCAACAGGAAGAATCCAGCCCCTTCTTTTTAATTTCTATTTGTCCCTACATCTGGGAAGGCAGGATTCACCCAAGTCTGGCCTTCTGAGAACCGTACTGGGTTTTGGGGGTACTGGGAATTTAACCCAGGGGCAATTTGCTATTAAGCTACATTCCCAATCTTTTTTTTTTTTTTTAATTCAAGTTTGTTTTAATTAGTTATATATGACAGTAGAATGCACTTTGATAAATATATAATGGAGTGTAATTTCTCATTCTTCTGGTTATACATGATGTAGAATCCCACTAGTTGTATAGTTATATATGTACATAGGGTAATAATGTCTGATTCATTCTACTGTCCTTTCTGTCCTCATACCCCTTCCCCTCCTTTCAATCCCTTCTACCTGATCTAAAGTAATTCTATTCTTCCCTAGCCGCCCTGCCCCCATTGTGAATTAGCATCCAAATATCAGAGAAAACATTCAGCTTTTGGTTTTTGGGGATTGGCTTATTCCACTTAGCATGAAAATCTCCAACTCCATCCATTTACTGGCAAATGCCATAATTTTATTCTTCTTTAAGGCCAAGTAATATTCCATTGTGTATATATACCACATTTTTTTTTTACCCATTCATCTGTTAAAGAGCACATAGCTTGGTTCCATAGCTTAGCTATTGTGAATTGAGCAGCTATAAACATTGATGAGGCTGCGTTACCGTATAAACCGAAAAGTGAGATAGCTGGGCCAGATGGTGGTTCCATTCCAGGTTTTATGAGGAGTATCTGAAACCCATTCCCAGCCTTTTAAATTTTAATCATTAAATTTTGAGATGGGGGTCTCACTAAGTTTAGCTTAGGGTCTTGCTAAGTTGCTGAGACTGGCCTTGATCTTGTAGTCCTCTTGCCTCAGCCTCCTGAGTAGCTGAGATTACAGATGTGCGCCACCACGCCTGGCTTAGACATTGTATTTTGGGGCAGTTTTAGGTTCACAGCAAAACTGAGTGGAACGTACACAAAGTTCCAGTATACTCCTTGCCCCTCCATTGCCCCTCAACCTCTCCTACTATCAACATCCTGATAACCTATGATTTTTAAAAAATAGAACACTATGGAATATAGGAAAGAATAAGAAATAAATCAAACCCATCCAAATCTACTGCCCGTCAGAGATAGCAGAGGTGCCATTTCGGGTATTTCCTTCCCTCTTTCTTTTGGGGCATAAACATACTTTCCCCAACTCTGTAACAAATGTATTCCGTATAGAGTCACGTGACGAACATGTTCTAACACTCCAGTGCCAAGAGTTTGACTTGCGTTTCCTTTGGTTTCAGATGGACGTGGGCACCATTTACAGAGAGCCCCGTGAGTTCTCACCCCTCTGGTGTCCTTGCGTGTGACTGGAGGCTGCTTGGTGATACGTGCTTGGGTTGCTCACTCTCCCTCCCTGGGGGGCTTCGGATTGAGGGGGGGCATTTTCTTGGAAGAGGAGGCAGGGATGAGTCTTCCTTGCAAAGCCCTCGGGCCCTCAGGAAGATGCAACCCCCAGGTGGCCCATTGGAAGATGGGAGGTCCTGAGGCCCAGGGTCACTTCAGACAGGGACAGGTCATTTGGGTGATGCGTCCAGGGATGATTCTCACTCTGATCTGGTCACTTTCTGAGAAGTTGAAAATGGCCTCCTCTCAGATTTCACAGCCTCTTATAGCGGTTTCTATTAAAACTTCTGACTGATCCATACAGACAAAGTTGATTCTAGACTTAAAAAGGCCCTTAAGACACTTACTTATTTACCACATGGCCCATGGTGGATTATGTCTTGATTGGGAAAGGCTAAGTCTTCCATCTCCTCAGGAAAAGACAGCCGATCAGTGACTGGCATACCATGGAGAACCATCTTTGGTCATGGTGTAGAAGCCCTTGGTTTCTGAGTCCTTTCCCCTCCCGCCATGGCTAAGCCCTTTATCTCACCGTATGTGAGCCATCCTGGGCTCCTGGACGAGGCTGCAGACTTGGGTCTTCCCATTCTGGACCATTCTCTTTCAGGTCATGCCTATCTCAGAAAGTGGCTGCTCCTCTCAGACCCTGACGATTTCTCTGCTGGGGCCAGAGGCTACCTGAAAGCCAGCCTTTGTGTGCTGGGGCCTGGAGATGAAGCTCCGGTGAGTACCTGTCCCTGGGTCCTCCCCACAGCCCTTCGCATAACTGTTGGCGGGAGAAGAATCGAATGAAATCCTGAAGCCTAATTTTTTCTGATTTAAAAGAATGCATGATAATTATGAGAACTGTAGAACATGTAGGAAAGTATAAATAAAAAAGGAATCCCTCATAATTCTACCACTCTGAGCTCTGATCATATCTTCTCACCTGTCCTTCTCAGAGGATATACGTGTGTTTTCCTTTTTGCAAGAGTGAGATCATTCTCTCCATAGGAGAGTGTGGCTGAATTTTATTGCCTCAGAATATATTGTTATGATGTTGATGTGGTAATAGGTGAGGTTCTAAGTTGGCAGTGTAAGAATGAGGGGAGCTTTGGGAGCGGAGAGGTGTCTGCACCTGTGTGTTTGGGAAGAGAAGGGCTGGAGTGTTGTGGCCAGAAATGTGAGAGCAATGGCCTTCCCTGACACCTCCCTGAACGTGGCGGGCGGAGCTCTCGGAAGAGGAAGGTCAAACGTTGTGCCCAAGAGCTCTGAAGGGACCGTGTTTGGTTTGTTGATAGCTGGAGAGAAAAGACCCCTCTGAGGACAAGGAGGACATTGAAGGTAACCTGCTCAGGCCAACTGGCGTGGCCCTTCGAGGAGCCCACTTCTGTCTGAAGGTCTTCAGAGCCGAGGACCTACCTCAGAGTGAGTGCGGCGCCCCCATGGCCTGCCACAGCTCTTGCGGGGACATTGTGAGGGTGGACCCCGGGCGGGACACGGTTGGCTCCCTGGGAGAGGGAAAGGATCAGCTTGTGGGTCCTTGGGGTCCTTTTTCAGCCTCCCTCCTACCAGGGCCCATGCCTTTGTAGTCCTTCTTGCTTCCCCTTGGCCTGGCTTCCTCACGGGTCTGTTAGAGGTCAGTGCTGGACAGCTGGGCGTCTATTCTGCTGCCTGGCCAATGCTGTGAATCTTTTTCTAGATTTCCCAAAGTGTTTTCTTTCCTTCCTTCCTTCCTTCCTTTCTTTCTTTCTTTCTTTCTTTCTTTCTTTCTTTCTTTCTTCTTTCTTTCTTTCTTTTCTTTCTCTCTCTCTCTCTCTTTCTTTCTTCTTTTCTTTCTTCCTTTCTTTCTTTTTCTCTTTCTTTCTGGTGCTGGGAATTGAACCCAGGACCTTGTGAATTCTAGGCAAACACTCTACTGCTAACCTATACCTCCAGTTCAGTGATCAGAATTTAATGGAAAATAATACAAGAATCTTTTTTTTTTTTTTAAAGACAGGTCTTCAAATGACAATGTGGTCCTTCTATGTCAGATACAATGTATAAAAGAACACTTATTGGTTATCTTGCCAATAAATTTACATAAACTGTCATTTTATAAACTTTTATATAACTCTTAGATAAGGCTTAGACAGATATAGTTCTAGATGCATATGTATACCTAGCCACATATATTTGGGTGTCAACAATGTTGTTATAACAGTTGTTTGTTTAACCAGTTACAAAGTAATTATTTAAGACTTTAAAACAGCTACAAACACTATTTCCTTTAAGATGCAAGCAATAAAGTAGTAAAACCTAACAAATACAAGAAAATTATAGATAGATAAGAATAGATCAGTGTTTCAGACTTTGCTTCATATCAGTACATTTAAGTTCAAATAACTCCGTGCTAATTACAGTCAGTTTAATCACAAACACAAACTTTTTGAGATTTGCTTTCTATAACCCTTCTGCGACTTATTTAGATAGTCACAGATTTATATCCTTTGTTTTGTCCTTTTTTATCTTGGACTTTATCCCAAGATTATTACTTTACCAAACAAAATACTTTCTCATCAAGAAACATTTCTTTAACCTTCTAATTTTCCATACTAAAATACTTTCATACCTATCACTTTCTTTTATCTTTTTTAGTTTTAGATCCTTTCTTTTTATTTTAATTGTTTAGTTTGAGTACCCATATATTTTTCACATATATATTCCTATATTTGTTTATATTTATCCATATATATATATATATGAATATATCCTGATGGCAACCAATTTCCTGCTCATACATTTTCATATATATTCAGTTACATAATCATAAACTATAACTAAAACAAATTATAAACATCCATCTCAAAAGAAAAATAACTATATACAAATTTATATCCATTTAAATACTTTCATGTATATTTTTACATATATATTCATATTGGTATTCCTGTCTATAAATAAAAAAGTTCAATCCCTAAACTAACGTTTTTTTCTATATTAGTCCTATACCTACTAATACACCTCAAAGAAACGTCTCTCTATATAAACCTTATAATTTTACATGAATGTACCTATATATTTGGGGATATAAATTCATAAATTCACATAAAAACTCATGGATTTTTATATATATACTAATTTCCATAGGCATAACCCCTTTTCGCATGTAATATAACAATATTGCTTACCTTAAAAATCCATAGATAAAAGTACATATATATCAAACAACATTACCCTATGTAAATTTATGATTACACAAATGGTATGCCTTTACGCCATGTACAAACAGAAAAACAACATGTATCCATTTGTTTACAATAAAAAAAGTACATATATAAATTTTGATATATAATATCTATATTCATATTTATATTCATATATATTGATATATATGTTCCAAAGGTAACCTGTGCCCTAAACCAAAGCTGTAACTCAGAACTAAATCAATCCTACCCATAATCATGAGTGTTTTATACAAAAATTATAAATATTACTTTGAATGTTCATATGCATTTTCACATATTTATTCCATATATGTTTAAATACATTCATATGTATACATATGTATGTGCCCTAATGGCAACCAAAATCTTATCCATAGGTTTCCATGTATATTCAGTGACATAATCATATCCTATATCTTACTGAAATTATAAACATCCATCTCCAAAAGAAAAATAACTACATACAAATCCTTGACTATTTAAATATCTTCATGTATATTTTTACATATATATTTATATTTGTATTCATATATATGGATAAAAATGTTCAAGCCCAGTATTATTGTGTTGTGGTCTATTTGGTTCTTGAAGTCGAGAAGGGTTTGTTTGATGTATATAGATGCTCCATTGTTTGAGGCATAAATATTTATGATGGTTATGTCTTATTGATGTATAATTCCCTTAAACAGTATGAAATGTGATTTTTTGGCCCTTCTGATTAACTTTGGCTTGAAGTCCACTTGATTTGATATAAGGATAGAAACCCCTACTGTTGACATGATCTATGTGAGTGATATGTTTTTTCCCATCCTTTCACCTTCAGTCTGTGGATGTCTTTGCCTATGATGTGAGTCTCCCGGAGACAGCATATTGTTGGGTCTTGTTTTTTAATCCAATCTGCCAGTCTATGTCTTTTGATTGATGCATTTAGGTCATTCATGTTCACAGTTATTATTGAGATATGATTTGTGTTCCTGGTCATTTTGGTTTATTTCTAGTTTTAAATTTGAATTAGTTTCTCCTTTGATTGACTATTCCTTTAGTGTAGTTCCTTCCTTCACTGGTTTTCACTTTTTTTTTTTTTTCATTTTATTTTCATGGAATATTTTGTTGAGAATATTCTGAAGTACAGGCTTTCTGGTTACAAATTCTTTTAATTTTTGTTTATCACAGAAGGTTTTTTTTATTTCATCTTCAAACCTGAAACTTAATTTTGCTGGATATAGGGTTCTTGGTTGGAATTCATTTTCTTTCAGGGTTTGGTATATGTTATTCTAGGACCTCCTAGTTTTGAGGGTCTGGGTTGAGATATCAGCTGAGATCCACATTGGTTCCCCCTTCATGTAATTTGATGTTTTTCTCTCGCAGCCTTTAAAATTCTATCCTTATTCTGTATGCCAGGCATTTTCATTAGAATGAGCCTTGATGTGGGTCTGTTGTAATTTTGTACATTTGAGATCCTGTAACCCTCTTGTATTTGATTTTCCATTTCATTCTTTAGATTTGGGAAATTTTCTGAGTTATTTCTTTGAAAAGATTGTTATTCTTTTGGTTTGTATCTCCATGCCTTCATCTGTCCCAAAAAATCTTAAATTTGATCTTTTGATGTTATCCCACAATTCTCGGAAGTTCTCTTCATGGTCTTAACATCTTTCTCTGGTCAACTCTATTTTCAAGATTATATATTTTGTCTTCATTGCCTGAGGTTCTGTCTTCCAAGTCTGTTGATGCTTTCTATTGAATTTTTAATTTGGTTTATTGTTTCCTTCATTTCAAAGATTTCTGGTCTTTTTTTTTTTCTTTTCAGAATATCTAGCTCTTTATTGAAGTGAATTTTTCCTACCTGTATTTGCTCTCTTACATCAACCTTTACCTTGCAGATCAGTTTAACTATGTACATTCTAAATTCCTTCTCTGACATTTCTTCCACTGTGGTGTCAATAGATTCTGTTATTGGAGTACCTTGGTTTGCTTGGGTTGATTTGTTTTCTTGCTTTTTCATGTTGTTTGTGTGTCTACCCATCTAACAGTATGGATCTGAGGCAGTAGAGTTTCTACCCTGAAGGTTTCTAGTACCACACTGTTTAGGGTGAGACAAATAATAACAACAACCGATGCAAATAATGTACAGCATTAAACCAAATAGTTCCTACTATGATGTCCACAATATTAAATATCACAATCAAAAGAAATGACATGATCAGTTATTACTTATAATAAAAACAGCAAGTTTGCAAAAGGGTTTACATTTTTAGATGGTGGACAGGGAGAGAATAGAAGTGACATAGGATGAGATGATATGAGGGAGGAGAAGAGACAGAAGTAAAAGATTAAAGAAGAGTGAAAGAGAGATCAATAGAGATTTGCTGTTAGCAGAAGAAAAGAGAGAATCAAGGGAAACAGGTAGGTAGCAAAAATTTAAAAAATTTAAAAAAATAAAGCAATACAAAATAAAATATACTAATCAAACATCCTAGTTCACAAAAAAACCTAATCCATGTAAAATAACTGATTTCAGAAATGCTAAAGATGAGCAGGAAACGAAATAGGAAATTGTATAAATGTCCATGTATCATTAAGGTCACAATTAAATAGTGAAAAAAGAATTAAAAAAAAAGAAAGAAAGAAAAGAAAAAAAAATCTTGCTGAAAAGTTAAAGAATTCTTTCCACTGGAGTTCAGTATATTCTCAGCGTCTCTCCTCGGCAGTTTTAGGTGGGGTCTTCTGGAGTGTGATGCTCCACCCTCTGGGTGGCTGGAGAGAGAGAGGTAATCCACAGGTGGAGTTCCTGGAGGCAGGGTTTAGGCTTAGGTGGACTCCTGGCTCTTTGCTGAATGTTAGTTGATTTGGACATTTTAAATCAGTGCACCTCCAGTGCCCAGTACTTGCTGGTCCAGGCTGGAGGACTTTACTCCAGGGTTTTCTCCTGGGTTCCACTTGTGTGATGGGGGAGCCAGTTCTTAATCCCCTATGTCACCTGCAGACCCCATGTTTCCTGGTCTCAGGTTCAGTCTCCAAACAATCTCCCACCCCCACCCCTCTGAGTTCCTGGCCAGATGTGCTTCTCCCAGCTGGGCCTGCAGGCAGTTGGATTGGAGAGGGAGGGGTAGAGTCCAGTGGGTTTCCAGGACCAGTTTTCCCCTGTGTAAACCTCTCTCCATATTGATTTTCTTCTGGTCACTTAAGCGCCCTCTATGTTGTGCAGTGTGTGTTTACGGGGCCTGTATTTCAGGCCAAACTCGAGTTTGCCAGGAATTGGCTTCCCTAGCTGCTGGCCCCTGTGCTGCTGCTGCAAAATAGTTCCTTCCTTTGTCCTCCACACGCCTCTTGGAGAGATGGTGGCTTCTTTCCCCAAACACTGATGTAGTGCAGAGCATCCTTCAGGTTCATTGGGTAATGTCCTTGGTCTCTAAATGCTCTGTACACAGACACGCCTCAGGCCTTCCCACAAATGCCGGTTCCTTTAATGCCCTTATTCTTCACTGTGCTTAGGAGAGACTGCTCTGGCTGGAGTTTCTGGCTGGGCTGTGGCAGGCGCTGTGCTGCTGGAGATTTGTTCCTTATTTTATTATATCCAACCTCCCTTGTCCCCAGTCTGCTTCAAAATGTTCAGTTTTAGGTCCCAGGATTGTTGACCCCTGCAAACCGCCCCCAGTTTGTTTTGTTCACCCACCTTGTGGAGAAGCTGTCTGCTTTCCTGGTTTCACGCCATGGAACAGCCAGTTACACACCTCTATTCCGCCATCTTGGATCTCCCCCAGATATAAGACTTGAGAGTAACGGTGGCTTCTGGGTTCCATTCCTGTGTCCCCTGACTCTTTAGCCACTCTGGAGACCCATTTTCTGGTGGACCCAGCATCATCTAAACATGGCTCTGCTCCCAGGATGGAGGTCACCAATGTGAGGAAGCCCTCACGGGCAGAGTCTGGGAAGGAGCTGTGATGCTGGAGGGTTTGCATCAGGCACTCGGGACTATTTCTCCACAGATGAGGAGCGCTGCTCCCCTGGTAGCACTTCACCCCCTTTGTCTGGGGCTGTTCTGGTTCTAATCCAGAAAGTCCCACGTTCCAGGAAACTGTTCATTCCCCCAGCAATGGGGGAATGGGACCTTGAACCCGCTGACTTGTGGCTATCTCCTCATCCTCCCAGGAAGGCCAGCATGGCTCCTGCCTGGTTTCCCACAGTGACTGACCTGGTACGGGTCTCACCCTGGGTATTTAGTAAATCCTGGGGGTGTCATACCAAAGATTGGAGAGCCATGGGTGTCAGCCTCAGCCACACAGTAAAATCACCAAAGTGGCTTAAAGGAAGTACAGATGCCTGGGCCGCACCTAGCCTTTCAGATTGACCTGGGTTGGGGTAGGGCTCATACACTGGCAGTGTTCAAAGGCTCCCCAAATGATTCCATCATGGAGCCCACTGTGAGCCACTGTTTCAGAGTGTATATTAGCTTAATCGAGCAGTCTTTGTCCACAGCAGAGTCAGTGAGAACGTCTGCAACTTAGGTTCTTGTTTACATGTTTTGCATAAAGCTCTTTGAGGGTTTCTGCTCTGACAAGTGACATCAATAAATGAAATGAGTTCCCTCTGTGCAAGCTTACTTGGATCAAAACCACAGGGGGAAAGCCTTGAATAAGTAATGGGAATTCAGTGGATGTTAGAATACCTGCTTAAAAACATTTTGCATTCATTGGTTGCAAATGTGTGGAAGAGAGGCTGGCAAGCTTCCAGAAGGCATGGGGAAATAGAAATGTTTGATTTTCTTAAGGTGAAGGAGCTTTGTGTTGTGTTTGCTGCAGTGTGTTTAAATATAAATAAAAACAAAATAGATGAGTCAACAGAACATGAATATTTGCTAATAGCTGTTACCTGTTATTTATATAGGCATTAGTTAGCGTATGATCTTTAACTGTCCCTCTCCTAGCACTTGTTCATGGACATGTAAAACATAACATATAAAAAAATACATATATATATGTGAATGATCTGGCTCACTCAGTGGAATAATTTTGTTTGAAGTATCATAGATTTAAAACTCTTCAAAAAAAATCCCATCACTTGGAGGCTGAGGCAGGAGGATCAGAAGGTCAAGACCAACCTGGGAAGTTTAGCAAGACTTTGTCTCAAAATAAAAAATAAAAGGAGCTGGAGATGTAGCTCAGTGGTAGAGCGCCCTGGGTTCAATTCCCAGTACCACAAACAAATTGAAGCCAGAACTGACTGCTGGACTAGCCTTAGGTGAATCACTCTGCTAATGGAAAAAAAGGAAAATGTCAGCTAGGTGTTGTGGCATATATCTGTAATCCCAGACACTCCGGAGGCGGAGATGGTGGTGCAGGTGCTGGTGGCAGGTTCAAGACCAACCTCAGCACTCATGAGAGAGACTTTTCCTTCCCTTCCTTCCTTCCTTCCTTCCTTCTTTCCTTCCTTCCTCCCTCCCTCCCTCCCTTCCTTCCTTCCTTTTTTAACGGGCTGGGGGTGTAGCTCAGTGGTGTGGTGTTTGCCTAGCATGTATGAGACCCTGGGTTTAATCCCTAGTACTATGTAAAACAAACAAGCAACGACAAAAACCAAACAGGAAGAGTCCACCAGGCCCCAGCAATGGGGTAATATAAAAACTTCCAGTCTTTTTCTAGATTGCTTACTACCCTTGATGTTGTAGATTTCAAATTAATCGAGCAGTCACATTGCTCTGCTAACTTCTTTTTTTTTTTTTTAATATTTTTTAGTCATCAATGGACTTTTATTTATTTTTATATGTGGTGCTGAGAATCGAACCCAGTGCCTCACACATGCTAGGCGAGCACTCTACAACTGAGCCACAACCCCAGCCCTGCTAACTTCTTTTTAAAAAAAAATTTTTTGTGGCACTGGAGATTTGAACCCAAGGCTTCACACCCTACCACTGAGCTACATCCCCAGCCTGGAGACCTGCTCTCAAGCCTCTGGATGCTGAGGGGACAGTGGACCAGGTGTCTGGGGCTGAGTCTCAGGGGCTGCTGTTCTGAGGCAGTCCTCCCTCCTGGGAGCGCCTGGGCTGAGTCCCAGATGACAGGGCCACAGTGTCTCACTCAGTCCCAGGGCTGCCAGGAGACAGATGGGGCAGAGTTGGGGTTTGGAGTGGGGGACAGCAGGCGGGCAGTGACTGGCTTGTCCTTCTCCCCAGTGGATGATGCTGTGATGGACAACGTGAAGCAGATCTTTGGCTTTGACAGTAACAAGAAGAACTTGGTGGACCCCTTTGTGGAAGTCAGCTTTGCAGGGAAAATGGTAAGCAACGAGGGAGCGGGGGGCTCCTGGGGTGGGGAGGCTGGCATCCTGTGAACAGGTGCTGGAGAGAACAGGAGAGTGAGGTGCAGTGGGGGGGTGCACCTGAGGAACTCATCCTGGGAGGCACGCCCGGGCCTGGCTCTCTGCGGCCGCCGTCCACAAAACACAGACAGGTCTGCCGGTGGAGAGACCCAGAGAGGACAGTCAGCACTGGATACACAGAGGACTATTTGGGGGAATGGAAGCAGTAGTGTGGACAGCAGATGTGAAGGCATACAGATAGGGAAAAATGTGTGATGAGCCAGGTGTGGTGGTGCAGGCCCAGGAGGCTGAGGAGGGAGGATCACAAGTTCAAGGCCAACCTGGGCAACTTAGTGAGACCCTGTCTCAAAATCAAATAAATAAAAAGGGGGTCAGGGACATAGCTCAGTGGTAAAGTGCTCACTTAGCCTGGGGTTCAAAACATACGGGTTATTCTTAACAGTTGTGGCAGGAGTGGGACAGAGAATGTCCACTCTGGTGGGCACCCCAGAGATCCCTCGCACCCCCGCAGGGATAGGCCATTTGCTCCTGTCGCTGTTGACTTTTGTCCCAGCCCTTCTCCACACACAGGCAGGTGCCCCCCTGGAGTTTGTGTGCCTACCCTAAGGGCTCTTGGTAGCCGGGGCTGCTCTGAGGTTTCTAGCCATTGGCTCCACAGGGGGCTCTCTGGTCTCTGGCTCTGATCCTTCCCTTCGACCCCAGATCTGTGCATATCTCTGAACAGCTCTGACTGAGAGGAGTTCTTTTCTCTGCCACCAGCTGCCCCACTTCCAGGGGGCTCTATCTTAACCAGGCAGAACAGGGACATGTGGCCCGACCCGGACTCCTACCTCTTTTCTCGCTTTCTACCTTAAACATGCTGCCTCTAGCTCTTGACTTGGAACTTATCCTACCGCCCAGCCTTGCCCTGGGTCCCCATAGCCACTGCCGTCTCTTCCCAGGACCACGTGATCGTCTCCCTCTGCTGCTGTTTTTCTCACTACAACACTGACTCTTTGGACCCCGGGGCCACTTGTCCAAATTCAGGATTTCCCGATTCCTTCTTGCTGGTGTGGTTTCCGTTGCTCTGCTGGCTCCTATGTTTTCTGCAAACTGAAAGTTAGGTTCAATAGATTCAGATTATATATTTTGTCACAAACTGGTCATCGGTGGTGCTGTGTACTTCCTATTGCCACATGACAGGAAGCAGTGATGTCAGGTGTCCTATCAGGGGCGATGACACTTTGATCCCTCTGTTAAGATGGTGCCTCCGAATCTCCCCTTGTGAAAGTGAATGTCCCCCTGTGTAATTCCAGCGCTCTGTAGGCCGTGGCGTGGGCTTTGTGAGCGTATCCTATTTCTAATCTAATGCATTCGTGAATAAGTCATTTACTTGGGGTTGTGAAATGATGATTTTCATTATCATTCCATCTCTCTTTATTAGTTGGCATTAATCTGTGGGGAAAAGCTTTGACCCCCTGCCCTTTTGAGTATTACAATGGACCACATTAATTTTTATTAATTCGGCGTGTTGGAATCAGTCATTGTTGTGCTCGATGGACATGTTACCTTGAAGTTGGCCATTGGGAGCCCTTCCTAATTGGCTCTTCCATCCCCAGAGCTTAACGCAGGGTCTCAATGTAACTGTCTATGGGTCACGTGACTCAGGCTTTAAGCTCATTCACACGAAAATGCTCCTGGCAGATCCTTACTCTGGTGCATGTTTCAGTTTTGGTTGGGGTCTGCATCTGACACCCCGGCCCTAGCCTCAAGAGGGGCTGGGACAGGATGCATGAAGGCCGGGAGGAGACAGGAAGCTATGGCTAGGTAGTGTTTGCTCTGAGGACTAGGATCAGTTTTCCCCACTGACAGGTGGAGAAGGTCCTGCCAGCTAAAACTTGTTTTTATTCCATGTTCCCCCATTTTAGGGTGCTTCCATGGTGGTGAGACCCAAGACCAACTTTAATGCCCTGTTTTCCCTGGAGCCACATCTCAGGCGCTCCTGCTGCTCCTGGGTCTTTTCCAGCACCCTCCATTTCCCTGTGCCCTTTTTCCCCCCTTCTTGGTACTGGGAATTGAACCCAGGGACATTCAACCACTGAGTCACATTCCCAGCCTATTTTAAAAAATATTTTATTTAGAGACAGTCTTGCTGAGCTGCTTAGGGTCTTGCTAAGTTGCTGAGGCTAGCTTTGAACTCATGATCCTGTCTCAGTCTCCCGAGCCATTGGGATTACAGGCATGCGCCACCATGCCCAGCTTCCGGGGCCTTTGACCCTGGAGGTTTTCTAGCAAGGTGCGGATGTCCAGGGGAGGTGATGCAGTGAGGGGCCTGGCAGGGACTGGATTGTATGAAGCAGAGGGAAGCTGCATCCCATGGTCCCTCTAGAAGGCGCCGTGGGAGCAGAAGAATGAGCTGATGGGGCAGAGCCCCTTTGGCGGTGTCAGTCTCAAGACCCTTGTGGCCTCTTCTCTCAGCTCTCAGTCATCTCTTCGTGGACTCTCCCCGCTCTGCTGCCCTTCCTCCTCGTCTCATTCTGCTCCTCTGTCTCTTTGGTGACCTCACTGCATCCTAATCTGAGAGTGCCAGGGTTTTCGCCTCTGGGTCTACCCATCCCCGCCTGGACGTCTTTGCATTTCCTCTTATGGACACTAGGTGGCACTATTACCCAAGATGTGAACCATGCAGATTTGACCAAGTTACTAAGGAGTGTAGGGGTGTGAGTGTGTGTGTGTGTGAGTGTGTGTGTGTGTGTGTGTGCACTTCATATATGGGAGAAGGCAAGGGGAGGTACTTGGAGGGAAGGGCAGGAGGGTCAAGAACTTTTTTTCTGAATTCAAGTATATAACCCATTACTTAAAAAAAAAAAAGTTGAAAAAAATCAGAGAACAGGAAAATGTAACAAAAACCAAACCAAACCCATATTTTATTTCTGTGACCCTCACCATCCCAGAGATGACTACGGTTCCCCTACGGTCTGTGTGTGTTTCCTTCTAGTATGTTTTCCTGTTGATTTTCCCTTCCCTCCTCCTCCTCATCACCCAGCTGGATATTGGTTGCTGAGGTTCAAAGAGGTGCAGGTCCTGCCTTCTTCTTTCAGCGTTCATCTTGCAGATGTGGCCTTTTCTTGGTCTGTTTAGTACTACTTTTAAAATTTTTTTGGATGTTTTGTGCCTCCTGTTGGTGATTTCACTTTAAAATGGCTCCTGAGTGCAGTGCTGTCTGGTGTTCCTAAGTGCAAGAAGGCAGAGGCAGGTGGACCAGCCATTGTTCAGGCCCCTGGGCCCACATCCCCAGTGGCTCTTTCAGAGGGAGCCTCCAAGGGTTGGAGTGCTTGTGGTGGAAGAGGCCCTGGCCTCCCTGGAGTGGAGGCTGAAACAACCCCAAGTGCAAGAAGCACGGTGCAGAGAGGGCCTGTCAGCTATGTTAGTTTGAGTCCTTTCTTTAAAAAATTTGAATTAGGTAATACATCTGTTCTATTACCTACCTACCTATCATTTCCCTCTCTCTCTGTACCCATCCCACTCTACTCATTTCTTCCTTTGCAAAGAAAAGCTTTTTAGTTAGTTTCTCTTATATAATTTTGGTTTCATTATGCATATGGAAGCAAATGTGACTGTAGATTTTTATCTTTTACCCTTTTAATATAAATAGCCACACACTGTACTCACTGCTTTGCAGTTTGCTTTTTCCACTTAATAATATACAGCTCGGAGATTGCTTCATGACTGTGCAGAGAGTGGTTCTCATTCTTTTTTAAAGCTGCATAGTACTCCATTGTGTGAATGGACTATAATTTATTTAACCTGTCCTCTATTGGACATCTGGGTTGTTCTGAATCCTTGCTAGTCCAAGCCATTCTGCATCGAATAACTTCCCACGTATGTCATTCTTCCCATGTACCTGCACTTCTGTGGGATAAATGTCTAGAAGTAGAATTGATAGGTCAAAAAGAATATGTAATTTTGTAGTTTTGATAGGTAGTGGTCCATTGTCTCCTAGAAGGGTCAAGCTATTTCATTTTCCTAGCAGAGTATGAAAGTGCAGTTTCCCAAAGCCTTGCCAACGGTGGGTTATGGAGGTTTTTACTAATCTGATGATGAGAAATTATATCTCGTTAGTTTTCTTTGTGGTTCTTTTATGCTGAGTCAGGTCGCACCTCTGTCTGTATGCTTCGCCCCCTTGGTGCTTCCATTCCTGCGGACCGTTTCATTCTTTGCTCATTGTTCCATGGCTGGTCTCTCATCTTTCCCTCTTCCTTCCTCTCTTTGCTGGCACAAGGCCCCAGTTCTGGCATCCATCCCTGCCCCCAGACCCACGCAGCCTTTGCTTGGGCTCTTTTTACAGGGAGGAGGAAGGTGGGGCGGGGCTGGATGGGGTGGACGGGGGAATGGAGACAAAGCCCTCGCTCTGGGGATCTGAAGTCCCTGATCTAACTCAGATGCTCATTAAATGAGATAATGCACATAAAATGCCGTGCTTAGCACGCTACGCGGTCTGTAGGAAATGCTCTGAGAGGGCTGCCCACCGTTTTTATGTGCGGAACATGTAAGCCCACCAGCATCTGCGCATTTGAAACTGAGTCTTCACCTGCTGTGTCCCTGTGCGGCTATGGCCTGCGGCTGGCTAAGGGCCTAGTGCTGCCCATGGACTACAAGGGTAGGCGTGTGGACCCAGGCTCAGACCTTTTTCTGCTCCTGCTGGGCTTCTTGTTCGGGACAAGCCTCCTCTTTAGGGAAGGGCTGTCTGAGGCAGATGCGACTTACAGGGTTTGGATCTTTACTGAATTTTGTGAATTCGGGCGCAGGTGCAGGGCCCTGGCCCCCCACCTCTGATCTTCTAGGGTTCACTCTCTTCCAAAGTGGAGGGTCGTCTGGACTGATGGGCAAAGGGGTGCCTTGAACTATGGAGGCCTCTGGGAAAGCCAGGCTGGATTCAGGGACCCCACATTCAGAATCGTGTCCATATGGGAGGCAGCAAAGGGGGCTTTCCAGCCAGAGGCAGGAGCTCAGGTTGAAGGGCTGTGTCATGCAGGCAGCTCCCCGGCTCCCAGCTCGGGGTCTGACTCCCGCTGAGCTTGGTCTTTGCAAAGGTTCCCTACGTCTGAGCCCATGACACCATGTCCCAAGACCCCAGGGTCCCAGCCCAGCCCTAAGGGCAGTCAGCATGGTGGAAAATGGCTGCCGGCTGGGGTGGTCCCTGAGGGAGCCCAGAGTCCCCAGGGAGCTCAGTGTCCCCGTCTCTGTGTCTCCCAGCTCTGCAGCAAGATCCTGGAGAAGACGGCCAACCCTCAGTGGAACCAGAACATCACGCTGCCCGCCATGGTGAGCCTCGCTCTGCCGCCCACTGACCCTCCCCAGGAGGCCCTGGGGCTTGGCCCTTGGGGAGCTCCAGGCCCCGTCCTCTCCAGTATCCGCGGCACCCTGGACTTCTGTGTGGAGGAGGGGATGCCACTTTCTTCAAAGCACTACTCTTCACACGCCTCTTTTTCCCTCCTCAGTTTCCTTCCATGTGTGAGAAAATGAGGATTCGTGTCATGGACTGGTGAGCGCCAAGTGGGGTTCCAGAAGGGCTGCCTGGAGGGTCACAAGTCCTTGGGTTTCACGCAGCTGGCCTGTGCGCGGGGGGAGGCAGGGCGTGGTGGTTCCGGGGCAGCTGGCTCACTGCCTGCTCGCTTGGGGTGGCACACTGCCCTGATGGCAGATAAGGAGGGCATAGCCAGTGGGGCTGGGAGAACCCAGCGCTGAGGACCAGGGGCTGGGAGGCGGGCTCCCTGGGGAGGTGGGGCGGGCCACCACCTGGTGAGAGAGGGGCGTTTGGTAAGTCCATGTGACGGCGTTCCAGGGAGCAGAGGGTTGGACACTGAGGCTTGGAAGACCAGAGAGCAGAGCTTCCGGAGCATGGGCTGTTGTCCACCAATGGGATGGAACAGGAGGGTCCCCAGGATAGGGAGGTGGGCCATGTGGTCTGAGCAGGGACATCTCTGCAGGTGTGCAGCAGGTGAGGACAACAGCTCACAGGCATCTTAGAAAAATCTCAGTATCTGACACTCACTGAGCACCTAGCAAGCACTTCACGTGCATGGTTGCCTCTGACCCTCAACTCAGTGACATGGTCCTACTTCACGGGGCAGACAATAGGTTGGGAAAGACTGAGTGGCCTGTCCCAGGTGACAGCTGGAACAGAGTGGAGGTCGGATGTGAATCCAAGCCTGCCGGCGTCCTTAACCACTAGGAAACCCTGCCTCCTGCTGCGACAGGACGGTTCCTCTCACACTTGAGGGGGACATTAAGGGTCCACATGTGCAATCTCCAGGATACCAGGCTTTCCAAAAAGAGAGCTGTCCTTTCTCTGCCCCCAGAAGTCTTGGCCGTGTGGTTCCCTGGCGTGTTCTTCCTTGGTCGCAGGCCCATGGCACCCCCAACCAGGAGGATAATGAGAGACCAGGGAAAAACCCCCAGGCCACAGAGCCATTAAAGTGTGTGCCAGTTCCCCAGGCCTAAAGAAAACAGCTTGTGAGAATTAGAGGGAAGGGAGCAGCGCGGGGCGGGGGACGAGGGAGAGGCCCCCGGGCGACCGCGGGTATGTGCCCTGGGGAAGCGGTTTGCAGGGACGCGCACTTTACATCCCCAGCGCGATGTCTGCGTTTCAGCCGGGACTCGTGCTGTGCCGCCCGGGCGGTGGGCCGTGCGTGCTGTGCCTGCGCTCGCGTGTGGACGCGGTTGTCCCCCGTGCCGTGGATGTGCTGGCCCGACTCCACCAGAGCTGTGTCAGAGGCATCGGCATACTGTACAATCCAAACACATTACCGAATCTGGTGGTTGCGTCTCTGGTTTGGGTTGAAGTGGCATTTTTATTGTGAGTCTATTTTCAGACTCGCTGTATTTTCCAACAGCAACCCCAAGCCCCAAAACCCAACTCTGGGCCAGAAAGCATTCCTCTGCTACATGTTCCTGTCCCGAAAAGTACTTTCTTCCCAGAAAACAGATAAACTTTTGTAATTACCTGAATCCTGGAAATATGATACAGTCCATATGGCCTTCTCTCTGAAACTTAATCTTCCTTTCAATTCTTTAAAAATTCCTTTTTCATTAAAAAAAAAAAAAATGTCCCCAAAGCCACTCCCCACCTCCATAAAAACAATTCTCTCCTCCCATTCTCCTTCCTTCCTCTCCTGATTCAGAAAATCCAATTCAGAGGTCAGAAATCCAATTCCTGTTCATGAGTGGGTCTTTTTTAGGGTTGGGCATGAAAGCAGTTTAAATATTCCATCAGCTGTCAGGTATCTGTATGGATAATCTCAAGGAAATTCTCCTTTTCCAGTTCTTGCTAATGTTGCTTACCAGAACAGTAATGCAGATTGGTGCTGAGAAGGTCACTCTTCCTCAGGCAGCCCCTGTCCTGATGGAAAAACTTCAAAATCAGAGCTTAATCACCTTCCTAGGAAATACCAAGAGGAAGGAAGGGATCCCCAGAGGTTGCTCTTCATGGGGACTTCAAAGAAAAACGAAACGGTCAGGCTCAGGGGTCTTTTGTAATGGAGCTGGGATGTGACCTCTCCAGATGCCACCCTGGTCAAACTTCACCTAGCAGGGAGAGAGGGGTCTTGGGCACTGAGCAGAAGAGGGATTAAAGGTGCCCCAAAGAAACTTCCTGAAGGACGTAGGTCTTGCTCAGCCCAGCATTTCTCAGCCTCAGCATATTGACCTTTGGGGCCGATGGTCCTTTGCTGTGGAGGCTGTCCAGTCTACTGCAGGCTGTTCAGGAACATCCCAGGCTTTAGCCTCTAAATGCTGGTAGCATCCCCTTCTCACTCCAAAACTATCTCCAGATATAGCCAAATGTTCTCTGCAGGATTAAAACTACCAGGTTGAGAACCTCAGGTCCAGCCTGCCAAGGAGGCAGCAGGTTGCTACGACCAACTTGGTTTCCATGTCCAGAATATCAGGCCGCAAATCAAATATTGGCCATCTTTGGAAATGATTTAACTTTTTCAACCTCTGTATCCTTTGCCTGAAATCGGGGCTAATTGTAGTACCTACCTGATGGGGCAGATTTGAGGATTGGGTGAGCTAGGTCACATGATGGTGTTAGCACAGTGCTTGGCTTAGTAGTTGCTGAGTAAAGCTTAAATGTTAGCTATTACTTTTTATTATTATTAAGGGAGGCAGGCGTGGGCTTCAGAAGGAGAGTCTGCACAGGAGGTTGCTGGCTAATGGGTTGATCAGTTACTCTCCTACCCACAGTCCTCTGTGCGCCTTGGGAAGTGTGACTGGCCCCATACTTGCCAAGGAACAGTGTGTGCCACAGTAGGAGCACTAGAGTAGGAATCAGGACACAGTCTGACTGTTCCTCCTTGTCTGGCTGACCTTGGTGAAGTACCTGCATAGCTCTGAGCCCAGGGTCCTGGTCATACAAGAGAGCTGATAATGAAAGTACTTGTTTCTTAAGGCTGTTGCAGACTCCTGGAAGATAAAAGTTAAAAGTGCTTTGTCACATGTAAAGTCATACACAAAAGGGAATCATGCTTTAGCATTGCTAATTCAAGATGATGGCCTTGGAGATAGTTTTTCCTGGTCACCTGGTTTTCTCCTTGAACTTGGTATTTCTTTAGCTGCTGAAGTCTCAGCGCTGTCTGGGAATCTGGCTCTTGAGCAGCCTCCTGATCCCTTACCCTCCCTGCCTCAGGCCTCCTCCCTGTCAACCTGCAGGGGGTCCAGGCTGCTGGCTGAGCTGGTTGGCAGGACAGACTTGTTCCCTCTAGGGGAAGCTTGAGTGAGCTTTCTGTCCAGCCTCTTCTTCCTTGGGTTTACCAGGCTTCAGTATCTGGTGGGGAGACTGGGACTCCCCATCCTTCCTGGGTACACGTGGTCTATATCTTCCTCCCGTGCTCAGGTCTTCTCTCTCACCTTATTCTAGGGATCGCCTTACTCACAATGATATCGTGGCCACCACCTACCTGAGTATGTCGAAAATCTCTGCCCCTGGAGGAGAAATAGAAGGTACGTTCCATCTGCGTCCAGTTCTCTGACCTGTCATGTTCTCTGTCATACCTCTAGGTTGGAAAGTTTGCAGAAAAGGGAGGATCATAAGGCTTTTGTTATCCATTTTCCATGGAGAAGGGCTCTGGCCAGTGACAGAGAAGCCTTGTAGACATTTAGGTTGCTCCAGAGTTGAATGGTAGAATGAATCACTGAGTAGTACAATGAGGATAATCTACTCCTGGCCAAGACACTTACTGGGTTCTATGGTGCATCAGCAGTTGGTTGTAATAACTTGTATTGGTCTGTTGAAAGAGTAATCCATGGTCATTTTGTAAAATTTTAAATGAAAAAATAATCTAAAGAAAGTATATAAAAAATCTATGTGTGAAATTACCCATAATCCTTCACTCCAGGTAAAGCGATTAGTATTTGGGGACCTTTCTGTGCATATCCGTGTGTGTGTGCCTGTATGTAATACATATCTGAATATATACGTATCTATTAAAAGATTAATTGTCTTGAAAATTGCCTTTTGTCACTTGTCAGTACAATGTAGAAGCCTTTTCATGTAATTCAGTGCTCTTCTACAATACGGTTTTAAGTGAATAAACATTTCATTGCATGAATGTACCATAATCTATACAAACTAGTTAATGTTGAATAGTTAGTTATTTTCTAGTTTTTCTCTGTCATGAGCTGAGTATCTGTGTGATTCATGAGTTTTCTTTTGGGTGACTAGTAGTGGAATTGCGGGGTCAAAGGATTTTAACCTTTGTAAAATTTTTTGTCTGTATCAAAGTTGCCCTTCAAAAAATCTGGACTAATTTATACTCCAGTTACATCCTCATGAATGCAGGGTAGGTAAAATAATAATGTTAGAAAATATCTTTGTTAATTTATTGGGTGAAAATAGTGTTCCATTGTTGCCTTGATTTTCATTTCATGATAGCTGGTGAAATGGACCAACGTAAATTGAAAAAGACTAAAATTTACACATGATATATATTTACATACTTATAGTTATTCTGTTGAATGCATATTTACCATATATCTGATGGTGTGCTCATCTTTTTCTCATTGTTTTGTAAGAGTGCTGTGTGTACATGGAAGCTAACTTCCCCCTGTCATATATGTGGTAAATAATTCCTGTTGGCTTTATTTTACCAATTAATAGTTCTTGACCTACAACAATTTAAATTTTTGTGTAGCCAAATCTGTTAATCTTTCTCTTAGTGAATAAGGCAGGACTCTAACATTATCTTTTTTCAAAATTGTTTTTGGTGATACACCAATTGTTTTGAATAATTTTTCTCCAGAGTATTAAATGCTATCTTTATCACCTACTAAATTCCTAAATGTGTTCTTGGGCCTGTTTCTTGATTTTCTATTATCTTCAATTGGTACGTCTGTGTATTTATTTCTTTGGTTTTGGTATCTGGGTTATGCTGGCTCTGTAAAATTAATTGGAAAGATTTAAAGTCTTCTCAAACATCTGGAACAGTTTATATAACATAAGAATATAGTCTTTTGAGGGTTTGAAATAATTCACCCATAAAACCATATGGGCTGGGTGCCCTTTTTGAGTGGGTGTAGTAATGGCTCTTTTAAAGCTTTTCAATTTCTCTTGTGATTATTGTTATTTTTAGTTTGTTGCTTTAACTCTAGTCAATTTTGATAATTTATCTTTTCCTAGAAAAACATCATTACTTTAAGTTTATTCACATAGTCTTGTGCAGAGCAACCTTTTATAATGTAAACAATTCTTTCTACCTATGGTGTTTTCCTTTTTCTCATTTCTATTGTGTTTGAGGTTTTTCTTGATTAGCCTTGTTAGTTTTTAAAACTTTATTGGAGTTTTCATTTTTATACTGTTTAACTCTTTAGACTTATTTCACTGTTTCCTTTTTAAATGTTCTAATTTCTTCTATTTTTAATTACTTAAATAATGGAAGTCTTATTTCTGCCTTACATATTGTGTCTAAAAGGTATTTGGCAAACCAAGGCTATATTGAACTGCTTTTAATTTTAATTTTTTTTATACTTAAGTAATCCATTCTGAATTTGTTTCAGTGTATTTTCTGAGAGCAGTATGATTTAATTGCTGTGTGGATAGTATACATTTTTTTTTTTCAGAGTAGATGCTGCTTGTAGGGATTTATCTTTTCTTCATAGTTTAGGAAATTACAGCCACACCATGCTTAAAGACTGGGTGACTTCTGACAAGGGCTTTGAAGATTTAGTTGTTCCAATGACACAGAGTGTACTTACAACAACCAAGATGACTGTGGGGTCATCAGCCATACAAGGCTATGGGACCACTGCTGTCAACTTGGTCTGTCATTAACTGGAATGTCTCAGGTGACACATACTGTACATCAATCCATCTAGATGTGGGACTGTTCTCATTTTTTTCCTGAGACATGAATTCTATTTTTTTTTTTTTTTTTTTGTGGTGCTGGGGATTGAACCCAGGGCCTTGTGCATGCGAGGCAAGCACTCTACCAACTGAGCTATCTCCCCAGCCCATGAATTCTTAAATATGAGTTGAGGGGTATATTTTTAAATTCCACCATCATTCCATGGACCTCTGAAGGCAGGGTGGGAATGCCAGCAGGGAGTGTAGCTGGCCAGCTTGGGTCCACCTTCTATTGGTAGCTGAGGACTCACTCCAGTTTCCTCTCTGTAAAATGGGGCTCTTAAGAATCCCAACCTAAGGTTGTTGGAAGGATCCAGTGAGATTATAAATATAAAGTTCTTTTAATGCCTGGTATATAATAAACTCTAAAGTGCCACTGACTGTTTATCATCATTATTCTTGATTTTTTGCATCAGTCTTGCTTTCTCTGTTTCCCATGTGGCCTTAAAATGAGCTATTTATTACACTTTTTCTTGTCAAAACTTTCTCTTCCATCATTCCATTTATTTTGCTTTTTCTTCTTTGCTGCTATCTGTCCTGTCCCCAAAGTTTTGCTTTGCCCACGAAGGGTACCTCTTTTGCTCTCTCTTGAGGATCCCAAACCATTTCCTGAAAAATTCAGATGAAGGCTCTTCTGAATCTTACGGATGCAGTTTCCATTCCCCATTTATTCACTCTTTAGCAAGATCCGCTCAGTGTGGGTGTCCCTGCACCCACAGGTCTGTCCATCTGTCTGCACAGATCGTTAGCAGCAGGACAGGTTAATGTGCTTAGTTCCTGGAAGACTGTGCCCGGTGCTCTTGAAGTCAGGACCTTCTCCAAGCCTTTCTTCCAGGTTCTCTGAAACATTTTTCAGACAAACCTCTTAATTATAGGAAATTTGGAACATGCTAGAGAATTATACCATGGACTCCCAGGTACCCTCGCTCAGCTTCAACCTCTAGCTTCTCTCTGCCCTTCTGAGATCTTCTTTGATACTTTGAATTGGTGGAATTCACAAAAACAACCTTCCAGAAGGCGCGTCTGCGGACCCCTTCCCTAGCCACTCCCCTCCCTCGGTGAGAACGGCCTGTCGCAGGATGCGGTGGCCGTCCTGTGCCCTCAGGGCGTTTCTGTGAAGGGCCAGCCTGTGCGCACAGGCGCAAGGATCTAAGGCGGGCGCTGCGTCATGGGGTGGTGCAGGGGGCGTTCCCGCTTTCTCTGGTCACAACTCTTGGAATGGAAGGCGGCTCTTCTCTAGTTTTCTGACTGGCCCTGTCCTGGTCTGAATCCCTGGTGGAGGCCATCATGACTTTCCTATTTTCCGACAGCTGCTGTTCCGAGAGGCGGACAGCCTTCACCTGCTGGAGGGGATCAGTCCTCAATTCTGATGGTGATGTTGGCCTTCATCTTTTTTGTGTCATCATGATCTTTTTTAAAAAAAATTAGTGCATTTTAATTATAATATGATATTGGGGTTCATTTTGACATAATTATACAAGCATGGACTATGCTCTAATTCTGTCCCAGGTAATTCCTCTTCCCTTCCCCTTGTCTCTCCACCTCTTCCCTTTTCTCTACTCTACTGGTCTTTCTTCTAGTTATTTATAATTTTTTAAAAAGCAATGCATTGTAGCTAGACATAAGGGTGAAATTCACTGTGGTATATGCATATATGTACCTAGGATAGTTTTGTCAGATTCATTTGATGGTTTCTCCTTTTTCCTGTCCCTCCTCTCTCCCCCTCAGTTTCTTTCCGCTACTCCATTGATCTCTCCTCTGTTTTCACGGGATTCCCTCCTTCCCTTTTCCCTCCTTATTTGGTCTAGCTCTCACATATGAGAGAAAACATTTGACCCTTGACCTTCTGATTTTGACTTATTTCACTTAGCATGATGTTCTCAAGTCCCATCCATGACACCATATCATTCTTCTTTATGGCTGAGTAAAACTCCACTGTGTGTGTGTGTGTGTATGTGTGTGTGTGTGTGTGTGTATCTCACATTTTCTTAATCCATTCATCTATTGATGGTCACTAGGCTGGTTCCATAGCTTAGCTATTGTGAATTGTGCGACTATAAACATCATGGCTGTATCCCTTTAGTATGCCGATTTTAGATCTTTTGGGTAAATACCAAGGAGTGGGATTGCTGGGGTCCTATGGTAGTTCTATTCCAAGTCATTTGAGGAATCTCCAAAGTGCTTTCCAGATTGGTTGTGCTAATTTGCAGTCTCATGAACAATCTATGAGTGTGCATTTTCCCCCACATCCTCACCGGCATGTATTATTATTTGTATTCTTGATAACTACCATTCTGACTGGAATAAAATGAAATCTTAGTGTAGTTTTGATTTGCATTTTCCTGAGTGCTGGAGATGTTGTACATTCTTTCATATATTTGTTGGCCATTTGTGTTTCTTATTTGAGAAGTGTCTCTTCAGTTCTTTTGCCAGTTTATTAATTAGGTTATTTGCTTTTTGGTGTGAAGATTTTTGAGCGCTCCCAAAAACATTATACAGATTCAATGCAATCCCCATTAAAATACCAATGACATTCTTCACAGAACTAGAAAAAAACAGTTCTAAAATTCATTTGGAAGAATAAGAGACCCAGAATAGCCAAAGCAATCCTGAGCAACAAGAGTGAAGCTGAAGGCATCACAATATGGGACCTAAAATTATACTGCAAAGCTACAGTAACAAAAACGGCATGGTCTTGGCACCAAAACAGACATGAAGGCCTGTGGAATAGAAGACATTGAGACAAATCCACATGGATACAATCATCTAATACTCAAAAAAGGTGCTAAAAACATATTTTGGGGAAAAGATAGCCTTTTTAACAAATGGTGCTGAGAAAACTGAACAACCATTTGTAGAATAATAAAACTTGATCCTTGTCTCTTACCCTGCACAAGTCTACTCGAAGTGAATCAAAGACGTAAGAATTTTATCCGAAACTCTGCATGCTAGAAGAAAATATAGGCTCAACACTCCAACATATTGGCACAGGCCCTAAGTTCCTTAACAAGACTCCTAAAGTACAAGAAATAAAACCAAGAATCAATAAGTGGGATGGCATCAAATTAAAAAAGCTTCTGCACAGCAAAGGAAAATATCAAGATGTGAAGAGAGAGCCTACAGAGTGGGAATAGATCTTTACCACCTGGTCCTTAGACAGGGGATTAATATTCAGAATACATAAAGAACTCAAAAAACTTAACATCTTTGACTATTTTAATGGGACGGCGAGAAAGGTGTTTATGTGGCCACTAGATGGCGCTCAAGTCACAGACAATCCAGCGTACTTCAGGGCGGTTTCCAAGGGCAGGACCATCTTCTTGCAGCTTATTCTGGAAATAAAGGAGAATCTTCTTGCAACCAGCCAACTGAATTTTGAATATATAGTGAAATAGCTTGATCTATGTGACAATAAAAGCGTTAAATTTATTGACTGAACTGGGGCCATTCCTGGGACTCCGATTCAGGTTCTCCGATGTCGCTTCCTGGAGGTGGGTCCTTTCTGAGGCCCCAGCTTCTCTCTAGTCCTGAAGATTAGCACTTGCCTTGTTCCCTGCTCAGCTTCTTTGCTTGTCCCCAAACCCCCTCAGAACGTGCCCTTCCTACGTTCTTTGCAGTTCTTTTGTACTATTTCTCTCCTCCTGCTGGGGTTCTAGCACATCTGGCTGGTTCACCACGACACTTAATTTCCTTACAGCTTTCAAAACCCAAACCAAACCGAACTGTAAAAACTTTCCTTCTCCACATTCCCCCACTTCATGTTTCTCCAGATGATTTGGTTCAGCTAGGAGTTTTTTGTTTTTGTGTTCCTGTTTTTATTTCCAGTGAGGACAAGACCTAACCCGAACCTCTTAAGCACTTCTGCCCAGGAGTTTGCCTGGGCATGCTGAAGTATTCCTTGGACCCTATGTACCAAGGGAAAATTTTTGTTTTTTCGAAAGGAGTGCTTTCCTTAGACTCGGCAGTTCTTTCAAAAAGTAACGGTCACACGAAACCCGCGAAGCCTGCGTGAGTTCTTGATCACTTCACACATGTGAAAATCATGCGACGTAAATAGCACTTGTAGTCTCCAGTTTTTTCCATGGCTAAGAAACCCCAAGTTAGTTTCTTCTTGTCTTTGGAACGTAGATGCTGACGCTTTCCCAGCCATTTTTGGTTTCTCCTCCTGCCTGGCTCAGGCTAGTGTCAGGCAGCCAAATGCCATGGGCTTGGGGGTGTGTGGAGAGGCAGAGGGAACTGGCAGGCTGGCTGCAGGTAATGGCCTTGGCTTCTCCAGGGCACATGTGTGTCCCTGGGGACTGTCTGCAGGCTTGTGACTGGTGGCTCACTGGGCAGGGAGGGATGCTTTCCGACTTTTTCAGCTTCCCCCAGGTGAGGGAGTTGGGCTTTGCTGCTCAGGCCACAAAACTGGGAGTATTCATCTGTGCTGTGCTATGGGGCTTCCAGGTCCTCGTTCCCTGGGCTCAGGGAAAACACACCAAAACACTTGTGTTTTGGCAGAAAGATGATGGGGACTAAATAGAGGCTTTGTCTTGGGCGGGCTCTCCGGCCACCCTGCCCTTGACTTTATGAGCTGTCCGCAGACACAGGGGAGAGAACCTGGGATGAGTCGTAGCACCCAGAGACCTGTGACCTGCCCTCGAGTTAGGAATCACTGGCCTCAGATGCCAGCAGGGCTATGCTTGTTACACACTCCAGTGCCTAGCCTGGTGCTGATTAGGCTTGCTGAATGAACAAATGAATGAATGAAGAAGTGAATGAATGAAGGAAAAGGACTGCTTAGTCCTCCGAGCCACCAGAAGCATGTGTTGGTCAGATGGCTGGTGGAATTTGGGGGACATCTGTGTCTAGCTGAGTACCAGTTTGCAAGCCAGGATTCAAAGTCAGTCTGTGGGTGGGAAACCAAGTTCACCTCTGCAAGAAACACCTGGGAGTTGGAACTATGACCTTGACCTCATTAGCCTGAGATAACTGGCTGGGTCTGTTAACAATCATCTGGAACTAGCATAAAGGGGAATCTGTTTCCTTCCGGGGGGGGGGGGGGGGGTCCCTGGCCACTGCCCTTCTGGGACTGTAGCTGTGCCAGAGTAGGTCATCTTGCTGAGGTCACCTCGCTCCCCTGTGGTCAGAGACCTGGCTCTCTCACTGGTGAAAGCTGATTCCTGGGGATATTCAGATGACCAGCAGGGACTTGGCTGTGGAGAGCTGAGGGGCTGGCCCAGGGCCTCACCCTCCCTGTGCCTTTGGCCACACTTGGTTAGCTTCCATATTCCTCTCTTCTTTCTCTGTCTGCTCATTTGCAACATCTTGCTGAACTCTTGAAGCTATAGGAAAATAGCAACAGCTTTTTTTGGAGAAGAGTAATTGGTAAAGGTGAACAATGAATGAAAATAATCAGCAAGTTCACTAACCCTGTCTCCAGGCTTGGTCATGACCTCAGACTTGATTACATTTTGTGGGATTGGAGAAGGGGAAAAATAAGAAGAAAAGAAAGATCAGAGTGCGGGAAGAGGCAGAAATGAAGGCGAGTCAATGGGGGAAGAAAACTGAGGTTGCTTGCTTCCTTGGAGTATCTCATACCTGCTCAGAAGCAAGTGATGGATACCAAGAGCAGAGTATTTCCCTCCTTGCTTCTATTTCTAGAATCCTTTACCAGCATTTGTGGGCACACTAACGTGTGCAGAACCTTCAGTTAGTGAACAGCATCTGTCAATATGCTTAATTGGAAGCAGTAGGTGCTAGAAACCAGATTCTAGGGCTCCCCTGTTGTGAAAACGCAACTCTTATCTTCAGTGGCAATACTGGAAGTGACCACTAGGTGGAGATGTTGTGCCTCGAAACACCACTGCGAAGGCTAGCTGGTCACTAAGTGTCAAACTGCCTGTTGGGTTTGGAGTACTGGGTGTGCCTTACTGCCTCACTCTGGTCCCTTCATGTTTCCCTCGCTCTTTCTTTATGTCTGTACTTGGTGTTCCCCACTTATCTGGCTAGAGTATAGAAAAGCATATATTTTCTGTGTTATTTCTTAAATATATTGAATTATGTTGAATGTATTGAATCATGTTTTGGGTCCAGTTTTCTCAGGGTTCACTGTGGTCCTGGGGGCTGTGTCTGGCTGCAGTGGGGCTGGTAATGGCTTAGTCCATGACAAACTCATGGCTGGGCTCGGCTGGAGCCTGGGGCCACGTTTGTTTTCTACATAGGAGCTGTCTTTCCACCTGTTGGCTGGCTGTCCATCCATGTGCCTGTTCACGTAACCATTCCTTCACCCAGCTGTGCCCATCCTAACCCCTTTTCCATTTCTTTATGCTTCAGAGGAGCCTGCAGGTGTGGTCAAGCCTCCGCAAGCCACAGACCGTATGTTGCTGTCACCTAGGGGACCATGTGGGCATGGGGCCTTGGGTGTTGTTTTGCTGGACGGGTGCGGGTGCTGGAGGCAGGGAATTGTCTGATTTGCATGAGGTGGGTGGGGGTCTGGAGCTTACCTTTGGTGCTTACCTCTCACCTCTGGTTAAGCATGTAAATTGCTTGGAATGTCTTAAAAGCAATTTCTTCCCACCTTCCCAGACCCCTTCCTGCACCTGCTGGGCTGGGTCTGGGGCTGGCAGCAAGGGGTTGGGGCAGGCATGGGGCCTCAGTGATCCAGGGAGAGTGCAAAGTGTCTCGGGGACCAGAAGGAGGCTAGAGGGAGTGAAAAACTCACAGGTAGATCATAATCAAGGCGATGAACACAAATGATTGGTGATATTCATGTGAGTTTCCATTTCCAAGACCTCCACTGTTGTTCCTGGAGTCAGAACCCAATCTGTGCTGGGGTTTGGAGAAGGGCAGTGTGGCAGAATGCAGAGCGCTCCTGGCAGAGGGGTGGGCATGGCTCCTGCCTGTCCCTGCCCTCCCTCACCCCCGGTGCACACCTTAGATCTGGTCCAGAGGCTTTTTTGCTGAGGCCATTTTTATTGTGCTTCTCTTGTCCATTATTGTGGACAGGGTCATCCCGGATGGTCCTAGCCCTGCTGCCCACCTTTGGCATTCTGGAAATGTCCTCTTCCCCCTTCCTCTGAAAGGGACAGAGGCTTTGCAGGGTTTTCAGAGTATGGTTGATCAAGTCCCATCCTCAGAAATGGAGCTAGGAACTGGAAAGTGACATTAATAAAAAAGCCTCTGGAAAGAGGATGTGGGTGATGTGGAGGGAAGAGTTCCCTCGTCGTTTATTCTCTCCCTCACGGTCCTCTGACCTGCTCCACTTAAAAGTTGTTCTTTGCATCCTGTGTGTGAGGGGGAGGGGATCCTGGGATGAGTCAAGTCCATCAGGGCACTGGGGCTTATTCCTGGGGGCTACACTGTGGGGAAGGGACCTCTAGCTGAGGCCCTTTACTGGACCCTGGGAGCTGGCTTCTGTGGTCACCAGACTCTGGGACCTCCTTTGTGCCTCCCTGAGACAGTTATCACTAGTGTTATTATTGTTTCTACATTTACAGGGGCTGCATCTGATGCATGTGGGGGAAACTCAGGGCCAGGGATGGGCTTGGGTCTGAAGGTGACTGGGTTAAGCCCTAGAAAACCCACTGGGCTGGCACCTCTGAGCCCGGCTTGTGTTTTCCAGTGGATGACAATCTGGGCTTCCTCCCCACCTTTGGGCCCTGCTACGTGAACCTCTATGGGAGTCCCAGGGAGTTCACGGGTTTCCCGGACCCGTACGCAGAGCTCAACACCGGCAAGGTGAGCGGCTGGAGCGCACCAGGTTCCCAGACCCCGCAGGTGCCCAGGCTGGTCTGTGGGGGTCTTCCAGCCTGGCCTGGGTAGCACCTAAGCCCAACCTAGACGCCAGGCACCAGAAAAGGCCTGAGAAGGCTCAGGGCTAGTGGGCATCCCCTCAGAGAAATCTGTCTGCCTGTCCTGGCTCCCAATTCCTGCCTATCTGATCTTTTCACTGTCTTGGTCCCTCAGACACCTAGGCCCCGCCCCTCTCCGGTTTCATCCCCTGGGGTTGGCTGGAGGCTGGCACCTCCATCTGGGTGACTTGGCATAGGCTCTGAACTCTCTGGGCTGTGATGTCCTCATTTGCAGTCATGGGTTGGCTTGGGGATCCCCTAGGAGATGAACTCAAACCAGATTGTGCCCCTTGCCTTCCCCTCCTCCCCTCTGACCTCCCCTCACAGGGGGAAGGTGTGGCCTACCGAGGCAGGCTTCTGATGTCCCTGGAGACCAAGTTGGTAGAGCACAGTGAGCAGAAGGTGGAGGACCTTCCCGCAGACGACATCCTCCGGGTGGAGGTGAGGGGCACTCCTCTGGGAGGGAGATGGGTCCCTGCTGGGGACAAACAGGGCAAGGTGACCAAGTAGGTGTCATGGCAGAGGAAGGACTCAGTTCTGCCCATGCTCATTGGGCCTTCACCTCTCTGGGCCTCAGCATCTCAGTCATAAATGGAATAATGCAATACTTACCCTGCGCCCCTGGAGGAATGTTCAGAGTCTCAAAGAAGATAAATGAAAATATACTGAAAGCCTCCAGCTCAATGCAAAATGAGATGCTATTTTATAATAAGGCTGTAGACTAGCTATTAAGTCAACACACACTTAGCATGTGTCAGATATCATCCTAGCAATCCTTCTGATGTCCTTGAATCTTCCCAGAACCCCATGAGGTCGCTGCTCCATTTAACAGATGAGGAAGCTGAGGCTCAGATATATCAGAGCAGCCAATAGCAGAGCTGGGCCTCTGAGCCCTGGCTCTATTACTTACCAGCTGTGTCAGTCTTCCTCTCTGTAAGGTGGGCATAATCATTACACTTGTAAGATTGTTGGGAGAAGTAAATTTATGTCTGTATGCAGGAAGCACTAAATAAATGTTAGCTGTCCTTACTCTCACCGTTCTCCTAAAACTCTGCAGTAGTTTAATCCCTCTTCTCTGGGCCACGAAGGGAATCACAGAGCCACGGTGACTCCAGTCACTTGTGACTGAATGCCTACCATGTCCTCAGCCCTGTGCCCTGTGCCCTGTTCCCAGAGGGGACAGTGAGATTCACTGATCCCAAGCACGTGGCCGTGCTATGAGTGCTGCAGAGCTGGCTGGCATGGCGGGGACCCTGAGTGGTGTGGGGTAGGAGCTCCTGCTGGTTTAGAGCCTTCAGCCCACTGAGTGGCAGAGGCGGCCTGGGCTGCCCTGAGGGGTGCCCTTGCTGCTGGTTTGGATCGAGGAGCAGCAGGACCTCAGGGGAGACCTTACTGGGGAGGTGTGGCCAAACATACCGGGCCTGGAATCAGTTCCCTTCCGTCCGTGACCAAACCCGGACGCTGCTTCCAAGTTGGACCTCTTTGCTCCTCGTCAGTCCAGCCAGGGCTCCCGGGTGCTGGTTCTGGCCAGGGCCTGCCAGACACGTGACCCTCTCCACCTTGGGTGTCTTCATCGTGCCTCCTTGTGACCCTCCTGCCCCCTCTCTGCCCTCAGAAGTACCTCCGAAGGCGCAAGTACTCCCTCTTTGCCGCCTTCTACTCGGCCACCATGATGCAGGACGTGGACGATGCTGTCCAGTTCGAGGTCAGCATCGGGAACTACGGGAACAAGTTTGACACCACCTGCCTGCCGCTGGCCTCCACCACCCAGTACAGCCGGGCGGTCTTTGACGGTGAGGCCAGAGGTTTTGCCCCTGCACGAGACCCAGGTCATACAGCAGGGGCTGCCCCTGAGTCCTGCCTCCCGTGTAGACCTGCTGTAGGCCCCTCAAAGCACCGGCCCTGGCAGGCCTGTTTGGGGTGACCCTGGCTCTGCTGCTGTGCTACTCCTGCTGTGCTCCTGCAGGCGGGGCCCCGCTGCCAGAGCCCACAGACTGGCTCCTAAAGCAGCTGCGGTTCATTGATCCTGACCCACTTCAATCATTATACATGGTACAGAGTCTGCTGAGCTTGGCTTGGAGACTTGGGGGGCGTGCGCTGGGATTTCTCAGGCTGGGCTAACGACCCCTCTGTTGTAATGTGCTGAGGGGCCCCAGGGAGCCACCGCTGTCTCCGGGAGCACAAGCAGCATGTTTGGATACTGGGGGACACAGATCACAGCCTGTGCGTCCAGGGGGGTTCTTAGGCAGGATCGGGAACAGGCACCTGTCTCCCTCCCACCTTGGTCCCCTTCCCGTCAACACCAGTTCCAGCCCTGAGCCTCTCGGGGTCTGGGCTCTGCAGAGCTGCGTACCACCTGCCCTCGGCTTCTGCCCAGTACTCGGACCCTTCTGCCCTCCAGGGTGCCACTACTACTACTTGCCCTGGGGCAATGTGAAGCCTGTGGTGGTGCTGTCATCCTACTGGGAGGACATCAGTCACAGGGTGGAGACTCAGAACCAGCTGCTCAGGATTGCTGACCGACTGGTGAGTGGAAACGTGCCCCTCCCTGCCCCGGGTGTCCGCAAACTTGTCCACTGGCAGTGCGTGTGTGTGAGCACGTGTGCATGCACGTACACACACACACACACACACACACACACACACAACTATGCCCAGCAAACTTCAGGGCCTGCTGTCCTCTCTGTGTTCTGCAAAGTGAGGCTTGTGGTCCTGTCCTGCATGCTGGGAAGAGGGGGTGATAACAATCCAGAGAAGCTCCAGTATGATGTGGGAGAAAACAGAAAGGGGAAGAGAGAGAGAGAGAGAGAGAGACAGACAGACAGACAGACAAACATAGACAGGAGAGGCTGAGCAGGACAGAGCCCAGCACTGAGCCACCTCGGATGCCTTTTGACTCAGCACACACAAGGGCTGGTGCTGGAAACTTCTTACTAGAACCAGAAGCTCAAAGTAGGGGAGCTGCCCCGTCCTCGGGAGGTCGTGTAGTAAAGGGGGAGTAAAGGGGGTGAGGGCTCCATGGGCCTCTCTGGCCCTGACGCATGGGGCTCAGAGGAGAGCAGCCAGGGAACACTGGGAGGCATCACAGGTACCGCGAGGGGCCGTCCAGTGGCGGGGCACAGGAAGTGGGAGCCCAGCTGGGGTCCAGGGGAGGGTGATGAGGCCATGGAAAGGAGAAGACCTTCGAGGGGCAGTTGTAGGATCTGAGCTACAGGCCTTGGTGGCTTCTTGGATGTGGGGAGAAGAAGCACTGAGCAGTGACTCCGGTGACTGGGGAACTGGGAAGCAGAGAAGAGCAGCGTACGGGTGGTGGCGGGTTCCGTTCTGGAGGTGAGGAGGGGTCAGCGTGTGCTGGGGCTGCAGGCCTGGTGCTTGGCCAGGGATTGAGGAGAATCAGTCATAAGAGGACAGAGGCACAGAGGCCGAGGGAGGGGAGAGGGGCTGGAGAGGCCTGGGCATATCTGTGGGTGAGCACAGGTTGATGAAAGAGGGGTTGGGGTCCTGGAGTGGTTGGAGGGAGTCCAGACCCAGGGGGGCCGCCAGAGTGCCTGTCGCTTCCTTGAGCTCAGGGAGGAGGAAGACCAGCAAACACCAAGAGGAGAATTCAGAGTTGACACCGCACACGTGTGCAGACTGTTCTGGATCCTTATCTTCTCACAAGACTGCAGACTGCAAGAGAGCAGGGCCTGTGTTTTCCGTCTAGTGTCCATCCTCAGGCTGGTGGTGCTAGTCGAAGCACATGCTCAAGAAGGCTGGTGGATGGGGAGGGATGCATGGTGGACTGAGGGACAGCCCTGGGCCCGACAGTATCCCAAGAACAATCTCCACCTCCCGGGTCAGGGTGAACCCCTGAAGGTTGGAAAAGACCTCCAGGAGGAGGCCAGATGCAGCCCAGCCAAAGACCAGGCCATGGGGGTTTGGAGAATGACTCCCGGTGATTGGAGGTAGCTGGACTGCTCTTGGGAGAGAGCGTTTCCAGGCTCTGCGAGGGCCACTCACGCGTGGGAAGCCAGACCTGGCTTCAAGGTGCGGGCTTAGGAGCAGGCTGCATTTAAGAGCCATCAAAGTCCACTGATAGCATGTGGACTTCTCGAGACTGTGTGAGGCTGAAGGTTCCAACTTGGGAATTCTGGTGTGTTTGGGTGCGGAGAACCCTAGAAGTTTCTTGAGCCAGAACAGTGCTGGTTGGTTGGGTCTGGGCTCTGCTTTCTCTGTTTCGTTTATTCCTTTTTGGTTCAGGGACTGAGCTGTGGTGACAGGGCCTGGGGGTTGGGTCCAGTATGTACCTTCTGTTTCATGGTGACACTCCTGACCCTTGCCTGCCTGTTCCACAGGAAGCTGGTCTGGAGCAGGTCCACCTGGCCCTGAAGGCACAGTGCTCTGCTGAGGACATGGACTCTCTGGTGGCTCAGCTGATGGATGAGCTCATTGCAGACTGCAGGTAGGGGGTACCTGGCGCCCATGGCGCCTGCCGCTCCTGGCTCAGTAGGGCTAGTTCCCTGAGAGAGTTCATGTGTGGCAGTGAGTGGTGGCACGTCTCCCAGCCATGCTTGGCCAGCAGTCCAGCCCGTGCTGAGTCCAAAGGTGGTGGAGTCAGCGCGGGGAGTTGAAAAGGTGACATTTAGAGCAGGTCATAAATCTCTCGGCAGCAGCAGCAGCTGTGGGCCGGGGGCGGCCCTGCTCACCTGAATGGGGAGCATTGTGTCTCTGATCCCCGACCTCTTATTTCCCTGATGGAATCTCCAGGAGAAGCTGGCAGGGGGTAGGGGGTGGTGGTGGGGGGATGGCGCCCTTCCTTCCCCCAAGGCCACGTCGGGGGACCACAGTTTCTGTTTAGCCTTCTATTGACACGGCTGATTGTCAACTTCAGGAAAAGGGAGTCTTGGGAGTAATGGAGAATGGGGGTGCAGAGGCCCAGCAGGGGACACAACTCCGCATCTTTTCCACTGCTGGCTGGTTTTGGGGAGCCACTCCAAAGGGAGCTTTGAACTTCAACTTGCCATGAAGAATAACTACTTTGTAATATCTAATAAGCAAAGTGCCAGGAAGTTAGGAAGGATTTAATAACGGTAGCTATAATTACTGTTAAGAAGAAGAAATGGCTGGAGACTTGGGTCCTGGCCCCTTTAACCAGCTTTGTGACTTTAGGTAGCTAGCTCCACTTCTCTGGACCTCAGTTTCTCAGCTGTTCAATGGACTTAATAAATTGCCCTTCTCCTTTCTGTGGGGTTAAGTGTGAATATGTGCAAATGAAGTCTGTGCCCCTCCCTGTGTCTCATCACCCTCCTTGGCCGGCTGTGGAGCCCTGTGGAACATATCAGAGAAATAAATGCCTCTGGCCTCCTGACGCAGTGCCCCTTCCGGTCCTTTATACCCCAGTTAGGAAGTGCGTCTTTATCAGAGTGTTACCCCAAAGACACTCCCCCTCATGCGGTGGAATTCCAGACAGGTCGTTCATCCATTCCATTCCCCAAACTTTCTGGAAGCCTGGCAGGCTCCGTGCCAAGCGCACTGACAAGGCGCAGCGTCAGCCCTCTGGGGGGTGATGGATGCAAAAATGAAACATGAAGTGAGCGAGCTGGGGGCAAGAGGCCTGCACGGCGCAGCTCGGAGCAGGTGCATCTAATTCCAGCAAATCCCATTCAGGGAAGCTTCCCGGAGCAGGGCTGGCCCTCTCGAACCTTGAGGGGGAGGAGAGTGAGCTTTGGAGAGGGGACTGCCCAAGCCAAGACTCAGAAGCCTGAACTTCAGAAGCTGGAACCAAGGCTGCCTCTAGGGGCCGGCAGGGAGAAGCTGATGCCCTGTGGGGCCGGCCTTAGGGGTTCTGCTGGAGCTCGGGCCTGGGGGCTTGGGGGCAAGTGCTGGGTGTCATATGGATGCTCATCTGGCTGCAGGGAGAGGATGGACTGGTGGTGGTGGTGACAAGTGGGTGCCGGGGGACCAGGTGAAGGGAGAATGGACATAAGGTTGTGCAGGTGAGTTGTGACGAGGTTGGGAAGTGTGGGGCCCGAGGGAAGCAGAGGGCAGCATGGACACTTTAGGAGGCACAGTGATGACAACCACTTCTCGTGCCCGGCACTATTCTAAGGATTTTCACACATATTAACTAATCATAAAAGGAAGGAAGCAGAATGATCCCCATCTTACCCATGAGGAAACCGAGTCACAGGGAGGTTGGCTAACCTGCCCAGATTTACGGGACACGTTCGTGGGGGAGCCCCTCGCTGTTCTATGACGGATAGAACTTGACAGTGGATTAGATATGGAGGCCAAAGAAAGGTTCAGAAAGAACCCCTGGCTCTGGCCAGGGCAGCTGCGTGGGTTTGGGGCTGTTCTCTGAGGAAGTCGGCAGGAAGAGAAGCAGGCAGAGGCATGAGGCACCAGGACAGGCCGTGTGCAGGGGAGGACATCTGTGAGGAGGCTGGCTCTGCGGTCTGGGAGTAGGAGGAGGAGAGGAGCTGGCACGGCAGGTAAGGGCATGGTCAGCACAGGGGTGAGCTCACAGGGCATCCCTGCAACCCCCAGACCGAGCCTGCGGACTGGCTTGCTGTGTCCCATGGCACAGACTGCGGGATTGGGGGCAGGGCTAGGGTCTTCCCTGCAGTGCTTCTCCTGACTCATGAGGGGCGGACCTTGGCAGGTCTGTGGCGCCTCGAATGTCTGAGACCCGGGTCCTGGACTGCCCTCAGTGCCCTCCTCTGTACTCTGCTCTTGGAGGATTTGGCTAAAAACACTTCTGCCAAACCTGGCCCCTTGAGTTCCTGTCCTGGGGTAGAAGGGTGACTGGGGCCTTCCAGGGGTATTGGTGCCGGCCCAGGAGCTTGGGAGGGGAGCTGGGTTCCCATCCTCCTGGGAATGCACACTAGTGGCTCTCAGAGGAGGAATTCCAGGCATTAGGACTGATTCCTTCAGGCATCACTTGATGTTACCGAGCAGTCCCGGGGCCTCAGCAAGAGTCCTTCCTCACCTCCTGCTCTGCAGCTAAGTGTCAACCCAGCTGACAAGCTGGGCAGCCAGGCACTTTGTCCCCAAGCCAGAGTGCCAGGGCGATCATAGCTGCTCACCTATCCCCCAGCCATCCCTGCCCACATGTCCAGCATCAGTGTCCCTTGTTCCAGCTCAGGCCCAACCAGCTCATCTCTGCCAGAGCCTCCGCACCCCCTCTGGGCTGGCAGTGTCCACTTTGTTCTTCAGCTGTCATCTCGAGACCCATGGCCCCAACAGCTGCTCTGTGTTCGGGACTATGTGGGCCCCAGGCGCACTTTTTCACCTTCCCCCATGTGTCTTCTTCTGGATCCATCATCCCCAGAACCCGTGCTGGGAACCTGGGCCAGCTCCCAGTGTCTTCCTTCCTTTCTCCCTCCCCTAGTGGTCACCTCTGCCTCTCCGTGTCCTTCCTCCTTCCTTCCGTCCTCTCCAGTCTCCTCACTTTCTCATCTCCATGATGGTGCCATGCCTAACTCCTCTGCAGCCCGGCTGCAGTCACCCACTTGGTCCTCATGGGTGAGCAGCCCGCCTGGCTGGCGGGCGTCTGCCATTGTTTCAAGGTTGGGGCGCAGCACCACGCGGCTGCCTCTTGCCATCTCCCCTTCTTTCTGCACTCCCTGCCTTGGGCTTTCCCGGGGTGGGGACATGTTAGTGGCACTCACGGCTCCTGCCTGTTTCTTGGGGAGTCTTGGCCAGGCTGGGGCTCGTGGCTTCCATGCAAATCTCCCTTTGGTGGTCTGTAGCGCGGTCCCTCCCAGCTTCCGACCCAGGCTGGGCGCATAAATCACCCGGTTGGCGCGGCTCTCCTGCCCGGCTCGGCCCGCCGCCCCCGTCCCGCTCCGGCTGGCTCCCGGGCAGGCCCCCCTCACCGGCCAGCCGGCCCGGGGCAGCCCCATCCGCGGCACCCTCGGGGCAGTAAATATTATATTACTACAGGGTGTGCAGTACGTGACCTGAGACAGGCCCCGGGGCTTAAGTTTCCCCGAGAAGGAGTTCGCCTACTGCTCCCCCCACCCTAAAAATTCAATTAAAAAAAATAACAGGAAAAATGTAGTGCGCGAGGCCTGCCAGAGTGGTGGATCTGGCGGCGGCGGTGCCGCTGCGCTCCGGCGGTAATTGGTTCTGCATAGCTCGGGGAAATTGGCAGAAAAATAAATCAGCCGGGAGCCGGGAGTCGAGACGCTGCGGGGAGGGGAGGAGGGGGCGCTGGAGTGGTGGGAGCAGACCTGGCGGCTTTGACTAATGTCCTGTTTGGGAGTCAAGGGCTCGGCCGGGGTACGGTGCGGTGGGGGCGGGGCAACCCCAGGCTCCACCAGGGACAGGCAGGAGGGGTCCTCCTTGGCGAAGGAGCGCACAGACGCCCCCATCCGATCCTGCGTGACCTCTGCCTGTGTAAGGACCTGAGACTTGGAGTGGTGTGGAGCAGCCATATGAAGGACTTTTAGGGAGTCCCTGCGGGATATGGGTGTGTGTGCGCGCATGTCAGACTTGTTTGCCTCCAAACAAGGTTGAGTTTCAATCTAACTCCACACTTGGGGCTCAGGGCTGTGTTTTGAGAGCTGCACGTAGCCCCACCACCTCTCCCAAGGTTTCCCAAAGCAGAGGGTCTGGGAGGGGTGCTGCAGGCGGCCCTGGGTGGACACATCTGCATTATTGGTGGCGGGCCTCCCCATGGTGTCTGCAGTGGCTTGTCAGGGGTTCATAAATTTCTTTCTTGGAGAAAGTGTGCGCACAACGCAGAACCGATTTGTTTCAGTGCAGGGCAGCTTCTGCTGGGGCCTCTGTCTAGGAGGATGCAGGGGCAGGATACCACCCCCTGGGCCCTCTGAGAGCTTGCAGTCACCTGGGGGGAGGGGACACGCAGGCAAGAGCACTCATCAGACTGGGGGTTGAGGGTGAGCCCCAAACAGGTGACCCCAGAATAAAGGGCTTCAGGTCTCAGAGTGGGAGGTGTGAGGGCAGATGGGGGAATGCTTCCTGGAGGAGGTGAGGGTCACAGAGGTGGCTGTGCATGCCGATCAGGCTGGGAAGGCATCTGGCAGACAGGCTGAGGGCGTGAGCCTGTTGTGGGGCCCGTGCACACATATATTTGTGTGTACGCACATGCGTGTGCCTGGACCTGGGGCAGCCTTGGCCTTCTGTTCCTCAGGTCCGTTGTGTCTGTCTCTCACAGCCAGCCCCTGAGTGATGTCCATGAGACACCGTCTGCCACCCACCTGGACCAGTATCTGTTCCGACTACGAACCCGCCACCTGAGCCAAATCACTGAGGCTGCACTGGCCCTGAAGCTCGGGCAAATTGAGCTCCCCACTGCCCTGGAGCAGGCTGAGGACTGGCTCCTGCGTCTCCGTGTCCTAGCAGAGGAGGTAGTTAACCCTGCTGGGAGCCTGCTCTCCTCTGCTTGATTGTTGCTTAGAACATTGGAACTGGGTATGGTGAGGTGGGCGTCTGTCTGGAGCGTGAGTCAACCGTGGCTCCACTGCTGGGAGACCTTAAGTGGATGACTTAACCTCTTTGAGACTCAATATTACCATTTGCAGAAGAAGAGAGAATACAGCAGGATACTGGGTGTTATAGGGCCCAGCACAGAGCCTGGTATACAGTAGGTGCTCAATAATACCCCCAGCCCACTAAAGAATGTTAGAGACAGTGCTGGGACCAGAATCCAGGGTGTCTGGCTCTATGTCTGGTGCTGGGTCTTCTTCCCCAGGGACCTGCCTTCTCCTTCCTGCCTATAAACACCTGTCTGCACCTGGTTTCCAACCTGCCTCTCATAGGACTAGTGTTTCCTGCTCTCCTAGATGCCTCTGAGCCCTAGGCCTGGGGAGGATGGATTTGCTGTAACACTGAACTTTGTTGACTCTTAGAATTGGCTCCAGTTTGTCTCTGGGGCACCCTTTCCCCACCTGCACACCCCTCCCCTGGTCTGCGAGGTCAGATGTACCTACTGAGTTCCTGGGCAAGCAGGCAGGCCAGGGGTTTGTTGAGAGTGAGAAGGTCTGCCCACAGGTCATGGCGGACTCAGCTGCTGCCCGCTCTGATCAGAGCCACGTGGAACCCCAAGGTAGGAGATGGAGGTGGTGAGAAGGGGTGTCTCTAGAAGAGCAGGCTGGCAGAGGGCCTTCTGGAGTCGCAGGTTGTTGAGGGGAGGTGGGGAGGGCTGTTCAGGAAGAGGTGACGGGACCCTGGGTGCCTTCCTGGGTGGGCTGCAGACATGTGTTCAGTTCCCTGGGAGTGTAATGCGGTGTCTCAGTCATAGGCCAGCCTCTCACCGTGGCCAATCCTCCAGTTTGGTCTCTGGCTGCATCTATAACCTTGCCCTGGGCTGATGCTGAGCAGAGCACAGATTAGAATATAGCTGGGAGCTGTTACTGAAAGGGAGCTGGAGAGAGTCCTTCTCAGACTTGTATAGGCATCAGAAGCCCCAGGGTTCCTGACTCCGCCCACCCCCCAGGTCTAGGGTGGAGCCTGAGAATTTGTATTTCTAACAAGATCCCAAGAGCTCCTGCTGCTCCTAAGGGCCACACTTTGAGCCCCTGGCATGGTGGTTAGGAACACATACCTGGAGTCAGAAAAACCTGAGTTGGCTCCTACCCTCTCTAAGCCTGAATTTTCTCACCTGTCAAATGGGGAAACCCTGCCAGTCCCCCTGGGCTGCTGCAGGGATTAAGTGAAACAGTGCAGGTGACAGGTTAGCGGGTGTTCCAGGAGCAGGGACTTTAGCAGCAGACCTGGGTAGAGAGCCAGCCCCATGGCTCGCCATCCTTGGAAGTGGATGGACCATTTCCCAACCAACGCTTTCTCTAGAGTGCCCAGTGGGGGTAGTTGTCACTCATTGCTAGAAGCCTTGAGGGCTCAGGGCCTGGCACTTCTGTTCCAGGCTAGTCCCCACTGTCAGAGACCAGTGTCTCCAGGCCTCAAGGGTCCCCTGTCAGAGGGAGGAGTGTCCTTTGGGAAGAAGTGCACCTTCCGCGGAGTTGCGTCCGCTCTGTGGGCGGAGGAGCGGGGTCTGGTCTCTTCAGTGTAATGTTCACCCCCTGAGAACCTCTACCCAGTAGTTGGGATGTAAGAACGGAAACTCTGGCTCTAGGCAAGAGTGTCTCTTCCTAGAAACCTGTGTTCTGCTTCTTGTGTGAGCTGGGGCAGCCTCATGCCCTGTCCACTGGGGGATCAGAGCCACTGGAGGCTCAGCCAGCCCTGGAGGCCAAGGGGAAGTTTATGAGGAGTAGGTGGTGTGTGGATGGAAGTTGCTGAGGAGAGTCCTTTGTGGCCTCTGAGTCAGAGGTCAGCTCACCGTGCTGTGGCACTGTGAGGCGTGGGCCTGGGCAGTCACCGTGGCCACCCTGACTGCCACCCTCTCTCCAGCCCCAGAACAGCCTGCCGGACATCATCATCTGGATGCTGCAGGGAGACAAGCGTGTGGCCTACCAGCGGGTGCCCGCCCACGAAGTCCTCTTCTCCCGGCGCGGGGCCAACTACTGTGGCAAGAATTGTGGGAAGCTGCAGACCATCTTTTTGAAAGTGAGTTTTCTTCTCTCCAGGTCCAGGTTATATTTCTCAGTTCAAGGCTTTCCTCCTTCTTCATCCCCCTCCTGTTCCTGTTCTGGACCTGGGGTTCTGGTCTTGGAAGAGAAGAGTCTTTGGGTAAAATAACTTTTCCTTTCCTCTGTTCCCCCACAAAGTCCCCAGAATCCATGCACATAGTCTAGAAAGTTCACATGTTGGAGCTGGAATCCTGGGGTCATGGAAGTAAATGATGAGGAGTCCGCGGTCCCAGGCCATGGGGTGGCTTGCAGATCTCTGAGGCTGCCTGACCCTTGAGGGCAGGTCCCTGGTAGAGAGGCCCTGGCCACCAGCCTCCCACATCCTGGCACAGACCTGGGCTCCACACCCTGCATGACTTCCCACCCTCTACTCCAGCTGGAGCCATACGAGGGCTCAAGTCCTTCCTGCTGGGAAGCTGGTGTCTGGGCTTGGGAACATTGTGCTGTGACTCAGAACCCTCGGAGGGAGCAGTAGTCCTGCCCTCGGTCTCACCCAGCCTGCCCCTTTCCTTCCTCACCTCCTCTTCCAGCCCCCAACCTGCTCCCTTTGCCTCTTCTCTTGGTCCTGACCAACCTTGGTGAGGGGGTGAGCTAGTGCCTGGGGAGAGGCCACCTCCCCTCCTCTCTGGGTGGGGACCTAGGGCCAAGGATGCTTTGATCAGGGGACTGTGGCTTGGTGGTCAGGTCAGAACACATGGAATCTGCCACGCAGGCCCAAGAGGAAGGTCCCTCTGTGAAGCTGCCGTTCAGGCTGCCCTGCTAGAGGCTGAGTGGCTAGGACGCAGGCCTACTGCTTACCACTTCCTGTTCCCTCTGCCTACAAGGCCTACCCAACCTCAACTGCCTCCTTCGCTCAGCCTGGTCCAACTTCCCAAAGCCCCTTTGCTCCCACCTTCCCCTTCCCCACCTCATCTCTTCCATTCAGTCCTTGTTGACTGAACTTAGCCTTGAACCCCGCTGAGTAGAGCCCTCTGCTGACTACAGTTGACCCCTTCATACACTGGCCAGTCATTCTTATTCCCCACTAGTGTGGGTGGAGATGACAGGCTTTAGCTGGACAGAGTGTGTGGACAGAGTTCCAGGGCTGACTGGGACTCTGTGGGGCCTTGGGCAGGTTGCCTAGCCTCTCTGAGCTGCCCACTTTCTTCTCACCTGTGCAGTGAGGATAAGGCTGTCTACTTCACAGGTTTGGAGGACTGAATTAGACAACCCAGGTAATGGATCTTGCTGGAACTAGATGATCAGTGGATATTGGTGTCTGCTCGCCAACCCAAGGCCAGGGATGGGTGTCTCTGCACATAGGGACATTGGTACTTCAGAAGAGAAGCCAGCTTTGCCAAGAGGGAAGGATTGGGTGTGCGCGCGCGCGCGTGTGCGTGTGTGTGTGTGTGTGTGTACACGCACGCAGGTGTATTAGGCAGGGACTGCCGCTAATCTGCTCATACACCACCCGGGGTGTGTCCCTTGTGTGATCCTAATCTCTAACCCTGACCAAGAATCTCCCTCCTAAGCCAGTTCTCTGCTCATGGGGCAGAAAGGAGAGGGAATGGAGGAGTGGCCCCATTTGGGAGACTGACCAGAGAAGGCTGTGTGCTCAGAGTAGAGGTGGTGACACAGAGGCATACCTGGTGGCCTTGCTGGGACAGGTTGAGTTCTGGCTCTGACCTCTTGGCCTTGCAGCCACAGCCAAATGCAAACTGAAAAATGTCCCTGATTCCAAGCAAGAAAAAAAAAAAAAAAAAAAAAAAAGATACAGAATTGTTTCTCGAAGTCTTCCCCACTGAGTTTATGAGCCCCGCCAGTAGCTCCTGAGCAAGCTCTACAAAAATGTTGGCAGCCAGCAGAGACCAAGAAAACATTGGTGTTTCTTAACTTAAACCAAAGTTGGAAAAAATGAGCACCAGCAGAGAGGGAGAGGAGCCCCAAACTAGACATTTCTTTATTTGCTGTTGCTATTTTGGGTCGGGCAGGCTGGCCCTGTCTGGGGGAGGGCAGGGGAGAGAGCTGGGGTAGGTGGGGGAGGGGGGTCAGGCATTCCTGCCATCTCCCTGGGGCTGGTGGTTTGGAGGGGAAAAGGCAGCTAACCACCCCTGTGACAGGACAGCTGAAGCCATCGGCCATGGGGAGGTTTCCAGGGGGTGACACGTGGGATCAGGGGCTCCTCCAGGCTTCACCAGGGTGAACAGAAGCGGAGGATCTGGGAGGTGTGAGATGGTCGCTGCCCAGGCCTGGCCAGCACCCCTTCCTGTGCCTTTTTCCTGTCTGGCTCCTGCTCCAGGGGTCCGGGTCTTCCCCACCAGCTTGGGACCTCTTGCTTTGGCCTCCCCCTCCTCTTCTGAACCCACAGAGCTTCCTGTTCCTCTCCCTCGTCCCAGAGGACATACTCCTATGAGCTCATGCACACGAGGCCTAGGTACTTAATGTGTTACCTCCTGTGTGGGGACCCCTGTTATTCTAAGATGGAGACACTTCTGCGTCTCAGGCCATATCTGACTTTTGGCTTTAGTCAAATGGTGAAGAGATCATAGAAAATAATTTTTTTTTTTTTTTTTTTAGGTTGGGTTATTGTGGTTTTTCAATTTTGGCAGAGTGTCTGAAGGTTTCGGGATTAAAAGCAGTTGAAGACCAGTAAATGGTGGTTAACATGCTGATAAGTGCTTGGAAATATAGGGATACACTAAGGTCTGGCTAAAATATCAAATACTGAGAATGAAATGAAATGGCCTTAATTTCTTCCTCTTCCAGGCCTGTATCATTGTGTTGTCTTTAAAGACAAATTCTAGAATGGTTCTGTCTAATAAAGTAGCCACATATGGCTATTTTAATTTATATTAATTAAATCAAATAAAACAAAATATTTAGTCCCTCTGTCACACTAGCCACGTTTCAAGTGCTCATGAGCCACATGGGACTTGTGGCTACCATATTGGACGGTGCAGATAGAAACCATTTCCATGGTAGCAGAAAGTTCCTTAAGATGGTGCTATTCTGAAGAGAATGGGATTGAGGAGAATGGAATTGTGAGAGAAGGGGAAGATGAAGGACCTTGACCTAGACATGGTCCCTCTCTGCAGAGAGCTCCTGGGTGGGGACAGCACAGTCTTCTTTGAGGAGAAGGAGTTTTAGTAGGTGGAGAAGGGTTCTTAGTTATACATTCTACTTCCCTGAAATTCTAAGTTGTCCGACAGGCGCTGGACAACATTGTGTGGTTGTTGAGCTGGTATGCCCGGGCCTGGAGGACCCCAGCCCACACCCTAGTTGGGACATCCTGATCCTGAAGGGGATTGTCAGTTTCTGTCCTTCTCTGTTGCCCAGTATCCAATGGAGAAGGTGCCCGGGGCCCGGATGCCTGTGCAGATACGAGTCAAGCTCTGGTTTGGGCTCTCTGTGGATGAGAAGGAGTTCAACCAGTTTGCCGAGGGCAAGCTGTCCGTCTTTGCCGAAACCGTGAGTGCCCACCAGCGGGTCCCCACCTCCCCCTGAACCTGCCGGACCTGCCACAGCACCACTTACTTCTCCTCCTCCCTCCAGTATGAGAACCAGACCAAGCTGGCCCTGGTTGGGAACTGGGGCACCACGGGCCTCACCTACCCCAAGTTTTCTGATGTCAGAGGCAAGATCAAGTTACCCAAAGACAGCTTCCGCCCCTCTGCTGGCTGGGCCTGGGCTGGAGATTGGTTCGTGTGTCCAGAGAAGACGTGAGTTGTGGGTCAGGTGGTCTTGGTGAGCTGTGGGCAGGGTGGTCCTGGGAGGGTTGGGCCAGGCCGCCCACCAGCTGCTGCCCCCTCTACTCCAACCCTTTTTCTCAAAGTCCTCAGCCCGGTTAGCCCCTCTGCCTGCTCCTACCCTGGTTGCTAGCACTACAGCTTGAACTCTTCCAGGACTGGGGCTCACTAGGCAGCGTTTCTTCTGGAAGTTCTCTGACTCTGAGGAGGCCCTTTATTATTGAGCCCAGGTTTGTCCTCCGTGATACCACGGACAAGCTCTTCCTCCTTCCATGTTGCAGGCTCAAGTGGTCCCTCTCAGGTTGACATGGTCCTTCTCCATCCACGTGGCCATCTCTGTCTCTTCTCTTGTCTCTCTTCCTGTTTAGTTGATGTTCTGGAAATTTTTAAAAATTGAAGTATAACATATACAGACAAGCACTCAGATCTTTAGTGTATAGTTAGATAACATATTCCTACAACTATCTGTTGAGCTTTAACTACCCACCAGCTTTTGATGCCTTTGGTCCCCTTTTCTCTCATTTTTTGGAATTTTTTTTTTTTTTTTTTAGTTGCAGATGGACCCAGTACCTTTATTTTATTTGTTTATTTTTATGTGGTGCTGAGGATTGAACCCAGTGCCTCACACACACTAGGCAAGTGCTCTACCATTGAGCTATAGCCCTAGCCCCACTTTCTCTTTCTTTGCCTTGGGCGGTATGTTCTTTTGGCCATGAACGAGGGGTCCCTCGGTCTACCTTTGCTCTGTTCAATCTGCACCTTCCCCTCCATCTCTCTTGTACTGAGGCTGACATGTGTTGGTTGGCCAAAGTGGGGTGCTCTCTGGAGGTGGTGGGTGGACAGGGGCCTCTCCAGCAGAGGCTCTGACTGGCTTCCCCCATAGCCTGCTCCATGATGCTGATGCTGGCCACCTGAGCTTCGTGGAGGAGGTATTCGAGAACCAGACCCGGCTTCCTGGGGGCCAGTGGATCTACATGAGCGACAACTACACTGATGTGGTAAGGGGCTGGCCCAAATGTCCAGGACTCTAGGGAAAGCTGCCCTACCTTCCCCTTGAGCCCCAGGAGGGGCCTATGGCTCAGAGAATGCCAGGGCATCTTCTGCCCTGCTCGCACCTGCTGAGTCTCCATGCTCTCTGGTTTCTAGAAGAATAGTAGTCCTGAGTCACACAGGTCTCTGGGGGCTCTGCCGTTCCATCTGGACTTCTTTGCTAGGGCCCTATGAAAGTCCGTTTTATCTTCTCATGTTTGCCTTTCCTGTTTTTTCCCTAGAATGGAGAGAAGGTGCTTCCCAAGGATGACATTGAGTGCCCACTGGGCTGGAAGTGGGAAGATGAAGAATGGTCCACAGACCTCAACCGGGCGGTTGACGAGCAAGGTGGGCGGCATGTGGGGCCTGGTGCAGCCTGGTGAGCCCAAGGAGAGCTGGTGAGGTCTGCTGAGTGCCTCAATCCCTTGGCCTGGGCCACTGGGTTACCTCATCTGTAGTACACCCCCCACTTCAAGTTACAATTAGGACCAAGAGTCACTGGCTGCTGCAGAGTCTGTGAGCATGCCCCAGTTGAAGAGATGGCCTCAGGAGAGATGGGGAATCATCGGGCAGTGAGTGACGGGTACCCTCCCCCAGGCTGGGAGTACAGCATCACTATCCCCCCGGACCGGAAGCCGAGGCACTGGGTCCCTGCCGAGAAGATGTACTACACACACCGACGGCGGCGCTGGGTCCGCTTGCGCAGGAGGGACCTCAGCCAGATGGAAGCACTAAAGAGGGTGAGCTGGCCAGGGGAGGGTGGAGAGAATCCTCTGGCTGCAGGAAATCGGGGTACAACTGTGTGCACACAGACACATGCAGGCGTGCATGAGACATGCAGAGGAACATGGGACTCACTGGAGATGCTCACAGATCACACCCAACACACACTGATCACACCCAGTGCAAGTACAGATCGCTCCTGGTATGCATGCAGATGCCCACAGACCCGGAGCATGTCCACATGGCCATGCCTGCTGCACGAGTTCACCCACAGAGATCCCCTGCAGCCACAGCAGGTGCAGAGTGACCCCAGGAGTAGGCCTGGCTTCTGGGAGGCAGAATCCATGACGTGACTTTGGCTCTAGGCTTTAAAGACAGTGTTCTCAGGAGGGCGAGGGGCAAGGATGTGCCTCGGGGAGGGGCCCACTCTTGACCACAGAGTCCTCACCTGGATGCAAGGGGGAGGGGCTCGCATCTTCCTAGCTGTCCGTCACTGGCTAAGGGCTGCTGGGCCATGCTGGGATACAGACCTCCCCAGCACGGTGGCTCCCTTCAGCAGTAGGCAAGGCTCCAAGCAGGCAGCTGCTGGGAACTCGGAACTGCCTGACATGATTGCAGGGTGCGAGTGTGTGGGCTGGTGAAGGGATGAGGGTGGGCTCCATCGGCATTTGCCCAAGGACAGGCACCGGTCCCACAGGACACAGACAGGTCCAGAGTGCACACATACGTGCACACGTGACCCACGCACTTGCCAGAGTCACACAGTTGCCCAGGTTGCACAGCCTCAGTGCCTGCCTCCCCTGGATCCTCCTGGTCTCCATCCTTCCTTCCCAAGTGCACATTTGCATTTTGGCCCGAGACCCAGGTCTCAGCAGTCTAAGTGTAGCCTTTGGCATGACCCAGGTTCCTTCCTCTCTTTTGAGCTGAGAATCTAAAGAGGAATGTCTCCAGGTCTGGGGAGGAGAAGGGTTTGGATAACTAGCTGTTCCTGCTGTCACGAGCCAGGCAGACAGTTCTCTCTGTGACGGGACCGGTTGTCAGAGGTGGAGCCCGGCCAGGCCCGTTCGCCTTGCCCACTTCCTTATCACCAGCATCCTTCCTGGGGGGATGCAGCTGACCTCCAGGACTGACCCTTGTCACCGCTCGTGGCCTAGACTGAGGTGGCGTCTGAGGACCGCCTCAGGCCACTCTCTCCCAGGAGCTGGGGAGACAGGCTTCCAGGCTTCCTCTGGGCCTGGGAGAGGGGCCTCTTGGAGGAAGTGCAGGGGTCCCTGCACAGCTCACCTAGATCCCGGCTCCTGGGGAGGAATAGCCTGGGCCGGGGAAACGGGATGTTCGGAACTGCCTCTGAACTGCAGGCCCACACTTCCATTTTTATAAGCTGGAATATGAAGAAGAAAAAGGAACAAAGAGAAAACCCTGGGTCCATGCAACCCTCCCCTCATTCCAATCAACGAGCATTCCCAAGAGGTTCCACCACTGCTGCGGTCCGCCCTCCCCTCGGGCGCCTTGGCTCTGCCCACAGCTGCTGAGCCTCCTCCCTGCTGATTTTCTCACCTGAGGTCTTGTTCCTGCACAAGCTTCTCAAAGCCCCCTCTTCCAGGTGGCCCTCCCAGGTTTTCACACCTGAACTGCAGGAGTCGGTGGGGAGCCGTGGAGGGCAGGAAGGCACAGCTGATCCGGGACGCCCCACAGCCTGGCCACGGGCCTCTGAGCTGCCCTCTTCTCCCGTGCAGCACAGGCAGGCGGAGGCGGAGGGCGAGGGCTGGGAGTATGCCTCTCTCTTTGGCTGGAAGTTCCACCTCGAGTACCGCAAGACGGATGCTTTCCGCCGCCGTCGTTGGCGCCGCCGCATGGAGCCGCTTGAGAAGACGGGGCCTGCAGCTGTCTTTGCCCTCGAGGGGGCTCTGGTAGGTGGGGCTGCGCTGCCTGGGTTGGCTGGGGTCTGGCTAGCTTTCCCAGGGCTTTCCTGGGGGGAGCTGATGTGGGAGAGGCATGGAGCCCCCAGGTTGGGTTTTTTTGGATGTGACATTGGTCAGTCATCCTGTCTGGGTGTCATCCTAAAATAAAATAGCGTCTTTCTTGACGCCGGAAGACTGGCTTCTTTGAGTATAAGTAGTCAGGAGTGAGGGACCTTCACATCTGATCGCCACGGGACCTGGCTCTTATTAAAGAGGCTGGTTGGCGTGGAGGCTGGAGGGGAGGCTTTGCCCCAAGTCACCGGAGTAACTAGAGATGGTGGGTGACCCTGGAATGTCCTTGGTTGCACATGCATCCTCCAGAGACAGAGACTATCCTATAGGCTTCTAGGGCATGTGGGGGAGAGAGGCACTGAATCACCCGAGTCTCTGGAGGGCTGTCCTGTCCCCGTGTTCACTTCTGTAACCAGTGGTACTGGGGTCAGTTCAAGGTTATCCCTAGTCTGGGTGATGGGCTCCCCAAAAGAGATGAGCAGGCACACCCCTGGACAGTCCAAGTGGGGACCCTGAGAGCCAGCAGTATACAGCGTTTGCCCTGTAGATTCCCAGGGGTGAAGTGAGAAACCTGATGCGACACCCCTCTGAAGTTGAGCTGGGACTGAGTGACTGCCCGTGGGGACTCTAGCCATGACCCTGGAGAGCAGGTCCCACAGCTTCTCTGGCTGATGGGACATGAAGCCCTCCACGGACAGCCAGCTGTGTGTGCTTGTGTATATTTCATGGACACCAAGGACAGAGCTGTGGTGTGGCCCAGTTGCAAAGGCAGAGAGAGAGTGCAAGGTGGGCCCAGGATGTGATGGGGTGGTCACAGGGAAAGAAGTCAAAGCTGGTGGTGGCCCTGTGGGGGAGCAAGCAGGGCAGTGAGGTCTGCCATTCTCAGGCCTTGATGGCGAGCCAGGCCCAGCCATGGCAGAGAGGAGAGAAACCCTCCAGTGGTCAGATGATGCCAGAGAAGTCGTGGTGGGCTCCATAGGAAGCCTGCTCTCTAAGTCCTGAGCCAAGTCTTGGGGAGATTGAGGAAAGACAGCAGAGCCATGGGCTCTCTGGCTGCTGAACTGGTCTTCAGGCCAGCCCAGGAGCAAGGTAGGAGGGAGCAGGGTTGGTGTGTGGCGACCCACTTTGCCTTGAGTCAGAAAGGGCCTGGCCCAGCACTGGGCAGGGCCTGGGTGGTCATGAGGGTGGTGGGGAAAGACCTGGAGGAAGGCCCTGGTCTCAGTCAGGCCAGGTCTGGTTCTGCCAGGACTTGCTTCCATCAAATAGAGACTCAGCTCAGAAGGGATAAAGAGAAAGGGGGGCTTATGGGCTCTCTTAACAGAAGGTAGGTGAGGTGTCAGGGTGGCAGGAGATCGAGGTCCACGCGGCGTCCCCAGGACTTGCACCTCTGTCTTGGCCTCACCTCACACTGACTGTCTCTCCAGTGGCAAAGACGATGCCGATGATGAAAGGCTGACCTCCCGACAGCCCATGAAGCCTGCTGCATCAGCTACACAGCCCACCTCCCAGCTGGAGACCCCAGAGCGCTGCAGTCTCAAAAGTGCTAGTAAAAGTCTCCAAGTGACTGGCTTCACCTGGTCATGTATCTGAGCCAGGCCCTGCCCCTCAGGGAATGGAGGTTTCTGATTGGCCATCTGGGTCCATGGCCCTGCTCTGTGATTGACAGTACCACCTCCTTTTCAGAGGAGTTTCTGAAAAGGAAAGGGAATGAAAATAGTGCTGGGCAAAGAGCTCCGGGTGGCAGCGGCTGAGCGCTCTTCCGCGGGCTGTGGGGAGCCATGGTGGAGGCTGAGCAGAGGCGTGCTCGTGGGAACTGAGCTTTAGGAACCCCATCGTGGTTGAGAGGGAGAACGCCCATCAGGGACCATCAGGAGTTTGGGGTAGGGGTCCAGGGGTGAGATGACCCTCTGCGACTGAGGGAGATGCAAAGGCAGGGCTTGGGAGGGAAGAATGAAAGGGCCTCAGAAGCTCCACCGGGTGGATGGAGGGGCACCACTGGGGCCAGGCCTGGGGCTGCAGTGAGTTCACGGTTGGCCCTGGGGTGACACACACACACACACACACACACACACACACACGCGGTATAGTGCTGTGTGAAGAAGACAGATCTGGCGGCTGCCAGGCAGCCTGGGGCGGGGAGGCGGGAATGTGGGGACGGAGCATCAGCTGGGAGGCGATGGGGCCAGGAAGGGAGGGAGCACAAGGCCAGAGGTGCCCGGAGACTTCTGGGTGGAAGTGTGGATGGGTTCTGGGGCCGGTGAGGCCTGGAGGAGGAAGGTGAGGAAGGCTGGGGACCCACTGCCAAGTTTAATGGCTCAGTGACTGAGAGAACGGGGGAGCCTTTCCCAGAAACAGAGAAACCAACTCTTATTCTTTACGTGGGAGAAAATGTCATGAGGGATCGCCGCAATCAAGTGTCAAGTCAACAGAGGGGAGGGGGTGCATTACAATTCAAATGTGACCTGCCTGTGATACGCGGGAGAAGCCAGGGCATCACACTCTGAGTCCCGGGAGAACTTGGCTTCGGTGGAGAACAGAGGGAGACAGTGGTTTGGGAGGGTGCATCCCACATACCTGGAGTGGGAAGACCACAGAGTTCTGGAAAGTCCTAGGTGTGTCCAGCATTTGGACAGAGCCGCAGGCCCATTGGACAGTCACTGTCTGGACCACACGCTGAGTGTACTGAGCCCCTATCAGCACCAGCACACATCCTCCTCCCCCAGGAACACACTCCTCTCTCCCAGTGCCCTTTACATGCTTCCTGCCAGGTTAGTCTGGGTACCTTCCTTGAGCCCCACTGTCCTTGCCCTGGGACATACTGAAGATCCAGCAAGGAACTGGATCTAAAGTTCATCCCACATCTTGGGACAAATGATCAGGTTTTCTGGTGCCAGGACCCAGCTGCTTTCCTGAGTGCTGGTCCTTGCCCACAGTTCCAATGTCTCTTTTTATTGGTGGGGGGCCGGGAGGGGATTACCAGGGATTGAACTCAGGGGCACTCGACCACTGAGCCACATCCCCAGCCCTATTTTGTCTTTTATTTAGAGACAGGTTCTCACTGAGTTGCTTAGTGCCTCACTTTTTCTGAGACTGGCTTTGAACTCTCCATCCTCCTGCCTCAGCCTCCTGAGCTGCTGGGATTTCAGGTGTGCACCCTGTGCCCGGCCCCAGTATCTCTTGATGCACTTGGTGCAAGATGGGTGGTGCTTCTGAGTGTGCAGGTGTGCTTGGAATTCTGCTTCCTCTGCCCACAGACTGTGGACGGGTCACTCATGTATTTAGGGACTCGGTTACCTCACTCATAAGAGGAACTGCACCCTAGGATCAGGGTAAGGATTAACAGTGATGAATTAGAGAAGTTCTCCTCCAACTTGAACAAAGGGGCCAGCCAGGGATCTTGTTAAAATGCAGACTCCGATTCAGTGTCCAGGTGGGACCCCAGAGGCTCCATTTCACTGAGAGAAGCAGGGTATGTTCACACCTGGCAGAAGGTGTGTGGCCAGCATCTTGGATAGGGAGGCAGGACAAGATGCCCCGTTCTCCCTACTCCTGATGGGACAGAAATGATCTAAGGCCTCCCTGATCTGGACCATAGGGAGCGCCTATGTGATTAGGACCAGAGATGATCACATATGAGTGCCAATAAACCCACTAGCAGTGGGTTCCGGGTGCTGGAGGGAGGTTGAGTCCTTCCAGGGTGACTGTCTAATGAGGGGAGACCTCTTGGAGGAGGAGACTGGAGGCAGATCTTGAAGGAGGCAGGGAAGGACGTGCCAGGGGGCCAGGTAGTCTTTCAGGTCCCCTGATGGTCTTGAATACCTGGACCCAGGGACAGGGCTGGTGGTGCCCACGGCCTTCTACTACCCCTTCCCTGGCCCATGTGTCCACCGGCGGGCTGGACCTGGCTTGCTAGCCCCCTTCTGGAAGACGTCTCCTTGGAAGGCAGGCCCTGTCTGCTCATTAGCACGGGCAGCCTTTCCCTGAAACCTTCGGCAGGGGCCAAGCCTGGCTCCCTCCGCGGAGCGGGAGGCCCTGGCTCCGTCTGCTAATCGTCTGCTGTCTCCATCCCGAGCATTATTTTATTTTCGTATTATTCTTTTTCCAGCTAATATCCTGGCATTCCCAAAGACACCGGGTTTCATAATCTTCCTGGCGTTCCCAGGAGCTGGGAAGCGGAGCACAAAGCCGCTATTATAGCGCGTTCCATCCAGCCTCCCTCTCTCGCCCCACACCCCTTGCTGCCGCCGCAGCCACCACCGCCGGCTCCCACCCAGTCACCCCCTCCTGACGCCACTGGCCTCTCTGGGAACTCTGGTGACGGCTGCCGGGATGAGCTCACGGAATCTGTCCTGTCGCCCTTGCCCTGGGCCTGCCCTCCATGCGCAAGGATTTTTCCAAGCCCTGCGTCTGCTCAGGAGGGTCGGGAAGGGTTTCCTCCAAGGCAGGAGGGGAGGAGGCGACCGCAACGTGTGCTCAGAGCCTTGGAGCGTTTTAGAGCTGGGAGGAACTTTCGAGTTCTGAAGGTGCCCTCAGACTCCCGTGGAGCTGCAGGAGCCTTCTGAAATTGGATGCAAAGTTGTACGTGTGTGTGCGCGCGCGTGCGCGGGCGCCATCTGCGTATGTGTGTGTATGGTTTGCACGTGCACACGTATGTAATGGCTAAATTGGGGTGTAAGGTCCTGGGTTTTATCCACCTCTCCAGGGGATCCGGGACTCCAAAGAGGATAGAATTACTAAAATCTATTTAACCACGTGCCAAAACCTATCCTCAGGGTGACCCCACAGGCTGGATTATATGATTAACCCCATTTTACAGTTGAGGAGACTGAGGCTCTAGACCTGCACTGCCTAATACACTAGTCACTAGTCACATGTGGCTATTTAAATTGACATCTAAAGTAATAAAAAGAGAGAATTCAGTTCCAAGGCAGACCAGCCACACCTTAGACACTCAGTCGCCACGTTTGCTGGCACAGTGCAGTTACGGGATGGTGATGTCATCGAACAGTGCGGCTCTCGAACACCTCTGAGGCCCAAATGTTAGCGCAGGAGACAGTCCTGAGAGGGGGTGGCGGCACAGCATGGGTCAGTATCAGAACCAAGATCAGACAGCCGGCTTTTCTGTCCCCTTTCCCCAGATGTGTCCTGGCCCTTGGCCACACTGGTACTTTCACCCCCGCCACTTTTATAAGAGCGAGTGTTTGTCCTCATCCATAGAGGGTCCTTTGGGGCCCTGTCCTAGGGAGGGAGGACATGACGTGGCAGGTGACTGAGCAGCTGGCTGCAGCCCTTGGCCTGATCCCCACCCCATCTTATAGCCAGGCAGTTTGGTTTCCCTGGGGCAGTTGGGCAGCTAGAGGAGCATCTCCCCTCCACCCAGGGAGCTCCAATCCAAAAGCCTACAGTTGTTGGCAGAGGCCTGAGTTCTGACCTGAAGTAGAGAGGACCCAGAAAGACAGGTGTCCTCAGCCTGGGTCAGGGGCGGGGAAGGGCACCTGGGAGTTGGAAGTTCTGGGGAGAGAATCAGGAAGAAGCAGGTTCCACAATGGAGTCATTTGAGATTTGAGCTGGCTGACAAGGAAGTCAGCTGTGGGTGGGCCGCGGGGTGTGTGGGGGCGTCCGCCTGCAACCTGGATGGAGCCGTGCAGTGTGCTGGGCTGCTCCCCAGGCACGGTTCCCAGAGCTGGCACTCTGAGCCAGGGCAGCGCTCGGGAGGTGTGAGGGGTGTGCTTGGTTAGTAACCCCGGGCCTGCGGCTGGGGCTGGTGCTGGGCTGTTGGAAGGCGGCTCTGAGCGTCCCAGGTTTCTTGTACCTGTCCTGAACCTGGGCTCGTGCTAGAGCGGTGGGGGGTGGGGCTTGATAGCTGGCTCTCCACTCCTCCCTGTGTCCCCGGCTCTCTCACGCTGAAGGAAACTTGGGCAAGTCCTCTAAATGTGTGGACTCCAGATCTGTCTGGCCCAGGTTGGGATGCTGAACTCTGGGGGACCCGATTGCCAGACAGGATGCCAACACATTTTGTTGGGCAGATGTGTCAGATGTCCCCATGTGTGTCCTTATACATGAGGGTCTGCAGCCACGATTGCTAGGGGACTGTATAATTTATTGTCCCGTCTGGGACACTATTAACGATCATGCTGGGAAAACAGGCATAAGTGGGACTGTTCCAGCAAACCGGGACATACAGTTGTCCTAATTACCGAGGCACGCTGGCACGGGATAAAACCTGCCAGAGTGTTCTTTGCACCCTGCACATGTGGGGATGTGGAAACCCTAGAGGGACACACACACGCCTGTGCCAGCCACACGTGGCATTGTGGATTCTCCAGGTTTCCTCATTCCGCTCCCAGATCCCCAGGGGCCGGCCGGTAGTTTTGCAAGGAGTTTAGCATCTGCTTCCAAGCGCTGGCTCCAGCTGTAAATGAAATGGGGTTGCACCCTCGCCTGCTATTCCACTTAAGGTTGCAATCAGCCCTGATTAGGAAGGGAGAGCTGCGCGTTCCTCTGGTCCTTTCCCTCTTTTAAAGGCTTCTCCTTGGTTGGCCTGGGCTGCTGGCCTGTGTGGGGTTTCCCTCCAAGCTTCAGGGCAGTGAAGTGGGTTCCCTACAGCCCCGACTTGGCACTCAGTCCTCTGCAGCTCCAGAGCCTGGCTTAGATGCTCTGAGCTCTGATGGGGAAGCAGGTGTTGTTAGGAAAAAACCTTGAGGCTGGGTGTGGAGACCTTTGGTTCTGCCAGCTAATTTGCTGGGTAATGCCAGGGAAGACACTGATCTCTCTGGGCCTCAGTTTTCTCACTCGTCAGATAGGAATGACAATGACACAACAAAAATAATAACCTCCCCTTATGGAGGAGGGGATGGTGAACCATGACCCACAGGCCGAATCTGGCCTTCTGCCTGTTTTTGTAAATAAGCCTTCATCGGCCAACAGGCTGTGGTCATTCACTTGCATACAGTTTATGGTGGCTTTTTGCTACAATGGCAGCTGAACAGTGTCACAGAGACTATAGGGTCCACGGCAAAAGTCTTTACTACCTTGCCCTTTATGGTCAGCGATGGTTGACCCCTGTCCAAGGGCACATACCATGTGTTAACCATCTCCTCGGGCTCTGTGGACATATAATCTCATTTACTCAGTCTTAGGAGATGGGTTTTATTGGTAATCCCATTTTACCAATAAGCAAACCGAGGCACAGACAAGACAAGTAATAATTATTCTAGCTGTGTTTCCTGACCCAGGGATCATGAAAAATCTTAACAGATGATGGCTGGGTTACCCAGGGTCGACAGTGTCTCTCCTACGTTGCCCTATTATTTGGATGTCCCAGTCAAGCTGACAGAGAAGAGACAGTGAGGAAATGAAGCCTGGAGTGTCACACTGGTGCTGGGCTGGTCAGCAAGCTCTCCAGGACAAAGCGAGACCACCCAGCCCAGGTGTGGAGCATTTGCTGATTTTTATGGTGCACGCACCCCCACCAGGGCCAGGGCCGATTTTGAGCTAAGCAGCGTGGTGCCATTGAACATGGAGATGGACAGGAAGGCTGGGAGCACAGACACAGGAGGACCTCATCACAAGGGTGCTAATTGCAGGAGGAGATCTAAAAGCAAAGGGTAGGATTAGGAGGAAGTTGAGTATTTACCGCCATTTTTTTTTTTTTTTTTGGTACCAGGGATTGAACTCAGGGGCCCTCGACCGCTGAGCCACATCCCAGCCCTTTTTTGTATTTTATTTAGAGACAGGGTCTCACTGAGTTGCCTAGCACCTCACTTTTGCTGAGGCTGGCTTGGAACTTGCCATCCTCCTGCCTCAGCCTCCGGGGCTGCCTGTCCTTTTTAATATGATTTCTTGAGTTGTAAATTTATGATTTAATGTTTACTGGTGACTGTGTTCAACAGCTGACTTGCAAACTTCCTGAAAACTTAATCTGCTCTCGTGAGCCCTGTGAGCTGGCCCGAGTCCCCACTGCTCCCAGATCCTGTCTGCAGCCCTGGAGCTGGGGTGGCCCCCAGCAGGGTGCCCTTTCCCGCAGCCCTGCCACCTGTGCTGCTGGCTTCATCCTGTGTAGGATGCAGGTCTTCCCAGGAGGTGAAGGAGGGCGGCCTTTTCAGGCTGGTCCACACCCATCAGCTTGACCCCACGAGGACAGGGAAAGCTTCTCTGGTCTTCCTGGTGGCCCTGACATGCCTCTAGGTCCTGTTGTATGGCCACTGGGGTGTGGCTGTGTGGCACTGTCCAGCCTGTGCCTTTTTTTGGGGGGTTATCAGGGATTGAACTCAGGGGTACTCGACTACTGAGCTGCATCCCCGGCCCTATTTTGTATTTTATTTAGAGACAGGCCTCACTGAGTTACTTAGCACCTCGCCATTGCTGAGGCTGGCTTTGAACTCGTTATTCTCCCGTCTGAGCCTCAGACTTGCTGGGATTACAGGTGTGCACCACCGCGCCTGGCCCAGCCTGTGCCTTTGCAGCATCTGTCTCTGCTCTCACCCCTTCTGTATCCCCCCTGTCCTCCTGACCTCCAGACCCTGTCTAGGGCAAGGCCCCTGGCTTTAAGGAGGGGCAGCCTGTGTGACAGATGACGCATGCCATAGGACTCCATCTTGGTCTTGATGTGACTTGGCGGGTAAGGAGTCCCCTCCATAGGCTGCACGTTCTTTAGAACCTGCTCACCTCCTCCTGGCTGAGGTGCTTGGAGGTGAGGCCTGGACAGACTCAGGGGGTTTGGTTCTTGGCTCTGGGGCTCCTGGGGAGCCTGGGAACATCTCTGAGGGCCTCCAAGGGGTGAGTCCCTCCTACCTCAGCTCCTCCAGGGAGCCGTGGCCTCCTGCCGGGCAGCAGTGGGTTGGAGGCCACCCAGGCCCTGGGGCGAGCAGCAGGATCCCTCACACAGCTAGCCCTGGGACAGAGTGCATGGCCACAGACCGCGGGGCTGCCAACCCCAGCCTGGGAGTCGCCGGCATGAGCTATGGAGGCAGGAATGTGGCTGTGGGAAACCCAACGCCCTGGCCCTGGCCCTGGGGCCAGCAGGAGTGTGTGCGGGAGGGGCGCGGAGGTGGGGGCAGGCGGCAGCCTCCCTGCGGCCTGGGCCGGCCAGCACTGGCTCCTCCAACCCGCCCGCCCCTGAGGCCTGTGCTGCTCTCCATGCGAAGCCCCACCTGCCCTTCCCCCAGGACGTGAGCGAGGCCGGTCCTGTTTCCCTGGGGAAGTGTCAGATCCTGGCCCCCTGGGCTGGGAGGGTGTCTCCAGTGTGGGCTTTCATTCTTGCCCTGCACCTTAGGTCCCTGCCCTATATGCGTGGTTCAGGGAAGGGGGATGATGGTGGTTTGTTTCACGTGATCTGTCTTTACTGGATCCCTACTAAGTGCCAGATGTTGGGCTGGGCGTGGGTGCTAACTAACTGTGCCTGCCTTGCCTATGTGTGTGGGGGATAGATGCAGGAGGGAGGCTGGGAGAGGTTGGAGAGGGGCTGCTGCTGAAGGCTGGCCAGTCAAGGAGGTATCCATGTCTCAGTGATGACCGAACTGAAGAGAGCTCAAGTTAGCTCAGCCTAGAGGGTGTGTCGGATGGAGAGGACAGCCTGTGCAAAGGCCCTGTGGCAAAAGGAAGATGGTGGATTCAAGACCAGAGGAGAGGGCGTTGTTTAAGTTAATATGAGACTAGAGAGGTGGCAAAGTTAAACTGATGCCACTGGTACCTTTTACCGAGTGCCACACATCTTGCCCAAGGCTGTAGGTATAACACTGGATTTAATTCTTACTATGGGTTCTCAGCTGGGGGCAATCCCCTCCTCCCGGGGTCATTTGGCAATGTCTGGACACATTTCTGGTAGCCGGAGAGGCTCCAGGCAACCCGTGGGGTGGAGGCCAGGCGTGCTGCTAAACATCCCACAACACCTAGGTGGCCCCGCGACGAAGAGTCCACTCTTCAACAGGACCGAAGTCAAGGCCCTGCGTTTTCCCCCTGCGAGGCGGGCGGACTGCCGCTTGACAGCGAGGAAGCGGAGTCTCAGGCCCCTCAATTTCCCGTGCTTCACATCCTCTCCGTGCCCACTGCCCTTCCTGCTCCTCCACTCGGAGGCCAGCGAGTTCCTCTCCTCCCCTCCTGGGGCCGCGGGCAGCCTGGGCCTTTCCCCTGAGTGGGCGTCAGGGTCTGTAAGAGGAGTCTGTCGCCTAGGTTTCCTCTCCGCAGTGCCGTGCAGATGCTGATTGCGAATTCTATTCCACATCTGCTGGCCGCTCTGTGACCGCGGGACTGCCGCCGTCCGCTTGCTTTGCCTCGGTGTGCCTTGGGTCCGGCCTCTACTTCAGAGGCGGTCGTCCCGTGCTGTCTTCCTGGAAGGCTGTGGGGACTCTTAAATAGGCCTGGATTCACACACAGAGGCCGTGCCCTCCGTCCCACCACCACTCCACCCCTTCCCTTCCTTCTTCAGGCCTGGGCGTGGGACCCAGGGCCTCCGGGCCTCCACTTTCTCTTCTCACCTCTGACCCGGGCTCTGGCTCCTCCCCTAAGGAAGTTCCCTGAGCTCCAGACTCTCCTCCAGCTAAACGGTGGCTGTGTGACGAGGGGGCGGTGCGTGGCAGGGTGGGGAGCTCGCCTTGACTTCATGCCCCGGTTGGGGAACCGATTCCCTGGGGCCTCTGTGCCAGGCCTGCGGTAGGCGCTGGGGACCCAGCAGTGCCCGCGGGGCGCTCACAGTCTGCCGACGAGGCAGGCCGTGGCAGATGGGTCAGACATCTGTGAGGGAAAAAGAGCCACACAGAGCGTCTGTGGAGAGCCCGGTGTGTGTGTGGGAGACGTAGCGGCGGGAGTGACAGTGTGCGCTGGAGCCATTTCGACAGGATGGTCAGAGGAGGCCTCTGTGGGGAGGTGACACTGTCTACCTGGGCAGTGAAACCCGTTTCCCACTCGGATGCAGGAAGGCCAGGCCCAGGGCGGATGTTCAGTGACCGCCTGGATCTGGGCTCAGGAGACCTCAGGGAGCTGTGGGTGGAGGAGACGGCGGAGCAGACAGGCGTCGACAGTGAGGGCAGGGGGCGCCGTGGGTGCTCAGGAGGGGTGCCTCACGCATCCTCACGTGATCTCGCAGAGGGACTTGACGTGGAGGAGAAAGCCAGGGAAAGCCTGGGGCAGACAGAGGCCTGGGGCACAGAGGGCCGGGAGCACCCTGCCGTTGGAGTGGCGAGGGGTGTGGCCTCGCTCAGAGGCTGCCGGGGGCCGGGCGCTCCCAGGCTCTAGTGGGGTTGTTCGTCACGCAGGTCCCTCGGGGAAGGGTCGGTGGCCAGGGGATGTGAAGATGTTGGGCTGCCATGTGGGTGGAGTTCTGACCAGAGTGTGAACCAGGGGCTGGGGCTGGGGCTCTGCTGGGAGGGACTGAGTCTCATGACTGTCCCTCTGTTGCGCTCTGGGTGAGCGTCCACCCTGCTCCCCAGAAATGCTTCTTCCTGGAAACCTCCATCAGACTCCTGGAGCCAGGAGGAGAGAGGAGGAGGAAGGGATGTAGGTGAGTGGCATTGGTGTGGGGGTGGGAAGAGGCCTCGTGACCACGTGGGATGGCTGGGCCCCTCCTGGGACAGCGGGGCAGGTGGAGGGGCCCAGGCGGAGAGGCGCTCCCAGAGTGCATGCTGGGAGTTATTCTTCGGGCAGGGCGGCTGTGGGCCAGGCCTGAGCTAGGCCTGCTCCTGGCCTCAGTCCTGGTGGAAGTCCCAGGGAGGGGACACCTCTTCTGATGGCCCTTGAACAGGGACCCAGAAAGTGCTGCCAGAGCCCCAGACAGAGGCTGTGTGGGGGTGGTATTGACGGGTGGCGGAAGGGGAGGCCATCTGAAGGAGGTGCGAGGTGAGGGGGGATGGACATTGGCAGCCACCACAAGCAAGGAGGTCCCTGTGGGTTCCCTTGAGGGAGAGGGGACTTATGGGGTCTGTGGAACTGGACGACACCCCCACCACCACTCTGTGCTCCCCCAGCACCCTACCTGCAGGTGGGGCACCTGTGTGTGGCCAGACTGGGGAGGAGGGACAAGAACCTCTGGCCCTTCCACACCCCCAACTGAACCCGCTCCCTATCCCCCGACCCGCCAGGCCCCATTGCCAGCAGCTGGAGGGGCCAGATTCCAGTGCCAGACGCCTGCTGCACCCCGGGGCTGGCTAGTGTCCCAAACTGCTTGTCTTGGTATCCTGCGTCTCATGCTGGATGGCCTGCTGGGAGCCCTGGACTCTGTCCCCATGCTTGGCCTCAGAGCCCACAGACCCTGTAGCCAGGAGGGGTGCTCGGCAGCCATTAGCTGCTGGATGTGATGCCAGGGCAGCACCTCAGGCCACGTGCCTCTCCTGGCCGGAACCCTGGGGGCCACAGCTGCCCAGGAGGGAGGACCTCAGGCATGAGGCCTTTGGACTTCTCCTGCCTGTGGTATGACAGCCCTCCCCGTTACCCCACGTGTGTGTGCAGGGGGGTGGGGGGGCAGAGGACCCAAATGCAAGACCCCAGGGTGCAGAGGCACTGGGAGGCTCCTGTCTGCGCGGCTTCCACCTCCCAGGGCTGGAGTCCCCACTGAAACGTTCACATTTCCCGCCTCCTGGGATAATTGTGAGAATACAACTATGAGGTGTGTGAACACCACCCAGCACAGCCGCCACGGCACGGCTTCTGACACCTCTCCCCCACAAGCTTGTGTGTTATTTTCCCAAGGTCATTACTAGCTAACGTTTACTGAACATTTGCTAGGAACCAGGTGGTATACTAAGGACACCATGTTCTCTGTCTTGTCTCTTCTTTAACTGTAAATCGCTGTGTCTCTGAGATAGGTACCGTAGGCTTCTCTCAAATTTACAAGTGGATTGATTCAGAGAAGTTAAGCAATTTGCCCGCAGACACAGAGTCAGAATCGGGGCCCAAGTGATCTGGTTTTAGAGCCATGTTGAGATTGTGGCCAAAGGAAGCTGGGGCAGCATACCTCCCTGTCAGAAAGGAGGGAACCAGAGCCAGTCACTTTCAGCAGGACCTGTTGTGGCGAGTCCCTGGGAGAGCAGAGGGCACGCGGCCCGGTGCCGTGCAGGCCCTGTGCAGGGGCAGAGGAGACTCTGCCTTTAGGATGCAATTCTTCATGACCCAGAGGGACCAGGGCAGGCCTGACCTAGGCACCCTAAGGGTGACCTAGGATGGGAGGACTGGGACGTTTGATGGAAGCCTGGCTAGGGGACAACAAGCAGTGGGAGCAGGTGATCCTGGGGCAGTTGTGAGGTGGCCGCCTGAAGCCGAGGGCTGGGCTGGGTGTGGGATGGGGAGGTGGAGCAGGTCCCTGGGGCCTGGCCAGGTGTAAGAGCACTGAAGGTGCAGGCTGTGGAACTGGGTGACGGCGGATGACGAAGCTGGTCCTGGCTTTGGGGTGGGTGGGTCAGAGGTGGGAGGACGGGCATCCAGGGGCTTCTGGGATGAGGGGTCTGGGCTAGGCCTGAGGTGGCCGTGGTTCAGAGAGGGGGGCACAGAAGGGAAGGAGCACGGGGAGGGGGCGGGGTGGAGGATCTCCGGAGCTGGGGAGCTTCCCAGGAAATGGCTCCGGCCACGGTGGGGGTCTGCCAGCCTGGGTGGCCCCGGGTGGGACTAGCAGGCCATCCCAGGAAGAGGCCAGGCCACCTTGTCAGTTCACTCTGTCACCTCTGAAATGGAGCAGGTGACAATCTGAGGAGAGGGTGGGAGGAAGGATTGGAGAAATCCCAGAGGGAGCAGACAGCATGGGGCTTCTGGGAAATAGCCTCTCTGCGGTGGAGAGGTGGGCTTGAGGGAGTGCGCCGGGGAGCTGGGCATCCGGCCCAGGGGGTGGGCTGATCTCGGCGTCCCCCAAAATGGCTCATGGCTCCATGATTCGACCTCAGTGCTAATCAAGACAAGGTGACAGGCCTGACCAACTGGCTTCATGCACGGTAAACTGATGGGTAGATTTCTGAACCAGACCGTAGCCCAGTCTGCCCCTGGCTTCTGTCCCTGTGCTTGGCCCCAGGCTCTCCCAAGCCCTGGCCTCATCCTTTGTCCTCCTTACCCTCAGCACAGTGGGAGCTTTGAGAGACAGTGGGCATGTAGTACAGCCTTTCTCCAGGGCTTGTGACCTGGCTTGGTGCCTATACGCACCTGGCACCAGCACAGTCTGTAAGTACGCAGTGAGTGGACGGGGGGAGCAGAGAGGCCAGCCCGGGGCCTCCCGGCCTCGGCTCCACTAGACACACCCCTGTAGCCAGCTCCACTTGATTCTTCCCTGTAGAGTCCTTTAGAGTCTTTTTTTGTCAACCTCTAACCTGGAACTGCTCGGAATTCCCTCCTGGCTTATCTGGTCTTCTCTAGAGGGCCAGACGAATTTCCCACAGTCCTCCGGTGCTTCGACATTGGCGTCTAGTGAGTTGGCCCTGAGTGTGATCGGGGTCAACTGCTTTTATCGGCTGAAAAGTGTCTTAACCCTGCCAACTTACTTCTCTGGGTATTTCCGCACTTCCCTGGGCTCTGGGGTCAGAATCTGCAATGACCAGTTTTGTGTCTCCAGGGTGGCGTGGTGGACGATAGGAGCGACGATTCTGTGTCCGTCTCCACCTTGAGCTTCGGTGTGAACAGACCCACCATCTCCTGCATCTTTGACTGTAAGTGGCACTCTGTGGGACCTACAGAGATGATGTGGGTGTGAACCTCACACTTCCGTTTGTATGGAACACGTGGTCAGGTGTGCACGTGGAGGCTCTGGAGAGCCGAGTCTGCGTGCTCTCTGATCGGTGTCTCTTGGCGTGCGTGCCCGTGTGTGTCTGTGTGTGTGCAACTGCATCAAGTCAAGCATGAGAGTGAGCATCGCACTGCCTTGTGGTGCCTCCGGCCTGTTTGGTCTCTGCTCCTCCAGCTCCTCCTGTCCCTCCCGACTCCTGCAGCTCCAGCCTGACCCCGAGAGGCAGCGCTCAGTTCTGCCTTTGAGCTGGGATTGTCCTCCTGACCTTGTGAGGCTCGCTCACAGGAGTGGCCTGTGTCCCTGCTGCCGATCAGCCCCTCCGTCTGCTGCCCTTGTGAGGCAGACTCCCCTCCCCTTGAGCCCCAGCTCTTAGACACCATTGGCCCCTCATCCGCTTCTCTGTTTCCTCATTGGTGAAGATGGGAACCGCTACCATCTACGCTGCTACGTGTACCAGGCCCGGGACCTGCCTGCGATGGACAAGGACTCTTTTTCTGGTAGGTGGGAGAGAGGGAGGGGCGCCAGGGACCGTGGGCTGAGAGCTGGGACGGAGAAGTCAGACCTGCAGGCAACAGGAGTGTGGCCCGAGGCCTCCGTTGTGGGGGGTGGCTGTTTGCTGGGGTCCTGTGGCCTCCTGGTCGTCAGTGCAGCAGTCCACGGCCTGCTTGACTCCTCTGTCCCTTGGCATGGCTGACCATCCCCTCTTTCCTGAAAGTCCCTCAGGCGCTGGCTCCCAGGCCGCTACTCCCTCCAGGGTCTCCGGCAGCGTCCTCCTTCTCCAGCTGCTTTATGGCATCGATTGCAATTGGGCTGTTCGGTTCCTCGCGTCCAGACCCAGCTCCTTGAGGCCCTGCCGCTCCCCGGTCCAGGCTCCTCCGCATTTCCTGCCTTGGTCCTAGGGCTTATCACCAGGGCCAGAAGCCCTCAGTCACAGTTCTGTGGCTTCTGATGCCCAGAGCTGTCCCCTCTTCTTCAGCATCACACAGTCATATCACGCTGGCCTTGCCCCTTGGTGGCCTCCTGGCTTGCCCAGCCCCTTCCACACTGCCCCAGGCACACCTGGGCACATCACTTCTCTGCCTTCAAAGACCCCGACAGAGGAACCCCACTCGCCAGTCTGCCCCTGCGGACCTCACCCGTTTCATCTTGGGCTCGTGCCCCTCTGCTCACTTCACTAGCTCCAGTCCCATCAGCCTTCTGTGTTTGCCAGCCTCTTCCACGTGCCTGGCTTTTGCATTTAGCATCCTCTCTGCCTAGAGTGCATTCCCTCCCCAGCCTAACCAGGCGAACTCCTAGTCACCCTTCAGGACCCAGCCAGCTGCCCGTGCCCAGGCTGAGCTGGTTCTCCTTCCACAGTGCTTGGTTCCCTCTCTGGCACCCCTCAGAGCCCTTACCTGCTGCACAGATGAGTTGTGGTCTCTCTGTTGCAACCTTCCCACTTTGACCATGAGCCCCCCTCCTCCCCCAGGAAGGGGCTTTGTCTTTCCCTGAGCCTGCAGCATTGGGCACCTAAGAGTGACCCCTTTCTGAGCACTCACTGTGCCCAGGAAGTGCTCACAGCTGCAACCCTGTGAGGACTGTGCCAGGGGCAGGTTGATATGGGCAGCTACCTCTAACTCTGGGATGCACATCCGGGTTCTGGCCTTTGGAACTTAGCCTGAGAAATAAGCAGTGGGCTAATTCACAGCCTTGCTCTCTCTCCTCCTGGGGAGGGCACGAAGGGAGGGTGCAGGCAGTGGGTTTGTGTGGGTGAGTGGGCAGGTGGGGCTCAGGTGGAGGGCCCCTTGTCCTCTGTGTGCCTGGCTGGCCCAGGACCCTGGGAGTCGTGAACTCCTCCTAGGGACCAGCATGGGGAGCCAGTGCTCAGTCCGGGGACTGCAGGGCAGGGTCAGCCTGGCACTGGCCTGCAGAGACGTCACACTTTCCATCCTGGCCCCACCCCCTCCCCCAGATAAACATCCCTTGAGCTTTGCGGGCACTGCCCAGGGCTTCCTCAGAGGCCATCGGCTTCTGAATGAAAGGCCCGATTGAGCAGCTGCTGGAAAGGAAAACAGCAGCCAACACGGGGAACCTATAAAACCCAGAGTGTTTATTTTCACTCCCAAACCCTAAACCAAAGCAATTTCTCCCCTGGAACTGACCCTGGGGCGGCTGGCGGCCCGAGGCTGTGCACGGCCACCGGCTGGCATTTCTCTGAGGAAACTCATGTGTGAATCCGGAATGTCTGGGGCCAGGGCAGGGTCTAACTCTGTCTGTCGCTGGTAGCACCTTCCAGCTGCCTGCTGCTGTCTGGGGCAGAGGGCCCTCCTTGGGGCATGCTCCTGAGGCTGACCTGGGTCTCCTGTGCCCCCACAGACTCTCCTTTGCCCTACGTGGTGGACTTTGGGGCTGCCCAGAGGCGGCAGCTGTATCTGCTCTTTCTCCCTGGCTGAGGGATATGCAGGAGTTGTCCAGAAAACACTCACTGAGCGATACCGAGCTCTGGAGAAGGAGGCTTTTGTAGAGATGTGGCTGTCCAGGCAGCTTGGGGATTCCTTCAGGTGGGGCCTGACCATAGCCAGCAGGGTCCTCTGCACCCACAGAAACTGCTGTGGCACGCGTGCTTGTGTGTGTGAACTGTGTTCTGTACCGTGATCAGACCTGCACAGTGTCATATGCTGCTCGTTCCAGTGGCTTCTTCTGGATATTGGGATGGGCCCGTTGGTGCCTGGCCGCATGCGTTGTACATGCTGGCTTTGCCTTGAGCTGAACACTGTGACAGGAGAGGACAGGTGACATCTGTATCACTCCCAGCTCTGCCCTGCCTGCCCCTGGAATTCTGGAGAGGCAGCACTTCCCTGAATGCATCTGAACCAGGTGGCTCTTCTTTGTAGACTGATATTTCTCAAGGGCTACCCGGTGGGAAGCTGCTCTGAGGAGTTGCCCCCCAGGGGATTCTGCTTTGCCCCATCCCCCAGTGGAAAACTGTCGTGTGGGTGGGTGGCAGCTCTGTGGCCCTGCCATCATGTTATCCCATTCTAGGAGATGGCCCTTAGCTTGAGGGGCCCAGAAATGGTTCTTCGAGGGGTGCCTGACATGGCTCCTCAAGCCACATTATTCATTAACCTATGGTGGAGGGTGGGGTCTGTCAGGAGAACAGAAGCTCCCATGGCCCTCTTTGCTGGCCCCGTGGCCCCTGGGAGGGAAAGGCTGTGTAGCTGGGTGGTCCTGCCCGGCCGGGCCACAGTGACATCCGGTGAACGCTGCTGTGCTGTAGCCTGGTGACCAGGGCTTCAGTTTCCCCCAGATCTGGACTCTGTCCTGAGTGGTGTGGAGGAATTCTTGCTTTTGGGTTTCCTGCGTCTGGACTCCGGCCCCGCTCTCTGGTTAAGCGTGGCTTTTTGTGCCGGTGGGCTCGAGCAGGGGCAGTCTACCCCAGGAGCCTGAGGAGGTGTTTTCCAACATGCATCGGAGGCTTGTGAAATGCTTCACTGAAAAAAGTTCCTGAGCAGGAGAGACTGGGAAGGAGCTCTCAGGTTTACAGCGCACGGTGGCCTAGGAGGTGCAGCGGCTGCAGGGAAGGGGCCTGTCCATTCTGTTTAAGGCCCCTGGGTGCCCAGAGGAGGGCGACCTCCCATCTACAGATGAGAGGAGTCATCTCTCCTGCTGAGCAGGAGTCCAGGGCCGTGGGTGATCTGCTCACTTCAGTCTTCCCTCAGCCCCCGCCCCGGGTGCTCCCTTCTTTTCACCCTGACCCACGACTTCCTGTTTCCCAAGCGCCCGTGCTCCTTGGTGTCTCTGCATGACACCCTTGTCTGACCTTTCTCCTAGTCTGTGTTGGTTCCTCCCTAATTCTTGAGACTCAGGTAGGAGACCTCCTTCGGGAAGCCTGACTTGATGTCCCCAGGCTACTCTGGGGACCCCTGTGCCTTGCACCTGTGTGCTTCACTCTTAAGTCGCACACCACCTTGAGCTCCAACTCTTGTGTCATTGCTGTTTTATGATCTCAAGTGCTGCAGTTTGTCTCCTTCATCTTCCCCTTCCTAGATCAGTGATAACTACCCATAACTGTACATGGAATGAATGACGTCTTATAAATAACACTAGAGCAGACATCTTTGTACAGATAGCTTTTGGCTGATTTGGATGATTCCCAGGAATATGGGAAAGGGGGATTGGACAGTTTTATGTTTTACGGGGCATATGTCCCAATTACTTTTCTGAAGGTTGCTGCATTGCTTCCAATAGTAAAGGAGAATAACCTTATACCTCATCAACTATTTGCCAACACTGAGTGTTATAATTTTGAATCATTTCTCTTTATTTTTGTTGTAGGGTAGTTTTGATTTGATTGCTTGTGATCTACCTATTGTCTCCTTCCAATGGGTGTGGCCTGTAGGAGTATTGGACTCGGGATTGCAGGTCTTCCTGGGGCAAAGCTCCCTCTTTGGACAAAGAGTGTGACACTACTCATCCTGTTTTTCAAACTGGTGGTCTGGGCTGGGTGGTGGAAAGGGCCATGGGGAAGTTTTGAGGGTGTTGAATGCAGAAGGCCTCCTTGGAGCCGCAGGGCTCAGCCCAAACAGCCAGGTGCAGGGCACTGGATACAGACAAAGAATTGCCTGCCTGGAGTTGGGTGCAGGCAGGTGGCTCACACCTGTAATCCCAGAGGCTTGGGAGGCTGAGGCAGGAGGATCACAAGTTCAAGGCCAGCCTCAATTAGGCAAGATCCTAAGCAACTTAGAGACCTTGTCTCAAAATAAAATATAAAAAAAGGGGCTGGGTAATGTGGCTCAGTGGTTAAGCCCTCCTGGGTTCAATCCCTGGTTCTCCCCAATCCCCCAAAAAAGCAAAGAAAAGAATTGCCTGCCTGGAGCCCAGAGCTTGGCACATTCTGTGGCTGTTGTGATGGGAGACTCTGGTGGAATCCTTGAGTGGTGTGGCTGGAGTCTCTCCAGGGCAGTCTGTGGTCCTCAGAGAGCTCCCATACAAACACTGCCCCTGGCCCAGGGTGCACAGCCCTGGGGAGAGCCCTCTGTGGGGATGAGGGTGAGAGCCCAGCCCTCCACCTTCCTCCACCTCTCTGTGGGAAGCCGCTTCTCTCTCCTCTTGGCTTCTCGGCAAGAGGATGTGTCTATGAGTCCATCCGACCACCTTGCTGGAGCAATGGTGCCCTGCTCCTTGTTTCTGTTTTTGGGGGAGGGGCTGGGCCTCTGGGGGAGAGGCCAGGCCCCAGCACACAGTGGCCCAGTGTCTGAGGCCCGGGGCCTCCAGGCCTGCTCTTTACAATGTCTTTGTTGTGTTTTTTCCTCCCGTGGGCGGGTGGGGGCCGTGTGTGGGTCTGGGTGAGTTTTGTTTGAAAGCGCCCCCCGCCCCAGTGCTGAGCTCATTGCCTGAGCTGATGGGGCTGCTGGAGGGAGCCAGCCTGCTCGGGGGCCGGCGTGGGGGGTGCTGCCAACACCAACACAGCGTGCACAGCGCTACAATGTGCAATTGTGATCTTTGTGTAAACGCGGTCGGTCTGGGGCCCGCACGCTTATAAAAATAAAGCATTGGGAAGCACGGGGGGTGGGAACAAAAGGGGCTTTTTCGCCGGCCCTCTAATATGGTTTTATTTATGGGAACGCGCCTCCTTCCCTTACTGGAACTGGGAGAGGTTCTCTGCCGAGCTTGGAGCTGATGGTATCACAGCCAGACGGTTTCATTAAACGCGCAGACGCCGCTGCTGCCGACGGGCCCTGCCAGGGGCAGGAGGGAAAGGCCTCCGCCAGCCCTGCCAGGGCTGGTGCATGGACGGGGGAGCCCCATGCCAGGGAGGCTCCCATCAGGGAGAGGTGGCATGTGCCCCTGCCGCTTCCCCTGCCATTTCTTCTACCCCCAGAACCTTCTCCCCCTCTTCTATTCCAGAATAGGGCTCAATACCAATTTCCTCCAGAATGCCCCCCATGACTGACCCTACTGTGCTTCTGTGCAGGAGTGACCCCTGGCTAGTGGTCACCTTTCTGTGGTCAAGCCCAGTGTTGTTCACCCAGTGGGTGCCTATGGCTTCTGCCGGGTAACTTAGATGCCCCTCACCCTTAGGACAGGCTCTTTGGGCAACACTGCCACCTGAGGCCCTTCCCTCTGCATCCCTTGATAGGAGTCCGGCCCCTCGCCCACCATCCCACATCTTTGACTTCCTGGGAGTCCTGCCATTGTCCGCCCCACCATCCCACCTCTTCTACAGCCAGAGTCCCTCTCTCTGCTATCTCTTATGGAGTGGCCTGGGCTTGTGCCTTGGTCTCCTTGTGGTCCAGGAGCCTGTCCTCTCCTGTCCTCTTGGTGGAGAGTCCTATCTCCTCATCCCAGCCTACCCCAGGGTCATTTGGACATTCTTATACCCTTCCGAGCCCAGGGAGGCAGAGGCCATTGCTGTTGAGGCCACTGAGGCTCTCTTGAGGTCCCACAGGGAGTGAGTGGCAGTGCTGGGACAGGCCTGTGGGCTCGGAGTGTGCCACAGGCATAGGGCTTGCGTGAGGGCACTGGGCTAGGTCCTCACAGACATTCAGCCCCGGCTGTCACCCTCCTGTGTCCCCAGACTTTCCTGTCCAAGTACCCTCAGCATTGGAGTCTTACAAAATGGCAACAGCTTAGGCCTTGGCTGCAGGCTCCCATTCCATCAGGACAAGGTGGAAGAGCCCATTCCTCTAGGCCTTCTGCTCCTCTCTTGAGTAGCACAGAATCCCACAGGACTTTCTCTGTCATTGGTTTCCCAAGTGTGACGTGGAAGGCAGCATCAACATCACTTCAGAACTTGCTGGAAATGCACAGACCCTGCTAAGACCTGCAGTGTACCTTCCAGGAGATTCTGCTGCCTGCTTGCCTTTGAGAACCACTGTCTTAGAATCGGCTCCAGCGACACTAACTAGCCTCTGGGACTGGGCAGAGAGTATGACTTTGGCTAGGGCCCAGCCTGGTGTGCCAGGGCTGGCTGGCTGCACATGAGTTTGGAGATAGTAAGGAGCTCACACCACCCACTGCATAGCAGCTCTTAGGTCCACACCCAGCTAAGCCAGAACCGTCTCTGCCCGGATTACTGCAGTAGCCTCCTCACTAGTCTCCCTGAGTCACCCCCTGCCGCCTCCAGTCGGTTCTCCCTGAGGCAGCTGGGACGGGCTTGCTGAAAAGAAGCCCTGGTCACGCTGTTCTGGTGGCCGGAGCTCACAAAGCCCGACATCTCTGCTCTGCTCCCCCTTCCTCAAGGAATCCAGATCCCTCCCTAAAGACTTCGCTGCATGTTGCATCTATACTTCAAGGTTCCTCTCCAAACTGTAATTTTATGTTTCTGTGGATGTAATTTTTTTTTTTTTTTTTTTTTTTGGGTACAGGGGATCGAACCCTGGCTGCTTAACCACTGAGCCATGTTCCTATTTAGAATATTTTATTTAGAGACGGGTCTTACTGAGTTACTTAGTGCCTTGTTAAGTTGCTGAAGCTGGCTTTGAACTCTTGATCCTCCTGCCTCCCAAGTAGCTGGGATTACAGGTGTGCACCTGGAGCGACATCTGGCATATGTGGATAATTTTTATCTTTTGCTCAAATTCTATTTTCATCCCCCTATGCCTAGTCCCTAGCCTGGCATGCAAAAGGCACTCATAAGTGCTTGTTGGATAAATGAAAGAATGGACCATTTCCTCCAGTTGGATCTTGCTCCCAGTGGCCAGCCCAGGGAGTAGTGCAGAAAGGAAAATGGACCTAGGCTCCATTTCCCTATGGTGGCCCCATGGAGGGACCAGGACAGTCCCCTGAGGAAAATGGGTTCCAGCCTGGACGCTCTTGCTTTGGAGTGTCCGCCACTGCCCTGCTTCAGCTTTACGACTTGTGTGCCTCCTGAGCAAGTGACCCTCATTGTCCCTGTTGTGTCCTGTCTCCCTTGCTTCCCACTTGGCTGAAGATCCCTATGCGATCGTCTCCTTCCTGCACCAGAGCCAGAAGACAGTGGTGGTAAAGAACACCCTGAACCCCACCTGGGACCAGACCCTTATCTTCTACGAGATTGAGATCTTTGGCGAGCCGACCACCGTTGCTGAGCAGCCACCCAGCATCGTGGTGGAACTGTATGACCACGACACCTATGTGAGTGTGCCCAGCTTGCTCCCGTCCCCCACTGCCCACCTGAGTGGCGCCCCAGGGAGAGCTGTGCTGTGAGCCCTGGGTTTCCACGACTCTTGACTCCACCCAGCTGGGTGATCCCCAAGGCTGGGCTGGTGGCCTCTCCCCTGACCCCTTAGGCTGTGGAGTAATTAAAACTATTTTAGAGGAATTAAAAATGGATTGCTAGCATATGTGCTGTGCCCCATGGCAGACATGGCTAATCAAACACGACACAGAGAGGGGACAGGTCAGGAAAGGGCACTTGGCTGTGGTTAGGAGCCTGGGTTTTCTCTGTCTCTACCTTGTTTATGTGATTCCAAGAACAGTCTCCTTCCCCATCAAGAGCTGTTGATTCCTCAGACATTTATCAAACATTTGCTTTACTGGGACAAGTGGTCCCTGTTTGAGGTTCCCCACCTAGGTGGGAGCTGAGACTCCCACAGAGTAGAGAATCCTCTAAGTATGTGAGAGGGTGTGTCCCTGAGTGCCATATAGCTCTGTGGCACAGGCCGGGCCGCTTCATGGAGCTGTCCAACAGGACTTCCGGTGATGACGGAAATGCTCTCCAGTTGTGCTGTCCAGGATGGGCGCCACTAGCTGCATGTGGCTAGGGAGCACTTGAAATGTGGCTAGTACAAACCCAGAAACTTGAGTTTTAAATTTCATTGTGTTTTAAGGAATTAAAATGTGAATTTAAATAGCTGCAGGTGGCTAGTGCTCCAGTATTGGAAAAGCAACTCTGGAAGGTTCTGCAGGAAGGAGGGATGGAGCCAGGTTGGAACATCAGGGGAGGCAGTGACAAAGTCCCTGAAGGAAACAGGGTCTGGGGTTGATGGGGGAGGCAGAGGGGCATTGCAGCACAGTGCGGGGGCGAGTGGGGGCTGGGGAGGCAGCCTGGGACAGGGAAGGGAGTGAGAGGTAGGAGACAGTGTGGGGGCAGTGTCGGGGTCAGAGCGACATTTTAAGAAGCCAATGCTACTGGAAGAGATGACTAGGGGTGTGGCAAAGAGGCCCAGCCTGAGTAGGGGCAAGGAGTGGGATGGGGGGCAGGGTTTGAAAGACATTTCCAGTAAAAGTTGCCACAAGTTGGATGCCAGTTACCCTGGAGGGGTGACCAGGGACTGGGGGAAGGGCTGTTTAGGGTGCTCACCAGATGTGGAGAGGGGTCAGCTGGCAGTGGGCAATATGGGTCTGGGCTGGGGACCCTACCTGGGAACTCCTGGAGGAGAGTGAGGGTCGTGGGGATGAGCACCTGGAGGGAGCCTTGTTGGGACTGTATGGCACCTTTGGGGTCAGGAGGAGGGGGGCTTGGGAGGGCACCTTTGGGAGCAGAAGGTGCTGGTGGAGGGTGGGCCACGAGGTGCCCAGGATGTGCCAGAGTTCTTGGTGGGCCTGTGCACCCACATCCAGTCATGGCAACTCTTTCTGGAAACACCTTCCAAATGCTGCTCCCTCTACTCTCATCCCACCGTCACCCCAACCCAGGCCAGGGTCCCTTTACCAAAACTATCCGATCTCTTCTTCTTAAGGTGTTGATCGAAGTCCTTTCCCTCCCCGTGGGTTAGCATCTGGCAAATGACCCCTACCCCGGGCTCCTGCTGTCCTGCCTGCCTCGCCCTCCGCCAGTGCCAGCCCCTCTCTAGCACGCAGCATTAGAGGGGCAAGGCGTGGCCCAGAGCAGCCCCAGGACCCCTCCCAGTGCTGTAGCTGCCACAGTTCTCTCTGAGTGATTGGTGCCAAACTGTCACTTGCTGGTGGGCATTTATGTTGAGCTGGTAGCCATTCCCTATGACTCCTGGGGACATCAAGTTCCCCTGCAGTGGCATGGCTGCAGTTAGGGTGCCTCCCAGTTCTTGCTGTGGGTCTGTCCCTGCTCTGGGCAAGGCATGAGGGCCTGTGAGGCCACACCACCATCTGGCTGAGACCCAGGGTCTGCCCACTGCCCTTGCCGAACTTGGGCAGGGCTGTGCGTGACGGGCAGTCTCCATGCAGTGGCTGACAAGGGAAGCGGAAATGACCCTGCAAGAGCAGGAGAGGGAGAGGCCAGCTGAGGCCAGCAGGCCGGAGGACAGGATGCGTGGGCAGGGAGCAAGGCAGGGAAAGAGCCGTGCCAGGCTGCAGTGAGGGGCCTTCGGTGCCAGAGCAGGGTTTGGACTCTGTCCTCTGGACAGCAGGAGCTGAGGAAGGTACCTGGGCAAAGGAATTAGCAGGTGAAAATACTATTTTAGGAACATGATCGGAGTTTCCCATTTTAAAGCTGGGGAATTTAAGGATGAAGTGAACAGTCAGGGGATAACAAAAGTCCCTGGGAATGTCATCTACTTGACTGTGGCATTAGAGAAATGTGGGGAGACAGTCTCTCTGGTCTCTAATGGGCTCAGAGCTGGATTAAATTAAAGCAGGGCCAACTTAGTTGGACCTACAGAGGGTCTTCCCAACCACGGTGGAAAGTCGAACCCAGCACGGTGGCCGGTGGGTGCTCAAGTCCCACCTGGTCCTGGCACCCCTTGCAGGAGGGCAGGGTTTTCCACTTGACCTGAGGGGGCTGCTCTGACTTCTAGGACCCTTTCTAGCCCAGGAGGCAGGATTCAGGCCTAGGGAGCTCTTGAAGGCCCCTCTGAATCCTGAACTGGGGGACACTGACTCTTCTTCTCCACACCCCGCCTAGGGCGCAGATGAGTTTATGGGCCGCTGCATTTGTCAGCCCAGCCTGGAACGGATGCCCCGGCTGGCCTGGTTCCCACTGATGAGGGGCAGCCAGCCGGCCGGGGAGCTGCTGGCATCTTTTGAGCTCATCCAGAGAGAGAAGGTGAGACTGGGCCACACCCAGACCCAGGAAGCCCAGGAAGGGGTGGGGGAGGGGCAGGGCTGCCAATATCCCCCACCCCCCCAGTACTCTGTGAGATTCTGGACAGACTCCTCTGAAAATCAGGCCTCCTAGCGAGGCCCACTTTGCCCATCTTTTCTGAACCCCAAGTCAGGACTCCATCAATGACTGGGTAGCATGTTGGAATCTGGAATGTCTGAGTCCTCTGCTCACTGAATTTATTCTTTCCTGGGTCCGATGCTGATGTGGCCTCTGGGAGGAGGGCCCCTGTGGTCTGGTGGTGGGGCCTTAACTGCCGTGATGGGACAGGTAGGGGCAGGATCCTTGCTCTAGTGCTGAGGGCCTAGCCGTGTGGCCCTGGGCAGCCGCATCCCTGTGTGAAACAAGAGGCTGGGGTTCGAGCTCTGCCTTTACACTTGCTCTTGGCCTGAGATGAACCCCAACATGCAGACAGATAGGAGGGCTGCTCTGGGTAAAGTGTCTGGAGGGGACACTTAGCTTAGCTTCTCCCTGCATCCCTTCCTCTCCCAGGAAATAGGGTCTGCAGCCCCCTGATCTGTCTGATCCCTGACATAGCCACGGCTGTCATTTCATGTCTTGCCTGGCCAGGGCAGAAATGAGGGGGCTGGGGCCTTGGGTGACAGGCACATGACCAAAGCCCTCTTCTTCTTCACCCTAGCCGGCCATCTACCATATTCCTGGTTTTGAGGTAAGTCTTGTTCTTATCTTTCCCTCTTTAAGCTGAGCTCCAGTCTCCCTGTTTCAACCCCTTTCTGGCTCTGGGAAGGGTGGTCAGCGGCTCCTGACCCCCTCTTGCCTGGAGCCCCAGGGAAAACTCCTTATGCAGTGGTGGGCTCAGGTGGGCCCCAGGGCAGGTTGGCAGGGGGCTGGGGTACTCAAGCTTTTCCGCCCAGCCCAGGCCCTGCCAGCCCTTATTCCTTGCGAGGCCTGAGAATCACAGACTCTCGCCTTGCAGAAACCTCAGGATCGTCCAGGCCAGTGGCTCCTGGCTGTGCTGTGCTTTAGAATCACCCAGGGCTTTAAAACTCACCAGCGCTCCTGTCCCACTCCAGACCAAATGAAAACACCCTCTGAGGTGCAGCCCTGGCCTTGGTCTCTTCCAACAGTGCCCAGGGACTTTTGCTGTGCACCTGGGGCCACCGACTTAACCCCATGATTCAGAAAGCGTGGGCCCGACAGCGGCCTCTGCATCACCTGGGGTCCCGCTTCAAACCTCCTGGTGCCCGCTTCCAGGGTGCAGCCCACCCCTGTGCTTCCACAGCCCTCCCGAGCTTCTGATGCCTGTCAAGTTTCACAAGTTCTGACTTAGACTGAATTTCCCAACTTTCTCTTCTCATGCGACACCGTTTTCTCTCCTCTACCAGCCGTGGAAGCCCTTCTCCCTGCTCTCCTTCCCCCTCCTGGGGGCCATGGTAGAACACGCAGGCGCTTGACTGTTCCAGGCTTATTCAGTTCATGACGCTATTCCAGGCCAGGCTCGGCTGCAGCCGGTCAGGCTCCCTCTGGACGCCTCATTTGCCCTTGCAAGACACCCGCGCAAGGTTTAGACAGTGCTCACCACGTGAGGCCTCCTCTGCCCCCATCCCTCTGCTTGTCCCTCGACGCCTGCTAGCCTCCCTTCCTGTCCTGTCCCTACTCTGACCCTCAGTTCTGTTGCCCTGGAGACTCCAGGTTGTTCTCTTTGGCTGCCCAAGTCCCCTTGCCCCGCGGGAGCAGTGACTCCAAGACGGAGGCCTGACTTCTTCCTGGGTTGCTGCCCAGGGTTCCAGGTCCTTCTGTCGCCTGTCTGTTACTTTCCCTTCTCCAGTCACTTCCGGAACTGCCCGGAGTCTAGGCGTGGGCATTAGTCTTTCCCACGAGTCCCTCTGGCTCAGGTCTGTTGCATCTTCCTCAGACATCTTGGAGGGTGTGGCACGTCTTTCTCACCCTCACTGGGAGGGGCTTCCGTTGGCTCCTCTTGGTGGTGATGTCTGCTGTGCTGGTCTCTGGCCCAGCCTAGCACTCCTTGTTACTAATGGAGAACTTCTACCCGCTCTTCCCCATGCACGATCTCCTGGATGTGGAACATTCCATGGTGTGGCCCAGGTGCAGGATACATCAAGGATCCTGGACGAGGTAAGCAGGATCGGGGCTGTGGCCTATGACTAGGGACCAGTGGGCAGGCACAGAGGGAGGTGAAGGCCAGCCTTCCAGTCTCCCAGTACACGCCCCAGAGTCTTCCAGCTTCCTGGTGCCAACAGGGGACCTATCTGGCCTTTATTCCTCCAGCTCTGTGTGGGTTCAAGGTTGCCTGGGGAGTGTCCCAGGGTGATTTTCACCTGGGAGGTTTACTGCCCTCTTTGGAGGGCTAGAATCACCCAGGCTACTCAAGTTCTAGCTGGTTGACTACCTGGTGGCATGTTTTCAAGAATAAAATATTCCGCAGGGCCCAGAGTAGTCAAGGAAGCCTCCCTGGTGGAGGCGGCATTAGCCAGATATTTGTGCAACACTTAGTAAGGTGGCAACATGCCTTTGACACACGGGGCCACGGACCAACGAGGGAGTTTGGGAGGTGGAGCGGGCCTAGGACGTCTAGAGATTGAAGAAGTCCAGAGCTGCAGCTACGAGAAGACAGCCACATCCTTGGGGGTGAGAAGCACGTTCTCCTTGGGCCTCCTGCGCATCTGTCAGGGAGCAGGGTGCAGAGTCCTGGATGGAGAGATGGGAACGAGGGCCCTGGTCGCAGGGGGAGTCGGGGAAAGGGCAGCCGCTTCCTGTCATCAGGGAATCCCCAGGCTGGGAGCGGACACCGTTTGACATTTTCAGTGCAATTTAGACTTGAAGCGCAGAACCAGGATGTGGGATCCGCAGGCCCCGCGCCCCTTACCTCACTTCCTTTCGCTCCCAGACCGAGGTGGGGTCCGCCAAGTGAGCTGGCCCTGATCGCGCCTGACAGGCGGCCTCCAGCTTCTGGCTGCAGTTGCGAAAGCCTGCCGATTTGGAAAGGGAGGCAGAGCCCCGTCCAGGGAAGCAGCACGGAGCCCTCGCTCTTGATTGAGCACACTCTGTGGCCAAAACCCACAGCCTGCTCTGAAGAAGACCCAGCCCAGGGATGAGTTATTAAAAAAAAAATAAGTTAGAATCCTTAATAACTGGATTTGTCATATATAGCAGTAAAGGCTCAGATTCTGAGCGCAGGGATCCAGCTGCGGTCTGGTTGTCAGGAAGCACATCAAAACTGTAGCTTTTGGTCCAGACCCTGCAGAGGGCCAAGTGTCCTGCTGTAGGGCCAGCCAGGCCACAGGCCGAGGCCTCCTGGGGGTCAGCAGGGCCAGGGGAGAACAAGCCCGGGGGTCTTCTGGGCTGGGCTTAACCAGCAGGTTCAAAGGCCTGAGGCCCAGTAGGATGGATGGAGTATCATCTAGTCCAGAGACAAGCCTCCAGAGGATGTCGTGACCGCCCTCGTCCCCAGCAGCCCCCGTCCCCAGAACTGAGTCCACTTCCCCTCACTCCAAGGCCAAGCTTCCTGCCAAGATGCCGGGTCCTGTTTGGCCTTAGGGCTCCTCAGGGCTGGGAAGGCAGGTCAGGGCTGCCACTCTGCTGGTCCTCGGGGAGCCCAACACCCTGGCCGTGTGTTTTTTGTCTTTCGGGCTGTGGCCAAGCTGCTGCCATGTGTCCCCATCTAGTCCCTCCCAGGCCCCAACCTATTCCCCTTAGGGACTATTCCAGCCTTCCCGAAGGGCCCTGGCTATGGGAGCCCTGGAAAGGCTGGGAGTCGGTGCGTTAAACGCAGGACGGTGCGTTAAAGTTGTCTGACTGCAGGGTGTGTGTTGGGGAGGGTGGGACGGGGGACAGACCAGCCAGGAGGCTTCTGAGACAGGCACAGTCCTGGGGGCCCAGACTGGAGAGGGGCTGGGAGGAGCCGATGGGGCTGGGGACTCTGGAGGCTGACTTCAGGATGGCTGCTCCCGTGGGCAGCCAGGTGCGAAGATTCCCACGTGCCTGCCGGTGAGATGAAGTGCTGCCTCCCGGCGCAGGCGGTGGGGCTGGCTTCCTGGAAGAGGTGACACTGAGCTAGTGTTTGAAGCAGGAATGGGCAGAAAGGGCCAGGGGGTGGGTGCAGGCAGCAGTGCCTGGGGTGACAAGATTTCCCCTCAGACAGGCTGGGCTGCCTGTCTGAAGGCAACTGTCTGAGGTTCTCTGCAGGGAAGTGGACCATGTGCCGGAGGCGCTGCTGCTGTCCCGGGCCTGTGGCTCAGGGGCGGGTGGAGGGAAGGGTTCCCTCCCGCCCACTGGCCTACTGGTCCTCGGGGCCTTTTTGTCTGCCTTTCCCCCTCTCTCTGAGCCTCTTCCCACCCAACCGCGGGTTTCACCCTGCTCTGAGTGCTCCCTGGCCCTCTCCCTCCTTCTCCCGCCTCTTCTGAGCTCTTCTCCCGTTTCTTTTCCTTTTTGTCTGGAGAACAAAGGCGGTCCACGCTGCCAAGGGGAATGAGTTCAAAGAAACGGCAATTTTAGATTTCCTGAGAACTGGGGAGTGTGTGCGTGCACGCGTGAGCATGTGTTCATGTGTACCCTCGCGAGAACACGCGTGCTGGGCAGGAGAGGTGCTGGTGGGCGCCTTACTAACCAGGGCCCCTGGGAGGGAACACGTGTAGAGGAAGACCCCAGGGGTCCACCGTCCTGACCATGCCAGGGGCTCCGTGGCAGGGATACCCTGGGATCGCATGCTTTGTGACTGTTTTCATGGCTGGCTCGGGGTCCATCCAGATGTCACCCCATCTGCTCGTCCAAAGCCAGGAGACAAGGTGTGTGACTTTCATTTCGAGACGTACTGGAGGTACCCTCCTGCACCCCTACATCTACTAAAAGGAAAAATTTGATGTTTTGCAATCAGGGAAATAAGCCCAGTGGTCCCCCATCCCCCCATCCCTCCCCCAAGGCCTTAATTTGAAACACTGTTTTTCCTGGGAAGTGTAATTAGAGCAGCATGTTGTTCCTAACGAGCTGGGTGGGGCCGCAGACAATGGAGCCCTCCCAGCCCGCCTGGCTGCCCCCTGCCTGGAGCTCCCCAAGGAACCAGGACGTGAATGTCCAGAGGGTCCCCTGACTGTCTCCCACTGGGTGAGGTGGGGGTCTATAGGCTAGTGGTGACAGGGAGAGCTGAGCGGCAGTGGCTGGAGAGGCTTGTCCACACTTACTCTGCCCTGGCGAGCAGCATCTGTCTCCTGCGGTGCCACCGAGGACCTGGGGGGAGATCCCCTCAAGGCTCCCTGTGCTGAACTGGCCATGGGACAGGCAGATGGCCCGGCCTCGAGGTCCTTCAGCTCTGACAGTGGGGAGAGCCTCAGTTGTCCTTGGGTCTTGATCTAAGCCGACCTGGCAGACACCCTTCCTGCAGGTTCAGGCACCACTCTGGCTGCTCCAGGTCTGCCTGCCCTGTGTTCAGGGCGCGTTCAGGGTGGTCACACGTGGCTCCCTCTAATTAGGCTTATGTTGTATGGCTGTCCTCAGAGCCCATCACCCACAGGACAGTGAATCGGGATGTCCCGGTTGTACTTGCAGTCTGCACCCTGCCCCTGCCTGGCCATGCTGAAAGGGCCTTCGTTCCTGGTAAGGGTCACAACACCCTCTCCGAGAACCACTGTCCTGGAGGGAGGGTGTTGGACCCCTCCAGTGGGCTGGACCAGAAAGGAGTTGAGAAAGGGGCTCAGGAGTTGTCTGTTCCCGGGTCAGGACTCCTGTTAGAAACACCAAGGTGCTGCAAGAAATCAAACATGGAAAAGCTTGGAAATGGGTGGGCAAGGCCAACGTGGCTTCTGTCAGCCTGGCCAGCAAGCACCCCTGGGGACGTCCTCCTGCCTTTATCCTGAGCGAGCACTGCGCCTTGCCCTGATTGGAGGAGCCTGGAGTTATCATCTGCACGATTAGCTGATGTTAAAATGGGGGCGGGCAAAGGGACGGGCTCTAACTAAATGGCTACAATTGGATCCAATCAAGGGTAAACACTCCATTCTGAAAGCGGACCACTGAGCTTTCTATTCCTCACACTCCCCGGTGTGAGATGATCAGAGACCTTAGGATCGTGCAGACTCTGGCGGGAGGGGTCCAGGGTCACTTAGGTTTAAAAGATGTCAGAGAACAGGATTATGGGGAGTTTCTGGAGTGTTTGGGGAGATTTCCGAGCATGTGGAGAACTCGACCTAGGCTCTGGAAGCTGTGTTAGACTCAGGCAGCTGAGGAGACCCACGCAGACAGAGAGCAGCGAGCCGGCATGGAGGCGGGGCTTGGTGGGGACCCGATCGCTGGCTGGAGGGAGAGAAGGTGTGCGTTGGGATCCTTCTTTATCCATCTCTTCCCGCATTCCTCCCTCTGTCTGCCCTCCTCCTCTCCCTCCCTCCAGTTATCTATCCATAATCATGCATTTAGTAGATGGGGGATTTAGCTGTGATCCCAGGGGTACAGAATTGTTGGTTTAACCAGGGACACGTAGATATGGCACAGGGTGATAGGTGGGTCTTTCAGTGGGACTAAGTCCATGTGGCTATGGGGGCCATGAGGGTGCTGCAGTTATGCTCGGGGCATAGGGAAGAATTAAGTGGACATCTGAAGCCAAGCAGGAGGTAGATGAAGCCGGTAGAAGTGCATTCCAGACACTGGGTCCTGGGAGCTCCAAGCCTCAAAGCTAAGGACAGCCTGGGGCCTCCTGCCACCCACTAGAGTTCAGAAGGGCGGGGGTCGGGCGTGTTCTGGGAGGTGGCTCATCGATATTGGGGCTCCTGGAGGGGACACGTTATCTGGTGAGAGATGTGATCAGAGAAGTAGGCAGGAACAGTGAGCGCCCTTGGAGGCCTCCTCACAGAAGGTACATTATGCCTGCCTGGGTGGGAGAATTTCTGGAGTTTAAGCAGAGGGTGGCATTTCTAGAAAGCTCTCCTGGCTGCAGAGCACACGTGCTTTTTTGCGCGAGCGGGAACGCAAAATCATGAGCGCAGAGACCACTCGGGATGCTGGCTGAGCCCGGGAAGGAGCCGCGAGGGCGTGAGAGATTAGTGATGAGGGGTGGAGAGGCCCAGGCGGGCACGGTGGGTTTTTTTGGCTGGGCAGTCTAGGTGGATATTGGGACCAATTTCTGAGATGACATTTGAAGGCAGGAAGCAGAAGAACCTAGTTCTGGACAGGTTCAGTGTGAGAGGCCAGTCAGGCGCGTGGATGAAGCCAGCAGAAGGCGGCTAGGAAGGGGGCTTAGAAGAGGTGACAGGGCACAGAAAACCCAGGGCTGGAGAGGGTGACCGAGATCAGAGGGCAGGAGGGACTAGCCGCGTGCAACCTGAGGGATGGCTTGAGGAAGGGGACGGAGGTCCCCGGGCAGATGCTGCTGAGGGGTGAGAGGTGGGAACCCACGAGTGGACTTTGGGGAGAGCTTCTAGGAGGTGGTTGTTGACTTTGGAGGGAGAAGTTTCCGGGGTAGGGGTGCTGGGGGAGAAGCAGCCGGCACTGGGCAGGAGGGAGGAGCGGCGGGGATGGGCACAGGAAGGAGAGGAGGAGGTGGGAGAAGGTCCACGGAGGGAGGGCGCGGATGGATTCAGAGAAAGAGATGGCGGAGCCGGGGGACGTGGGCTGGCAGCTTGTGGGCTGGCAGCTTACGGGCTGGGCGGAGATGAGGACCCCAAGGAGGTGGGAGAACTGGCCTGGGGCCAGAATGTCCTTGGAGCCCTGGGGACTGGAGGTGGCTGGAGGTGGCCGTGGGATGCGCGCGGTGGCTCGTGCTGGGGACGCTGCTGCTGGACACACCTCTAACCCCTGTCTCTGCTTCTTCCTGCTGCCTCCGCCGGGCCTGGGCTCTGCAGCTGTGCGCTCCTGCCTTCTTCCTCCAGGGCCTGCTCCACACGGTACTGGCGCTCAGTCGACCAGGGCTTTGGTCTCAGCGGGCAGGTTCCCGGTCCTCCGCGGTCGCGAGGACGTCATCACCGCCGAGCTCTGGGAACCAGGGAGGAAAGATGGAGTGTGGAATGAGGGGAGGAAAGGAGAGGCAGAGGGGAAACGTTCTGGGGAAATCCATCCACGAGTTTTCCTTGGTGATTCCAAAAAACCGGCTCAGGGGAGCTTAGGGCTGTTCCCTCCTTGATCCCTTCTGCCCCATTGTCCCCACAGTGCGCTAGGCATCAGCCAGGAGAGGCCACCACCAGACCATGGGTGGGCCTTGAAGTTCAGCCTTCCTTTAGAGAGGCCACCCCGTTCACAGCCACCTGTAGCTGGTGGCCCTGGGGGACAGCCAGGCCGCTGCCTCCGTCCTCCGGGGCAGCTTTCCTGTGGCCTGTGCAGTGCAGCCTGTACGTCAGCCCTCCTCAGCCAGTCGAAAGTGTGGGTGGGTCTGCAGGAAACTGACAAGTCCCCTGCTTTGTGCCCTGGCGACTTGGGGATAGAACAATGCCAGCATCGCTGTGGCAGTGCAATGCTGTCCTTAAGTCACCCTGGCAAGAGCAACGCCAACATCAATGGTAAAAACAAGGGTGCCGACAATTGTAGTAATCATTACAGTCACAGCCATTTATTAAGCACCTTCTGTGTTCTAGATCCTCTTTACACTTATTGTCTCATTTAATTCTCAGAAGCCACTCCACAAGAATATTGTTATCCCCAATCTTTATGAGGATCCTGAGTCACTGAGGTTGAGTAATTTGCCCAAGGTCAGATGGTTAGGAAATGGCAGAACTGGAGCTGGAGTCCAGGTCTGTCTGATTCTAGACCTGAGCTTATTACTACTGCTACAGGCCAGGGAAGCATGGCATCGTCCGAGTGTCGGTGGACAGGAGGGATGGCTTGGGTTGGCTGTGAGCGTTCATGAAGGCAGGAGGAAGCTGGTATTTTTTTCTGTTCCAGCTTCTCTCACCGTCTATGTCAGAGCATCTGTAGATGGATATATTATCCTTTCAAAAGAAACCTAAAGCTAGTTACTCAGAGAATGATTCCAATGATTCCATTATTTATTAAATAAGATTCCATGGAGCCAGCTCTGTAACATGTTCAGCACAGCCCTTTTAATTATAGTTAATATTTCCTGAATGTTATGGCATCCACGTATGGATGGGCAGGTTGTGCACTGCACAAGGGGCCTAAGGGGGTGCAATTTCTAACACAAACATCATAAATTTGTATTTTTTTATAACACGTTTCCGGTAGGTGGCAGTAAAGTGTCTTGTCCTAATAAACTTGTAAAATATGACCATTTTCTGACGTGAAGTAGATTGCCTTGAGGAAAGGTCATCTTACTCTAATTGTCATAAAGGTGTCACCAGTAGTCCTAGTGAGAGTTTATGTGTTCCAGACATAATGAACATGTATCTCCTTTTCTCTTTTATCCATTGCTCTGCTCTTCTGGTATACAGTGCACATGCCCTATCCTCATAGGGGACAGGTGTGAGAGATAGGGTTTGGGGCTAATGATGTCTTGGGTGGGTTTGGGCGATGGTAACCCAGTTGGGTCTGAGCCAGGGGGCAGAAGAACCAGGGCAGAGGGAGCACAGGGATGTTCTGGGACGTGCATGCCTGTGAGTCGGGGTGGGGGAGACCCTGAGCAGCTCATAGGTCACCAGAGCCTGTGGTATGGGAGGAGGTGAGGCTTGGGGTTCACTTGCCCTGGGGTGACCTGAACCCGGGGGAGTGGGGTTTGACTTGTGGTCCTGGAAAGGGTGGTGTCCTGCAGAGGCTGACAGCTCCCCTTGTCTGGGTCTTGGTCTCTGATCTGTGGCTCTCAATGCATGTCATTTCTTTCTGCCTGCCTGTCCCTGCTTTCTTGTCTTCGGCTTGGTCTTCTCTGCCCTGGTCTCCTTTCTGCTTGCTGTCTCCTGCAGTCGGAGGACACAGACCTGCCCTACCCGCCACCCCAGAGGGAGGCCAACATCTACATGGTTCCCCAGAACATCAAACCAGCTCTCCAGCGTACGGCCATCGAGGTGAGCCTGGCCCGGGGTGTGGGGGCTGTGGGCACCTGGCCCTCTGCCCTCCTGGCCCTGTCTTCCCCCAACCATCTCCTCTGCCTGTGTCCCCAGATCCTGGCCTGGGGTCTGCGGAACATGAAGAGCTACCAGCTGGCCAGCATCTCCTCCCCGAGCCTCGTGGTGGAGTGTGGGGGCCAGGCGGTACAGTCCTGTGTCATCAGGAACCTCCGGAAGAACCCCAATTTTGACGTTTGCACCCTCTTCATGGAAGTGGTGAGCCCCATGGCCCTGCTGTCCCCTCCCAGAGTCCTGGGGGCTAGAGCGTCCTTGGGGCCTCAGGCAGTCTGGAGGGTCCCTCGGGGCTCATGTCAACCCTCGCCTCTCCTCACGGGAAGTTCTGTCCTCAGAGCAGATGGGCCGGCTTCCTCCTTCACACCCCATCCTGGATCAGCAGAGGCCTCCAAGAGCCGTTCCGAGGCTGGTTTTCCTTCCAGGGCAGGGTTTGGCCTCTGCAGCTCCCCTCAGGGGCCTGCCAGGGCTCTGACCTCCGGCGCTTCCTCCCAAGCTGCCCTGACCCTGCCTTGGCCCACGCCCGTTAGAGGCACTTGCCCCCGGACCTTGGTCCCCCAACCCTCTCCAGCTCCCTGTGCAGCCTGGGCCTAGTGGACTGCGTAAGGCAAGTCTGAGGAAAGGAAAATGGTCTTCGAGATGAAAGCGCTATAGGAATTCCAGGCCCAGTGGCTGTCAACAGGAGCCTCCGCTCGGCTGAGCCAAAGCCGCCACTGAAGGAGAGCTTATAAATTATTTCAAGTTGTGTTCAAAGTGCTTTGGGGGTGGGGGAGAAGGAGCTGGGTCTGCAAGCCAACTCTAGAGTATCCACTTGGGGGGGACTGTCTGCAAGAAATGTGGAGTCCTGGGCCAACTCCCCTCTCCCCCTGCCCAGCCAGGGCGGTTCAGGGAGAGTAGCCTTGCTGAACCGCAGGCTGAGCGGGGTGGATCTGGAAGGTAAAGCTGTCGGGGAAGCCAGCCCCCACATAAGCGTTCAAGAGCAAGGTGTGTGGCTCCTGCTCTCTTCGCCAGCTCCTGGGTTCCGGCCTTGCGCCATATTGGATTTCTGGCTGTTGGGGATTGCCTGTGGTCCTTGGGCCTGCTGGTGAAGGGCTCTCCCTTCTTCCCCTGAGACTCCCCAGAAATGGGCTCAGGCTGGTGTCCAGAGCTTTCCCCCTCCTCCACCTAGATGCTGCCCAAGGAGGAACTCTACTGTCCCCCCATCGTGGTTAAGGTCATTGATAACCGCCAGTTTGGCCGCCGGCCTGTGGTGGGCCAGTGCACCATCCGTTCCCTGGAGAGTTTCCTGTGTGACCCCTACTCACTGGAGAGTCCGTCTCCACTGGGCGGCCCAGGTAGGGGGCGGGCTGGCTGCCTGGAGGGCCAGGGCCGGGGGGCAGGGCAGGCAGCACCTCCCAGCTGAGAGGCATCCTGTAGCTTGTCTGTTCTGGGGTCCGAGTGAACAGTGCTCCTGTGCAGCCAGCCCAGAGGTGGGGGCCTCCTGGAGCAGTGTCTCAGTCCTGGAGCTGAGGAGGCCTGACTCCAGAGGGAGGTCAGCTGAGGGAAGAGCGGGCAGGGAGGAGATGTGGGGAGACAATGGCGGGGAGGGAATGAGGAGAGTAAGAGAGGGAATGGGAGACTGGGCATGTGAAGGAAGACCGGAGGGACGGAAGCAGGAGAGGGAAGGACTGAGAGGTGAGGAGGTGGAGAGACCCAGGGGTCTTTCCCGAGGGGCTGAGCCCCTCACCAGCCCCGACGCGGTTCTCCTGCAGACGATGTGAGCTTGCTCAGCCCTGGAGAAGATGTGCTCATTGACATTGACGACAAGGAGCCCCTCATCCCTGTCCAGGTAGGAGGGGCGCAGGGCCCTCCCGCTCCATTCCTCTTCCTCAACTCTTCTCGATCCTGCTCCCCCGTTATAAAATGTCTCCCTTTACACCCTGCTGGCTGGGCACTGCATGGTGGGGGACCTAGATGTGGTCTTTCAGTTTGTGAAGGAGGGTGTTGTGGTCTTCAGGGAAAGACCCAATTCCTTTTCCTGGAAGCATGGACCTGGTACCTTTGGGGCCATATTGAGGGCTTTCCTCTGGAGATCACACAGTAAACTGGGGTTCAGGGAGATGACAGAGAGAGGAGCCAGGGAGGGAGGGCTGGGCAGCCGGGTGCTCCGGGCTGTATCCCCCTGCCCTGGACAGACCTCTTCTTAGGAGGAGGGTTCTTCTATGGGCTGGTGTTCGGTGGCGCCTTGGAGGCACCTCTGCGTAGGCCAGTGATGCCTCTCAACTTTTCACCTCCACCAGGAAAAGGAAGGAAGAGGGGCAGGAGAGGGACATTATTTTCAGGGTCTTCAACTCTGCAAGGAAGTCAGAGCGATCCTTTGCTGTACTCAGCAACCTAGGGCCCGCTGATGACCTAGATGTAATGCTGAAGGAGACAGAAGGTCTGTGAGTCTTTAACCTGGGAGGAGAGCACGCTCCGTACCTTGGCCACTCAGTCTTCCCCTGCGGTAATCATGGGGGAAGGCCTCCCACTGGAGCAACGACCTTGAACCTGCTGTCTCTGGGCTTCAGGTGATGCTGGCAACAATTATGTGACACCTGACACCTGTGGGCTCCCAGAGCTGCCAGGCTGCCTGGAGCCAGGGTCTTCCAGCCCATGTAGATTGCTCTTGTGTCCTCAGGCCCCCAGACTGTAGATGTGCCCGGGATGGAGTGGCACTTCAGAGGGGTCTGTGTTCTTTAAACTGTCAATCAAATATTAGCTTTGAGAGCGAGAGAACCGTCTTGGGGTCTGGGTTGGGCTCAGGGTTCCTAGATCGAGTCTACAGGGCTTCCCTGTGTCATCTAGGGTTGTTGGCTTTCTCTCTCATTCTTTCATCTTTATGCCTCTTCCAGGGGAACGTCTCTGGGGTTCAGTCGAAAGGTCTTGCTCTGTAGTTTCCTAGTGCTAATGAGGCATCAGAAGCCCCAACCCACTGTCTCCCCAGCCTCCGCGGCTCTCCAGGGCCTGGCGCTGCTGCCATCCTTTCTGCTAAGGCCACCCTGGCCTCTGCTCGCTTGCTCAACTCCTGGTCGGTCTTTAAGATTCAGCTTCAGTGTGGTCATCTCTTTTGAGGAGTCTTCCTGGCTCCTCCCCTTTTCCTGGAAGATCCCAATCACTGAACTTGCCCTAGGTCTTCTAAAGTCCAGCATCTTCCCTGGACTAAGTTCAGGACAGTGACTGGGGTACCTTCCTCTTTATATCCTCAGTGCCCGGCTTGGGGCCCGGCTTAGAGGAGGTGTTCCACAAAGGTTCAATGGATGGGAGAATGAATGGAGAGATGGATGGATAGATGGCCTGTCCTCTGTCTGTATGGGTCTGAGGAGGAACCTCTCCTGGCTGGGGAAACCCAGATGGAAATTTCAGATGGCTCAATAGGAAGTTTAGCTAAATTTCCTGCTTATGCCTTCTGGCCTGGTTGGGTGAATCAGGCAGAGAATTTGCCCCAAACTCTGGACCATCTCATCCTGGCTCCTGTTTCCTGCCCTGCTTGGTGGCCTGTCTGACTATGCATTGAAAGGCAGGGCCTGCCCAGCAGGATTTCTGTCCTCTGTGTGCTGCCCTCAAAACATCTGCAGATTTGGACGGGGACGGATTATTTTGGGTCCTGCTGGCTACAAGCACAGCCAGAGGCAGACAGTGAGGAGGCTAGTCTGGCGGTCCTCCCAGCGTTGACACAAGGGAACTGGGGCTAGGGTCTGAGCCAGGGCCAGGCCCGTGCTCTTGGTGGGGAGCACATGGCCACTGCGGCTAGTGCTGCTGGCCAGGCAGAGTGGTGAGGAGTGGGGCGCTGGGAGCTGGCTCCTGGCTGAAGGTGCACCACGGGGTGGGGTAGGGGATTGGCCTCACCTGACCTGAGAGTTGGGCGGGGAGAAGGAGGAGGGCAAACCAGCTTGCTCTCAGGGACCCTAAGATACTGAGCAAACTGATGGAGGCAGCCCTAGCTCTGTTCTCAAGGAGCCCCAAGTTTAGCACTGAGACCAGCCCTTGTCCCCAGGGAGTCCTGGTCCTCCAAGGAAGCCCCCAGTCTATCTGATTTTGTATTGTGTTTTTCTCCGAGGTCTATTGATCTGACTTAGTGGGTCCAGGAAATCTTTCACCCTCCATCTCTCATCCATAGCCCCTGGCACTTGGAGGACCAGTTGTAATAGTTTGCCAGATGCTTCTGGTTGGGATCTCATCCCTTTACCCCTCTTCCAGTGCGGACAGAATGGAAAGCCCTGGCTTGTGGGACCTGGAGGGACAAGGCTTCGGGCAGAATTTAGTTCTCACCTGGCTCCTGTTTGGCCAGGCTGTGTTGCTCAGCAGTCTGTTTGGTTCTCATGATTCATGTCCTCCTGCCCACACCCCCCACATGGCTGCCCACCTGGTCAGTTGTGGCGCTGACCTCGGGCTCTTTTCCAGCTCACCCAGCTCACCCTGTCCTTGCAGGTTCCGCCCTTTCTTTCCTTGGTCACACCTTCTTTCTGTTCAGGAAGCCTCGTCATCATCTGCTCAGGTCCTGAGAGGAGCCCACTGCACAGGTAGAAAACGTCACCTGAGATTCTTGATGCTGGCACGCAGAGCGGTCCTCTGCTTTCCAGAAGCATCTTGGTTTGTGTCAGGAGTCGTCAGTTCTGGAGATGACAAGGTGTATGGATGAGGCAGATCTGTCTGCTCTGCGTCCTGGGGCTCGTGGGCGGGCACTCATCTCTGGGGCGGGGGAGACCCCGAGTGCCTGGGCGCCTGGCGGGTCTGAACTGTTCTCTGTAGACGTGGGCTGGGGCGGGCTGGGGGCTCCTGCAGATCTACTCCACCTTTTGTTCTTGATCCGTCAGGCTGTTCTCTGAGTAGGTGTCAACCTGTCCCTGTGTGTGTGTGGTACGGTGTGCACATGAGTGTGCAAGGGAGGTGGGGAGGATGGGAGCAAGACTGGACAAGCTCTGAGGGCAGGAATGCCCTGCCTGGCAGGAATGGTGGCCTTAACTGAGAGGCAGGTGGAGCTGAATCCTCACAGACGGAGAGCAGACTTTATTCCTCCTAGGTCTCCACTGTTTTAAAAAGGATATATTCATTCTTATCTGGTCATAAATAGGACACATGTTCATTTTATAAAATTTGGAAAATAATGAGCAGGTGGGCACTACCTCCAACTAAAGGAACTGCTGTCCACACTTCCTTCTCTGTCCTTTTCTCTTCTTCTGTCCCTGGATCTGTCTCTGATTCTGACTCCCATTGCTACTTAAAAAAAAAAAAAATTAGGGCCCTTGTTTATGAATCTGTTTTTCTCATTAAACCAGTTCTGGGTGTTATGATTATAAAAATGGCAAGAAAAACAGTAAGCAGATGCCCAGGGCTCGCTGCCCCAGCTCAGGCCCAATGAGGGTCTTGAAGTTCAAAGCAGACATGGTGGCCTGCACCCCCCACACTGCCCCCTCTCCAGGCGAGGAGAAGCCTCAGAGCCCACTTGGCGTGTCAGGGTGACTCTTGTCTAGCATTCTGAGAGACTGGTGAGGGTGGGGGTCTCCTCTTTAGGGCTCCAGAGGAGACTTTCTGGAGTGGGGATAATAAAGAGAGAGAGAACACTTGGGGAATTGGATCCTGGGGAGACGAGGTGTCTAGCGGATCTCAAGTGAGTGATGTGGCAGGGATGAGGTGCTTTAGAAATCAGGACACCAACATCTGGGACTCTCTAGACCTGAGGGATCAGCCTGGGCTGAGTAATCAGGGAAGCCCTCCCAGGAGGACACAGGAGGGAGGCCTCAGAGGAGGCTGGGTGGGGTTAGAACAGAGGAGAGAGCAGGGCTTGCCTGGTAGGCAGGAATCTGGGCAGAGGTTTGCAAGTGGGACTGTGTGTGTGTGTGTGTGTTAGAGGTGGAATGTGTTTGCGTGTTTGTGTGGTAGAGGTGTCTGTGTGTGTGTGTGTGTGCGTGTGTGTTAGAGGTGGAATGTGTTTGCGTGTTTGTGTGGTAGAGGTGTCTGTGTGTGTGTGTGTGTGTGTGTGTGTTAGAGGTGGAATGTGTTTGCGTGTTTGTGTGGTAGAGGTGTCTGTGTGTGTGTGTGTGTGTGTGTGTTAGAGGTGGAATGTGTTTGTGTGTTTGTGTGGTAGAGGCGTCTGTGTGTGTGTGTGTGTGTGTGTGTGTGTGTGTGTGTGTGGTGGCGTGGGCTTAGCCAGGAGGCAGGCCTGGCAGGCCAGAGTGGAGGAAGCACCAGAAGGTGGCACTGACCTGCTCCCCACACCCGGGGCTGAGGTGCGGGGGGTTGGCCTGCTCCCAGGCCCTCAGGCCCCCAGGCTCCCAGCTCGGGGTAATTTTGAGCTCGCCTCTCCAGTTATAGTCTCTGGGACGCCATGAAGGTGGAAACCCACTCCCAGAACCCGAGCAGCAAATTATGCCGCATCCCAAAGGGGAACGTGTAATTTCTGAAGCTGGACTCCATCTTTGGGGCACTATGTTTAGCGTTATTTTTTTCTCCCATTTGCTCTGGTGAACTGCCGGTTTCTCTCTCACCTTTCTAAAAAAAGGACGGTAGTAAAAATAACAATAGGGCTTCTGTGGGCTTCAAGAGGAGAATGGGAGGGACTGGGCCCCTCTCTGTCCAGCTGGGGGGTTGCACGGGGGTTCATCCAGGCTATTCTAGGGGCCCTGCCGTGCCCAACCACACGTGGCCAGCGGGCCTGGCTGGGTGCCCCTGGGCCATTCTGCCCTCCTGCCCAGGCTTCTGGCTCTGATGTTCCCAGGAGTGATGCTCCCTTTACAGAGCAGGGTGGCCTCTATGAGTCCCCTAACTCCCCTCCAGGTCCCAGCAGGGCTGCATCCTCTGTGTCCTTCTTTGCACTCTTCCTGACCCCCTGAGGAGTGTCTCCAGGGCTCTTTCTGTGGAGGGAGGATGGGCCTGGGTGGTTGACCTCCTATGGACTCTTCCCAGAACCCTCTGTGTGGGGCTCAAAGGAGGAAAGAGTCTGGCCCTGGTGTTCTGGGCCCTGCTGACCCCTCGCCTCTCCTGCCTGGCCTCCCCCTGCTCCTCTACCCAGACTCCTGTCACCTCCCCTGGCCTGCTGTGGTGCCCTCTGAACAGGTCTCCTGCCTTCGGTCCCCAGCCCCAGGGATAAGTACCCTATAAGTACTGAGTTACAGTACTGAAGATAGCGAGCAAAGATACGATGCAGAAAGTTAGTCGCGAAGGGCAGCAGGCTGCACTGGAAGACTTAAGGTTTGCCTGGCGCAGGTTTTGAGGAGCCATGTGATGCCCTGATTTTTGAGGCAAGACCGGGAAACCTGCAATTGCTCAGGAACCCTGCCCAGCAGGGATGGTGTGGCCTACCTGTTAGGAGAAACCCCCTCCATAATGAGGAGCAGGAGTGTCCCCGACGTAGGCAGATTTTGGAATGGCAGGGAGGGCATGGGAGAGGGCTGCTGTTGCGCCAGGGCAACATTTGTGTGCCTCACCTCACAGGAGGAGCGTCTGGACCCTTCCTCTCACTCCTCCTGTGAGGTGGGCTTGGTGCCGTTCTCTAGATGGGGATATTGATTCAGAGATGTCAGGGTACTTGCCTGAGGTCACACAGCTGGTGGGCCGTGGAGCCTGGGGCACATGTTCTTCCCACAGCTGGTGTGGCTACCTGGAGGAGCAGAGGGTGCTGGACGGGGGAGAGGATGACCCCCCTGGGCCGTCCAGCCGTCCCTGAAGGAATCCCCTAATCCTGTCGCTAACCAGCCTGTTTAATTTGTAGCTTGCGGATGGTCTGTCAAGCTTGGCCCCCACTAACCCGGCATCTTCTCCATCCAGTCCTCATGTATGTATTACTTACCTATTTGTGGGCTCCTTGATTTCCCTTGGGGGGCTAAGGGGTGGGAGTTAGGAGGGGAACAGAGGAGGGGAACTAGAGGCGGGTTGGGAGAAAGCTCTGGGGTAGGGTCTCAGCAGTGGACGGCCCCATGTCATCTCCTGGTGCATCTTGGGATTCCTTTCAGTCCTGTTAACCTCTGTAGGGCTGGGGGTTGGCTGGGGCTGCCTGGGCCACTGCAAGCAGGTAGGTCTCTAGATGGGACTCTGACTTCTGGGACATGTGCGTGCAAAGCAGGCTGACTTTCTCTGTCCCTGGCCGAGGCATGGGGGGTGTGCTGGACTGAAGGGCCCTGCTGGTCCTGGTGGGTTCTGAGAGGTGGGCTGCCAGTCAGTGGCTGCATTGCAGGCAGGGTTCCTTTCTGCCTGCCTCGGCTGATTTCCCAGGTGCCGCCTTTCTGGGTGGGTCCCTCTGGGAAGGTGGCTTTGGTGCTTTGGTGTGGAGCCTGCAGTGTGCACGTATGAAGTCCCGTGCTCCCGTGGGAGGAAGCCCGGACCTGCCCGGGGAAGCAGGGGAGCCGAGACCTGCCAAAAGGCAGTGAGTCAAATTCCATTCATGTGCCAATGGAGGACTGCTGAATTCAGGGTCTTCTGGAATTCCAGGAGGAAGTGCTGTCTATTTTTATTTTCCTCTGGTTTATCTTTTGCTGAAGACATGGAAAACACAAAGTGCAGGGCAGAGAGTTAAAACTACTTGTGTTCCTACCAGTTCAAGATAAGCTCCTTTAAGATTAAGATTTGTATGTGCCTACATTTTTAGATGTCTTTTACATACCTGTGTCTCCTTTAATTTTTTTAAAAATGGAACTCATATTGTACTTTTTTTTTTTTTTTGGTACTGGGGATTAAACCCAGGGTTGCTTAACCACTGAGCAACACTCCCCAGCCCTTTTTCATTATTTTTAAAATTCGATATACCTTCTTGCTCAGTTGCTTAGGGACTCACTGAGTTGCTAAGGCTGGCTTTGAGCTTGCAATTTTCCTGCCTCAGCCTCCTGAGCCACTGGAATTACTGGCATGTGCCACCATGCCAGGCAGTACATTTTTATAATCTGCATTTTAAAAATTGAAAGTATGAGAATGCTTTTCTCCTGTTTATATTCTTTAAAAATATGGCTGCATGTCATGTGGATATCCATAAAGTATTTACTACTCCTTATCATTGAATGTTTAATTTGTTCATTCTCATTATTTTGCCCTTTTATGTTCCTTCAAGGAGTTATTTCAGTTTACTTTCTATAGGTTCAGCCATTTCTTGTTGAAGTGTATTACTAGGCATTTTATAGTCTATATAGCATTTTATATCTTTTATTCCCTTAAGATTTTGACTACTAGCTGGGTGAGGTCACACACGCCTGTCATGTGGCTGCGAGCCGAGGCAGGAGGATCGCAAGTTCAAAGCCAACCTCAGCAACTTAGTGAGGCCCTAAACAACTTAGCAAGACCCTGTCTCAAAATAAAATATAAAAAAAAACTGTCTGGGAATGTGGCTAAGTGGTTGAGTGCCTCTGGGTTCAATCCCTGGTATTCCCCCCTCAAAAGATTTTGACTACTGCTAGAATATAAGAAAACAATATTTTCGTGTACTTAATTTGAAACTGACTATTATGCTCCTTCATTAGTTCTGACAGTTGTTAGTTGATTTGGTTGGGTTTTTCCAGTGTGTAAGATTGTTTTCTTCAAATGGGAATAAGTAGCTCTTTCTAGTACTTATATTTTGTACTTTTTTCCAGAATAACATTTGATAATAGATATGCTAGTGAACAAAACTATTTAGTCCCTGATTAATGAAAGTGCCTCTTTCATTTTCCATGTATTATGATAATTGGTTGTTTTCAGATATTTTGGATTTTGTTCAGTCATGTCCTTTATTGTTAGTTTGTTATTAGTTTAAAATAGATATAGGAGTTGAATTTTATTAGATATCATTTGGCAGTTATCAAGATGACCATTTTATTTTCCTGTTACTCTGATGTAGAATTGTCTCATATTCCTGTGGTAACCCAAATCAGTCCCTTTGGTTGTGATATTACAGTTTGCTGAGACTGAAGCCTTCTTTTTCAATGCAAACATGTAGTAGGTTGGCTAATTGAAAAAGTTAGTTTACCAGGGACTCATTAAAAAGCATACGTCATGCCATAAAGATTTTGGCTTTTCCATATCCACGCATCTTCACGTGCTAATCATTTGATGTGTGCTGAGCCCTCTTTGAATTTGGATGCCCTGAATTGAGGACCATTGTTATCGTTTTGTTATAGACCATGTCTGAATTTCAGCTTTGTATTTATTGTAGTTTGATGAGAACTTAATGATCCTAGCAAAAAAATCTGAGTGCACAGTTCTTTTAATATTTAGGATCCCCCAGTCATTGTGTTCCCACTTGTACTTAATTTTTAAAATGTCAAGAGCATTACGTTTTGTACATTTTTGCAATATCTATCTAATTACCATATGGAACAACTGGCATAAACAGATTTGGAAACAAAAGCAATTGGCTGTTGGGAAACATACAGCTCACCTTCTGGGAGTTGCTGGGTGTTCTAGAGTAGCCACAGGCAGTCCCCTGGCTCTGGACCTTAGCTCCTAGGTTTGTTCATGGTGAAGGGATAGTTGGGAAGCAGAACTTCTACTATGTATGGAGTTAGATTTTGTATTATGTATGTGTTTAGAATTTTTGCACCTCTATGAATCAGTTTTACTTTTGGGTTGACTTTATTGGACTTTGATATCAGGGTCATACCAATCCCACAAAATATTTTTCGGTTGCATTTATTCTTTCTATGCTCTTTAACTGTCTCTAGGGTGTGAGAACTATTGTTTCTCAAAATTTTCCACAATACACTTGAACCTCTCTTTGTGAATTTGACATATATGAATTGGAAATGACATGATATAAACATTCAAAAAGTTACTTTAGATACAAAATGGGTAATAATATGAATCCACCTAAATTTAAAAAATGATTAACGATCCTATAAATTAAAAGGTGGCAGCCAAGAGAATTTTATTTATGGTTTAGCTGATTAACAGGCTATCTGTCATCTTTTCATGAAAATAGTATGTAGTATGCATGTGAGTTTTGAATTATGGAAACTTTCCATGAATGGGCATTGTGTGTAGTTGCATAAGACAATTGCTCTCAATTTACGTGTTTGTAAAACTGGGACTGACCCTTTTTTGGAGGGAATTCTGTTTCTGTGCCTTCAGTCAATTTGGTAGCTTAGATGTCCCCATGTTACCTGTTAACCTTGGCTAGGTTTGTGCATGCTCCTACAATTAAAGACAGTGTTATTTGTCCTGTTTTCATTCTCACCCCTAATTTTGTATATTTGTGTTATTTATTTTTTTCTTTTTTAGGTTTAATAGCATTTCATCTCTTTTAGGTTGTTTTCATCCAAGCAACCAGTTCCACAACAATTCTGCTGATGTGAAGTTAGGTTTTGTTTAACTTCTCCATTCAAGTCATTTTTGAGATCTCTGAAATTTCTATTGTATCTATTTTGGATATCTTAAGTTATCATTTCATATTTTTCTCTCTCTCCTTTAAGAAAAATCTTTAAAAGGAGATATTTGCCTACATTTTCTTTAAAAAAAAATTATTTTAGTTGTAGATGGACACATTTATTTATATGTGGCGCTGAGGATTGAACCCAGTGCTCTACCACTGAGCCACAACCCCAGCCCCTATTTGTCTACACTTTCTTCTAAAAAATTTGAATGTTTTGCTTTTCATACTATGGTGTGTGTGTGTGTATGTGTGTGTGTGTGTGTGTGTGCAAACTGTAAGGTAGAGATTAGTTTTTTATTTTTTCCAAAATAGATAGCCAGTGACCCATATGATAATCACATCATCATAGAATGACCCATCCTTTTTCATTAGTCTATAATAATAGCTGTATCATATATAATGTTTTCATATAAATGGATCTACTTATAGGTTCTCTATTCTGTTCTAGTGTTTCTTTTTTTTCTGTATTAATAGTCCACTCTGTGTGTGCATGTGTGTTTTAACTGCAGCTTTTTAATAAGTCTTGATTTCTGGGACAGAAAGACCCTGCCTATTTACTTTCAGGAGTATCATTGCTACTCTAGTCCTTTGCTTTTCTACCCCACTTTTAGAATCAGCTCATCCATCAACTTCTTACAAATAAACAACTGTGAATATCTGTGATTGAGATACAGTGCACCTCTGGATCAGATAGGGGATAACAGTTTTATAATACTTTCTTTTAAACCATCAATGTGATCAGTCTCTCCATCTGTTTAGGTCTTCTTTAATGTCTTTCAGTAAATTTTTATAATTCTATCCAAAAAATTAGGTACAACTTTTATTAAACTTAGACTACTATTTTATGCATTATTGTGCTTTAAAAGTACATTTTCTAATTCATTTTTGCAGATATAAAAATGAAATTGATTCTCGTATATGATTCTTGTATCCAGAAACTTTGCTAGACTTTCTTATTAATTCTTCCAACTCATGGGTTCTTCTGGGTTTCCTGGGTGTCAATCATATAATTTGTGATTAATCTTAGTTTTGATTCCTCCATGTATGTTTTATTTCTCTTTCTTTTCTACTGTTTCATTTTCTTGCCTTATTGCACTGGCTAGGACATTCAGCTGGATGTTTTATGTAACTGGCTGTTCCTTTAAAAGCGAATGTTTTCATATTTCACCATTGAGTATGAAATTTCTGAGAACTATTACTAGTTAGCTAAGTTTTTAACAAGATTATTGCTAAGTTTTATTGAATTTTTTCAAATCTGTTGAGGCAGTCGTATGTCTTTTGTCCTTCGATCATTTAATGTGGTGAATGATATTGATAGATTTCTTTTCCTTGTTAGTGCTGAAGCAACTTCACATTTCTGAAACAAACTAGCCTGGTCATGATACATTATCTTTTTTCCTGCATTGTTGGGTTTAGTTTGCAAATATTTAAGGTTTTTTGCTTCAACTTTTATGAATGATATGCTTTGGAGTTTCTCTTTTTCATACAATCTTTTTAGGTTTTGGTGTCCATGTAATAGTAATTTTATAAAGGGACTTGAGTCCCTTTATAACGTTCTTTTTCTAGTCTCTAAAAGAATGACATAAGACTGGCACTATCTGTTGCCTAAGTGTTTGGCAGATTCACTTGTAAAACTGTTCAGACTTAGCATTCTTCTTGGGGATATTTTAAACTGCTGCTACAATTTTAACAAATGTTTATAGGACCTTTGAGATTTTCTGTTTCTAGGTGAGTCACTTACAGTGATTTATATTTTATAGGAATTTATCCATTTCCTCCTAAAAATATTGGCATAACATTTTTCATAATACCCTCTTAATTTTTCTGAAAAATTTTCTTCTAGTCATGTCTAGTCATGCCTCCTTTCATTCCTAAAATGACATTTTATCATTTGTGCCAGAATTTGTCAAATTTTTTTCCAGTCTTTTCAAAAAATCAATTTTTAGCTGATCTTTTGTATTGTTTCCTTATTTTATGGCTTATTCATTTCTTTATTATTTCCTTCCTTCTAGTTTGGGGAGGTTTATTATAATTTTAACCTCTCTGTAAACACTGAGGACTGTAAAATTCCCTTTAAGCTCTGCTTTATGCTTCCCACAGGATTCGACAAGGAGTATATTTGTTATTTTCCATTCTGAATATTTTCTGATTTCTGTTATTCCTCTTTGACACCAGTGTAAAAGTGTAGTTTGAAAGTTTCTAACTTATACTTTATCTTTTTTGTTACTGATTTTTTAGCTTAATTTTATTATGTTCCAGAGAATGTAGCATGTGTGTAATGATACTTAGAAATGACCTGACACATGCTTTATGGCCTAGGAAAAGGTCAGTTTTTGAAACCCTCCTGTGTGTGCTTGAAAAGAGTATGTATTCTCCAAATGTGTTTTACATATGATGTGTCCATTTAGAACAGATTTGTGAATTGTGTTATTCCAATCTGTGTTTCTTATGATTTTCAGACATGTGTGGTTTATCAGTTTCTGAAGGAGGTAAATTAAGAGCCTACCTTGATGTGACATTTCTCAGTTTCTTCTTATAAACCTGTCTGCATTTTCTTTATGTGTTTGATGCTGTGTTACTAGGTGCAAACAAGTTTATAATTCTTACATCTTCCTGGAGATTTGAATCTTTTAACAACATGTTCCTTTGCCTTTAAAAATCTTCTACCTTTTAAAATGAATTTTTCTTAGTCTGTTTTGTTCATGTTAGAAAAAATATACCATTTTTCTTTTAGTAACATTTCTCTGGAATATCTTTGTCCTTTTCCTTTCAACTTTTCTGTCACTTTTATGTTTTAGGTGTCTCTCCTGTGAATAAATAGCAAATAGATTGATTCTGGAGGGTTTTTTGGTATCATTATGATGATAGTTACTGATACATTTGCATTTATTTCTTCCATCTTATTTTGTGTCTCCTTTAGCCCTATCCTGATCTCATGTTTTTCTTTTTCAAAATCGTACTTTGTTTTTATTCCTTTAGCAACTAGTAGAGAAATATTAACTTGCATATTTAACTTAGCAAGTCTAAGTTTAATTGGCATGTATAGCCTATTCCAGAATATTACAAGGAACTTAAAATGCTTTAACTCTACTCACCTACCAATTGCCAAACTTTTGTTTTATACTTTAATCTTTGAAAACTGCATTTAAGAACATTCTTATTTTTTAAGCAGTGAGTTTTCCCTTTAGCTGTAGTCACACCTGCTATTTCTTTTTGTATGTTAGCCTTCTTCCTCTTGGGATCATTTTCCTACTCCTTGAAGTAGAACTGATTGAAATTCCCATCATGGTGCTCAGTTTATTATAAACTTCTCACTCTCTGATTGTCTGAAAAATATTTCTAGTTCATGCTTATGTTGGAAACACTAGATTTACTGACAGTTTTTTTCTGTCAGCACTGTCTTCTGACTTCCACTGTGCTGTTGGCTTCTCAAATCTGAGTACTCCCCCCACCCCCATTAGTTCTGGATAATTCTCAACTGTTCTCTCTTCAGATCTTACATATTCCCCAGTCTCTCCATCATTTCTATCTGAACTCCAATTAGGTATACAGTGGACCTTCTCTAGTCTCCATATTGATTAAACTTTCTTTCATATTACAGTTGGCCCTCTGTGATCTGTGGGTTCTGTAGCCACAGATCCAAACCACTGCAGATCAAAAATATTTAAAAAAATTGGATCTGTTCTGAACACATACACACATTTCCCCTTGTCATTGTTCCCTAAACAATACACTATGGCAACTATTTACATAGCATGTACATTGTTTTGGGCATCATAAGCAACCTAGAGATGATTTAAAATATGCAGAAAGATGTGCTTGGTGCTTGGTGCTTGGTATCAAGCTGCACCATCTTATATAAAAGCCTTAAGCACCTTCAGATCAGGGTCTTCTCACTGGAGTTCTGTGGATACAGAGGAACAACTGTATTTCTTTCTTTGTGTTGCATGTTGGCTAATTTCTGAAGATATATCTTCCCATTCATTAAGTTGCCTGCCATTTGTTATCTGCTACCTAACTCCATTAATCGAGTTTTTAGTCTTTAAGTATTAGATTTTAATTTCTAAAAGTTCTTTCTCCAATCTGCTTGTTTGCTTTTGCAGTGCAGGGATTAAACCCAGGACTTCCTGCATGCTAGGCAAGCACTCTGCTGCTGAGCTACACCCTTAACCCCCTTTTAAAAAATATTGTTTTGAGAGAGGATCTTACAGAGTCATCCAGGCCCAACGTGTGATCCTCTCACCTCAGCCTCCGAAGTAACCAGGACTACAGAAATGCATCTCTGGCCTGGCCACTTGCTTGGCTTTGAAGAGCTCTTGTCCCTTTGCTATATTTTTAGTATGTTTTATTTCTCTAACCCATTAAATGCCAAATTTTCAATTCTGTGACTATTTCAATGAAATTGACACAGGTGCATCAAAATAGGTTGGAAATCATAGTCTAGAGCTTATTATATAATTTATAATTGTTATTGACTCTGATATCATTAGTAATATTAAGGAATATTATCACTTCTCACTCATCTTTTATTTTTTCTCAAGATTAGAATTCTAAAAATGTAAATATTTATTTCAAAGTTACCATCAATGGTATATTTATTGCTCAATTTAAGTTTTCACAGGTGTCCAACATATGGGATGATGGGGCATCATGGGCTAAACAGACTTCTTCTGAAAGTGTTATTTCTGACAATTCTATTTCTGTTGTTCCAACAGGTCTGGTTCTGCAGTTGGTTGGTTCTAGCTCTCTTGCTCATGGTGTCTTGTTCCTTATGTGTTTCACTATTTTTGATTGTGAACTCATGTTCCTTGGAACTTAATCTGAGAATTCTTTGAGGCCTGGATGGAAGTCACATTCTTCCAGGGAGGATATGCATTTACTTTTCCCAGATGCCTGGAGACACTACAAACCCAGATTCACTTAAAACTAAATGTTCAACTTGTGGCTTTTCTGGGTCCCCTAGTTATTATGCATTTGGTTCCTTATTTCTCTGGATTTTTCCTTTCTCATTTGCCCTTAAGGATTTTCTTTACATGCCCATCAGCCCAGTCATGCATTTAAAATAGATTTTAAAGATATCTGTTCATTCAGATGTTCTTGCTTGGAGGATTTCTCTGATTGTCTTATTTGCCGTTTTGCTGGAAATCAAAGTCTTGATTTTAATTTTAAATTTGACAAGTCATGTTTTCCATCAAGCAGGTTGCATCTGCTTCAGGACTGAGCTTTAATTTCTAGTTTGTGGTATCTTCTCGAGACTTCCTATGAACATACATGAGCAATTCATTTTCTTCTGCTTTTGACTCTGCTCTTTAGCCAGGCAGACACTTGTCTCCATCCTCTGATGGCTCCCCTTCTTAAAAACTGTAGTGCCTTCTCCTGTCCTTTTGCTTCTCCCTGCAGAAGGAAGTTTTTGCTCGTTACGTGACAGGAGCTCAGGCAGATTCTGTCCATCAATGCGTGGCCCCTTCTAATGTCAAACTTGGAAGAAGGAAACCCTTTAGATTTGCTAGTAGTTGACTTTGCCACTTGGAAATCTAATAGGGTGGGAGATGTAAGAAGGGATCCCGGGTCAGAGACTTTTCTTCTGGACTGAAGGTTTTGTCTCCTGTTTGCTGTGGCAATTGGGTGTTTTCTAGACAGCTCAGAGCCATGCTCCTTGCTTAGTAAGTCCTATGCAGGAGTTTGGTAAGTAGAGAGGACCCTCTCTCTGAAGGCAGGGATGTACCTTAGGGAATTTTCTGTAGCCTTGGCTGAGTGTTTCCTAAACCTTGTGGGTTCAGACATCTGATGGTCAGTTTCGACACCTATTTCTCAAGCTTCTAACCTGAGGATGCCAGTTTATGAGTTTATGGTGAGGAATGCCTGCCTGGAGTAGGCCACCTGGAACACTGGTCCAGCTCTTAGTCTGTGCAAGCTCAGCAACTGGGATGAACAATCAGAATGAGGAGAGTTAGTGATGTGATTTGAAATTTAGTGGCAGCTGACCAAGATGGCCTCATCTGTCCATCTCCTAGGGTAGGCACAGCTTCAGCCCCTAAGCCTTGGTGCTCTCTCCTCTGATGGTTCCGTTTTGGACAAATGTCAAAATTCAGCACTTGCTTCTGCCCGAGTGGACTGATTGTTTTTTCTCTGACATATTCTTTTCCTGGATGTACTAACACCTTCCCACCTAGAGTTAAGGCTTAGCATAGGAGGCATTCTTCTCTGTTGAGGTGATATCTGCTTCTCCTTGCTCAGATCCCCGTGCATTTATTTTATGGTCTGATTCTTCAAGGGCAGTCCTGTTTCACTTAATTCCAAATTTCGGGGGATGCCTCATTGCAGCTCATGAGTACTGACAACAATTTATCCCAAGACTTTGAAGCAAAGGTTTTCTGGGCGAAGGAATCAATTACAGGGTGTGGCTCCCAAGTAAGGAAGCATTTCCAGAAGGCATCTGAGACAGCTCCTCCCTGGGCTTCTCGGTTTTACCTCTGAACTTGGGAGTTGGAGCAGGAGTGTTCTAACTTTAATAGTATTCCTGGTTTTACCTGTCCTTTAGTACATATAGGTTGCAATAATTAGGAAGATGCTTAATTTCTCCTGAAGGCAGGTTTCCTAAGGACATTACATGGCAATATTGGTGTAGCAAAAATCACTGAGTTTGAAGGTAAGAGATGTATATTTCTTTAAAAAGACCTGAGTTCGACTGCTGCTGGTACAGGCTGGCCTCCCTGCTCCCATTAATGTTTAGGGGGTTCGATGCCTGTCGGTGGTGTAATCTGGACCTTCCTTATGACTCATTCTTTCTCTCCTTTTCTCAGAGCAAATACAAATCACCCATCAAATGACAAGTGAAGGCTTTTGGGGCGGGGGTGGCGGGCAACGAAGGGAGGGAAATCAGAGCTGAAATCTGTTAGCTATTTGGAGTAATTGGTTATTTGCTGTGTTTGCTGGTTGGGAAGCAGAGCACATACTTTACGGTCTCTCCTGTTACGGGGGCTGGAGTCACCCGCCGATATTGGATCCTCGTTGCCGGAGCCCTTGGCTCGGGGCGCCTTTCCCCTGCTTGGCATTCCTGTGGTCTCCTCGGGGGTGCACCCCTCCTCCCTCGATGCACACTGCAGGGGGGACAGCCCGGGGTGAAACTTGTCTGGCAAACTCCAGGCCCCATCAGGGAGGAGGAGGCCCGGTTATCCCAGACAGCTCTGCCTGCCTCCGCCCTCACCCGCCACCATCCTCCTCCCTAAGGGGTCTTTCCCTTGGGCCCAAAGGACCTGCTTGTCCATCCAGAGAAGAAATGCTTTTCTCTTTCCAGAGGGCCATTCCTGGCTGTCCTTGGATATCTACAGATAGAAAGCGTCTCCTAGGTTTAACCTATTGCCTTCCTCTCTGGGTCCTGCATGCCATCCCCGCCTAGCCTGGGTCTTAGTAGTGCTTGGAACCTGTTAGGGCTCACTCTTGAGCACAGGGCTCCTCTAAGGGTGCTTGGTGAGGCTCCTTAACTCACTCAGTGTCCTCAACACCTCTGTGCATGAACGAGGCATGGGGAAATCAGCCTGTTAGCAACAGTTCAAAAATTATTTGAAAAGCAATGTGATTTTGTGTATGAAAATGCACAGAGTAACTAGAACAGTAGGTTGACTTTGGCACATAGTAGGCTCCCCCCAAATCCTTTTAAAATTGAATTTAAGATAGCTAATATTAGTGTCTGTAGTTTGATAAATACTTCTGCAGTCCTGGGAAGGCCTTCAAAAATAGTTTTTCTCTTAAATAGCTTGCTGGAACTTTTTGTTAAGCAAAACTGTCTCCATAAGCAGCAGGGTTAGGTGAGTTCTCGCCCACCCAGGCCCTATCGGAATCATCACAGATGCTGAATTACGGATGTGTCATTGATTTCTTCATAGATTTGGATACTCTGATGGAATCTTCTTTCATTCAACCTACTGAATGGATTCCATTCCTTCAGGAGCTCTCCACGGGTGTATGTGTTCTTGGAAGACCAAGTTAACGGGCTCAAGTATTTAACTTAGACTTTTGAGTTGGGAAAGGGCCAGCAAACTGGGTCCCTCAGGCCTCCTGCCCCTGTGAGTCCCCATCTAGAGCAGACCAGAAGTCAAATGACAAGGTCCCCTTACTATCTGCTTGACTTTGCCAGATCTCAGGCAGGTGTATTCACTGGGCCTTTGACAGCAGTTCAGTACTTTGGTTCTAGGTCTTTCCCCCATCCCCCCAATCCCCATGCCGTTGATCCAGCTTGAAGTCAGGGTACACAGAGGAATGATCCGCTCGACAGACAAGGAACCCCGACTATAGGGAGTGTCAACAAGAGGTTGAAAGCCCAGTGCTCCACCTGTGGAAATAATTGTTTTTTTTTTTTTTTTTTTTTGCTGTGACTGTGAGAGTTCTGCTGAATCAACATGGTAGCTGGAAGTGGGCATTTGTCCGTGTGGTTTTGGGGGGTTTTAAGTGGCTTAGTATGCCTGGGACAGGGTCAGTTCAAAGTCAGGATACGCATCTGGTCTGCTGTAGATGTGAGTACTTGAATGTTTTATATGTGTTTGCATTTGTGTGTCACGAGTGGATAGTCTCAGTTCCTTAAACCTCAGGACATTAATTGAAGAATTAAAGGAATCATCACACTCTTATTTCAGTTATGCAGATGGTGAGTCAGCAGGTAGTAGCTTGGGCCATCAAATGGGTGATGTTGGCATTATCAAGAGAGTTTATCATGGTAGACATCATAGGTCAGAGGACATCTTCAAAGACATCAACTTGGAGTCTCACAATCACCCCAGTGTTGGGTTGTTGTATTGTGATTATCTCAGTGCTAATGATTCTTTAATAGAAATTACTTTCAACACAGTCTAGAATGTGTACCTCTGGGTTGATATAGGCAATGAAAGTCTTCTTAAAATCATTAAAAAAAGGACTGATTTATTTGAAAGTCAGTGCATCCTTCTACATGGTGACCTGAGATTTAACATTATAACCTGAAAAGTGGATGTCATCAGAAACTTTTCTCTGATTCAAGTGGTCATCTAAGAGAGAAGATTAAAGTTCTGTCTTCGCCCTTCAACCCGACTCCTCTTTCTGACTTCTCCAAAAGGAAGAGATCGAATTATTATTGCCAATTTTGCTATCCATATTCATGAAATGTGTTAGCCCACTGACTGATAATGAGAGATTAAATGTTTGGAATGTACCATGCTGATTTGGGTCTTTGGAAGGATTAGGGTGCGCATTAGGGTGGATTGAGCCTGGAGAAGCATGTCTTTGTTACATGGCTCTGGTTGCTCAGGAACTGAATGTTGGCTATTAGCTGAAATCGGAGAGGCACTCAGTCCGTGCCTTGATCAGACTTGCTTGGTTGACTGACTGAACAATGAGGGGCCTTGAACCCTGGGCGTGGGAGAATGAAGTTTTAACCGCCAGACTTCTTGTTAAAGCCTTAGATGACACTTTGGAAATCAAGCCTCTTGCATTTCTTTCTTCTCCTTGCTGTGCTGTCAGTCCAGATGCTTAGCTGTTGCAAAATGGGGTCAAGAACACACTTGGAATCAGAGAACATAGAACTGTATTCCCTTTGCAGTATGGGCATCCACCGGCGTCAGATGGTGGTTAGTTGGCTTGGGCACATCTGGGGTAGATGAAAAAGCTGCTCTGCTTTTTGTGGGGCTTGTTCCTATGGGTGTGCTAAGGTACTCTTGAACTTGCTGGGAAGAAAAAGAAGAAGTGGGTTTGGAATAACTCCATTGGAAGTCCGATTAGTTTAATGGCAGGAATGATATTTTCAAGTCATCTTTGTGAGGGTTAGAGATATGATTTTATTTTTCTGTAAGTCAACGTATTCTCTCCTTTGGGTTTGTATTTTTTTTTTTTTTTTCTGATGGTAGTCTTTAACATTTTAGATTTAAACTTGAGTGAGTTTTGACCTCTGTCCCCCTCTGTCCCCCTGGGAGGCAGCTAAATTCTGGTTGGGGCTTCCATAATGTCATTACCTCTGTAGGGAGTAAGTGCTCTTCTTATCACCCTGGCATCTAGGGGCCTACTGATTTCAGGACACGTGGGTCATATTCCATCTGCTGATGGCATCTTCTCATCTCAGCCCCATGATCCTGTCAGGTCTCCTGCCCACTCCACCTAGGGAGTGAGGCATTATTTAGCAGCTCTCCCATGATACTCTGGGGTCTCTAGGAAAAGTCAAGGATTCCCTGGGGCTCTCTCCCTTAACATCCGTGTAATCATCTTCTGTCAAGTGCCTCATGCCCCAGTTTCTCTGGTAACTTCTAGATGCTTACCAGATCCCTAGAGTCATGGAAGAGCTAATGGGATTGGGGGTAGGATGCCTTATCAGAAGCTGTCACAAATCTCTGGTTCTTGCTTCCTCTCCCCCTTTGCACTTGCGTCTGATGGGGGAAGCTGGCTCCACAAAGCTTTCTAGAAACCTGTCATTTTAATGTACATTATGTGCCTTTGGAAACCCAAAAGCCGTGATTCAACACCTGTAGCCATAGGCCATAGATATCCCCCCAACTGCTGTTTAGGCCTTCAAAAGTCCATCAAGTACTTACTGAGCTGCAATCGTGTTCCAGAAAGCATTCTAAGTACTGGGGATGTGAGTGTCAAGAGTGAGGCTAGGGAGGAGTGGAGAGGTCCAAGGAGAGAAGGGAGAGGGGGTGTCAGGAGATGGGGAGACAGATGGCCCCGGGTACACTTGAGACAGTGATGTGAACTTGAAGTGAGACTGGACAGGTGGTTTGCTGTTCTCCTCTGGTCACATTTGCGAGATGGGAGGAGCTGAATTGAAACCCAGGCTGGTTGGGTCAGAAGTACGATGGATCCAGAAGGGGACAAGAAAGTGTGAGAGCAGGAAGCGCAAGAGCAGGAACAAAGGACTGGAAGGGCAGTAGGCGGAAATTAGGTAATGTGTCCATTATGGCTCCATCGTAAGCATAATGTGTGTGGAAGGTGAGGACAGTTGGCTTGGGTTCCCCTGTGGGGTGCTGGAAGGAAATGGGGGCAAAATCACGGAGCGGGTGGCCCATTGTGACTAGAAAAGAAGCCTCATCCTGGAGAGCAGTCATTCCCTCCTAGTCATTCCCAGACTCTGGCGACACCTTGTTGATTTTTTTTTGTCTCATTTCATAGAAATGGAATCATAGGGGTTTTTTTTTTTTTTTGTGATCAATGGTTTTTGCTTAGCATGTTTTCAGGGTTCACCCGTGCTGTAGTATGTTATCTGTTGTTCACGCCTTTTTATTACCAAATAATATGCCATAGTCTGAGGGCATCCTGTTTTCTTTATCCATTCTTCAGTTGATGGACTTTGGGGTTGTTTCCACTTTTTGGCTATCATGGATGCTGCTGTGGTGAACATCCAAGTACAAGTTTTTGTGGGGACATAACATCTTCATTTCTCTTGGATTCATGCCAGGAGCAGAATTGTTGGGTCATATGGATCCTTGTGTTCAACACTCTTTTACCAGTGTCCACACCAGGTTACATTCCCACCATAGTGCACAAAGTTCCAGTTTCTCCATATCTTCAGCAATACTCTTTATTATCTGATTTATTGGGCATGGCCATTCCAATGGGTGTGAAATGTTTTCTTATTGTTTGTGTTATTTTTAAAAAATTAAAAAAAAATTTTTTGGTACTGGAGATTGAACTCAGGGGTACTCAACCCCTGAACCACATCCCCAGTTCTATTTTGTATTCCGTTTAGAGACAGGATCTCACCAAGGTGCTTAGCACTTTGCTTTTGCTGAGGCTGGTTTTGAACTTGCCATCCTCCTGCTTCAACCTCCCTGACTGCTGGGAATACAGGTGTGTGCCACTTCACTTGGATCTCACTGTGGTTTTGAATTGTATTTCCCTGATGGCTAGTGATGTTGAGCATCTTTTCATGTGCTTGTTGGCCATTTGGATGTCTTCCTTCCAGGATAAATCCTTTGCCCATTTTTAAATTGGATTGTCTTTTTTCTTATTGTGTGAGTTCTCTATGTGTTCTGGATACAAGTTTCTTATCAGTTAAATGATTTGATAATATTTTTCTCCCAACCAGTGAGTTGTCTTTTTAGCTGTGATGGTGTCCTTTTAAGCGTATTGCTGCTAGTCTTTATTTAAAAAAATTTAGGTTTCAGATTTATGAAAGAAATTCTTGTATGCAATGAAAACTCAGAAAATATTCAGAAATACACACACAAAAGGAATAAATGAAACATAATCTTCCCATTCAGAGGTAAGCACTGTAAACTTGGGGATTCCATTACTCATTTTATAAGTCTCATCAGTTGTGAATAGCTTTCCAGTTCAATATTTCTACAGAATCATTTGTATATTGCATAATCTTTAATAATGTGAATGTGCAGTTTACCCAAATAGTTCCTTGTTGTTGGGCACTTAGGTTGTTTTCAGTTTTTCACTGTTTTCAATGAAGTTAAATCTTTCTAAATACGCGTGGTTACTTTCTTTGGATGGGTTTCTAATATAGGATTGCTGGGTCAGAGTATATACTGTAAAAAATTTTTTTTTATAGTGCTGGGGATTGAATCCAGGACCTTATGCATGCTAAGTATGCTCTCTACCTCAGCTACATCTCTAGGCCCTGAATGCACATTTTTAAGGTTGTAGAAACTTGCTGCCTAATTGCCTTCCTGAAAGATTGCGACCAGCTATGCTCTGCCAGCCGTGTGTGGGAGATAGCCCTTGGCCAAGAAGCTCACCTGGTCCACAAAACAATACTATTAACAGTAATAGAAATAAACATTTATGTGCTAGGCACCGTTTTAAGCATTTAATACATATTGACTTGTTTAGTCCTTATAATAATTATCAAATTGGTGTTATTTCTCCATTTTACAGGTTAGATAATTCAGGCACAGAGAGGTTAAATTTTTGCCCAAGGTCAACAGCTGGAGCTTCAGGATTTGAACCTTGGAAGTCTGGTTCTTGAGTCCTAGCTCCTGACTACCTTGAGTTATTATTGGTTTAGATCTCTATCTTATACAATTATGGACAGAGGTAGCCATCTGTATAAATGCTCAGGAAGAAGAAAGCTTGGTACTGTTAAGCACGTGGTGGCTGTTGCTTTAAAATATTCATCATGCTAAGAAAAGCTCACACTTATTTTTAATTCGCTAAGAATTTCAATAACCTTTTTTTATTTATTTATTTTTTGTGGTACTGGGGATTGAACCCAGGGCCTTGAGTGTGCTAGGCAAGTGCTCTACCACTCAGCTACATCTCTGGGGCTTTTTAATTTATTTTTTAATTTTTAATTTTATTTTGAAACAGAGTCTAAGTTGCCCTGGCTGGTGTTACACTTTTGATCCTTTCAGCCTCCTAAATAGCTGGGATGACATCCTCTGCCACCGGTTATCTTTCCTGGCTTTTTGTTTTGTATTTCTAAGCCAGGGGTTGACCAACTCTTTGTTAAAGGGCCAGGGAGTAAATAGTTTAGGTTTGTGACATAAGGTCTCTGTGGCCACTACTCATCTCAATCACAAATCTTACTGATATTTAAATTACAAAACTAGGTGGCTGGCCAGTGGGCCATTGAGTCAAACCTGTGTTGCAGATGACCCTGTGGGTTTTCTCTCCTTGGTCGTTGCTTCTTGGCCTCTCTGCATTCTGGAATAACTTGACTGTCCATGCCAGATCTATGGCTGCAACCTGTTCATGTTTTATTTAGAATGTTTATATCTCTGTTCAGGAATGAGTCTTATTCATGTGTGTGTGTGTGTTTCTTTGTCAGACTTTGCTTCATAAAATAAACAGGGAAGTTTTTCCATGTTGTGGAACAAAGAATGATTTATTCTTTGAAAGACTGGTAGAATTTTCTCCAGAGAAACTATCTTGACCTGATATCACTTTTGGAAGTTAGTTCTTTGAGATCTCTTCCACTTTCTTTCAGGGTTATTGATCTCTTCATGTTTTCTACTACTCCTCCTTCCCGCTCTGCCCCCAGTACTGAGGAGGAAACCAAGGCCTCTAACACTGAACCACATTCCCACCTCTTTTTTTTTTTTTTTTTTTTTTTTAATTTTGAAATGGGTGTCTTGCCGTTACCCATGCTAGCCTCTAGCTTACTGTTCTTCTGCCTCAGTTTTCTGAGCAGCTGGGATTACAGGTATGCATCACTGTAGCTAGTTCTTTTACTTTTGAATTGATTTTGGTAATTTATATTTTTCTAGAAAATCACCCACTTCCTAGATTTTCCAAGATTTTTTTTTCATTGATTTAGGCCTATTTTATTCTTACCCATATCTTTTTTATTTGATCTTCTCATTCCTTATGTTGCACTTACTTTTAAAAATTAGTTTTGATAAATGTTTATCTCTTTTATTGGTCTTTTGAATACTTGCTCTGAAGTTTAATTATCAATTGTAATAGTATTTTCCTTTCTAATATGTTCACTTCTATTTACAATTTTCCTTCTCTTTATAAGTTCTTGAATTATCAGATTATTTATTTTCATTCTTTTTGTATAAAAGTGAAAACATTTAAGACTGAATTTTTGTGTGAGTACCGGCTTGTCTGTAGCCCATACACTGGGGACATATGCCTCTCATTGTGGGTATTTTCTAAGTACTTGTGATTTTAGTTTTGTTTTTCACTTTGACTCAGTAGGGTTATAAGAATATGCTTTTAAATTTCTAAAAGTTGGGGATTTTAATTTTAAAATTTCTCGTTAATTTCAAGTTTTATTGCTGAATGTTCAGAGAATGTGACTGACCTGGGTTTTATTTCTTAGGCTTTATTGAGATTTGCTTTGTGGCTTTCTATTTTTTTCTAAGTGCTTCAAGGGTGCTGGAAAAGAAGGTATATTTTCTGTTTTCAGTTTACATGTTTGTTTAGTTGTTACCATTAATGGTGTTATCCAGACTCTCTGTCTCCTATTCTTTTTTAAGTTTACTTGGTTTTTCAAGACTGAGGGACATGTAATCCTTTCCCACAACTCTTGTGTTTCTGTCTTTTCTTTGTACAAAACACACTGGTTGGTTGTCTGTCTTTGTCTGACTTATAAATGCAAATGTTAAAGTATCTGGACTGGGAAAGAAGGGAACAAGCAGCTAAACTGAATTCCATTTTAATCATTTTTACCAACGTGTACACGTTTGCCTGTGTGTTTGAGTGTCTTTGTGTGTTTCTGTAGGAGTGTATTTATGGTTTGGCATATACATCTCCCTTGGTTGTGAGTGTGTCAATATTTTCTCCTGTGTGTTGGTCATTTTAAGTTTGACATACACGTTGGTATATACATGTTCATCTGTAGCATCTTTTTGTTTAACTTGAAGCTGAAACATCAGGGCTAGGGGTTGCCTCACGCTAGTCTGGCTTTTTGTGGAGCGGCTAAGAGTCAGAAAGTTCTGCCTCCCTGTGTGTTAACCCTTCTAAAGCTTGGTTTCTCTCTCCCGGCAGCGGAAGATCTTCCTGGTAAGTGGGCTCAATACTGACAGCCTCTCTCTGGCACTCGTTCTCTGCTCTGTATGGGGACCACATCTGAGCACACCAGGAGTGCTAGGACTCTGAGCCCCTGCTGTCACCCTCTCCCCATTGTGCCTGTTCGTATGCCCCTGGCCTGGCTTCTGCTTACACCCTTCATGAGAGGAACTCAAAGGACTTGCTATTGGCTCCAAGAGGGCCCTTTGCATTTTTATAAGTTTGTTGAAGGGTCCTCAGGTTATTTTATGACCTGGTGCAAGCTCCTCTGAGATCTCCTCACCATCCTCTCATAGGAGTCCCAAAGTGGACTCTTTGGACACCTTGCCCTTGGCCTTTCTCACTGCACTGGATGAGCTGCCATGGTGTGGATAGGCACAGACTGAATGCCCAGCTGCATGTGGGTTTTGGGGCCAGCCTGCTTGGAATGACCATTCCTCCCTCAGGGAACTGGCTAACTTCCTGGGAGATAGGGTACATTCTCTAGACAGGACATGGCTGGAGGACCGTTCTCCACTCGAGCTAGAGGAGATAAAAAATGGGAAGGCCAGTGTTTGCCACGCAGACAACGGGGCCTCCTCTTCCTGCAAATGTGAGTGATAGGAGGAAGGAAAGGGTGGAGAGAGAGTCCTCACGACTTCCTCTCTGCTCACCCAGTTCCTGCATTTAGCCATGTCTTCTGAATAAAGGTCATTTAATCCTTTTGATTTTTAGGGGTTCTGTCTCAATTTGACCTCTAGGAAATCTAAGTTCAGATTTCCAGAGTGGGGACGGGAATAGGATAGGTCATTTGTATCTGAGCTTTCCTAGGTTTAGTGCATTTTATTCATCAATAATACATTATTGATACTTCCCCTCAGAGTACCCTTGGTACCCTCTGATTTTAGCATGGGTATGTCCCTGGGATATAGAGGGCGCCATGATGATCATACCCACTTTACAGAAAGGCTTGAGAACCTGGCAGAAACACACACAACAGGGGCAGTGCCGGGCCAGAGCCTCTACCTCTGGACACCAGGCAGGCTACGCACCTTCTCCTCCAGTCTGTTGCCTGGAGAGGCAGGGTTTTAGCTCCCTGCTCCTCTAAGCTTTCCTGACAGGTGATCCTTGACATCTGGGCCAACCCAGCGGCCTTGGTGGGGATCCATTGAGAAGGACCTTGCTTACAAGTTGTTTCTTACATGGTCTCTTCCTTCCTCCCTACCCAGGAAGAGGAGTTCATCGACTGGTGGAGCAAATTCTTTGCCTCGATAGGGGAGAGGGAAAAGTGCGGCTCCTATTTGGAGAAGGATTTTGACACTCTAAAGGTGAGGTCTCGCTCCAGGATGGGGTTCTCTTCAGGCCTATAGTAATCTCTGGTCACCTGGGAGGGGCAGTGAGAGATACTGCAGAAAGAGAGAGAGAGAGAGAGAGAGAGAGAGAGAGAGAGAGACAGAGACAGAGAGGGAGAGGGAGAGGTGTGTTTGGGAGTAACAAATCCTGATGTTTGGGAGTAACGAATCCTGATGAACTAACTGGCGTGAGAAAGGTAGAAAGGTCACCCACTGATTTGGACCAAGAAGTAAATGTGGGCTGGGATAACTAAGAAAGTATTTCCAGGTACCTTAATACCTGCAGTATTTGTAGGTAAACTGATGCTTGATATTTGCCTTAAAACGAGCCTTCAATCTCCTCCCCCCACAAAAAAAAAAAAAAAAAAAAGGAAGGAGGAAGATACAGGTATGGGTGAGAGATACTGCAGAAAGACAGATTTTAAAAAGACAGAAAAATGATTAAACCTACAAAGCATTAGTGTTAATATAACATTATATTATAATATAACATTAGTTATTATAATATAACATTAGTTATTATAATATAACATTAGTTGTAATATAACAACTAATAGGTACTTAGGGATTTGTAGTACTATCTGACTTTTCCTAGTGTCTTTGAACTTTTCTATAATAGAAAATATGAAAAAAAAGAAAATTTATATTAAAATAAAAAGTGAAATCAGTCTGAGAATGTACCTGTGGCCTCTGACCTTGATTATTGGGACAGAAATTACTTAGAAAATAGAAAATTATGGTGAATCCTGTTTCTAGGGATAAAACCAGGGCTAATCAATCCAATTCTGGTATTTTGAGGAAGTTCAACAGCTACAATTATGCTTTTAAAGAGTGGATTACTTTTTAAAAAGATGACCCAAAGTGACTCAAAAATCACTCCCCAGAGGAGTCCCAAGTCCCCTGTGTAGGGTTGCCAGGTAGAATTCAGGATGCCAGGTTAAACTTTAGATAACGATGAATGATTTTTTAGTACAAGTATGCTCTAAATATTGCGTCAGACATACTTATCTAAATTTTTTTTTATTTATCCAAAATTAAAATATAACTGTGTGTCCTATGTTTTCACTTACTTCTTCTGGAATCTAAATGAGAGAGAGTCCGTGTCTCATGATTACCCACAGGCAGGGACAGGAGAGAACAAGGTGGGCAAAGGCTATCAGACGGATGGGAATGGCCCCCAGGCTCCACAAAGCAGGTGGAATAAGTGGGGGTCAGGGCTAGTCGGGTGGCCTGGGCTTTCAGCTGATTCTTCTGTCTGAGAGTCTTTGGTGTGGCCTCTGGAAGGTAGTTTCACAAGGTGGCGAGTGTCATCTCTGATGTGTCGGAGACTGCCTGGTAATCGTGCCTGGAGACCTGGCTGCTCAAAGATGAGGTGGCAGGCGGCAGCAGCTTCTCGGTCTGTGAGCTCTTCATTGACTTCACAGTTGGGTACGTGAGGTTGGGCAAAGAGACAGGGCTATTTGTGTCTCAGGAAGAAGGTTCAACACATTAGGTCTGGCATGTGGTACTGTGGCCTTGCCAAAAAATGAGACAAACCAAGCAAGATTGAGGACTGCTGCCAGGGTGGCCCGAGGCCCTGGCCCCTCTCTGCTCCCTAGGATGCCGGATGCTGAATTGGCACCCAGCCCTCCTGCTTGACCTCTCCGAGGAGGCCTCCAGCAGCATCCAAGTGAAAATAGCCTGTCCAAAGCAAAAGGCATTCAAACTATTTCTGGGGGAAAAACTAGACTTAGAAGGAACACTGGTCCTCTAAGGATAAGTAAACAGAAGAAAGCCAGCATAGCCTATAGCATAATGGAGAGAACAGAGTATACAATGAGTGGAGAAAAACATGTTTTGGAATTCACTTACCTTAGAGACAAAACCCAACTCATAGTCTGCATACCAAAATGAAAGCAAAAGATGTAACAAAGAATTTAAAACTGAAGTCATAGAAAAAGCACAGTAGAAAAAGAGCAACACATATTGGTTTTCCTAATAAACAAAAATGGATTAAACTCTCCTATTAAGTGTAAAGGACTTCCAGACTCTATCAAAAGTTGAAATTCTTTCTAGTATCTTTATAAGACACCTCTAAAATGTACAACTTAGAATGGTCAAAAAGATGCTTTGGCAACCAATATTTTGGCAAACAAAATCAGGTAGGTATGAACAAAAGGGAAGCAGGTAGAACTAAAGTAAAATGCAAAGAAAAAAAAGAATGTTTTATTGAAATAAAAAATATGCATTTCAATGAAAAGACTCTAAAGCTTAGAAATATTTAAGCAAAAATGGATAGGAATATATAAATAATTGCTTCAGACAGATAAAACACAGAAATTAAAATTGAAGTGGGATTTTAATATATCTTACTTTTTGACCAGTCAATAAATAAATAAAAAAATAAAAGACATGAATAACCAGGTAAATATTTTTTAAGCTGTATCAAGTTAATTTTATAGCTTTATATGAAGTTACATTTGTAGCTTTAAAATAGAGGATAAAAAATCATGAAAATAGAGAATACGTTTTTTCTTAATGCTCAGAGAATGCTTACAAAATTTGATTACATATTAGTTTAGTAATAAGTTGCAAAAGCAGAATCATACAAGACAGCTTGAAATAAAATAAAATGAGAAATTAATAACAAAAGTTTAAACAGAAAGTTCAACCAGTTTGAAATTTAAAAGTATTTTATTAGGACTTCCCGTATGAACATGACTGCATAAATCAGCATTTTTTTCCGTTTTCTCTTGGAAATCATTCAAACCCACAAAATCCATTTTTTTCCCCAGAAAAGTTGGAAACAAATACAAGTTACCGACTCCAAAATATAAGTAAGGGCTGCCCAAGGACAAATGAGATTGGGTAGAGACCACTCAGCAGTAAATGAAGAGAGGATGCATGCAGGAGGAGGAGGGAAGCTCACAGGGGTAGCAAATCTCAGAGAGCCCGAGTGAAAATATCCTTCCAAGTGGAAGAATGCTGATAATTATTTAAGGCGGGTGATGAGTACATGGGAGTTTGTTATCTATTTTCTTTACTTCTGTGTTGTTTGAAATTTTTCATGATAAATGGTTTCAAAATACAGTTCTTGAAATTGAGGTTGCACTCTGAAATATGAAAGCTAATCCCTGTTTGCAACACTGGCTGTGGGAGCTTTGGAGACAGGCTCAAACTGATGATAGAAGCCTCCTTAGACTGGTTTGGTTCCGAGAAGCCAAGATGGTAGATAGAGCCACAGGAGAATCACACAGATGAGCCATTTTTGCAGGAAGCAGTCTGCCTCTGTGGTAGGAACAGAGGAAGCAGCAGGTTCAGGAAAATCCAACTTACTTAGTGACAAGTAATAATAAAATAAATGGCACAGAATTAATTTAAAAATTCTGGGGGGAAGAAAAGGAAGGGAAAATAGAAATCAAATTTACCAATAAAAGAGGACATATGTCCACCAGAAAAATTTTGCCAAGGTGCAGAAGAGATGGAACATTTTTTCTGTGAGCTGTATAGAAATGGGTCTGTTAGAAAGCAAAGCAAGGGATGGCGAGGCGAGTGGAGAGGAGCCGCGAGCTGGTAGGACTCAGGGAAAAGGAAGATGAAACATGATATTGGAAGGAGCAGAGGGCAGCATGGACACATGGAAACACAGTCAGGGGCACAGAGGACAGAAATGACAAAAGCAAGCAAATGATGGAACAGAAAAAAATGTTAAAAAGGAAGGAGTAAAGAGAAAAGGCCAGATATTGATGTCAGAGAAAGGAGACCCAACATTTGCAATATTTGGCCTCTCTGAAGAAGATAACCCAAACAGTGAAGTGAAACAAGTAAACGTAATAATTTAGTCCAGCTTCACTGGAATGAAAGAATATAGAGTATACATTTTGAAAAGGTCCACTGTGTGTGAAGACAAATGGACCCAGCTTGGTCAACTCTGAGACACATACTAGAGTAATTATTGTACTTCTGAGTCAAAGAAAGAATTCTTTGGGTGGCCATAGTTCTTTCTCATCCCATAGGGGTGGGGGAGAGATAAATCAAGATGACTTCAATTTCTCCACAACATTCAGAATCTTAAGACTGTAAAGCACCACGTATAGGATCCTCAAGGAAATGCAGGGTGACCCAAGGATTTTACATTCAGCCAAGCTGTCCTTGAGGCATAAAGACTATAGAAAGCCAGGTATGCATACTCAGGAACTGAGGTAATACAGTTCCTGTGAGTCCATCTTGACAGAACTCTCAAGGAATGAACTTTAGACAGCTAGCAACTGCTGGGGGAAGCCACAGCAGGACTGTTTGTGATCCCATTTTACCTGAGAATGGAAGGGGAAACAAGTGGAAGGCTTAGGCTAAGAAGGTAATAGATACCACATATGATATGGTAAATGCTGAATGGACTGAAAATGATAAAACTGACAAAATTTAAGTGGAGAAGGAGGAAAGGAGTTGAGATATAGAGTAAGGACATTAATTGTTCTATTATAAAAATAATGGAGTGGACAGATTAAAAAATGTGTAGATCACATAATAGGACTGTAAGCAAATTAGGAACAAATTTTCTTAACTAATGGTTAAGGAAGATAATGTTGCCTGATTCTAGGTGATGGAGAGGGAGAAGGAGGAATTTTTGATTATTTTATCATTTCAATTTATCTCATGCCCGTAAACACTGTCCCTAAAGACATAGAGGACTAAGTATTATCAGTATATATAATTTATAATACCACAAGCAGCTCAGGTCATCCTAGATACCAGAAGACAGACAGACAGAGAGACACACAGGTGTGCACACACACACACACACACACACACCCTGTGCAGCCAGAGATTTTTAAAAAACCTATGAAACTAGGAAATCCCGTGGCTATCTAAATGTAAGACAAATGTACAACTGAGGTTAAAAGTATCTGTCATACAACTATCTGGAACATCCATTGCTTATTACAAAATTTAAATTTGATCTCAAAACAAAATCCGTTAAATCAGACTTCAAAGCAAAATCTAACTCTAAGTCAAAGAGATTCATAAAGATTGAAGAATAATAAGTTGGAAAAATGTGTGCCAGGCAAATGTAAATGAAAAGAAAGCAGAAGTCACAATGTTAATACTAGAGATGAGAGTTTTCAGGTTCCTAAGACTGAACAAGACAAAGGGTGGCACTTTATGGTACTTAATGGTACAAGTCTAAGACAGGACAGTAATGAGAATATTTATATGGGAAGCAAAAACAACATCATTATTTACAAAATAGAAATTACAGGAGATAGAAGGAGCAATAGAAGCATACTGAAAAGTATGGAGAGATTTTAATTCACTTCTCTCAGTTCATATCAGATCACGGGGATAAACAAGTGAGAGGATACAGAAGGCCTGGCATAATTAATAATCCAATTGAACTTGGTAGCCTGAACATAAAGACTGTAACATTATAAAAAATTACCATGCAACAGGGAACAAGGAGAATATTAAATTTTAAATAGTGATGCTATTGCAGACACCATTTTCTGATTACTATTCTATAAAATTAGAAATTAGCAATAAGATCCATAGTCCCTGCAGCCTCTTCTATCTGGATGATTAAAAAATACAAACCCTCTCTTTTAACAATTTTTGAGGGAAAGAGAACACAAACCAAAAGTGCAGAATGTCTAGGAAAGAATGATAAAACACTGGACATTAAAACTTACTGGTTAAGTAAGTTTAACCAGTAAAGCAGCATTCAGAGTGCATTTATTGTCTTCAGAACTTTGGTTAATTATAAAAGAATAAAAACTAAGCATCCGATTCTGAGATCAAATAATAAAAATAAAACTGTAATTACACAATGAAAATGAAAATATTATCTAGCAACACAAATGGGACAATGCCAAGAGAGTAGCAAGCAGAGGCAATTTCATAGCAGTAAATATTTTCATATCTTAAAAGATGGAGTAAATAATAATAAAAAAAATAAATAACCGGGCTGAGGTTGTGGCTCAGTGGTAGAGTGTTTGCCTTGCATGTTGGTCCTCAGCACCACATAAATAAATAAATAAATAAATAAATAAAATAAAGGTATGGTGTCCATATACAACTAAGAATTTTAGAAAATGTTTCATTAAATTAAAAAATAAATAATTTATAAATAATAATACATTAAAACACAAGGAAAATATTAAAGCAGAAATGAGAAACTAGAAAAGAGAAAATTATAAAATTAAAATATCTGAGAACTGATCCTTTAATTAAAATGAATCAATTACATAAATAATCCTTCAGCTGATTTATTTAGAGATGTAGAGAAAAACCAGCCAAAATCCATAATGAAAGTAGGGACATAGTAATGATAATGGAGAATTAGAACATTTCAGGAGAATTCTAAGTTCTATGGAGGGCCCTTTGTATCAGTGAATTTCACATCTGCAGATTTAACCAAGCTTGGATGAAAAATATTTGAGAAAAAATTGTCTTTACTGAACATGTACAGACTTTCCCCTGTCACTGTTCTCTAAACAATGAATAAGTAGTTGTTAAAACTACTTACATAGCTTTTGTGTTGTATTAGGTATTACAAGAGAGTGATGTAAATACATTGGAGCATGTGAGTAGGTTAGTTGAAAATACTATGCCATTTTCTGCAAGGCACTTGAGCATTTAAAGATTTGGGTACTGCAGGGATACCCCATGGGTTCTGAGAGCTGACTAGATATTTTCATACAAATAAAATTGAAAATCTCCTTGAATATGAGTTAATTTGAAGGAAAAGATAAATACCAGGAATGTCTCAAGAAGCAACAAAAAACTACGAAGGAGACAGGGAAATTACCAAAGAATTACCTCCAAAGAAAGAGCCACGGTCAGAGGATTAAGGAGGCAATTACTTAAATATTAAAAATAATAATAATAATTCCTGTGATACATGTACTATTCCACAGCAGAAAAAGAATTAAAAGTAGAAAATCTTGGATTTCTTATGGAGCTAGAATTGCCTCACCACCAAATCTGATAAAACCCACTCATGCAGATAAATCTCATTTATGAGATGAATATATGTACAAAATCTTGAAGAAGACAAATAACCCAATCAATAAATGGGTTAAGGAACTGAATGGACACTTTAGAAAGGAAGATATACAATCAATCAACAAATGAATGAAAAAATGTTCAACATCTCTAACAATTAGAGAAATGCAAATCAAAACTACTCTAAGATTTCATCTCACTCCAATCAGAATGGCAATTATCAAGAATACAATCAATAAAAAATATTGGCGAGGATGTGGGGAAAAGGTACACTCATACGTTTCTGGGTGGGAATGCAAAGTGGTGCAACCATTATGGAAAGCAGTATGATTCCTCAGAGAACTTGGAATGGACGCACCATTTGACCCAGTTATCCCATTCCTTAGTTTATACCAAAGGGCTTAAAATCAACATACTACAGTGACACAGCATATCAATGTTTATAGCAGCTTAATTCACTATAGCTAAAACATGGAAACAACCTAGATGCCCTTCAACAGATGAATGGATAAATAAAATGTATGTATATATGATGGAATATTACTCAACTTTAAAGAAGAATAACATTATGGCGTTGCTGGTAAATGAATGGAGTTGGAGAATATCATGCTAAGCGAAATAAGCCAAACCCCAAAAACCAAAGGCCGAATGTTTTCTCTGATATGCGGATGCTAATTCACAATAAGGGTGTATAGGGAAGAATAGAGTTACTTTATGTTAGGTAGAGGGGAGTGAAGGGGGAGGGGAAGGGATCTGGGGGTAGGAAGGATAGTAGAATGAAACAGACATTATTACCTCATATACATATATGACTGCATGACTGATGTGACCCTATAATATGTATAATCAGAAAAGTGAGAAATTAACTTATGTATGATCTATCAAAATATATAAATGCCTTCTACTGTCATGTACAGCAAATTAGGACAAATAAAAAATTAAAAAAAAATTAAAGACGACCAAATGGAACCAAATCACATATTAAAATACAAAGTCATGCATGATAGTGAAATTGACTTTATTATAAAAATAGGGAGAGCTTGACATTAGGAAATCATTAATAATATTCATCATATTGAAAGGTAAAATTAACAAAGACTTTCAAAAGATAGAGAAAAGCATTTGATAAAATTCAGTATCTATTGTTGATTCTTTGGATTGAATAAAAGGAGTTTCCTTAATGTTAGAATATATCTCAAACCAATAGCCAGCATCCAGCTTCATGACTTCAGCATGTCTCTTTATTCCCAGAAATTGGATCTTTTTCAAGAATGTTTCTAAGTGCATTTTATCTGGGGAGAGGGTCCATAGCTTATTGATTGGAGAATTACTGAAGAGCTATGTGATTCTGTACAGGCCTAGATACCAGAGGGAAGCCCTGGGGGCAGCCCTTTTGACAAAGACGGGAAAAGACTTACCATTTCCACATACCTTGTTCTGTGTATTCTAACCATTTCCACGTCAACAAAAAGAAATTGGCGGACCTGGCAAGGTGGTGCATGCCTATAAGCCCAGCGGCTTGGGAGGTTGAGGCAGGAGGATCACAAGTTCAAAGCCAGCCTCAGTAACTTAGGGAAGCACTTAGCAACTCAGCAAGATCCTGTCTCTAAATAAAATATTTAAAAAGGGATGGGGAAGTGACTCAGTGGTTAACCCCCCTGGGTTCAATGCCCAGTTTAAAAAAAGAAAGAGATCACTCATTTTAGAAAGAAGATGACAAAATTATCATTATCATCATGTGTGGAGGATTTGCTTGATCACCTGGGGAGAACCAACTACTAAGTCAGAACCATCAGGAGAACCCAGGAAGATGATGGCAGTTGTTTAGAAAATCTAGTGGAAGAAAGATTCACATTTGCAATACCAAGAACACATTTATCTTTTAACTAGGCTAAACTTAGTGGAAAGCATGTAGGCTCTACATGAGAATTACTACAAAAATTAGGTCTTGAGTAAATTGAGCATCAGATTATGTCTCTGGATAAAAATGCTAATACTGTAAAGATCTCAATTCTTTTCTCCAAAATTAATTTTAAATTTAATGCAAGTCTAATAAAAATTCCGAAGAAACATTTGTTTAGAACTACACTTAACATTCCAAAATTTCATCTGGAAGGACTTCAGTAACAGAACTGTGTTATGGAGCCGCGGTAATTAGACATAGTGTTAGTGAGGAGTAGACAGAACAATAGAGCAGAATAGAAAGATTACCACCAGTGGGATATGTGATCCTTTAGTGTGTGATACAAGTCACTAGGAAAAGGAGGAACAGTTTAAACAAATAAGACCTTAGATAATTGCATAACCATTTGGTGAAAAAGAATTTGAATTCTTCCCTCATGCTGTGGACCAAATTGAATTGAGTGCTTGATCCTACTGAAAGAAGAAGACACTCAAGCTTAATTTTAAAGGCAGAAGCTGTAAAGAAAAATATCTTTATGAGACTGACAATTTCTGGAATGGCTAAGAAAACAAACAAATGTAACACAAACACACAAGCATGACATCAACACACACAAACATAAACATACCATAAAAATACCACAAACATATCATAAACACAATTGAAAGATAAGCGATGAACTGGGACAAGATTATGTGTAAGATGTTTGATAGACCAGTGGTTAGTATCCTCTTCATACAAAGAGGTCTTTCAGATTAGTACAGGATAGAAAACAGCCACCAGGAGACACTAAAAGGACAAATGACAAGGAGGAGCAGTTCACAGAGAAGAAATACAGATGGCTGATAAACCCATGCAGGTTTTTCCAGTGGCCAAATAAATGCGAGTTAAAAATTCAACGTACTTTCATCTATAAAATTAGCAAATTAATATTTATCAAAATTAAGTGATGGAGTCAGGCTTAAACAAGGCACATTTGCACTCTGTAGTTGGAAGAATGAATTTAGACAATTTTTCAAGAAGGCAATTTGTGCTCATCAAAGATCTTCAATTTTCATACCTTTTGACCAGGAATTCTATTTCTAGAAACTTAACATGGAGATACATTTAAATGAATGCACAAATGCATATGTGTAAGAGTTTTTAAACTCCTGTCATTTATGTGTTTTTTTTTAAATTGAACAATTACAAAACTAAATGTTCATCATAAATGATGGTACATTTATATAATTCAGTATTATATTGCCATTAATGAGAGGTCATGTAGAAGTATATTTTTGACCTATAAAGATATTCATGGATCATTGTTAAATTAAAAAAAGTTATAACACAATTTATTTCCTGTGACTCCATGTTGTTAAAAAAATAAAATTAAAAACAAACAAGAAAATGTTCAAAAGGACGCATGCCTATTTTTCATCGTATAACTATTTATTATTTGAGGGAATTTAAAACAATATTAGTTTTTATATTTTATTATAATTTCTGATTTTTAGTATTGTTATCACTTGCATAATTAAATATTTCTTGGAAGAGAGAGAATTTGAGCTGGGCTGAAATCAGAAAGATGAGAGAACAACTGATCTGTCTTGACTATTAATTTCAGTTTTAAACAATTCATCATGTCTACCTGTTAACAACATATTAACCTGTTCAATATTGCTACTAATTAGGTCATTTTATCATCTGTAAAAAAGTACTGTTTCATTTATGCCTAAACAATTCCAAAGCCCTTCTCTAGTAAATAATTGTTGGCTATTTGAGAGGAGACAAATAAATGACAGAGTTAACAAATTTAAACTGGTGCTTAGCAGGTCTGCTTGGCTTAATATTTGATGCTGTCCTCATTGGACATCTGTACAGGGGGCATTTTGACTTGAAATACTGACCTATTAATTTTCCAGAGTTCTGACACAGTCTACAAATAAAGTTAACCTTTTGTTTGTTTGTAATCTTATCTTATTAAAACAGTACACTACTTAAGTCTATGATGATGCTCAGGTACTTAGAGTATTAACCAAACACCTGGTTCCCTGATGGACTGAACCACGGTCTTCCCTCTTGCTCCCTCTCCTGGGTTTTCTTTCCATCTCTGACTTGTTTCTTATTTCTCTCTCTCTCCTTCTTGGTTCCTCTCCACCTCTCCAATCTCACCCTTCTGTGTGTCTTTGTTCCTTTATTTATTTTGGTCCTCGCTCATTTTCTTCTTCTTTGTTCCTTCTCTCCCTTTTTCTACTTTCCATTCCCTTTCCCTCCTTTTCCATTTCCTCTTCCTTTGCTGTCCCTCTGCTTCCTTCTTCCCTGTCTCCCTATGTGACAGGTCTATGACACACCACTGGAGAATGTGGAGGCTTTCGAAGGCCTGTCCGACTTTTGTAACACCTTCAAGCTCTACCGGGGCAAGACTCAGGAGGAGACAGAAGATCCATCTGTTATTGGGGAATTTAAGGTAAGTCCTTGAGGATGTATCCCTGAGTCAGCCTACGACTGTGGTGTAGCAGCTATAAGTGAAGAAGGGGGCGGGGCAGTAACTGCAGGGGTGACCGTGGTGCTCATGTTAGTGACACATGGGTAGTGGAAGTGCTGATGCTCCTGATGGTGGTAATGGGATGGCATTGGGCTGAGTGATCTTCATGTGGTGATTCTCATGAAGATGAGAGCAGTGGTCATAATGGTTATTGTGTTGGTGACAATGCTAAAAATCAAAATTAACCCCTCATTCTTTTCAGGGTCTCTTCAAAATTTATCCCCTCCCAGAAGATCCAGCCATCCCTATGCCCCCAAGACAGTTCCACCAGCTGGCTGCCCAGGGGCCCCAGGAGTGCTTGGTCCGTATTTACATTGTCCGAGCATTTGGCCTGCAACCCAAGGACCCCAATGGGAAGGTAACTTTCCTAGAGCCCTCAAAATGGCAGGCATGACTATAAATGGCCTTTGTCCCAGGAAGTCACAGTAAGCTGGGGGAAACAGAAAACCCATGCAGAACTGAGATATCACTGAATGAAGTTTTTGTCAGGGACCAAATGCTCTGGAAGGTCAGAGAAGGATGAAGTTGGTATAGGACTTTGAAATTATGTGGAAGGTTTTTTGGAAGGAATAGGACTCTTAAGTACAGATGGAATTTTGACAGGTCAGGAGGGAGAAGAAAGTAGTATTTTAAGAGGAGTCAAAAGCACAGGCAAGGGTTTGAAATAGGAGTGCTTAGGCCATGGGCACAATTAGGATGCGACCTGAGGATCAGCATGGCAAAGGTGTATGTTGAGACCTGGCTTTGCAGGGCATCTGTGGTGGGAGGGAAGGAGCGAAGGAGGGAGGAGCAGGGCTGGTAACTGCTGTGGCCAGCCATGGTGGAGCCGGAGGCAAAAGGAAAACCAGGAATGCTCAATGTGCCTTCATTTAAAATTCTGGTGTTTTGTTCATCATGGACTATTGGCATTGATTTTAATTTTTTAAAATACTGCACTAAAGTATTATTTATCTTGATTACTGAGTTTGGGGGCCCTCCCTTAAATTGTGTGCCTGAGGTAAGAAACTCAGCTGTCTTACCCTAGTCCTGGCCAGAGATGGAGGGAGGAGATTTGAAGGAGGGAAGGAGTCCGGGAGTCACAGGGAGACAATGAGGTGGGAGCAGAGAAAAGCTGGAAAGACGGAAGAAAGCAGAGAGGCAGGAGTGGACCTTTCTTACCTCATGTGTGTCCTTGAGGCGGTGGGTAGGGTCTCAGCGTTCCACTCCTGCCGCCTGGCCTCTCTTGGCTGGGAGGTCATATGATCCCAGGGAAGAGTGGAACAGTCCTCAGCCTTGGCACCACAGATGGCCTCCAGGATGTGGCCAGGTTGGCTTATGTCCTTCAAGCCTTCTCGAAGCCAGAATCGCCCTGGGCCTTCTCTGGCCAGGGCTGCTCCTCGAGGATAGCTGAAGGCCCACTGTTGCTTTTGGGCCGTATCCAGGAGGAGATTGGCTAGGGCCAGTCTTGGTGGAGAAAGTGGGACCATCTCTCTCCCTTTCCATCTGCTTAAGCAGCGGTCACAGAGAGGACCCCAGCCTGTTCTAGTCCCATTTAGAATACAGTCTGTCGGGTGTGTGAGGATGGGGGCTGGGCCCCTAGGAGCCTCTCCCAGTGCGGCAATGGTTCAGGAGTAAGGAAGGCTCACTCGCCCCCCCTCCCTCTGCAGGAGCCGAGGTTACATGCCCACGTCAGAGGCCACATGGTGTGTAGGATGGGGCTCCTGGCCTGGCAGAACACACTCCATATCTCAACTTCCTAATGACTGGCCCCCTCACCCGATCTGGAGGCAGGGGACTCAAAACACAATGGGGTAATGATTTCACTTTAGTGTTTCTCTGTCATCCTTCAGTGTGATCCTTACATCAAAATCTCCATTGGGAAGAAATCTGTGAGTGACCAGGATAACTACATCCCCTGCACTCTGGAGCCAGTATTTGGAAAGTAAGTGGGGAGCAGCTTGGTCCTGGGCTGCAGAAGCCGGTCTGGATACCCCACAGTCCAGCGGGCAGAAGTGACTGCTGCTGGGAAATTCCTGTCTCCGGGGCAGAACCATATCCCCTGAGTCTTGCATTTCCGTGGGTGTAGTCTGAGCTAGCCCTCCATGAGCCAAAGGCTTGAGTCCCAGCAGAAGCTCCTAGTTAACACCCGTAAGTGATTGCCTAGATCAATCTGCACCGAAGTTCAGAGGATGCATTGGTTAATTCCTTTTTACATAAACTTTTTCTTTAGATTTATAGAAAAGTGACAAAGATGACACAAAGTCTCCATATACCTTTAACCCTACTTTCTATCTTACCTAACTGATATATTTGCCCAAAGGAGGAAATTGACATCAGTGCATAAACCCTGAACTTTATTAGGATCTCATCAGTTTTCCACTAATGTCCTTTTTCCAGTCCAGTGCACCATGCTGCATTCAACAATTACTTTTTTTTTTTTTTTTTTGGTCCAAATTTTTTGGTACTGGGGATTTAACCCAGAGATGTTTTACCACTTTTTTTTTTTTTTTTTTCCTGTATTGAGACAGGGTCTTGCTAAGTTGCTTAGAGCCTTGCTAAGTTGCTGAGGCTGGCTTTGAACTTTTGATCCTTCTGCTTCAGCTTCCCTAGCTGCTGTTATTATAGGCATGCGCCACCACACCTAGCTCAACAATTACTCTTTTTGTGTCCCATGTGTGCCTGCAATGGATAGCTAGGAGAAGAATTTAGAAGATAGTCACTTGATTCTGGGACAAGAACAAGGAAGGATCAGTACCCATGGTGTGGGAGTAAGTCCTGGGCCTCCTGAATTTCTGTTTGACCGTGAGCTTTTTCAGGCCCACAGAGGCTGGTGGCTGTCTATCCAGCACCTACAGAAGCAGTTTCTTCTGAGAGAGTCAAGTAACATATTGAGTTCATACATGGGTCTCTTTGACTATATTTTGTCACTTAACCTGTGGCCAGGACCCATCAGCCTGGGGAAATGCAGTTTTTGAAGGGGAAACAGTTCTGGTCAGCAATGAGTCACCACTTGACTGGGACAGGAGGGAAGCTGGAGGGTGGCAGAAGGGAGTTCTGTTTGGTGAGGCCCAGTGGCTGGCATAGGGTTGTGGTTAGTGGTGATAGACAGTGAGTGGGCCTGTCCCACAACTTGTGTGTGTGTGTGTGTGTGTGTGTGTGTGTGTGTGCGCGCGCGCGCATCCAGGGCAGGTCGGGGAACAAGTGCAGAAACATACCCTCCCACTCCCATTTCTACATCTCCCCACAAGTCATGGCCAAAAACTGGTGTGCCTGGTGCTTCACGCCTCCCTCAGATCACAGCAGAAATACTTTCATTCTATGATGCTTGAGATAATTGAAACACAACTTTGTGGTCTGACTGTGCCCTTCCAGGTGGATGCTGCGGCAGACAAGTGTTTTTTCTGCCCATTTTAAGCTCAGTCAATGTATCTATCTATCTATCTATCTATCTATCTATCTATCTATCTATCTATCAATCATCTATTTATCTATCAATCATCTATTTATCTATCAATCATCTATCTATCTATCTACCCACCCACTCATCCATCTATTCTGGGAATGGAACCCAGGGTGTTTTACCACTGAGCTACATCCCCAGTACTTTTCATTTTTTGCTTTGAGGCAGGGTCTTGCTAAGTTGCCAAGGCTGGCCTCAAACTTGTGATCCTCCTGCCTCAGCCTCCTGAGTCACTGGCATTACAGGCATGTGCCACCGTGTCCTGCTAAGTTCAGCCACTTTAAACAAGCCACAAACTCACAGACGCAGGGCTGAAGCCAGTAACTCATCCACGTTTAACCTTGAACACCCTGATGGCGCTAGGGGAGTATTTTCCCCTTTGAGCCACTCTTGTGTGGGTGAGTGTATGGAGGGCCTCTGCCTGCCCCCTTGCCCTGCTTGGTTTTTCTTCCTCCCTGCCATGACTGGGAGCTCCTGTCAGCAGAAGGGTCTGTTCCATGTGCCAACAGCCCTTGGTGTTTGGGTGTTCTCTGGCTGGAAAATGTTTTGAGCCAATTTATTTTCTTGTGGGTGTTTCAAGAGTCTCCTAGAGACCCTCTGAGCCTCTTTCCCTCCTCTTGGGATGTGGGAGATGCTGCCTCCCTTGAGCTGACTGTCTCCTAACCCTGGTCCTCAGATGGCCCACTCCACAGTCTCTGGCTGTTGGAACCTTGGGAGGTGCTTTGAGGCAGGATTCAGAGCAGATCCAGTCTGACCTTGAGGCAGCCCCCTCCTCCATGAGATGCACTTGGGTTCCTTGCTCAGCTGTGGACAGAAGAGCAGCTCCTCCCAGATGTGGCCCCGCCTCCTCCTCTGTGCAGAGTTAGCATCCTGAGCATGAGATGGGCAGTGGGCTTGTGCCTCCTGCCTCCAGGGAACTCATTTCAAGGGGAAGAGGGAGAATACCTCCACCTTGACCCTGGGGGTGGCCAGGGCTCAGACCTTGCAGGAGCTCTCTCCCCAAAAATCTTTTTCCATTCTGCCCCAGAAGTTGGTGTGCTGCCCCAAGTGTTCAGAGTGGGCCCTGGCCCATCCCTTTGGTAAATTCCAGAGCTCTGGTACCTGGCTTTGCAGTTTCACCTCTCTTGTCTCCTGGTGGTGTAGTGAAAGCTTCAATTGTAATATTCTATTCCCCCTCATTCATTCATTCTGGGGGCTGCCAGGAAGGTACCTGCTCAATCCAGTTTATATGGGACACACACACACACACACACACACACACACACAACTCGGAGAAGCCCTGTGCAAGTAGTCCTGTGGGTGATGGGCTCTATGAGTGACAAGAGACTCAAGAAGGATGGACTTTGAGCTCCTCTTGCTCCTCCTTGAGTTCTTACTGGGTCTATTACATCAGGGGGTCTGTATGTCTGTCCTTAAGTCCACCCTTCCCGCAGAATGTTTGAATTGACCTGCACTTTGCCTCTGGAGAAGGACCTGAAGATCACACTCTACGATTATGACCTCCTCTCCAAGGATGAGAAGATTGGGGAGACAGTCATTGACCTGGAGAACAGGCTGCTGTCCAAGTTTGGGGCCCGCTGTGGACTCCCGCAGACCTACTGTGTGTATGTGCTTGGGGCGGGTTGCTCCTCTGACAACCAGTCGTCAGAGCTTTGCTGTGTGCCAGGCCCTGGGCTTAGCACTTCCCAGGTGTTCTCCCCTTGATCCCAGCGAGGGTCTTGTCCCCACTCTACAGATGAGAAACTAAGGTCCAGACATGTTATGGCTTGTGAGTGGTGGGATTAAGATTCGAACCTGTTTATCTGACTCTTGTTTATATTATTATAATTCAGTTCTCTAATGTACCATTGAGGCCTGCAGAGAACTGGGCACCTGGAAGGAGATAGGGAGGCAAGGAGGAGGAGGAAAGGAGATGACAGTGGGCTTCAGCTGGGCCTTCCAGGGAACTCCGGGATGGTCTGTTGGGGGATTCCTGGGTGGAAGGTACCTCTTCCCACCATTTTGAGTCTTGTTTGGCTCTGATTCTCTAATTCAGGAAGTTGGAAACATCTAGGTGCCAATTCCATAGCTATTTAAGTCCTTTGCTTTTTTTTTTTTTTTGGGTGGTGCTGGGGATTGAACCCAGGGCCTTGTGCAAGGCAAGCACTCTACCGACTGAGCTATCTCCCCAGCCCAGTCCTTTGCTTTTTGAACCTTAGTTTTTTCATTGATGAAATGATGCAAGTGAAGGGTGGGGGAGGCTGTGTGGGGGTACACAGGTCATTACCAGCCCTCCTGCCCCTTCGGTGTCCTTAGAATGTCTCATCTTTGCCTTGCACTTGGGCTTCAGCTCTGGACCGAACCAATGGAGGGACCAGCTCCGCCCCTCCCAGCTCCTCCACCTCTTCTGCCAGCAGCGCAGGATCAAGGCCCCTGTGTACCGGACTGACTGTGTGACCTTTCAGGATAAAGAGTACACCATTGAGGAGATAGGTGAGCTGTCACAAGACCCCAAACCACCGCTAGCCTCCCTCTCCCTCTCTTTCATCAGGTCTTCTCTGGTCATAAGCCACGTCAGCAGGAGGAAGGTTCAGATTTCTCCAGGGCAACACAAACGTGCTACGCTGACCCTTGGTGTTTTGGGGATCACTATGCCGCCATGGCGCAGTTGTGAAAATTAGAGGTCAGGACAGGGTCAAGTTCCACGGCCAAGGTCAGAGCTCTGTCCAAGGCCATGCTGGAGCCCATATATGGGCAAGAATAGGAATGAGTCTGAAGCCTGGATCAGATCAGGATCAGGGTTAGATTCATCTGGTTTTGGTAATTAGACTTTATTCAGAGTTTGGGGTCCATCCATCTCTGAGAAACAGTTTTCTGCTTGAATCATGGCAGCCCACCGGCTTGGCCTTGATGCACCTTCAGAGCCCCTCCCATCCCCCCTGTGTACGGCAGATGCACCTAAGTCTCCAAAGGGCAGGCAGCAGGTCTTGCAGTGCCCCCACCTCTGCCCCTGGTTCTGCCTGATACCGATGGCTGAGAATCCCCCCAGCTGCTGTCCATGTGTCTGGATGCCACGGGCCTGCACTGCCCACCTGGAGCAGCCCAGACTGCCCGGAGGTGTTTACAGGCCCCCTGGCCCCTCGCCTGCTGCTTGCTTCAGAGGTGTTTGATGTCAGAGCTGGTGCTGAGGTTATAAAAGGGAAATGACAACTTTGATGCTTCCATGCCCAGATGCCCCTCCTCCTTCTTGTTCTGTTTTCCTCACTCTCCCAGGTTCTGGCTGAACCTGGCTCAGCCATTAGGCACCACCCACCTCTTTTGCTCTGGAGCGTGAATCTGATCTAGGGATGGTCTCGTGTCCTCCAGTGGCCACTGTTGCTCTGCGAGCACCTTGAGCACAGGGACCAGGGCTCATGGTCATAAAATTGTGAGGTCCACATCTGCCTGATTTTGTAGCTGAGGCCACTGAGGTCAAGAGTGGTTAAGAACCTGCCCAGAGTCTCCCAGCCAGCTAGGGACAGAGCCAGATTGCTGGCTCCTGCAGTGACATTCTTCTTTCTTTGGGACCCCTATTAAAGTGGGAAGGGCACGTCCAATGGGTGAACACGTGTGTGTGTGTGTGTGTGTGTGTGTGTGTGTGGTGTGTACATGGCCACACCTGAGTGCATGCCCCTGTGTGGGTACTTGTTGGTGTGTATAAGCATGTGGACCACCATCAACCCGTCAGGTCTTGGGCAGAGGGGACACCTAGTTCAGGTTGTTGGCTGGTAGGCAAGGCTTCTCAGGGTCCCATTTCTGGCAACTTTTTGTCCTCTCTCTGGGGCAGAGGCTGGCAGGATCCCGAACCCACACCTGGGCCCAGTGGAAGAGCGTCTGGCTTTGCATGTTCTTCAGCAGCAGGGCCTGGTTCCCGAGCACGTGGAGTCACGACCCCTCTACAGCCCTCTGCAGCCAGACATTGAGCAGGTAGGGCCTCAGCCTCTGGGTCCTGGAGTCCTTGAGCCCTAGAGCCCCACCCCAAGGTCAGCACAACACCCAAGGGACACACTGGAGACCCTAGGATGTGGCCAGTCCCTCTTTGGTCCATTTCTTCACCTTCTGAGTGGTCACTACTGGTGAACAAGAAGGGACCTCTAGGACTTGGCCTCCCTGGCCACCTCCAGCCCTCAGTGCTAGAGAGGTGAGTCCCAGTGAACCCTCTAGTCTTGTATAGGCCTAGCTTCTGACTTCAGTGCACCATTTTGGGGCCTAACTGTTCTACTCTGGCCTAAGGGTGTCTCCCTGCCCACTGCCATCTGTCAGACACTCAGTCTCAGCTGACCAGCCCTGTACCTAGCATCCTATGACAGAAGGGCAAGAAAGTCCCAGAGAGAATCAGCAGTAGGGGCAGGGGAACTCCCCCATGCAGAAGGGAGGTGAGCCTGGAGGAGATGAGCCCAGAGCTGGGTTTGGAAGAAGCTAAGGAGAGAAGAGGTTACGGATAAGAAGACGGTCTGGGTGAGCCCCGGAGATGCCTTTGCCAGAAGCAAACTTTCTTTCCCTGGGTGGCTTGGTGACCAGCCTTCCCAAGGTAGTGCAAAGGTTAAAGGTCAGCTTCACCCTCCAGCTCTGTGACCCTACAGAAGTGACTTACCCAAGTTACTGCAATCCCTGCTCCTTAAGATGGGGACAAAATTCACATTCAGCTTGCAGAGAGGGTGGAGCTGAGGGTGGGCATGTAGAGTGGCTTCCTGTCCTGGAGACCTTCTGAGTCCCTTGACTAAACCCTGCTGTCCTTCCACCATGTTACATCCCCCAGCACACATCATCCCCTCTAGGGAGCCTGCCACCAACTTGGTGGCCTGTGGGGAAGCTGGCTAACCCCTGCAGTGGGCCCTGCAGTCCCTTGATTAGGGTCCCTCCCCTACAGGGCGGTAAACCTCTTCCTGGCAGGGCCTGAGTTTTCTCTGCCCTGTTCCCAAGTGCCGGCACAGAGCAGCTGTCCATGGCTGTTTGAATGCCAAGGGTGGTGGGAAAACAGGCTCATGTCCCACAGGGAAAGCTGCAGATGTGGATCGACCTGTTTCCCAAGGCTCTGGGGCGGCCTGGACCTCCCTTCAACATCACCCCACGGAAAGCCAGAAGGTAACTGACCCAGTCACAGGCTCCCAGCTGAGCAGGAGGTGGGAGGGTCATGCTGGCTCTGGGTGGGGCCAGCAGGTTGCCTTTTGACCATGCTCTGTACCACTTGGACCTCAGAGTCGGGCTCTCATTTGGGTCTGGTCAAGTGTCCAGCCAGGCAGGCATCAGGCCTTCCTGGATGAGCCAGCGGCTCGGCTTTGGTGGAAATCCGTTTGGATTGGAGTCTTTCTCTTTCCCCTGAGGTTTTTCCTGCGCTGCATTATCTGGAACACCAAAGACGTGATCCTGGACGACCTCAGCATCACAGGGGAGAAGATGAGTGACATTTATGTGAAAGGGTAAGTTGCCCTGCCCGTCCGCCTGTGCTAGCTTCCCCCTGCCGTGCCCTCAGAGGCACCCAGGGGGCGCAGCTCCGGGAGAACGACCAGCTTCAAAGAGGGTCTCGGAGGGTCTCCCCCTTTGGGATATCGTCCTCCCAGCAGACTACTTTTGTACTCGTCTTTGGGCTCAAATTGCAAGGTCGGAGGATGCCCGGAGACCGCGGCTGAGACGTTCGATTGTTTTCTGATGCATGGCACGTTTTGTGGAGATTTCCTGGGAATTCTCTTTGCCATATCGTTTACCCGGTTCATTTACCTTCATAATTCCTCATCCCTAAGTTGGGGATGTACCCTGTGGTGGAAATCTTAGTGAGAAATGCCCTTGCTTGTGTGCGTCCAGTTGGATGGTCGGCTTTGAAGAGCACAGACAGAAGACAGACGTGCACTACCGCTCCCTGGGCGGCGAGGGCAACTTCAACTGGAGGTTTATTTTCCCCTTTGACTACCTGCCCGCCGAGCAAGTCTGCTCTGTTGCCAAGAAGGTGAGCGCCCTTCAGCCCCAGGGCTCCTAGTCCAGGCTTTGCACTGCCAGTGGGATCCCACCACTGCTATCCCCATCAGTGTCCCCAACACTGTCCCCTCGCTGCCCTCGTCCCCACAGGTGCTGCTTCATCTCCCACAGCTCTCACTGCTGCTCCTGTCGCCTCTAAAGCTGTCGCCATCAACTCTGTGCCCCACTTCTTCCTCTTCCACCAGGTCTGCCGTCTCTGGCTTACTGCCACCCATGACCACCCCACACCACAATGTGCCACATCTGTCATAGGAAGAAGTTCAGATCTCACCACCACTGCCTTCCTCCCTACCCCAGACAGACCAGGCAGTGGGTGGGGTCCTGGGCTCTACATGGGAAGCGTGGGGGATCCCAGCCTGGTCCTCAGAAGTGCAGAGGGGTGACTTCCGGGGAGCTTCCCAAGAGGGCTGGCCTGGCATGTGACTGGGTTGTCCATAGCACTGGGCATGGCTTGGCAGAGTCCCTCTGGCTGCCTGGCCTCCTGCAACTGTGTCTGGTGCCTGACAGTCCCTGGGAGAAACTCTGTCCTTCGAGCCTCAAGTGCTGCCCTCCTCTCTCCACCCCATGACCTCTCATCCCAGGCTGAAGGCATCTGGAGAGACAGGCCAGCATCAGCCAGCAGGGAGAGGTGGATTCGGGGACCTCGGTCTCTGTGTCTCAGCATCTCCTAGTTTAGGTCTCCTCTGGGCCAGAATTTCTTCACCCCTGATCTAGGCAAAGCCAAGGGCAGGCATCTCCTGGCTGTGCCAGGCCTGCCCTTAGGGAGCATCCTCCAGAGCACAGTGAAGGGGTTGCTGCAGGCAGTGAGGGGCTCTGGGCCAGGCTGATGGGAGGCAGGGGGCCCCTGGGAACTTCTGATCACCCTCGTCCACCACCCTGCCTGACTTTAATTGCCACCTGTTAGTGCTCTCCTGCTTGAGGGGACACATCCCTCTCTGTGTGTAGGTCCTGCTGGTCTGATTTCCATCCCAAGGTGTCGCAAGGCTTCAGGCCTCAAAGCCTCTAAGGTTCTCTCTCTCTCCCCTGACTGGCTGTGTGAGTTCAGGAAGGGACATACGTGATATGCTTGGCCACCTTGCTCTTCTTAATTCTCTTCATGGCCTCCTCTCACCTGATCCTTCCCAACCCAACACAGGATCACCTACACTTTAGAGAAGCCAGAATGTCCATCGAACATTCTCAGACATTCAAACAAAAGAAGACACAGAGAAACATGTTAAATGGATTCTTGGACCCTGGGATTCCTGGGTAGCACCTGCCTCAGAGCAGAAGTTAACCACAGGGCTCTGTGAAGTCACACAAAGCCAAGACCGTTGCTGGGTCCCATCTCATTTGCCTTTGCCCAGTTAATGTTGGTCTATCACGAGTCTGGTGCCATGATGGAGCAAAAGCTGCAACCGGCAGAGAGTGCCACCATGTCAAGCAGGTCCCACCCCTCCTCCCGAGTCTGCTGGGGACAGGGAGAGTGGGGCCAGGAGTGGAGAGCAGAGAACAGAGGTGCCATGCGAGCCATCTCAGGGGCTCACCAAGCCCTACAGGGGCTGGTATGGATGGGGAAGCGGAGACCGAGAGAGGCACATGGCCACTCTGATGGGAGGTGCGGCAACCCCTTCACTGTGACAGGTGGGGATGGGATGTGGCAGGTGTGGCAGGGGGAGGTTCCTGTCTTTTTCTATGAAGAAAGAGAAGAGAGAGAATCTGGCCCACGGCGGGTGATCTGAGACCAGTGGAAAGGGTGGGAAGCTGGCTACGCTGAGTGCAAGAAGAATGGGGAGGGGCACGGACGCTGCTGGTTGGCAGCATAGGAAGGGTGCCCTGGCAGCTCTGAGGGCCCAGGTGGAGTTGCTGATTAATAACTGGGCATCAGTGGTGTTTCATCTCTGCATTGAAGGCCTTGGTGAAGAGCTGGGCTGGCTCACAGGTCCCAGGGGAAAAGCGGTACTGAGGATGATGGGAATGTCTGACGGCCTCCATTGGGGAGGAGAAGCCCCTGGGGGAGGGGTGAGAAGAGGCAGAGGAGTCGAAGAGTGAGCACGAGGCACATTTGGGGAGGAGGGGACAGCAGGTGCTCCTGACCCCAGGCTCTGTGGCGAGGATGGCTGGAGGCAGGGACTGAGGTCAGAGGAGGAGGAGGAACAGAAACAGCCCAGGTGGTTCTGCAGGCAGCCTCTGGGGAGAAGGGACCCTGGGTGGCAGGTGGAGCCATGCCCACAGCAGGGCACTAATTAGCTGGCCCCAGCTGAAGGACAGGTCTGAGGTGGGCTGTTGCAGGGGCTGTGCAGCCTGTGGGCTCCTGGCCTGCCACAGAGCCAGCCCTCTGCCGTGGGCTTCAGGGCCTCTGGCAGGCAGGCCCTCCAGGGACCCCATTAACCAGACGAGACTGTCGTAAAGTACAAGATCTCCTTTCATCCGGCCGCTTTGAACCACCGCTGGCTGCCCTGGCCCAGCTCCCCACCTGGAGCCCAGCACACCCACCGGGGCCTGCAGTGCGGCAGGCACCCACCCTGCAAATAAACAGCTAGTAAAAGGGCCCAGGCTGGGAGCGTAATGAGCGCCTGGGACCTGGGGGGGCTCCTTCCCCAGGCTGGAGCCCCCGCCCAGCTGCTCCCACCAGGGGCCGTTTGAACCTCTGGCTCATTACTGAGCCCATAAACCAGGCCGGCCAGAGGAACGGAGGCTGCTGGCGGGCCTGCAGGCGGGCCTGGAGCTGGCCATAAAAGCTGGCCAGAGGAGGGAGGCACCTGCAGGAGGGCTGGGCTGGGCTGGGGCCTGGAAAGGGGGAGGCATCAGACGGAGGGCTGGGGGCCGGGCGGCTGGGGACCTGAGCGCCTTCCCCAATCCAGGATGTGGCTGCGCACAGTGCCCACTCCTCTGTAGAGAACCCGGTGGGTCTGTGTGACCGTGCTGGGCAGTGGGTCTGGGTCAGTGGGCACCAGGACCTGTCGTCAGCTGTGCCCCCTGGGTCCCTCGAGACTTGGGTCCAGGGCCCGCTCTGACTGCCTTTCTAGATCTTTTCCCATCCTTGCTACCAGCAAGAGAACAGAACAAGCCATTGCGAGCAGGAAAGCCCAGTGACGGTCCTTGGGTTGAGCGTGGCTGGAGGCAGGGGCTAGCTCAGTCCCACACCCTGCAGTTGCTCCTGAGGGAAGCCATCCAAGATGACTGGGCTCCAGGTGGAGCTGGTGCAAGGGAGGAGAGGCCAGGAGGGAAGAACCCCCACTCTTGCTCCAGTAGGAGGATGGGGACTTCCGGTGCTGGGGCATGCTCTGGAGGTGCAGGTGGCATGGAGTAGGGTGAGAGGGAGGAACTGGGGTCCAGGTGGCAGTGCCAGCTCCTTAGAGCAGCGGGCTGTGGTTCCTTCTAGTGCCAGCCAGGGTGGGTGGCGGACCCCTGGGTTCTCAGTCAGCCCACCGTGCTGCCAAGACCACATGTGCTGAGCAGGGATTGGGGTTGAGAGCAGGACCCTGACTGCCTGGGTGGAACCCCAACTTGCCACTTCCTGCCGTGTGACTTTGGACAAGTGACTTGCTTTGGTTTCCTCAGCTGAGAAGATAGTGTCTCCCTTGTAGGCTGTTGGAAGGATCAATGAGTCTAGAGGGCCTCTGAGGTGTAGGAAGTGCGACATTAATGTTGTTATCAATCTGGGCAAAGTCCTCTAACTCCTCCAAACCTCAGTTCCGTTGTCTGAAAAGTCAGTGATACCCTTTACTTACAGGATTGGGAGGCTAATGGAGCCAGCTTATTGAGGTGAGCCTGGTGGTCCTATTTTGAATCCTTAGCACTGCCTTCCAGAGTCTGCCCTTCCCAGTCTCGCCAGCAGGACTTGGCTCTGGCAGGTCCCACTCCAGGGACACCCTACTCCAGGCAGCCCTCCAGGCTGCAGGGACCATGGCCTCTCTAATGTTGCTCCCCTGTCTCCTTCTCTTCTCCTCCTATGGGTCAGGATGCCTTCTGGAGGCTGGACAAGACAGAGAGCAAAATCCCAGCAAGAGTGGTATTCCAGATCTGGGACAATGACAAGTTCTCCTTTGATGACTTTCTGGGTGAGCCTTGTTTCTGGTCAGGGATACACTGTATATTAGAGGTTGACCCAGAACCGTGCATGTGTGTGTGTGTGTGTGTGTGTGTGTGTGCGTGTTTGTGTGTGTGTACGCGCACACCTGTGCGCGCATGTGTATCCCCAGGACCCCTGGCAGGATGAGTGGACCTGCTTTCTGCTCTTAGGGTCCCCAGTGAAATATGTGAAAGGGCAGTGTTGGAATGATCAGGGTGACTCCCAGGGTGGGTGTCCAGCAGAGGTGGCATTGAGCACTGTGTGTGTTGGATGGGGATACTCAGGTAGGTAGGGAAGAGGGGACGCTCAGGCTGAAACCCGCACAGGTACATGCTGCCTGTCACAGCTGACTGGCATGCTTGGCGGGTGCTCTCATTTCACCCCAGTCTAGACAGGTTGAGACCAGAAATCGAAGGGTGCAAGCCACCACTCATCCTTCTGCCCAAGTGCTGATCGAAAGAACAAACTGAGGCAGGAGTATCGTGAGTTCAAAGCCAGTCTTAGCAAAAGCAAGGCACTAAGCAACTCAGAGACCCAGTCTCTCAGTAAAATGTAAAAAGGGATGGGGACGTGGCTCAGTGCTAAAGTGCTCCTGGGTTCAATCCCTGGTCAAAAAAAAAAAAAAAAAAAAAAAAAAAGAACAAAGAAAAGAACAAAGAACATGCTAAGTGAAAAGAAGCCAGGTGCAAAAAGACAACTATTTCATGACTCCATGTATGTGAAATGCCCACTCGGGCAAATCCGCAGAGAAGCAGAGTAGATCAGTGGGGACTGGGAGGAGGAGGCAGGTCGGGAGGGACTGTTTAGTGGGTGCAGGAGTTTCTTTTGGGGGTGATGAAGATGTTCTGGAATTAGATGGTGGCAATGGCTACACAATTCTGAATGTACTGAAGCTGTTGATCTGCACACTTAAAAATGGCTAAAGTGGTGAATTTTATGGGACTTGAATTTTACTTCAATTGAAAAAAAGTGGATTTGAATCCATGCAAAGGTAGTCCAAGGAAGTCAGGAGCCCTGGTTTCCATTTCAGCTCTGCCACTGGGAGCAGGGTGGCTTTGGACAGGTCACTGATGTCGTCCTGGGTACCCCTTGATTGCAGAAATGGGAACTGATCTTTGCTGAGCCCTTAGCCCCTGCAGGGGGTGTTCTGAGGAGCAGCTCCCAGCAGGGGAGGGCTGGCTGCCCATCAGACTGCTCTTCCTTTCCTGCCCTTCCCTCAATCCCCCTCAGCCCAGCAGTCAGCACTGCTACTCGGGACCTACTCGGGACTTCATTGTAATAAGAGTCAGGTGTAAAAGTGATGGCATCTATTTTTTAAAAAATTGTTTTCATTAGCTGTTGATGAACCTTTACTTATTTATTTGCATGCGGTGCTGAGAATCGAACCCAGTGCCTCTCACATGCTAGGCAAGCGCTCTACCACTGAGCCACAACCCCAGCCTGATGGCTCCTAATTTGAATTTTGTTATTTTACTTGTTATTCTGTATATGATTCCTGTAGAAACATTAGAATGGCACAGCTAAGCAATGATTCTTCCTCCTCCTTAATCTCACCGTCCAGAGATAATTTCCACTAACATTTTGGCATATAATATTATAAGATATTTCATATATAAACAAACACGAATATGTATGCATTTTATGTGCACTTGTGACATGTATACATATATTCATATATACAGCATGTGAATGGGTTTATATCACACATACTGTTTTTTTTTTTTTGTAAACTTAACATTTTGAGAGCACCTTTCTGGTCCTTAGCTATCTTTCTACGTCGACATCTGCATCACCACAGTTGCCAGCCTGGCGTTCCACTGTTCAAACGGATCCTATTTTTCTTGGCTTATCCTCTCTAGGTAGATAGTCAGCCCATCTTCAAGTTTCTCAATGTGAGCGACACCCCTAGGCATACATATTTGGAGAATTTGTACATAGCTTTCCTTAACTCAAGGAAGTGGATTTGTTAGAGTTTGCACATTTTAATGGTTTTTGAAACATTTTGTTCAGTTGCCCTCCAGGAAGATCTTATTTGTATTCCCACTTGTGTCCTGTTTGTATGAGGATGACATTTCTCCTAAACATTTGCTGCCACTGTTACTTTTTTTTAAAAAAATTGTCAGTGCCATATCTCATTTTAATTTTTACTTGCATTTATTGTAAGGTAGAACATCAAAAATATACCTATTATTCATATTGTTCGTGAATCCTTTTTCCATGGTTTTGGGATGCTCATCTTTATTCTTTGTTTTCAGAGCTTTTTATATATTGAGGATACATTGTAAATAATTTGTCATTTTTTTCATTTGCTTAAGAATTTTTAAGGAATATTTTTGCTATAGACCTTAAAATTTGGGGGCGTCATGGACTGGGGTTGTGGCTCAATGGTAGGGTGCTTTCTTAGCATGCATAAAGCCCTGGGTTCAATCTCTAGGCCTGCAAAATAAAAAAAAATGGGGACATCAATCTAGCCTTTAAGGAGTGAGGCTGTAGAAAATTAATTTTAGAAAGAGAAAAAAGAAAATTGCATTTTTACTGAATTAGAAAACTATTCAAAATAAAGTTAAACAGGCTTATCCTTTTTTTTTATTTTTTATTTTTTTGGTGGCATTAGGATACATGCTAGGAGAGAGTGCTCTGCCTCTGAACTCTACAACTAACACCCAATGCCCCCGCCCTCCCATTTAAAAATTTTTTTGACAGGGTCTCACTTAAGTCGATTTCTCTTTTCCATCTTATACTGTTTTATAATTACATATTTTATTCCTTTTGAATATTTATTACTTTTTAATCTTAAAGGTAGTAATTAAACATTTATAATCTCATCATCCAGAGATAATCCTGTTTCCTTAACCATCTTTTCTTTTTTTTTCTGATACCAGGGATTGAACCCAGGGACTCTCAACCACTGAGCCACATCCCCAGCCCTATTTTGTATTTTATTTAGAGGCAGGGTCTCACTGAGTCACTTAGTGCCTCCCTTTTGCTGAGTCTGGCTTTGACCTCATAGTCCTCCTGCCTCAGCCTCCCAGGCTGCTGGGATTACAGGCATGTGCCACTTCACCTGGCTCCTTAACCATCTTTAATGTAGATTGTGATAGGATAATTTGTGTGTGTGTGGGGGGTGTGTGCCTTAATACTCTGACACTTAATATTATATTGCGATTATATTTCAAATGGATCATATTTATCTGCACTGGGTGGATAGATGGATGAATGTAATACAGAGTTGCACGTATATTGATGGGATGATGATTTAATGGATAGATATAGTGCACAACACGTGGAGGCTATAGAGGGATGTAGACAGGTCAAAGTGGGTGGATAGATAGAAGGATAGATGGATAAATGGATGAGTAGAAAGAAAGCAAGCTAGGAAAATAGATCCAATGATCAGCCACAGAAACGAAGCATTGTACTCTGAAAAAAAACTAAGCTAATCTTCCCATGATAACACTTTCTTCAATTTGGCTGCAGGAAACAATTTTGCAATTCAGCTCTCCCATTTTTCCCTTGGTAACCTATGCTCCAATCCCACTGAGTTCATCACATTGTAACTGGATTAGGGGAAACCACAAGATGGCTGTTTTTATAGATCAAAAATAGTTAAATATTGGCATTTTGACATGGTTGAACCAAGTAACTGGGGTATGGAGAGAGGATGGTCAGCACATTGGAGTAGATGACTCAGAGTAACAAGATGGTAGTTAGAGAGCTGGGCAGGTGGATGAAGAGACTGATAGATGAACCACAGTGAGGTGCCATCACACCCCCTGGGAGGGCAAGAAAACAGTAGTACTAACCTTAATGGAGCCACAGGTGTTGAGAATGTGCAGAAATCGGAACCTTTGGTACCTTGCTGGTGTGAATGTAAAATGGTGCGGCTGCTGAGGAAAATGGTGTAGTGATTCCTCAAAAACCTGAATCACCATATGACCCAGCAAGGCTGCTTTTAGGTATTCACCCCAAAGAACTGAAAACAGGAACTCAGAGAGTTGTATGCCAGTGTTTACTATAGCATTATTTACAACAGCCAGAAGGTGAAAACAATTCAAGTCCATCAACACATGCGTCAATGTATAAAATGTGTTATATATGTACAATGGACGATTATTCAACCATAAAGAGAATATTACTGATGTATGCCACAATGTGGATGAACCTTGCAAACATTAGAGTTAATAAAATAAGCCAGATACACAAGAGCAAATATCACATGATTCTCCTTGTACGAAATGTCTAGAAAAGGCAAATTCACAGAGGTGGAAGGTAGACTAGAGATGGTCAGGGGCTGAGGGAAGGAGGGAATGGGGAGCTATTGCTTAATGGGTAAAAATTTCTGTTTGGAGATGAAAACATTTTGGAAAGAGTGGTGATGGTTTCCCAACACCGTGACTTCCGTGAATGCCACCAAACTGTACATTTAAAACTGGTTAAGATGATACATTTTATGGTATATATATTTCACCTGGGTAAAAATAATTTAAAAAGATGAATGAATAAAAATGATTGTAGACGTGGCTGTGTGAATGGATTTGTCCCCAGTAAGGTGAAGAGCGGAAGGGGTGGGTAGCTTGTGAAGGGCACCTGAGTAGATGGACCTGGAAGGGAATGAGAGGTGCTGGGTGGGAGGTGGGTGCTTGACGGGATCTGGCTCCTGGCTAAGTCGTGAATGGAGGCTGAGGAGGTGACAGTGAGTTTTCTCCTCCAAGGCTAAAGAGCATCTCTCTATGGCAGGCTCCCTGCAGCTGGATCTCAACCGCATGCCTAAGCCAGCCAAGACGGCTGAGAAGTGCTCCCTGGACCAGCTGGATGACATTTTCCACCCAGAATTGTTTGTGTCCCTTTTTGAGCAGAAGACAGTGAAGGGCTGGTGGCCCTGTGTAGCAGAGGAGGGTGAGAAGAAGATTCTGGCGGTGAGTCTGCTTCTCAGCTGTGTGGAGGGTGCCGGGCAGCTTCTTCCTTGCTCCTCTCCTCTGTCCCTCTGGTTTCGGAGGCCTTCTCCTTCCCCCTTCCTTTTCTCATTCCTAGCCTTCCTTCCCCTGGAGGCTCACCTCCCAGGGGAGACCTATTTAAATAGACGGCCATGCTCATATTCTGGCATACCCAACAGTGATGGGGTCCTGCGTTCTCTTGTGATCTGGGCTTCCTGGGGGATGGACGGGGTCATCTCTCCCATTGGAGCAGGATCCTCCCTCCTGGGGGCCATGCTTGCTCTGCTCTCCTGGCTGAGAGGTCTGGTTTGGGGGCCATTAGAGAACCAGAGAGAACCTTCTTCCCGCCCATCCCCCAGCCACAGAGAGGAAGTGAATCCCAGACACAGAAACAGCCGGCAGCCAGCCAACCCTAAAGTGGCCCTTGAAATAAAATACCCTTGTTCTATGAAGAATTGTAATGATTAATATAAAATACTAACACCCCAAAAGAAGAATGAGCAAAGGACCGCCATAGATAGTTCACAGAAGTACCAATGTTCATTAATCACGCAAAAGAGGGGTTTATTCCTTCTAGTAATTAAAACACTAATGTGATTTTATTTTGTTTACTAAATTAGATATAAAAAAAAGAAATGCTGATCACTGGTGAGAATATAGAGAGTCAGACCTCCTCATTTACTTCTGCTAGGAGTGTTAGAGGTTTTACTGGGTGGGAAAGCAATTTGGTAGCCTACAGCGAAAGATTTAACAATATTTATGTCCTTGGACTCTGTTGTCTACTTCTAAACTCTCTTTTAAAGAAATAGCAGAGAAAACTAAAAATTTAAGATCTGGGATATTTGCTGCAGCATTCTTTATGATATAAAAGAGTTGGAAACAACCTAAACAAATCAAAATAAGTAGTTTACTAAGATAAATTACAGTTGACCATCCATGAAATGTTTTACAATCATTAAAAACCAAACTTTAAAGAATATATAATTACATAGTGAAATACGTTCCTAAGTGAAAGAAGTGAGGGGCAGACCGAGGTCTGCAGCGTGGCGTTCCTACACTTGCCAGTTTGATGCAGGAGTTACCAACGGCCCGTCTGCACACAGCGGAAGGATGGGCGATCGCTCTCTTTTTACACGTCTGTAGATTCTAAGTGTTCCACAAGGAGCGGGTATGGCTTTTATGGTCACAACATCTCTACACTTAAATGAGGTGACCTTTTGGTCATCCTGGCCTGGCTCCTCTCCAGGCCACCAGCAGCCCCTAACCAGACTGTGTGTGTCCCCCCAGGGCAAGCTGGAAATGACCTTGGAGATCGTGGCGGAGAGTGAGCATGAAGAGCGGCCTGCTGGCCAGGGACGGGATGAGCCCAACATGAACCCAAAGCTTGAGGATCCAAAGTGAGTGCCCAGCCCCATCCCTGGTGCCCAGGAGGTGGAGGGGTAGAGGCCACAGTCCAGGGGACACCTAATGCACAGCCTAGGTCACAAGGCCCACGTGGCTCAGAGAGGGGCAGGGGGTAGGCATCTTTTCAGGGGTTGTGTGCCATCGTGCTATCACACAGCATGTACACCTTGTCCTGGGGAACTGTCCCTGTGGGGTGGTCATTATCCCCAATTTACGGGTGGGGAAACAGAGCAAAGTTAAATAAGGTTTTTCCAACTAGGAAAGTCAGGAAGCTGAAATTCTCCAACTTTCCCTGATTAGCTCTCATCAAGGTCTTTCCTCTCACCCAGCTGCCTTCCATGACTGTCCTCTGATGTCATGACCTTTCAGATGGCCTTTGGCCTTTATTTTCCCATCTGTAAAATAGGGACACCAGTGCTTTTTTTCCCCCACTACATACTTTTTGAAATCCCTTTTTCACACCACATATCTCTTAGGAAAATAGACCAAGCCAGTGGACATGGGCCCCTTGAAGGCAGATCTTGAACAGTTACTAAAAGACACTTAGGACCAGGTGGGGTGGCACATGCCTGCAATCCCAGTAGCTTGGGAGGCTGAGGTGGGAGTATTGCAAGTTCAAAGCCAGCCTCAGCAATTTAGTGAGACCCTAAGTAACTTAGCAAGACCCTGTCTCTAAATAAAATATGAAAAAGGCTGGGGATGTGGCTCAGTTAAGTGCCCCTGGGTTCAATCCTTGGTACAAAAAAAAAAGATGCTTGGGGACTCAAGGCTGTGTCCAGTGCCCCCCGGTCCCGCCTCCTCAGTGCAGGTAGCTTTCCTTGAACACAGAGCTATCCTGAGTGCCACGTGTCTGGCTGAGCTGTGAGGCGTGCACTTGTCCCTGGATGTTGGGATCTGGTAGAGAAGAGAAAGCCATGAGACCCGGTGTACAATCAGATGTTAACACGACCTTTATCTGCACGCAAAATCCTGCATGTTTTTTTGAGTCGTGAGGCTAGCTGAAGGGAGGGTCTTGAGGTTCTTGGTTGGGAGTGAAAGAAAACGAGCTTTCGGGGTTCTCTTCCCACCCTCCTCCCCGAGTGTGGCCCAGCCATGACATCTGGGGAAGTGGCCTAGCTGCTCTGGGGCCCAGTGGACCATGATTCACCCGCTCTCAAGGCCCTGCCAGATCCCTAATCCATGGTCGGTGATTAAGTCCTGGGGCATGGGCTGCGGGGATGGCATCTTGGGGAGGATGGCTGGGAACCAGCTCCACAGCACAGAGACAGGAGGGCGGTACAGACAGGGTTGAATGCCGCAGCAGGGTCTGGGGACAGGGATGCAGACTCCGGGCTGAGCTTAGGGGCTGAGGCTGGAGGCCAGGAGGCTGGTGAGTCCTGGGGCACCCTAGAGGCCAGGGCTATTCGACCTGCAGTCTCCAGTTTGGAGCGGGCCTCGCTGAGCCCTGGGGTCCTGCTTCCAGGCGGCCCGACACCTCCTTCCTGTGGTTCACCTCCCCGTACAAGACTGTGAAGTTCATCCTGTGGCGGCGCTTCCGGTGTGCCATCGTCCTCTTCATCATCCTCTTCATCCTGCTGCTGTTCTTGGGCATCTTCGTCTACGCCTTCCCGGTGAGTGGCCTGATGGGGGAGGCAGACGCGCTGATGTCGGGGCTGGGAAGCTCATCCTTGGCCGCAGGGAGCTCCTTCGATCTGAGGGAGAGGAGTAGCCTCTGCCCTGGGGAGTCCCAGGTCTAGTGGGGACCAAGCCTGAGCCCTGAGGAGCCCGTGGGCCAAGGGGGAAGCCGAGGCCTTGTCCTTGGCAGGGGGACATGGCTGTGTTCGGCAAGCCCCTGGAACATGTAATCAAGGGGTTCGCAGAGGACGAGGCCCCTTGGGATGGGGTGTGCGGGGAAACTTGAATGAGGAGTGGAACTGGGTCTGGAAGGGGAGTTAAGAATTGGGTGGACCACAGGAGGTGGCCGCTCTGCCTTGAGGACCACACTTGCTAAGTCCAGAGGAAGGGAGGGGCTGGGGTCAGGAGAGGGCCCGGCGTCCCCAAGGACCTTGGTGGAGTGCGACCTGCTTCCTGCAGTGGGAGGCATGGAGAAGGGGAGGCCTGGGAGTCTGGCCAGGAGCCCCTCATTTGGTATGGCGCCTTGGAGGGTCCCTTTCACTTGGTAAGAAGCCACAGAGCTTGCTAGGCCCACACCAACTGGGACCCTGCCCGGGGAAGGAGGGCTCGGGTGTCTGCCCTGGCTTTCACAGGTAACCCTGAAAATGCTCCAGCGCCCGGTGTCTCTAGAACTTCAGACACTGAAATGATCAGGGCAATCTGAATTTTCATGTTCTGTAAATTTTTGAAAAGCTTTTTAATATGAACATTTCAAACCTATATAACAAAGTGGATAGAATGGTGTATTCAGTCCCTGGATGCCCCGATTTTCACGGCAAAAACTCAAACACCAGAGAGGGGAAGGGACCGGCTCCAGGCTGCACAGCGATCTGTGCACAGTGCTGCCCAGTGATCCCTGGGTTTCTCACTTCAGGCCACAGTCCGGGAGCTTTGTCCTCAGAGCAGGCAGCTGCTGGGAATCACTCCCAGGCAGCTTTTGCTTTGTGAACCCTCTAGGAGGTGGAAAGGGGTGGAGACCTCCCCCACGGAGAGCTGGTAGCTGGCACTGCCTTGTCAGCAGAGTGTGTCCCGAAGGAGGAAGACTGAAACCATAGACCACCCCGTGCTGCCTCTGACGTCATAAACTGCGAGGAGCCGGGCGGGACTGCCTGGTTTGAATGTCCAGGCCCCGGCTATCCTCTAGGCCCATGCAACAAAGGAGGGCTCAGAACCAGGACGGCCGATGGGTCCAGCTATGGCCAGCCCCCCACGCTGGCTGTGGTTGCCTGGGGTGCCTTGTTGAAATATTTTCTGGGGCGAGCCAGAAGAGTTAAGTTCAACTGTCCGCACTTGACTGTGGTCCAGGGGTGGATCCAGGTTATGGGTACCCTGAAGTACAATTTCAGGGGCCTCTTTAAAGCAAAGGAAAGTGGGAATCCAGGATGAGACAGGTCCGTGGAAGGAACCAGTCAAGTATGTTGTCCCAGAGCATGAGCTGCCCAAGGTGACCTGGGGTGTGGCGAGGCCCCAGGACTTCTGCCTGGGGTTTGCTCCCAGGGGTGGTCCAGGCTGCCGAGTTGCAGTGGGGTGCCCAGCTCCCCTCTCCAGGCCAGCTCCAGCTGGCTTTTGGCCCTTGGACACGTCGGCGGTCATTCAGCTAGCTGTGGAGACTTTATCAAGCAAGCACGTGTATCCAGGCTGCGAGGGCATGCTGGGGGCAGGGGAGACAGTGAGGCCCGTGCCACCAGAAGTTCTTGGTGTCCTGGGAGACATCGAGATCACAGAATAAGGACGTCCCCCATGGCTAATCAGACCTTCCATTAGTAGGCTCAGGCTGTGGGAGTTAGGAAAGGGGGGCTGGGGCAGACCCCGGCTCCTCCTCGTGTGCCCGGGACCACCAGCATCAGGGAGCTGGCTAGAATGCAGAGTCCCGGGCTGGCCCCAGAGTCTGCACTGGGGCCACTGAGGGTGGAGCAATGCTGTCATATGAGATGGAGTTCCGCTCTTGAATTCAGGAAGACCAGCTCTTGCCATGACTTCGTGTGTGACCTTGGCAAGGTGGAGGGGTGTGGGCCAGGTCAGCTCTGGTCTTCTGTGACTGTGACAGTGACTGTGGCCAGGGGCGCTCCTTCATCTTCCCTGGGGAGCAGTGCATCAAGCCAAGTCTCTTCCCAGAGCTCAGGGGAGGACAGGGCAGGTCCCCGTCTCAAGTGCCACCCCCATGCCTTTTCTATGCCTAACCCCAGGCCCAAGCCAGCTGGCCCATCCTGTGGAGTCTTGGGTGGCAGACCTAGGACACAGGGGCCTGGGGAAGGGGTCTCTTCTGCATGACTGGGATGGGAAGGGAAGGCTTCTAGTCCCTTCTAGCCTGTGGTCCTTGTTTGTCCCTGGGGCTAGCCTCAGCCATGTTGGCAAGAGCTGATTAGTATTCTGGGGGATCCTGCTCAGAGCTCCTCCCCTGACTCCTGGATCCCCCAACAGTGTCACTGTCCCTCAAGTTCTTTTAGAAATTGGCCTCTGTAAGTGCCGACCCTGCCTTCCCCCTCCCAGAGCCAGCACGTGGGGGGAGACCCTAGGTGAGGGTGCCAAGGACCCCGGGGCCAGCCTGGGACAGAGGCTGCAGACCTTTTGCTTGCAGACTTTGCTTCAGGCTGGGAAGGTGCTGGTCCCCTTCACCCAAGTCAGACACCTGGCCAGTCCCTCTTCTGTGAGGGCTGGGCGGTTGTCCCTCACCTGGCTTTCAGGCTTATGCCGGATCCAGTGGAGAGAGGCCCCGGGTGGCACTGCCCGCTCCCGTGGGCCCAATCCCCACCCTCTTGGAAATTGCCCTGGGGGGTGAGGGACAGCCTGTCTGATTCCTCTCGGCCCCCCCTCAGAGCCAGCTGGGAGCAGGGCCAGCATGGGGAGGCAGGAGGCGAATTGGCGGGGAAGGACAGCCGGCTTTGTTTCCAGAGTTGGCTTCCCCGGGCGGCGCTGGGGAACATACTGTCCCAATTAGGAGCCCTGTGTTGTGTTGTGTATGTCTTCCTGGTTTTTGGAGGGAGGAGTGGGGAGGGGAGGTCCTGTCAGTCCTGCAGCAGGCAGGGCTCAATCACGGGCCACCCATCGCTGGTCCTGGCCCGCATCGAGGCTCACCCCCGGACTCCACACCCCGGCTCTCTCTCTGGGTGGGAGCAGGGTGGTCAGTGAGCTCTGGGTTCCCATGGGGGGCATGGAGGGGTGGGGGAGAATCACGGCCCTGGAAGAGCCCAGGCAGGCCTCCCTGGCCAGGCCCGCAGCCATCAGAGTTCCCTATTAGGCCCTCGGTCAGCAGAGTCCGGGTTGGAAGTGGGAGAGGGCCCTGGATGGATGGGGGAGAAGACGGGGCAATTCAGGTGGCATTGGTCCCCGACGCAGGGAGGGCGTGCGTGGCTTCAGGGGGAAGGGGTCTGCTGACCCCTGGGAGTGCAGGCAGGCTGGAGGTGAGCCACGTGTGCCAGGGAACCTGGTCTGGGCAGCTGGGCGAGGAGCCACTGGCCCGCTCTCCCAGGCCCTTGCCTGTCGCTCACCCGAGAACCCGGCCAGCCGCTCTGGCTGTGCCTGCCCAGAAAGGGGTCACCCATGTCCCTGCCTCCTGCCTCCCTCCAGAACTATGCTGCCATGAAGCTGGTGAAGCCCTTCAGCTGAGGACCCTCCTGTGGTGGAGAAGGGGGCGCAGGCTGCCCTCCCAGCCCAGGGCTGCTGCCGCCTCTGCCCAGCTCAGCCGAGCTCAGACCTCCGCAGCCCGACCCTCCTGCCAGGCTGGGCGACAGATGGACTGGCACCTGCTCCAAGAGTGACTCACGTGGAGCCCTGGGATCACCCCACTTCCATCATCTCCTTCTCCTCGAACCTGATCCCCTTTGGATCAGCTCATGTCATTTCAGTATAAAACAGACTGCACCATGGAGTGTGTTGACTGTGTCCGCGGCCCTTGAGCAGGGCGGGGAGGCGCGTGGGGTGGATGGCGGGCCTGGGGCGGGGAGGCGCGTGGGGCGGGCGGGCGGGGAGGCGCGTGGAGCGGGTGGCCGGCCTGGGGTGGGTACCGTTGCCGTTACAGCCTTTTGGAGGCAGAAGCAATCGGGATGCAGCGGGTGGGGCCCCCTGGGCTGCTGCTGCTGCTTTTGCAAGGCTGGGGTGGGGGGCTTTGAGGCCTGGCGTCTGGCCGGCCTAACCACCAGCATTTGGGGCCTCTTTTCCTCCTGGGACTTTGCCTCTCCCCTTCCCCTCTCCTCACTCAAGTACCCACCTTCCTTTCCAAGTCCGCCCTCTGCTCAGGTGGTCAGCTCCCCGACCTCCTGGTTTCCTTGGCCATGCTGAGGAAGAGCCTCCACTTGGTAGAAGAGTGAGGCTGGAAACTCCAGGCAGGGAGGCTGCAGGAGCTCAGGCTTCGACCTTGTCCCTGATGCTCTTGGGATTCCCTCTGTCCACTTCCTCATTCTGCTTTAAACTGAGCTGGAGAAAGATAGCTTTTCCTCATAGTCTGATGCTTGGCCTTACCCACTGGTCGGACTTACTATATAGAGCAGCAGGAACATGCTAGAAAACCCAGAGCTGGAAAATGTTGCTTCCAAAGTTTTCAAGAGAAGCCCCTGCCGCTCACCCCAGGGCTGGGACACTAGCCTCCAGGAGGCTTCTCTTGTTTCCCCCTGAGACAGTGCTCCCCCAGTCCAGGCCCAAGGCCCCTGAGGGAACCCTCCAGCTCCTCTTGGCTCTTGAGAAGGTGGTGGAATTAGGAGGGGGCTAGGACCCTTCTAGAAAGGGTTGCTGCTCCTCAATAAATAAGGACCCACAAGCAGGTTCTCAGGCCCCCCAGATTGGGAGGTTGGGGGTGGTTGTGACAGGGATGAGGTCCAGTAGTCACCTTGGGGAGGGAGCTATACTTCCAAACAGGGTGATTCTACTTAAGGGGAGCTTCAGGTGGGAGGTGGCCCTGAGCCCCGAGAACCAGTGACCAGTCCTGAAACACTGCCACCTGAGCCCTGGAACCACAGCTCACACAGGACACGAAGCAGGTAGCAGGGTCCAGAGCTCTTCTGGAGGGTTGGGCTGTGAAGGGCTCTTGCTGGGCATGCACAGTGCGGCCTGTGCGCAGCCGGAGGGGAAGCAGCCTTCAGCGCAGGCTGGAGAAGAGGCAGCGAGAGCCAGGGCTGCGGTTTCAGGGGCCACGGGAGCTTTGTGGGGTGAGGAGAACTGGGACTATCTGAAGGTAAAGAGGAGGAAGTCAAAGACACCAGAGAGAACGTGGGATAGTTAAAGGAACCAGTTTCTGGAAAAGGAAAGGAGGGTGTTAGCTCTGGAAAGATGATCTACTTTTTCTTCCAGGCGCAGAAGGCAAGAGCAAATAAATGCATACCATGCAACTGTCAGCTGGGTTCAAAGTGTTTCGAAGGTCATTGTCACATTTGTTCCATTTATTCATTTGTTTTTTTTCCTTGCTACTCTGGGTTGGAGGTATTAGAGAAACCCACTCAAATTAGTAAAGGGAACTTGATGGCTTTATGGAAATGAAACCTCTAGAAGGATTGACTTCAGGCAAGGGTTGATCCAGCTTCTCAAGTAGTTCACTAAGAGTTTGTGTTCTCTCTGCTCTGCCCTCCTTAGGTTTGGCTTCAGTCTAAAGCTGGCTCCATTTCTAGAACTGGGCTTGAAGCTGTTACCTGGGATCACAGAGGCCAATAAGAAAAACTTAGGGAGGTCTGGGGAAGGGACAGCAAGGGGACACAGGCCCAGCAAACTTGTACAGTGTTGAGGTGCTCAATGTGGTAGGAGAGCAGATTCTGGGGGTCAGCAGTGAGTTACCTATGACTCCTGGCCTCCCAGGACTCCCAACAAGGACAGAAAACTGTCTCCTGGTAGGAGAAGTATCAGAGAAGGAGTGTGTGTCCTACCCCGGGAAGGGAGGCACAGGAAACTCTCAAGAAGGGACATTATTTGAGCAGTGGGTAAGACTGGCTCAGGGATAAAAGAAGGGTGTTCCAGTGGCAGAGGAGGGACATTCAAAGAGCTCTGCTGTCCAGGGTGTGGTCATAGCAGGGACAAGTCTCAGGAGATGAACGGGAAGAGAGGCTGGCCAGCAGGGCCAGGTGTCGGGCCCGGGGGATGCTGGCCTGACTGGTCAGCAGCCTGTTTCTAAACATAATCGTTCCCGCTTACTTCTTCTCTTGGGAGACAGGAGTCCTCTGGGAGTAGAATGGGCTTGGGGCACGTAAACTGCGGCCCACCGCCTCGGGCAGGCAGCATGGGGCTCCCATCTGACTCTCAAAACGGTCCGCCATCCCGAGTGGTGAAGAACGGTTGTTGAGTGTGCTGTGTGGCGGTCGCAGAGCGCTGTTCCAGAAGCTGGTTCGTGAATCCAGGAACCAACGGGGGAAGACCCACAGGCAGGGCCAGGGTGCGTCATTCGTCCCCGTCTTTCATTCATTCGTGGAGGAAACACGCGTGCGTGTGTGTTTGTATATGCCTGTAGACATACACAGAGAGGGACGGAGGCCGGGAGGGCTCTGCATGCCAGATACCGGGCGAGATTTTGGAACTAAATGTTGAGTAAGGTCCCCATGGGCGCTGCCTTCCAGAGGTCCCAGTCGAGGGAGAAGCAGGCGAGGAGTCAGGAACGGGCACTGACCAAGGGCAGGGGTCAGTGTCAGGAGCAGGGGACGGAAAGCATGCAGAGGGAACAGAGTGCCCAAAGACAGGCCGTAACCAGAGACGTGTTCAGAGAGCCCCAGGAACTTCCACCCGGACACAGAACGGGAGCCGTTCCGTCCTCCAGGGCGTGCTTGGCGATGTCTGGACATGGTTTATTGTCATAACTGACAGAGGAGTGCCGGAGGTTGCTTCTGGCCTTCAGTGGCTACTAATCATCCTACAAAGCACGGCACAGTCCCTTTATCCCCACCCGACCCCCACCACAAGTGATTGTGCGGTCTAAAGTGTCAGTAGTGCTGCTATCAAGACACCCGGGCATAGAGACGGGGTTCCAGAGACGACGGACAGATAATCTGCTAGGATTTGAGGACAGACTAGTCAGGGCTAGGGAGTGGTGGGATGGGAGATAGATTCCAATGCTTCCCAATTGTCTGGCTTTATGAGAGGTCAGCTGGTGGTCCCGTTCATCAAGTCAGCTTTGGACAAGGACATTCAAACTATGTTTAGGGCATGAACAAAATGCCCGTCCTGCCCTCCATGTCTCCCTGCTAACTCCAGGGAGGTTTCTTTCGTCCCTTTAGAAAGTTCTAGAAAGCACCATCTATGCTGGCTGTCTCCACATCCTCACCTCGCCCTTTCACCCACTGTGAAGATGGAGCCGTTGACTTGCCAGCCCCTGACTCAGGAAGAGGCATGTCGCTCATTTTTGGTCAATGAGATATGAGGGGAAGGTGGTGGAGTTAGAAGGGGGACGGGGACACTGCTAGAAAGGGTGGCTCCTTCATAAAAAAGGACACTCAAGGAGACACATCCTCATTTTCTGCCTCTTAATTGTTTGGAAAAAATGTAATGACCAGAGCTGTGGCTGCCATCTTGGGGTCATCAGACAAATTTGGAGGAAGAAAGCCACCACAAAGGACAGATGGGAAGGACCTGGTTCTTGATGAAGCTCTGGAGAAGAACCAAGCCTCGAACTGCCCAACCTTCAGACCAGATGTCTTATGAGGCAGGATCACAAATTCCTGATTGTGCAAGCCACCTTTGTCTGGGTGGTATGTTACCCACAGCTCAAAGCCTCCTTTCGGGGGAGTTTCATTCTGTTTCCTAAAATCCAATTTTACTACAGTCACCATTACGCAGGGCTGCTGTGTACAGGCCCCACATCTAAGACATCATATGCTTATCATTTATTATAATAATGTCCCCACAGATGGCAGTAAAGTGTTCTGCTCTAATAAAACCAGTGTGTTACAGTAGTTTTCTGATAGAAGTAAATTACCTTGAGGATGGGGCAGCTTTTTCTAATTCACCCAGGGCACCATCTAGCCCTGGTTGTTAAATCTGTGGACACTGGCCCTTTATGACTCTTAGCCACGACTGGAACACGGATGTGCCCTGCTTCTTGCAGTCCTTGGCTCCGTGGTCCCCTAGTCACTGGGGTTTCTTCCCCCTCTGTGCCCTGGCCTTCTCTGTGGGGTCTAGAGTGTTCCCTGGGGCTCTTTCCTGACCCTTATTTTCACACGGCTGGCCTCCCAGGCAACCTCGCCCACGCCGACTTTCCTTGTCCTCGGAGGTGAATGACCTCAGACTCTCCACCTCACACAGCTCTTCTCTTGAGCGGCGGGTACCTGTTCGACGGCCTCGTGCTGGGCACCCCCTCCCCACCCTGGTGACTCACAGCCCACAACTCAGAGGCTGTCACTCATTCAACATCTCCATCTCCAGCAGCCAAAGAAGTGCCCGCTCGGTCCTTCCCTCCGTCTCCCCATCTCCCTGGTTACTGGGGCTGCACACGAGGGGAGCTCCTGTGGTCCTGCCCCACTCCGGTGCTCGGACCCTGAGCATCACCCACGCCCCAGATTCTGGCTCTGGAATCTCTCCGAGGCAGATGCTCATGGGTTGTCGGCACCTCTGCTTCCCGGCAGGCCAGCCACACTGAAACCCAGAGCCACCGCTTGAACCTTCCATGGCTCCCCTGCCTGACCCCCGGTCCTTACGCGGTCCAGTCCCGCCTCGGCTGGCCGGGAGGGAGGCGCGGTGCAGCTGCCCTGCCTGTCCCGTCTCTCCCGCTGCCTCTTACTGTTCCCTCTGCCCTTTCCCATTTCTTCTGGGGCTGCCCCTTGGGGCCCACCCTGCCACCACCTCTCCAGCTACCGCGCCCCTTAGCTCGGCCTTGACCCATCGCCCCCACCCGTCTGAGCCTCGGGGGCTGAAATCGCCTATTGGTCCTTAATGAGATGTCTGCTTCCTCCACCGAAGAGACTTTAAATGTTTCATTGCCAGTTCTCTTTAAATCGGCAGGCCCTCAGAGCGTTTCAAATAGGATTTTATGTTCTGAAATTCAGTTAGTTCGCAACATTTGAGACCAATTTTGGCAGCAAGGTGGAGAATAAATCTCATCTGTTAAAAAATGGTTCCGTAAGACTTGATAAGCCTTTTGTATCTATAAGGCTCAGTCCTCTCTCTGGTTTTCCTCTGCTGGTGTTTTTGAGAGCGTCTGCACACTCACACATACCTACCCCTACACACATGCACACACAGGCCAACACAGGAACACACACACACACACACACACACACACACACACACCTATACTGCACATACTCTGTTTTTCCATTTCTTTTTTTGTGTTTCTGTGGACAGCCCAGGACGGGGTGACAGGGAGGGGAAAGACCTAGAAAGAGCTAAAGCACAGTCCAGGCTGCCCCCTCCCCTTCGCCTCTACCCTAGGGACCTCAAAATTGTCTCAATCCTCTCTCTATGTGTTTCATAAATGTAGGATTATGGGATTTCCAGAGGAGCCAGGTGGGCATCCCCTGCCTAGGACCTGGTGACAGCCCAGGAGATGTTTCCTGCTTGAGAAAATGTCCTGAGTGAGGACCAGGGTTCACCCACCATGCTCTGTCCCTTTATGGCTGCTGAGTGGGACTGAGGTGAGCAGGAGTGACTTTCCCTCCCTCCTTTTCCCTGAGAGCTTTTTTCCCCTTCCCTCTGGGGAAAGAGCTACAGCTCCTTTTTCCTGGGACTTGGCCAGTGTGGGTTCAGACCCGTTTCTCTGCCTTTGTTCTGGTCTCAGGTTTTCATGGTGTTTGTGTGTTTGTGTGTGTGTGTGTGTGTGTGTGTGTGTGTGTTTGTGTGTGTGTGTGTAAGAGCCAACATATGGACAGACGTAGAAAGAAACAGATTCATGGTGAGAGACGGGGACAGACAGAAAGATCGTGGCAGCAGGGACAGAGAGTGACCAAGGATGTCTTGCATTCTCTCAGTTTGCTCGTCATTTCATCAAGGGCTGGAACTGGCTCCATTCTGCGCTCTGCAGAGGCCCCCAGGAGGACTCATTTAGAATATGGGTGAGAGGAAGGGGAGAGCCTGCGGCCTACACAGACCCCCAAGCACGGCTGGGCAAGCGCGGCACCAGACTGTCCTCGGAACGCAGGGGCTGAGTGCCCGTCCCCGGCTGTTCCCCGTGTGTCTGCCACCCGCCTGGAGCAGCGGCCTGCCCTTCCCCTTGCCCCACGGCCCTCTCACGCAGTTTCAGAGGTCCCCACGAGTCCCCCAGGAGTCTGACGACACCCCTACTCAGCTCGGGCCAAGGCAGGAGATTCTGCTTCACTGCTGGGTGCAGCAGATGTGTCCTGAGATCTCTGAGAACAAAGGGCAAAAGACACAATGGGCCATAGGGTCCTAAAGTACCTGCTGCGTCTTTTGTGACTGTCATCTCTTCCTTACTTGCCTTCTCCCGGGGGGCACTTTTTCCATCTGGGATTACCCCAGAGAATAGGAGGAGGGGGGCAAAGACACCTCAGGACAGGGGAGATGGATGGACGGTGTCATCTAAAACCCCAAGGAAAGTGCCCCCTTGGGTTTCACCGGCAGCGGAACTGCATGGCCAACTAGGGAGCACGCCCAGGTTCAGGGGAGGCCCAGACTCAGACACGGGGCCGAGACACTCAGCCACAGACGATCCCAGCCGATGGGTTCTCGGGAGCTCTTCCTCCAGCCTGGTGGCTAAGGGCAGAGGCCTGGGTCCTGCCGCCGCCGCATGGACGCGGGACCTCGGGCGAGTCCCTGGCTCTCGAGGCTGCACTTCCTGCCTGGACACAGGGATGATGACGGTCTTCGCCTCAGTGTCGTGTGGACTCCCTGAGACGATGCTGGCCTAGAGGTGCTCCTTGGCACGCGAGGGCAGTGGTCACGCTGTGAAGGAGCTCTGCTCACCTGGGGCTGCAGGAGGGCAGCGCAGGCGAGGGGTGGTTTCCCTCCCTGGGGGCTCCTGGTGTGGGGAGAGGCTCACCGCGCTTCTCTGCCGGGATGTGGGAGAGGAGCAGAGAGAAGCCAGGCGTCCTGGTGGAGTCCACCGCCCACTCCTGCCTCCCGAGCGCCATGTCCAGGTGTTCCTTTCTCACCAGTGGCATGATCTGAGTCCACCGGCTGCCTTCAGAAGGGCTGTCTGAGTCACCCCTCATGACCAGAACGGGTGTCCCTGCAGATGTGTGGACTGACCCATGGGTGCCGTCATGCCTGGTCATGCTCAGGCTGCCCCAGGATGTACCCTGGTGCTCTCATACCTGGTCACAGATAGACCCAGGTGTGGGCACACACGAGCATCAGGCACTCTGTGTGCTCGGGTGTACATCTCGCTCCATGTGCACGCGTGTACATGTGTGTGTGTGTGTGTGTGTGTGTGTGTGTGTGAAGTGTTTCACATCGTCAGCCAGAATTTGCTCTTGAAATCCAAGTAGAAAGGAGCGTGTGAACGTGGCCATCATCAGGGATAAATTAATCCCAGACGTGTAAAGGGTTTTCTATTTTCATTCTCAGCCCTACTGCAAATTCAATTATGAGTCTCTGCCAGCTACTGAAAAGAGGGGACAAGTCAGTACGTGGCTGAGCCTGGAAAATGGGGCGGGGCAGGGGACCCTTCTGGATCCACATCCTCCTTCCCCCTCCCTGTTGTCCTGGATCCAGGAAAGAGTTGCAGGCATTCTTGGATTCCCGGCTCCGATTGGACTTGGGGCGGCACCGAGGTGCCACGGGAGATGTGGAAGTTTGGAAATAGGGGTGTCTGTGAGATGAACTCAGGGGACTGGCACGGGTTCCCTAACGAGGCCCCAGGCTCCAGGGCCTGGCAGATCTTCACGGCTCAAGCGTTTGCCCATCGAGGGAGGAAAACATGGGTCTCAGACACCCACCTTGACCGTGTCCAGGGAAGAGAGACCTGGCCAGCAGACTCTGCCAAGCGTTTCCATCCCCCTGGCTGAGGGTGAAGTGGACTCTCTCCTCCACTCTCCTGGCTCACAGGCAACCTTATGGCGCCTTGGCCTCCAGCACCGCTAGCTTACAGGGGTATGTGTGTAAGTCTTGGTGACACAGCGTGTCTCTACTGTGTGTCCGCGAGCTGGCATCTGGGTTTCTGCATCCTCTCTGAGCTCTGTGAATGGGGGTCTGCTCCTTGGACCTGGACCTGGTGTTCTGACCCCCTCAGTCAGGGTCTTAGCATGATTGTGGCCCCTCCTGGGTAGATAATGTCCTTGGAAGGCCAGCCTCTCCTCACTGACTCCCTTCCTGAGGGCTGTGTTTGCGTCTGCTCCAGGCGAGGATGGAGTGCACCCCTTCAGGTGGGGTGCTGCCCTCTGTGGCCCAGCTATCCTGTCCTGTTCTCCTGGAGGGGCGGGTCCTGAGGGGGGAACTGAGGGCTTTAAGGGGACTGTAAGGATGAGAGACATTTTTACTCATGGGAAGGCCCAGAGGAGGTCAGGAGGAAGCTGGTGTGGAGAAGGGATGGGCGAATTGAGGAAGGAATACGTGTCTCTTCTTTTGAGTTGTGAGGGAGCCCTCAGGGAGTCTGGGCTGGCAGGGAGGAGAGGAGAGAGGGTGGCCTGGGGCCCTGGACAGATAGGCTTGCAGGGAGAAGTGAGGGTCCCCCAGGGAAAGGCCCCCGCAGGGCTGGGGGGCCAGAGGCTCTGTCTGCTGTCCAGGGTCCTCCGGGGCCCCTTCCAGAATGTAGGCCTGGCCACAGAGAAATGGCTTTTCATCAGACTCAGGCTGCCAGCAGGAAGTGAGGGGTGGGCTTGAGGGGCCACCTCCACCCTGGAGGGTAGGAAGGAGCAGGACCTGGGGCAGCAGAGCTGGGGCGAGGGGTGTGTGCAGCTGCCTGTTGTGCCAGCCCCTGGCCATCTGTGTCAGGTGGGGGAGCCTCAGGCCTGCCTGCCCCAGGCCTCTGGGTTGGGGAGACTCCATTCCACGGCCAGCCAGACTCAGGTCCCGCCTGGCCAGGCTGGTGCCCCCTGCCCCACAGAGGAGCCCATTCCCACCCTGCACTCACTGTCCCCTCCTGGCTGAGGGAAGTCGGGGAGCCTGGGCAGCCCAGGCTGTTCCCCTTCTCCAGAGCTGCCTCCTTTAGGGTCGAGGATGGAGTTGGAGGCTGACTGGGTGGTCAGAGAAGCAGCCCTAGCTGCTGAGTGCCAGCTGTGTGTCGGGCACTGTGCTAGGCCTGTCGGCACCTGGACTCACCTGTGAGTGGCGGCCACCTCCAGACTCACTGTAGAGATGAGAAAACTTTGGCTCAGGGAGGCGACACAGCTGTGGACAAAAGTCTGGCTCTTAACACTACCCCACCTGCATCCCAGCCTCTCCTCCTCAACCAGTCTCACCTCTGTGACTTCCAGAAGGACACAGAGCCCTGCAGAGGTGGGGAGGGTCGGGTAGAAGACAGGGGACAGGTGGGGCCCTGGCTGTAAAGGTGGCATTGGTTCTGTGGAGTTTGCAGTGTGTTCGTTCACCTGGCAGAGGCCTTGTCCTTGTCCAGGGTCCTAGTCAACAACTTCAGGTGGTGACAATGAGCCTTTGGAGGAAAGATCAAGTAAGGTGATGACATTCGAAAAATCATTCTGGGTGGGACTATGGGAAGTGACTGTTCTTTTCAGACAGGAGAGGAGAGAGGCCCTGGAAAGAAAATGTGATATGGGAGCAAAGACCTGGTTGAAGTGAGAGAGGGAGTCTGAAAACCTGGGGGAGGTCATTCCAGTCAGAGGGCACAGCAGGTGCTAAGGCCCTGAGGCAGGAAGGGGTGCGACTTGCTGGATGAGGACCTCATCCCCTGTGTGGCTCTTCTTAAGTTCCTTTTGGGTCAGGTAAGGAATCTCAGCTCCTCCCTATCCCTCCCTGCTTTGCCTTTGCTGGGACCCATGTGGACACCCTCATCCTCTCCAGACTGGGCTGGTGACATGGGCACAGAGCCTCTTGGCTGGCTTCTTCCTCATGGTTGGCCGTCTGGAACCTGGCCTGGGCTCTGGGAAATGCTTCCGGAGTTCACACTCCTCACTGCCCACTCTCACCCCCGCTGGGAATTTGGGCAACATGCTATTTCCAGATGGACAAGGGTGACTATTTATTTTATTTTTAAAAATAGCTTTTATTGGTTTTTGTCTTATTACAAAAGCAATATATGTTCATTATAGAAATTTGAGAAAACAGCTAGCAAAAGGAAGAAAAGAAAACAGCTACTAATTCCATTACCCAGAAAGAACCACTTTTGGCACTTGGGTAATTCTAGAATTTTCCATGTATAAAGCATATGGGAGTATTTTTTAAAATGTGCTCTCACTGTACATAGTGGTTTGCAACCTCGGTACTGCGGACATACGTCATGTCACTGAATACGCCTCTACGACACGATTTCATGGCTGTCTGACAATCTATCTTCCAGAGGAACCACAGTTCGTCTACTCAGGCCCCAACTGGAGGATTTTTAGGTGGTTGCCTTTTCGTGAGCATCTTGCCCCCAGGTCTTTCCTATGGGGCTGCTCCAGGTAATTTTTTTGAAGTGTCTGAGCAATCCTTGGGATAGGAGGGCAAGATGAGATGCTCCAGGATGCCAGAGCTCTGGACAGGAATCTGACTGGATGAGAAGGTTCCTGCTTCTTTTTCTAGTGTAGGGTCCTTTAAGTCTCTCAGATACCCCTAGGCAAAAATTGAACCCCTGGAAGGACCAGGGTTCCTCCTTAAACCTTATCTCCACAGCGGTCAACAAACAGCCCTGCTGTAGAGAAGGCAACTCTGGGCTTCTCTCCTGCCTCAGGGACCTGGGTGACCTGCCTCGAGTGGGCTCTGGAGGTGGTGGTAGGGATGGTGGGTAACTGAGGCCCCGGGCCCAGAGCGGGAAGGGGTGATCAGCACCACCTGCCCTGAGACTGCATCCTGGGGAATCTGCAGAAGGCTTTGCAGGGGAGCTGGGGGTGAGGATGTGGGTGGGGAGATCCAGGAGGCCTCCCGGATGTGGGTGCAGCATGACCTGAGGCTCTCTGGGGCTCTCCAGCCATGTAAAACCTCCTTTGCTTCCTCCAGGAAGCCGCCCCTGATTTCTCCACCAGGGCAGGCTTGGAATTCTTGCTTTCATGGACTGCGTCTCCCTCAGATCCCTGACCACCCTGCTGTGTGAACAGCCATCGTTTGCACCTGCCTGAACTTGACTCTGACATCTCCCCTCACCATCTGGGAGGCTGGGTCCCTTCCCCTCAGCCATCATGGGTTATCTTGTAGCTCCTTCAGTTACTGTCAAGTCCAGATGCCAGGGATGTGGCACACGGGGGTGGGGGGTGCTCAGGTTTGAAATATTTCTTTGAGATCTTTTTCTTCCACCCTAGGTTAAGTCCCTGAGGGGATGGTAGAACATCTTCTGCATCTCCACGCCCACCACTCAGTACTTCATTGGGGAATGGGAAAAAATATTGATAGAATCAAAACCGAGTTGCCAGGTATGGTGGTGCAAGACTACAGTCCCAGCAGCTTGGGAGGCTGAGGCAGGAGGATGGCAAGTTCAAAGTCAGCCTTAGCGATTTAGTGAGGCCCTAAGCAACTCAGAGAGGGGCAGGGCTGGTGATGTGGCTCAGTGGTTAAGCACCCCTGAGTTCAATCCCTGGTACCCCAAACAAAAGGAAACAAAACAAAAACTTAGTACGTAATGCTTGGATTGACCCTGGATTCCATTCGTGCTATGTGGCTGATGGTCACATGCTTTGTGTCAAGTCAACAGGTGTCCCCAGGGAGGAGGAATTAGTCACATCACCCTTGTTTGGCATCTTTTGGTGCTTTGCTTTTTACATCTTAGCTTTTTCCCCCTTTAATACCTGTATTTTGCTTATTTAGTTTGTCTTTTTTAATGTGATGCTGGGGATTCAACCCAGTGCCTCACGTGTGCTAGGCAAGTGCTCCACCACTGAGCCCCAGCCCCAGCCCTACGTCTTAGCTTTTGGTGTGAACCTGGTTAGTGAAGAGGATTTACAGATTACATGATCTGGATTTAACTAAACCAACTTCCACAGAAATTGACACGTGATTTAAAAAAGAGTTCTGCCGTGAAACTATTCTGATGAAACTGCTCTGATCTGCGAACAGAAGAGGCAGATGGAAGGTGAACTAACAATTCCCCACAGAAATGACTGGCGGAGCCGGCTGGCACAGCTACTGTGGCAAAGGCCCGAGGGACAGTTGCATTAAGAAGCAAAAAACCTAGGATATACAGTCACCCCTTGATATCCATGGGGGATTGGTCCTAAGACTCTGGACAATACCAAAATCAAGTCCCTTATGTAAAACATCATAGTGTTTGCATATGACCTACGTGCATATTATGTGTCTTTTCACTGATCTCTAGATTTCCCGCGATATGTAATGGCAATCTAAATGTGACGTAAATAGTTGTTATGTTGCATTATCTAGGGAATAATGACAATAAAAACAGTCTGTACGCGATCAGCATGGGTGCAATTTTGAGGGGATGCTATTTTCAATCCCCACTTGGTGGACAGGAATCCATGGAGACTGAGGGCCGACTGCAATTAGATCTGCCAAGAAGTCCGGACACCAGCTGAAATGCCAGGAGGACTTACATCTGCTACCTGTAGCAGTGACCCTTGCCCTAAGCCCAGAATGTGCCTTGGGCTATTGACTCTTGACGGCTGTTCATGAAGTACCGTGTGGGGAGGTCACTAGGGACCTACAGGGAGCACAGGCTCACGCTTTTCACCCACAGGGCTTTGCTGTGGAAGGGTGTGGGGACCCCTGACTCACAGCCTCCGGCATCAGACTGGCTGTCTTGGGGCACGGGACGCATGTGCGTGAACGTGCATCTGTGAGAGGTTTATGGCTGAGCTTTGACTGGCCCCCGTCACTCGGAGTCCTCGCCCCTCCTTCTCCTCCTGGCCCCCTTCCTCTCATTTATTCCCGCCTGCCAGTGGGTGCCCCGGCCTGACCCTCATTAACTCCAAGTGTAAAAACCATTTGTCTGCAGCCCCCTCCGCCCCAGCTGGGGTCTGGGGCCAGCGCCTTCTTTCTTCCCCTCCAAGCTCAGACCTCTGTGGTTTATGAGCTAGACCCTAATGGCGAGGCCCCGTGCGACAGGCTGGACTAGTTAGGGGATGGCCTCAGGGCTGCTCGGAAGACCTATAAAGAGCGAGTGATGCCCCTGGAGAGCCCCGATCTGCCCCTCATGTCTCTAAGGTTGCAGATGGCGCCCTGGCCACCTCTAAGGGCCCATTCTCAAGGACGATGAGGTAGACGTCGCCCCTCCCCGGGGCTGCGCAGGATGCAGGCTGTGCAACCAGGTACCGACGATGTCTTCTTTGGCTGGCTCCTCTCTCCCGCTGCCCCAGCCTTGAGGACCCCTAGCCCCTACCTTCCCATCTGGAAGGGGTAATGGTTCACCCATCAGCTCAGAGGAAGGGACTCTGGACAGTGAGGAAGGAGGGGCGATTGGATCTGCAATTAAACCAACTAATAAACATCAAGTCTCAGAACCTTACTGAAGGATTTGCTGTAGCAATGGATCAGGCAGGAGGGCAGAGGAGTGGGCCAGGGGCCTTTGGGTGGCTGCACTGAGGACCCTGAAGCCTGCAGACTGTCCTTTGTGAAGAGAGAGTCTTCCCAAGAGGGACGCTAAACTGCCACTCAAAGGCAGATGCTCTCTCCATCAGCCTAGGGCTCCCAGGCCACCTCGGGGCATCCTCAGGCCACCTACACCAGGGACAAAGGACCTGAATATCTCGTCTCAGTCTCAACAGGGGCTGGTGGCCTGCCTTCCTCCCTCAGGGCTGCCCAGCAGGGCTGGCAGAGGTGAGCAGGCCGAGGTGTCCCTCCTCCTCCCTGGTGCTGGCATAGGACCAGAGGAAGCTGGGAGTCAGAAGGGGATGTGGGGTTTGTGGCCGGGAGCCCAGCCTGGCCCTGCTCAAGACGGCTTTTGCACTTTCATTACTCAAGGGGAGCCACAAACTCTCCTGACGAGAGAGCCCTTGGGTTTATGTAACGTAAACACCTCGGCACACGGCGTTCCACCTGTGGGGAGGACAGGTGGGGCCTCGTGCTGGCTGCCAGAGGCAAGCGGTGGGGACGAGCCAGTCTCACCCAGGAGCTGTGAAGGGGCCACCCAAGCAGGGGGCCTGGAGGTGCAGCCTGAAGTTCCCCCGTTGGGGTTTCCCTGGCTGGCTTTGGCAACCATCTTTTCCAGTTCCTTCTTTAAGGGCTGACCACCTTCCACTCCTGAACCAGGACAATGAAGCAGGTCTCCCCTTCTAGGGCAAGCTAGCATGGCCCTCTATTCCTCCCTCTGCCCTCCCCAAATCTGAAGGCCCAGAGTGTCCTCAGGGAACTGGGGGCAGGCAGGAGTTGGCATGGACAGGGCTTTATGCATCTTCCACTTTGTTCTAGACTGTTCCTGTCCACAGGGCAGGGACTCATGTGTCAGGGGGACAGACCTGGAGACGGATGTGGTGACCCTCCTGGGGTCTATCCCAGGGATGTGCTGAGTTGCTCCTGGGCCCAAGGCATGCCTGACCTGGCCCTTCTCAGTGGGCTGCCTGGGTGGCCCTGGGCTGCTCTGGGCTGCCCCACGTCCCACTCTCTCACGGCTGCCCCATCCTAGGCCCTCACTGGTCCCTGTGGTGGCTGCTCTGGGACTCGCTCAAAGCCATGGCTGACCTGCCTCCTCGCCTGCCAGGGTAAAAATAGACATTTCCACGGCGGCCACCTCTCCTCCCAGGATCAACTTTCTCCCACTTGAGCCCCTGCCAGCGCGCGGCTCCGCGAGCGGAGCATGAATTGTAAGGCTGAGCCTGGTGTCAGGGTCCTGCTCAGGAGCCAGGCTGCTCATGAATGCTTTATTGTTCAGGGAGGTGACCCTGGGTGTCCCTCTGGCCTGGGGCCTGTCCTGCACCCTTCTTCCCACTCCCTCTGGTCTCTCAGCTCCTCGCCTTCTACTTCGTCTCACCTTATGGAGCCAGTTCCATGGTCATGTGCCCCATGCAGTCTCACGGGGTCCCACATGGATTTAGTGTCCTGCTGTCTATCACATTCTCAAAATTCAAGATTTTTAAATAAGAGGCCTCACACTTTTATGTGAGGCTCTGTGGATTATGTAGGTGACCTGCTGCCTCAGGGGTCTGAGGGGAGAGACAGGGTCTATGCCACTGTAGAGACTCCCGTCTGATGGGAAAGGCCCACCCTCACCTTCCGGGAGCACAGGGATTGGAGGAAAAGGTACGGTGGTTTCTAGAACACACACCGGTGGGGCAGGCAGCATCTTTGCCCTGTGAGCCCCAGGAGAGGTAGGAGACACCATCCTTACTCTCCGAGAGCCTCAGATCTGATGGGAGACACAGGCCCTGCACCTGGACAGCTCAAAGATCAATGGAGAAGCGCAGTCTCTGCTCTTGGAGAACGGGTATTCTGAAGGGGAGACCGAGTCTCTGCTTTCCGTCAATCACTCCTGAAGGGTTGGAGGGTGCAGGCAGTGACCCTGCTCTGGGGAGCCTAGGACCTATGCAAAGACCAAGTAGACACATGTCTGTCCCAGCTGAATCTCAAGGGCTTTCAAGTGGCCATGGAGGATCTGACCAAGGGCAGCTTGGGGCCCTCTACAGATCCTTCCTGTTCCTATGAGAGCTGCCAAGGAGGAGGAGCGTGGGCCTGGGCCCCGCAGGACAGGGAGATGGAGAGGAAAGTGGCACGTTGGTTCTGCAGGCGTGCTGGCTGGTGGAGGGGTCCTGGGAGCGCTGGGAGGTCTTAGGGACCCCAGGTAGCATGGTACCATGTGGATGCTCCTGAGGGCGGCGGTCCTAGGGCAGCATGAACTGGGGTGTCTCCCGGCAGAACAGCATGTGACCCGGGTCCTGAGTGTGGGGGACATGGTGCAGGGCACAGTGCATGCTGGGAGCATAGCCAGATCTTGAGGACTAGGACTCTCTGGCTTGGACCTTTGGGACCCACCAAATTCCTAGGGAGTGGGTATTCCCAGGGGTCCCATGAAGAAGGATGCCGACTGATGACTGGGAACCGGCACCAGGGAAGATAAGTGGGGAGCTGGCAGTTTCACCTGAACCCTGTGGGCCACCAGAGAACACAGGAGGGGGTTCCCCTTGGGAGTGGGGTGGGGGCGGGACTTCCTGGGGGAGTATAGTCTAAGGGTTGGACTTAAGGGAGCTGTTTGCCCCCCAGAGGGCTGATGCTTTGGGGCTTCTCACTTCAAAGGACCCCCGTTCAGAGCCCACAGTAGAAATGGTGAGGAGAAGTCTTTCTTGGAGGTGATGTGCGCCCCCACCCTCTGAGGAGCTGAAGTGCTCGTGGCAAAGACGAGCAGCAGGGAAGGCGGAGCCCTGGAGTCCGTGGGTCCTCCCTGGCACCCATCCCCAAGGAGGGCGGCCTGCAGGTCACGCATTTGCCTCTTGCCTTTCCCTCTGGTGTGGCGAGGCGTTCAGCTGGCTGGCCCTCAGGCTGGGGGCCTCCGGGCCTGGGGAAGCTTCCCATGGGCTTCGCATGCACAGACCCGCAGCACCCGGAGGGAGCACCACCCGTGTGCTGTGTGAGGGGAAGGCTCCATGGCGGGGGGCTGCTCCGACCTGAGAGGCCTGCCAGCAGATGCCTCCTCTGGCTGGCTGCGGCCAGGCCTCAAGACCCCAGCCCCAAGTCCACAAGGGGTCCCTGGGGGAATGGTTGGACCTCATGCTTGTGAGGACCGTGGGCTTGTTCATCCCAGAGCATGAGGCTGAGTATGTGCTGGGGTCCAGAGCATCTCAGGACTCTCCGAGTGGGGTGACGGTGGAGTCCTTCCTCCAGTCTAGAAAGGAGGGGGCTGTTGATGAGGACAGTAGGGAGGATGGACAGGGAGTGGGGAGAGGACCTCGGGAGCCAGGCAGAGGGCTGAGTCTGGGCTTAGGAGGTACATTTTTGACCTTGCAGAATGACCGTGTGCGCCTAGGGGACACAGAGCTGGGTCCCTCAGGAGGGGGTCCACCCAGGCATGCCCCTCTCAACATCAGCGTCCCTCAACCAGTGTCCCTTCCAGGCTCCAATTCTGATGGGCATTTTGCTCACTGCCTGTTGGATACTACGTGTGAAGGTGCTTCTTCCTTCCTGTTCAGCCATCATGTCCACAAGGGGCCCAGCAGTGGGCTGTGTAGAGGCCATGGCAGGGTGGGTGCCGGGGACGGAGAGGAGCAGCCAGGACCAAATCCCCAAACTCTGTCTCTCTGAACTGCACCTTTGAAGGCCAGGCAGCAGGAGGGAAACGCAGTGAGACACCAAGAAGAACTTCTGGATGGTCTAATTGGTAACACCTCTGGCACCAGTAAAACAGGTGTTTTTGAAGTTTCTCCTTCCTGGAAATCCAGAATGAGGATTCCCTCCTGGTCCACAACTAAAACTGGGTGGGCCAGTGCCAACCTCCTTTTCTCTCTCCACCCGCCCAGGCTGCTGATGTCAGGGCTCAGCTCAGTCCCTTCAGGCTCCCAACCTCTGTGGCCTGTATTTTCTTTTCTGTATTTTCTGTATTTTCTTTTCTGCCCTTGCAAAGCAGCTCCCATGTGCAGCTTTCAGGCACAGCCCCCCGACCTTTACGTGTGGGGAGAGTGGCACCCCCACTCCCAGCTCGCCTAGTAAGACTCTGAGACCAGAGATGGCAAGGAACCTGCATGGAGACTGCCTAGCCAAGCAGAGAGCAGAAACAGCTCCATCCCATCTCCAGGCTGCCTGGCTTATGTGAGGGTTGCCACTTCATTAGTTCAGTCAGCAGACGCTCGAGGAGCTTGCTGAGCACCCAAGGCCATGCATGGGGTGGGGCAGGCAGATGAGACTGGGCAAGCGAGTGTGGCTGAAGCCACTTCTGGGTCAGGGTGCGTGGGGGTCCCTAGGATGGCTTCAGAGGGCTCTCCAGCTGCCGCAGGACCTGAGGGATGGGAATAAGAAGAGGGGGTTGTGGGGAAGCAGGAGTCAGGGCTGAGGGCCGAGGAGCTCTGGGCTGGTGGGGGAAGCGACCCAGACTCCCTCAGACTGCCAGCCCCAGGGCTGTGAGTCTGGCCTCTGCTTGGCCTCCCTCTGCCCTCAGGACTGGGGCCCCCCGCAGTGGCCGCCTTTGCTTCCTCTTGCACCCCCAGAGGAAGCTGCCCTCTCCTCACAGGCTCCCAGCACGTGTCGCTCTCTCCACCTTCTTCTCCGCCACTCCAGGAAGAAGCCTTCCTTCTCCCCACCTGCCTCTCGCCGGCAACCCCCAGCATGTGTGGGGGAAATTGGGCCATTTGAAGAATAAAGGAGAAGGCAGGAGAGAGGAAACTCCCGTCTCAGGGCGCAGCCCACAGCTGGGGTGAAAACCTGGTCCTCATTAACACCCTGAGTCAGGGACCATGGTGGGGGTGTCGCGCCTCCCCAGTCTCCCTCAGGGACCAGGAGGGGAAGGGCATGCTGGGAGACCTGAGCTGCAGTTATTGGGAGCAGATGGGAGGGGGGCAGGGAGACTAGGGAGGAAGAGAGCTGGCTCAGGGACAGGGGCTGGTGGGAGCTTCATGGGGGGGTCTGGGAAGACCCTCCGTGGTCCTGAGCCCACGCCTGGGAGTTTCTCCTCCATAGGATCCGGCCCAGGACAGGGGTGGGCCGAGGGTGGGAGTGTACCTCAGGACTGTGTGTAAGGAGGCCGGGGGCTGCAGGACCAGAACTGGACCTGCAGCCACGGGCAGGCACTGAGGGGGCGGCCGACAGCAGCAGCATTCTTGAGGCCATTTTTGGTCAATGACCAGTTTGCAGAGAGTTGTTGTTGGTGGTGACAGTGAGACTGATGTCCTTGCTTCATCCACATTTGAGGTTATGGGGACGCCCTGTCCATCACATCTCCAGACCCTAGAAATTCCCGGGACCTTTGGGAAGGGGTCTATCCTGGAGATCTTGGTTTAGAATCACTGATTTCTGGGTCACAGCCAAGAAAAGGCAGCCCGGCCCCTGCCCTCGTGGGCTCCGTGGTGTGTACCCCATGTGAGCGCTTGTTCTGGAAGCAGGCGCCGACGGAGGAGACAGGCCTGGAGGACTCCAGCTGCCCTCCTCAGCCCTTAGCCCAGAGAGCGCTGTGTCTGCAGGGGGCAGGAGACCGGTGTGCAAGTCCTTGCCACTTTGGAATCCACATGACTATGGTCCTAGAGGAAGAGGCAGGGTGGGGTCAAGGCCAGAGTTGTGTCCCTCCTTGGCCCTGACCCCACCGCCGGGCACTCCTCCCACTGAACCCCTGCTCAGGCAGTCCCCGCCTACACTTCCGGCCATGGCTTGGGCCCAGATCCCTCCTCCAGTGTTTTAATTAGATCCCGTGCTCATTAGCTGCCCAAATGCCTTCCAGATACCCTGCAGCTGCTCTGGCCCTCCCCACACCTGCCCGTCCAGCTGGGCCTCCCCCACACCTGGAAGACATTGAGCCTCCAGCCAGAGCCCTGAACTGCAGCCCCTCCCTGCGGCCTCTAACAGCCTGGGCTTGTGAGGAGGAGAAGCAACTCCTTCGCTGAGAGAGGGTAGGGGCCACGGAGAGCGGCTCCCCTGTCCTGGCCAAGTTGGCTCCAGCAGGCGAGGCTGGGAAGGGAGTTGTGGCTACAGCACAGAAGATGGGTTCAGATGTCACCACCTGCCACAGCTGGTCCCCATCTGCCTCCTCATACCTAGGCCCTGGGTCTCCCTGCTCAGGACCCAGAGTGTCTGTCATCTGGAATGGGTAGAGGACAAGGTTCTGTGAGGGAAGATCAGAGCACTAGGGATTGAGAGGAGTTGTGGTTTCCATCTCAGCAGGCTTACCCAAACAGGGGACAGTCATTCCTGCAGGATCTGCCAGCCCAGGTCATCATTCAGTGAGTACCAGAGAGAAAGGGTCAAATCCAAGGTCTTGGCCCAGGGCTTGGGCACGGATTTGCCTCGAGTGACACCCGCTTCCTGATCTGCTGGTTTGCACCAGCTCCGGGGGTACCAGTCACATAGGTCAAATTAATTAAATTACTCACTCACAGAGCACTCAGGAGCCAGGCACTGATAGGAGAGCATCGTGAATATCAACCACCCAGTCCTCCCACGAACCCGTGGCAGGGGGTCTAGTCACCTCCGTCACAGGCCAACTGCTATCAGAGCCGAGGAAGAGCTCCCTGAGGTCCACACAGCTAGTAAGTGGTTGGTGGCAACAGGATTCTGATCTCTGTCATCTGTGTTCTTGGTCCCCACTGTCCCCCTGCCTGGCTGCCTCTCTAGAGTAGACCCTGCTTGCTGCTCCCTCGCGGAGGCCCTGGTGGCCCTGTGTAAGGCTTTCCGCTCAGTAGCCAATCAACTGAGGAACTGCCGCCACCTACCCCAGGAGAGGGGAGGATTCTGTGCCTGAGGGCAGGGCCAGGCAGTCCCCTCCAGTTTCCATGGTGTAAAATGGGAAAACCAGGCTTAGTTTATAGAACCACTCTGAGCATGAAACAGGGAGGGGCAGGCCTCCCCCCACCCCGCCCCGCCCCGCCCCACCTGCTCTTCACATCCCGATCCCGCCCACTGGGCAGGACAGATGCTGCTGCTCAGCACTTCCGCTCCGCCAACCCCCACGCCAACCCCTGGGATGATGCTGAGTTCTTTCACTAAAGGAAGTATCCGAGGACCCCAGCTTATTAAAGAGGAGTGGAGCCAGTTCATCTTCATTTTGGATGAATCCCAAGTAAGGGGGCAGATATGGGGGCGTCCTGGTCCCCAGCACCCCCAAGGCACCTCAAGATCCCCCAAAGCAGAAACAACCAAGAACGTAAACAGACAGCCTACAGAAGGGGAGAAAGTCTTCTCCACCTGCACCTCAGATAGAGCATTAATCTCCAGGATATATAAGAACTCAAAAAATTTAACACCAAAAAAAAAAAAAAAAAAAAAAAAATCAAGAAATGGGTTAAGGAACTGAACAGGCACTTCACAGAAGAAATAAGAATGGTCAACAAATATACAAAAATTTGTTCAACATCAGTAGCAATTAGAGAAACGCAAATTAAAACGATACTGAGATTTCATCTCACTCCAGTCAGAATGGCCATTATCAAGAATAAAAGTAACAATAAATGCTGGCGAGGATGTGGGACAAAGGTTCACTTATACACTGCTGGTGGGATGACAAATTGGTGCAACCACTCTGCAGATTCCCCAGAAAACTAAAAAGGAACCACTATTTGACCCAGTTATCCCAGTCTTCAGTATATACCCAAAGGACTTAAAATCAGCATACTATAGGGACGCAGCCACATCAATGTTCATAGCAGCTCAATTCACAATAGCTAAACTATGGTACCAACCTAGGTGCCCTTCAATAGATGAATGAATAAAGAAATGTGGTACATATACACAATGGAATATTACTCAGCCATAAAGAAGAATGAAATTATGGCATTTGCCAGTAAATGTATGGAACTGGAGATTATCATGCTGAGTGAAGTAAGCCAATCCCAAAACACCAAAGGCCGAATGTTCTCTCTGTTATGTGGATGCTGATTCACATAACAGAGAGGGGGATGAGGTTTCAGAGGAAATGAAAACTGACCAACTCTGACATAATAGAATACGATGGCAAAGAGCTACTGTCTAGGGACCTAGGCCAATGGCTAAGGACAGGGGACTAGTGAGGATACGCATTAAGGGCTTCACAGGAAAAAAAGAAAGGAGGAAGAGAGGGAGGGAGAGAGAAAGGAACCAGTAAGTTTGGGTGGGGGTGGGGAGTGAAGGTTCACTGGATTGGACAGGGTGGAATGAAGGGAAGGGAGGGGATTGGGAATGGGAAAACAGTAGAATGAATCAGACTTCACTTTCCTGTGTCCTTATCTGAATATGCGACCAGTGTAACTCCACATCATGTCCAACCCGAGAATGGGACGTTATATTCCATGTATGTATGGTATGTCAAAATACATTCTACTGTCGTGTATAATTAAGAAGAAAAAATAAAAAAATATGAATTTTGAGAAGGTGGGTAGGGGACCCAATTTTTTTCATAACAATTAAAAAAAAAAGAAAAAGAAAAAAAGTCTTTCACAGTTGAGCAAATTTGGGAAAGGATGAGTTAAAACTAATCAATCGGGATTCTTCATTGCTGTCTTCTCAGACCCTTTGGCTGGGACCAAGGAGATTCCAGGGTGGCGCTGGGGCTGGGGAGCCACATGCAATGTTTCCCGAACACATTTGACTTTGGCACCCCTTCTGACTGATGGCCTCCTGCAGCTGCATTTTCTGCATCTCTGGGCCCTGCTGCCCCGACCAACTGCAGCATGGCTTCTGCTGGCCTGAGTATCTCACAGGCAAGGTCGGTGGTACTTGCCCCCAGAGGTGGGACAGCAACGAGGGAGCTCTTCCTGGTGAACACTCATGCTCCATCTCCAGCGAGTAACTCCAATGTGTGACATTATCAACCCTGCCCATCAGAGTGCTGAGTGAGGTCCCAAACTTACTGGTTCCTTCCTCTCTCCCTCCCTTTCTTCCTCCTTTCCTTTTTTCCTGTAAGGCCCTTAATGCGTATCCTTACTAGTCCCCTGACCATAGCCATTGGCCTAGGTCCCTGGACAGTAGCTCTTTGCCATCATATTCTATTATGTCAGAGTTGGTCAGTTTTCATTTCCTCTGAAACCTCATCAGCCTGGCCTTTACTGTCCCCATTTCTAGCAACATTCTGAGCCTCTTAGCCCTCACCAGAATCACCCCCATTAAGCTCTACGCTGCTTCTCCAAAAAGTTTCAAAATCTTCCCATAAACCAATTCTCAAGTCTCGACCACTTTTTCTCATGTATAGCTACGGTCGATGGTCCCCCTTCTTGGCACCAGTTTTCTGTCAGTCAGTTTTCCATGACTGTAACAAAATAGCTGAAATAATAAACTTACAAAGAGAAAAGATTCATTTTGACTTACATTTGGAAATTCCAGTCCATGATTTGTTGGTCCCCTTGATTTGGGCCTGTGGTGAAGCAGCACACCATGGTAAGAGCACAGGGTAGAGCAAAACCATTTATATCATTAGCCAGGGAGGGGAGAGAGAGAGAGATGTGGGGGAGAAAAAGGAACCACAGTCCCATAATTCCTGTTGCGGGCATGCCTCAAATGACCTAAGGGCCTCCCACAAGGCTCCACCTGTCAAAGATTCCACTGTCTCCCAGGAGCACACCCCCACCCGGACCACGCCTTTAACATAAGCCTGTGGGGGACATTCAAGATCCAAATTACAGCCATGCTCTGCTGCGTTTTTAGTTGCAGCCTTGCTTTGATGCTGAGTGACAGGCAGCCCTCCCTGGGGTAGCCCTTCATCTTCCCCTTTGATGTAGCACATACGATCCCCCCAAACCTTTCCTGAGATTAGTGCCATCCAGGAAATGTGGTCCCAGTTTTCCTTCTCCAAGATCCGAGCACCTGCAGCATTAGTGTCACCTGGGAGCTTGTTAGGAATGCAGGGTCTCAGGACCCACCCAGTCCAATTGGGCTAGAATCTGTATTTGTAAGCTCCCAGATGATTTATAGGTCAGCACGTTCCAGCTTGGGAAGTACTGATCTTGGTAGTGATTTTTCATAACCACAGGTCATGACCCGCAGTGGATTGCAAAAACAAATCCCATGTTACAATTGGCATTTGAAAAAATAAGAGGAGAGTTAAAGATATAGGCTGCGCTGACTTAGTAAGGGTAAGTATTTGGGTAGGGGACTCCGGGTGTTTTACTATCAAAAGAGTGTGAAGACCCTGGTCTCAGGACACTCAAGGGTGGGGAAATGAGCGACCCAGTGGTGACCTCTGCTTGGCCCCCCACCGCTCTCCCCAGCCGCCCGGGTTTCCCGTCACTGACCACACACACCTTGTCACCACACCCTGTGGCCCAGCGCCTGGGCTTTGGGGTGTGGTGGGGAGAGCTAGATCCCAAAAGAGTGACTTTTAAAATAGGTCCTTCTCCAGGTTTATTTTTCCCTGGCCACCTCTGTTCCTCGCTGTTCCAACTCCTTGCCTGGTTCCTGCTTTCCCCACTTTTATTCCAAGCTGGAAAGCAAGGCCAAGTCCAGCTCATCAGAGATGGAGCTCGTCTCTCTTCACGCTGTAGAATGTTCCTTCCCAGGGTTCCCTTGCCCCAAACCAAGGAGGCAAAATCGCCCGGCTGACCCCAGGCCCGCAGGGCCGTTCCCACTTCTGGCAATCAGCCACCAGTCCACTGCTTCTTCCAGAAAATCGACCTGGTCTTTGAACGGCCCGCTCCTCTCGAGGCAGACGCGGTCCCCTGCGAAAGGCATCGGTGCTGCCTCTCTCCTGTGGAGTGAGGCGAGCGGAGGTGACGGGGCAGGAAAAGGGCGGGAGGCCCTGCAGAGGCGCTGGGGGCAGCTGCCCCGACTGGAGGGCGTGGGGCCGCCTTGGTTTCCCCTCCCTCCACGCTCAGCTTCTGGTTCAGGGCAGATGGGCCAGGGCTCTCACTTTGGAAATCTGTTGCTGCTGTCCGCGTGACCATCGCCAGCGTCACCATCATTATCACCAGGCACTAGTGCCCCTGGGAAAGGGTGCTGTGATCTGGTGCTCTTGGAATATGAGGTTCATACCTGTTGTCTAGAGATAATACTTAAGAGTTCTCCCTTTTATTCTTGAGGGCGTTTCAATTTGGATTTCAAATGATTTCAATATAAGAAAACAACAAAAAAAATTTGCTAAAGGTCGCAAAGCGAATCAACTGGGACTTGGCCCAGATCACACGCTCCTCCCGGACTGCTTCATGGCCCTCCTCGATGCCTCATGGCCTTCCCAAGATGCCTCGGCTTCTTCCCAAGATGCCTCCCTTTTTCTTTCTCTTTCCACCTGGCAGGAAGGGCATATGGGTCAGTGTGGTCTGTGGGCTGGCATCCTAGAGTCCTGGCAGGCCTTGAGAGCCAGTTAAAGGGAGTCAGTTTACCCCCTAACCATCCTTCCCAGGCCGCAGGGAGCAGCAGAACCCTGAGCGTCTTCTGAGGCCTCAGATCTCCCTCACGGGCAGGCGGGGATGAGATGGAGGCTGTGTTGGAGTCTGGGGATGCAGGATCTTTCCTTCAGGTGCTTTCCATTCTCCTGTCACAACCCAGGCTTGCTCAGAATCCCAGTTGTAGACACAAACTTTCTGAGGGTGAAAGACTTAGAAGCTTCCCCTTCTTGTTTCCTGCAGGGTGTGAGCAGCAGGTGGCGTGGGACTGGTGAGTGGGAGGGGCGCAGGAGCTGGTGTTTTGCATGCTGAGGGGCTCGGGACCTTGGTTTCAGGACAGAAGGACATTAGCTGTGGGTGGTGTGTTCTGGTAGTGACTTCTCCTTGAACTTGGATTTGGCATTGGGGTAACAATTTTGAGGTACAAAGTTGACCCCAAATCTCATGGTATCCTTATTCCTCCAGGCCACCCACTGGCACTGAACTGCTGACAGGCCTCTGGCTCTGTCAAGGCCACTGGCCTTTAGACACATGAGGCCTGGATCTTGTCCCACTGGACCCAAGTCCTGATGCTTTCCTGGGACCTGCCAAGTCCAGGCTCAGGGATATGCTGGAAACACAGGTGAGGGGCACTGCACGGTGCCTCTCCAGGGAGGACACGTTCACAGGTACCCACATGCGCCCTGCACACCACACATACCAAACACGTATGCTGACATCAGACAGCCTCACACGTACTTACCCATTCATATCCACACACATGCACACACACGTACCCACGCGAGCACGTAATCACACACATTCACATCCGCATGCATGCACATCTCACACATGCATGCAAATATGCACATGCCCTGTGTAGTAGGCACTCACATGAGCAGTATCTCCTAGCTAGAGAGCGGAGGCAGGTGGTGCTCAGAGCACAGGTGTGGCAGGCGGGTTGGGGCCCAGCATGATCTGGGCTCCTACTCTTGGGTCTGCACCCTTCTGTCCCAAGAGGTGAAACTCTCCTTGCCTCTTCTGACACATACCCTCTTTCCCCTCTCAACCTGAGTTATTTAGAAAGAGAACAGACTACCTAGAAAAGCAAACTCAAATCACATTGACAGCAGACTTCTTCTTGGCAATGAACATTCGAGAAGATAGATAAATCTTTTTTCAAAAATTTCAGTCTGTTCCACAGTGAGCTTTGTCAGAAGCAAGGGGCAGGTCCTGGATCCACCCTCGGATGGGACGGTTGGGAAGAGAAATTCTCCAGTGACCCTCTTAGATGACACTTCCCGTCAGGATTGAGTGACCAAGGTCTTTGGGCACCTGAGTGCAGTGGTCAGATTGGCCTCTTAGTGGGTGTGACTGGAAGTGGCAGGGTTGTAACAAGTAGGGAGGAGAAGGCGGCAGGCATGGTAGGCTCTCCAGTGCTAAGGTGCCGAGCCAGTGAGCTGCTACCTGGTAACCTCTTGGCCTGGTTTGGGGTTCTGGATGACTTCGGAGCCCTCTGTCTTGGAAGCAGTCACTCAGAGCCTGTTTGCTGCAGGTGGCCTTGAGTTTGCAGGGCAAGACCCTCCTTCTCCTCCTGGAATGTGGCTGTCACTCAAGTGTAGCCAGCCTGACACCTCTGGGCTTATGAGACTGTGCTCTGGTGTGGTGCATTCCACTAACTGTTCGGAAGTCAGAGTCAAGTTTGTGGTCAGGGTGAGGGGCAGATTTTTTTAGCCAGGGTAGGGTTTGTCTTTGGACGGGATCAGTCCTGTGGCCAGTATCAGAGGTTGGTCTTGGCCAGAGTTGGAATCAATCTGAGTCAGTGTCAGGGTCGGTCTGTGGCCATGGTTGTGGTCAGTCCGAGGTCACATTGATGTGACCAGAACTAGGGTTTAGTGGAGCTGAGAGGCAGTTTACCCTCGCTGTAAACAGTGGCTGGGTCTTGCAGAAAAGTTTTGCCTACAGAAGGTCTCTTGACCGCTCTGCCAAAGGAGCCTTGTGTCCTGTCTCCATATTAGTGGTTTTGAGTTCCAAGTTCTTGACAAGGCCTGGATTGGGGGGCAGCAAGGCCACCAAATCATGTGTCCCCACAACTGAAAGGCCCCTGTTTCCCATGGGGTGGACTCCTGTGCATGAACATAGTCTGAGGAAACTTATGGGGGCCATAGACGGTTTCCTTAATTCTTGGGCTTGTCATCTGGAGGTCAGGTTTTGGTGCTAGGACTCTTCACAGCTGGCCATGGACTGTGCTTGGGCCCCAGCAAAGCTGGGTGACAATCCCTCATCCCACATAGACTCTTTCCTCATCCCCTAAAACAACTGGGGGCTGGGCATGGGGGAGCACACTTATAATCCCAAGACTGGGGAGGCTAGGGCAGGAGTTCAAAGCCAGCCTCAGCAAAAGTGAGACACTAAGCAACTCAGTGAGACCCTGTCTCTAAATAAAATACAAAATAGGGCTGGGGATGTGGCTCAGTGGTCGAGTGCCCTGAGTTCAATCCATGGTCCCCCCACCAACAAAAAAAAAACAAAAAACAAAAAACAAAAAAACAAAAAACAACAACTGGAGACTTCAGTCAAGTTGCTCTTCTGCCCAGGGAAAGCGGCAACCAGCGAACACCTCGCAGTGTGCCATTCCAGAAGGAGCCCGTTGGAAGGCCGGGAAAAAGTCAGGTGCCCTGCTCTGGGTCAATCTGCTGTCAGAAAAAGCTTGCAAGGAAGGGAGGGTTGGAATCCCAGCATCCTCAGCTTCACACCCCTCCTCCTGGTGTCACCCGAGACCCCTCTATGCTCCGGGCCTGACCTGGGCTCTGCGGGGAATTCGGAGATGAACCTGGGTTTTGGTCTTGAGACTTCACGTACAGGATGAGAGAACCGTCCTGTGTGCTGACAGCTGTGGGTCAGCGTGGGGGTGGGTTCTGTGGAAGCTAGGAGTGCTCGGTGCTCAGGGGTCCTCAGTCCACGCTGCACACGAGAATCAGCTGAAGAACTTCTTAAAACCAGGCCGCCTGCACTCTACTCCAGAGCAGTTACAACCAGAGGCAATATAAATTGGCACCCATGGAAGACAGGGCTCCCAAGAACAAAGGCTTCCTTACAGCATCACAGTAACCAGGCTGCTGCTGCTTAATAGCCGTAGCAATGGCTCCTCAGAGTCCCTGCTGTCTGCCTCCACTCCTCACGACACTGTGGTGGGTTTGAAACAGGGCTGCCCAATTCTTTTTTTATTTTTTGCCGTGCTGGGGATCGAACCCAGGGCCTTGTGCTTGCAAGGCAAACACTCTACCGACTGAGCTGTCTCCCCAGCCCCCAATTCTTTGGTGTTCTTTCCAGTGAGAGGTGGGGTCTATGTCTGTCTCCTCCCCTGAGCTCAGTGACAGTTGACCAGTAAAATAGGAAGTGATGCTTTCCACCTGCATGTTTCCGGGCCAGGTCTTAAGAGATTGGAAGGTTCTGCTTCCTGTCTTTTGGACTGTTGGCTTTTGGCATCCAGCCACCATTCTGTGAGGAAGTCCGGCAGTCAAACAGAGAGGCTGCCGTTCCATGTCCTGAGCAACGGTTCCAGCTGAGGTTTCAGCTGATAGCCCCACCAACCACCAGACAGGTGAGCAAACAGCCCTTCAGACAATGCCTATCCTTAGACTGTGAGTCAATCCCAGCCTTGAGTCAGCCCAGAAAGTACTGGAAGGAGCAGAGGTAACCTGTTCCCACTAAGTGCTGTGGATTTGTAAGCAAAATGACAGTTTTATGTTTCAAAGTCAGGGGTTGGCAAACTTCTGTAAAGGGCAAGATAGTAAATATTTAGGCTCTGTAGGCCAGGAGATCTGTGTTGTCGCTATTTAGCTCTGCTGTTGTAGTGCACACAGCCACGGACAACACGACTTTTATTGTGGATACCAAAATTTGAATCGAATATAATTTTCACATGTCATGAAATAGTATTCTTCTCCTGGTATTTTCCCAACTCTTTCAAAACTTAAGAAACTATGTTTAATTCATAGACTTTACAAACCCAGCCAGGATCATTTGTGGAACTCTGCTTCAAGCCATTTGATTTAGAGGGTCTGTTTTGCAACAGTAGATAATGCTACAGCACCCTGTTATAGAGATGCTTTTGTGACATTTATGTGAAAATGAGGTATGAGGCATGAAGAAACTCCTTAGAGTTCACAGCTACAGTAACTCATTTACAAGAAGGGTGGGTGAGGTGGGATCCTTGGATTAGCATTAAAATAGAGAGAGGAGATGTTGGTTGCTTTCTAGCCATGGTCAGAGAAGAAAGGCCCAGAAGAGGGACCAAGAGAATGAGTCCCCCTTGTGGAGCTGGAATGCTTTATTAGGCTTCCCTAGAGGGAAGTAAAATCTCCCACCAAACAGTCCACCTCCCTTTTCTAGTTCTACACTCACTAAGCAGCCTTCTGAGTAATGATCGTCTTCCCATACAGAGGCCGTTGTTTCTGTGAACCCTTATTGGGTGCTCAGGGTAGACCATGCACTGTGCCTGGTTCTCTATGTGTATCAACTCAAGAACTCCTCTCAAGAATTTGTTCTTATTCTGAATTTGTATGTGAGGAAATTAAAACTCAGAGAGTGGAAGTTAAGTTTCAGGGCCTGAGAAATGAATTCAGCAAAGTTGCAGCATACCAAATCAACATAAAAACGGCAGTAACATTGCTATATACCAAGAGTGAATTATCTGAAATAGAACTCAAGGAAGAAAACACATTATAATGTCTACCAAAAAAAGTACCAGAAATAAATTTAGCCAAAGCAGTGAAAGATCTCTACAATGAAAACTATGAAACGCTGATGAAAGAAATTTAAAAGGACATGTGTGCACACACACACACACACACACACACACACAATGGAAAGACATTCTATGTTCATGGATTGGAAGAATCAGTATTGTTCAAATGTGCATTCTACTCAAAGTGACGCAAAGATTGAATGCATTCATTGTCAAAATAGCAATTATATTCTTCACAGAACTAGAAAGAATTATCCTAAAATTTGTAAGAAACCACAAAAAACAGCTGAATAACCAAACCTCTCTTGAGCAAAAATATCAAGGCAGGAGTCATTACACTATCTGACTTCAAAATATACTACAAAACTACAGTAATCAAAACAGTGTGGTACTGGCATAAAAATAGATACCTAGACCAATTGAATAGACTAGGGGCCCTAAAAGTAAAACCACATATCTACAGTTAACTGATTTTCAACAAAATTTCTAAGAATAGGCACAGGAGAAAGGGCAGTCTACTTAATGAATGATATTGGAAAAACTGGGTATCTACATGCAAAAGAATAAAACTAAACCCCCTACCTCATCAGTTACAAAAATCAACTCAAAATGGATTAAAGACTTAAATTTAAGACATGAAACTACCAGGGGGAAAAACACAGGGGAAATGCTTCAGGACTTTGGAACAGGCACAGATTTTTTTGGACAAGACCCTCAAATCACAGGAAACAAAAGCAAGAACATACAAATGGAATTGCGTCACATTAAAAGCTTCTGAACAGCAAAGGAAATAATTAACAGATTGAAAGCCAACCTACAGAATGGGAGAATGTGTTTGCAGCCTATACATCTGGCAAGGAGTCAATATCTAGAATGTATCAGGAACTAAAAAACCTTTAAACCAACAAGAGTTTGATTAAAACATGGGCGATAGAACTAAATAGACATTTCTCAAAAGAAGACATACAAATGGCCAACAGATACATGAAAACATGCCCACCCTCAATCATCAAGGAAATGCAAACCAAACCCTCAATGCACATTGGCTCAGTTAGAACTTCTATTACCAAAAAGACAAATGATAACGAGTGCTGAGAAGGATGTGGAGACAAGGGACCCCTTGCACCATGTTGACAGCAATGTAAATTAGTACAAGTATTACTGAAAACAGTATGGAGGTTCCTCAAAAATCAATGATGCCGACCAAATGATGCAGCAGTCACACTCCTGGGTATATCCCCAAATGAATGGACATCAGTATGTTAAAGAGACATCCGCATTCCCATGTTTATTGCAACACTGTTCACAGTAGCCAAGAAATGGAAACAACCTATGTGTCCATCAACTGACGAGTGAATAAAGAGATGGTGGGACACATACACAATGGAACACTATTCAGCCATAAAAAGGATGAAACTGGAGATCACTATGTTAAGTGAAAGAAGCCAGGCACAGAAAGACAAGAACTGCATGATCTCACTTACATGTGGAAGCTAAAATTGTTGATCTCATCGAGGCTGAGAGTAGATTAGGGGTTACCAGAAGCTGAGGAGAAAAGGGGCAATAGATGGGAAAAGATGTAACGATGAGTACAAAGTAAAGATCTACAGGAGTAAGAAGCTCTGATTATTGTTGCACACTAGGGTGACTATAGATAACAATCACGTATCATGCATTTCAAAAAGCTAGAAGAAGTTTGAATGTTTTCGCCATAAAGAAATGAAAAATATTTAAAGAGATGGATGTGTTTGAACTGATTTAAACTTTGCACAATATATATTTGAACTGAAATGTCACATGGCACCCCATAAATATATACAATTCTATCTTTTCATGTATCAGTTAAAATAATTAGAAATTAAATATCAATAAATTTTAGGACTAGGATTTCAGTCCAGTAGCCTGTTCCTGATCCCATGTACTGAATGACGATTCTGCTGGTTTGTTCTCCCTGTCCCTGGAGAGCGCTCTGAGTGGAGGTGCATTCCAGGTTAATGCAAGTCTGTGCCTGAGATGTCCTGGGACCTGTCAGCTGGTAGTTCAGCTAGGACTTGAAAGGCAAAAGCCTCCACCTGGAAAGGTAACATCCCAGAGGCCTTTCTAGGTGCGGGGTAGACAGGTGGCAGGAGGACAGTCAGCTGGCTGGCACCCTGAGCGTGCTACGGCGTGACCTCTTGGTAGCATGCAACTTTATTTGCATAATATTTTTCTTAACATTTTCTTGCCCTTCTAAATCTTTTCTGCATTTCCAAAGATGTCCACTTTCTCATCCTGATATTAGTCTGTGATTTCTTCTGTCATTCCTTCTCTCTCTTTCCCTCAAATGTTCACACTAGTGGTGTGACCATTTTATTGATCTTTTAGGAGTCTCGGTTTTTGCCTTTGTCATATTGATTACATGTTTGTATCCCATTTCATCATTTTATGCTCTTGTCTTTTAATATTTCCTTCTAAAATCTTGCATCTATTTTAGAGTTCATTTTCTTTTTTTATTTGCTCTTATTGGTTATACATGATAGTAGAGTGTATTTTGACATATTATACATATATGGAGTATAACTTCTGATTCTTCTGGTTGTACATCGTGTTGAATTACATTGGTTGTGTGATCATATACGCAATAGGACAGTAATGTCTGATCCATTCTACTGTCTTTCCTATTCCCATTTCCGTCCCTTCTCTTCATTTCCCTTTGTCTAATTCAAAGTTCTTCCATTCTTCCCTAATCCTACACCCCCCCATTGTGAATTTATATCCACATATCAGAGAAAAAATTCCACCTTTGGTTTTTTGGGATTGGCTTATTTCACTTAGCTTGATAGTCTCCAGTTTCATCCATTTACTGGCAAATGCCATAATTTCATTCTTCTTTAAGGTTGAGTAATATTTCATTGTTTATGTATACTGCATTTTCTTTATCCATTCATCTATTGAAGGGCATTTATTTTTCATCTGTTGAAGGGCATTCATTTTCTAACTGATTGGAATTCATGCTTACCTTATTATTCTTCAGACTTATACCTTTTCTAATATATAAAGGTGGTAAAATTTCCCCCTTTTTTCTTGGCTATAACAAATTTTCACATATAATATTTTTATCACTGTGCTGTTTAAAACATTTTCTAAATATTTTTCTAGTTTATACATGATTTATTCTTTGATTCTTGGAATATATATGCTTATTTATTTCTTAATTTCCAAGTATAGGAATATTTTCCTGTTATCTCTTTTGTTATTCATTTCTCACTTAATTGCATGGGATTTAGAGGGCATGTTCTTTATGATTGCATTCTTTTATATTTTTTTGAGGCTTATGAGCCAGTATATGGTCAGTTTTTATAAATTTCCAAGTAAGATCTTATTGGGAACAGTTATTAGGTACTATTTGCTATCTATGTACATTAGGTCAAGTTTGTTAATCCTGTGTTCCAAAATTTCTGTATCTCTACAGACTTTTTGCTGTATCAGTTATTTATAGAATGTATTAAAATCTTCCACTGTGATTGTGGATTTGTAATTTTTTTGAAGTTTTGGTAATTTTTGCTTTATACACTTCTGAGGCTATGTTATTGGGTGCCTACAGTTTTACACTTCTAATAGCTTCTCGGTATGTGGGTTATGATGGTGAATGAAACCACTTATTTTTAGTAATGCTTTTTTCCTCCAATTCTATTTTGCGTGAAATTAACATAGCCGCTTCAACTTTTCTTTGGTAAATATCTCATGGTATGTATCCTTAAGTTCTTAATGTTATTTGTAGATACACTTAATTGGTTTTAAAACTTTCAAGTTACTTTTAAATATTATATATTTAGTAGTATAATAATGGGAAAAAAAGACTAAAAGTGTGAACCCAGTTACACACTATTGCACAGGTGGACGTTCCTCGCGGTTTTCCAGTGATACACATTTGGTTGGTTATTCCAATGGGCCTGTGCTTGTTTTAAAACCTCTTGGTGATGAATTTGTCCTTTCTTCCTTCTCCTATCCTTACCTCCTTTCCCTCCTCCATTTCTTTCTGTCTCTTCTCAGATCTGTTCTGCATCAAGTCACCTATCTGCACAGCCCTGGGAGGTGCGTTGTGTGTGTGTGCGTGCGCGCATGTGCAGGGAGCTGGGGCAAGTGTTTGTTTACTCCTGGTTCATCCTTACCTTGAAGTTGCAGTTCTTCCGATCCAGCTTCATGTGCAGGTGATCTTCCAGATCTTGGGAAGGTCCTGGGCTTTTATTCTCTCCCCATCTTCCTGGAGATGCATGAAAATCACAGCTCAGTTTTGAAGTTTTTTCTTCCAGACTGGGAAGTGTTCTGAAGGTTGGGAAGTTCCCTTAACTTTTGGGAAATCTCTTTCCTCTGGTTTCTTCTCACTTTCTTGTGAGCTTATCTATGCTCTTAAGATTTTGTCCTTAAAAGTAGCCCACTATCACTTTGTTGTCCTCAGTAGGAGGTCCAAATGATGTGGCTCATGGTTACCAGAAGTAGAAGTCCATTTGCTCCCTTTCAAAACTCTGCTTCCCGCGGCTCACATGACATCACTCTTTCCGTATTTCCACCTGTCTCTGCTGCCCCTTCTTGTTCTATTTCAGTCTCCTTGATCTAGGCCTTAAATATCAATGTTCCTTAGGGCACACACCCTATGGGTTGGTTTTCCTCTCCCTCTACGTGTTTTCCAATAAGCTATTTTCTTGACTTTAATTACTGCCTGGGATGTTCATGACTCCCAAATCAATATCCCTAGCCCAGACCCCTCTCCTGTGTTCCACAGAGTATGGCCATTTGCCTACTGGGTATCCTCTTGAGTCTTTTTCAGACACCTCGAAATTATCACAAAGATGAATTCATCATTTCCTCCCACATCTGCTCCTCCTCAGCGTTACCTCCTCCATCAAGAACATGACCACCTAGGCGTGGGGGGGAATGCCTTTAGTTCCTGCTACTTGGAAGGCAAAGGCAGGAGGATCAAGAGTCGGAGGCCATCCTAGGCAACTTAGTGAGACCCTTTTCAAAAAGAAAAAAAAAATGGAACTCATCACCCACTAGCTCCTCGTTGGATCCCCAGAAGTGTAACTGAGATCTCTGGTATCTAACTCTGCTTTTCAAGTTAGGCGTGCATGGCTATTGTGATGGACTGAACTGGGCCCTCATATCCCAAATACACATGTTCAGGTCCAAACCCACAGTACTTCAGAGTGTGAACTTATTTGGAAACGGGGTCTTTTGCAGATATAACTAGTTAAGATGAAGTCGTCTGGGTGGGCCCCCTCCGGTATGACTGGTGTCTATGGAAAGGGGAAGCACAAGACCACATGCAAGGGGGTTCCCCCAAACTTGAAGGGGGTTGAAGGCAGGGCCAACAAAGGGATGTTAAGTGTGCATCCTATCCCTCACAGGAAGTGCTGCGTCTGGGGGCGTGTGCAGTCATGAGGCCAGGTTCTCCATGGCACCCTGATGACCCCCTCCCGAGGAGCGGTGACAGGCACCGGAGAGAGGCTTTTTAGGTAGGTGGCTTTGGTTGAGTGGAGACGGGTGAGTAGGTCTATTTTCAACCACGAATGAGACCCTCACTGGGACCTGCAGGGAACGCAGAGGCAGCGCCATGAAGACCGGAGCCGCTGAGATCTGGAGTCTTCTGCATTACCATCTACAAACCCCGTCAGCAAGGGCACAGCTGAGTCCTCAACTCCAGCCCCCAGCAGGCCACTTGAGGGGTCCTAAGAGGGAACTTTAAGAAACAAATTTAGATTTCTTTTTTTAATTATTTCTAAAATTTGTTCTTTTCAGTTACACGTGACAGTAGAATGTATTTTGACATATCACACATACATGGAATATAGCTTCCCATTCTTGTGGTCCTACATGATGTGGAGGTACACTGGTCGTGTATTCATAGACGAACACAGGAAAGCGATGTCCCATTCATTCTACTGTCCTTCCTGTTCCCATCCCCCTCCCTCCCTTCATTCCCCTTTGTCTAATCCAATGAACTTCTCTTCTCCCTCCCCCCACACTCCTTATTGTGTGTTGGCATTCGCATATCAGAGAGAACATTTGGCTTTTGTGTGGGTGAGTTTGGTAGTAAATACAAGTGAAATAATAAAAAGAACTAAAGAGTTAATTAAAAATACAATTATAAGCGTATGGTCATGAAAATGTAACAATTTTTCTATACTGGGTGATGTAACATCTTGAAATCCTAACTCAAATGGATATGCCATAAAGATATAAAGGATTCTACCCTATAAATTAACTTTGACAAAGTTATGTAATTCTCTTACTAATATCTTATGAAGAAGATTTGGGATTGGCTTATTTGGCTTAGCATAATATTCTCCAGTTCCATCCATTTACCAGCAAATGCCATAATTTCATTCTTCTTTAAGACTGAATAATATTCCATTGTGTATATATACCACATTTTCTTTATCCATTCATCCATTGAAGAGCTCCTAGGTTGGTTCCACAGCTTAGCTATCGAGAATTGAGCTGCTATAAACATTGATGTGGCTGTGTCACTACAGTATGCTCATTTTAAGTCCTTTGGGTCTATACCAAGGAGTGGATAACTGGGTCAAATGGTGGTTCCATTCCAAGTTTTCTGAGGAATTTCCATACTACTTTCCAGAGTGGTTGCACCAATTTGCAATCCCACTAGTAATGGATGAGTGTATCTCGTCCCCCATATCCCTGAGAGGGAAATGTTAAGAGCAGAGCAAAGTTTGTCAAGAGTGCTGGATCCAGCAGCCTTCTGGTCCAGGATCCTGCTACGGGAGGGGAGGAGCCTGCAGGAAAGGAGGGCCATGGCTGCCTTCTCTGAGGCCCCACTAACGATCAGGCCTCCAGCTGGCTTTGGAGACCTGCTAGGGCTCTGGGCTCCAGAACTTATCGTTGCTTGACTTGAGGCCTCTTAGAGAAGCGGCTTCGGCATCACTCCTCCCGAGACTGGAGGGTGTCTGGGGCCTTGCTCGGTGGTTTTGGGGAGGGGATGCCCTCTGTCAACTGCTTCTGGGTACGGCCACGCATCTTCCATCAGACTTGCACTTCCAGATGGTGTCAGCCGAGCTGCTTCTCTTGTTCCTCACTTGGTCTGCAGACTCCTCTAGAACCCTGGAGCCCGTCAGCACCCAGGTCCCCCCCGGCTCCTCCTCTCCAGGCCTTGGCTCTTAATTCTTTCGGGAGCTGGAGATCCAAGCTGATTTGGGAACTGCTCACTTCAGAGGGGCCTGGCACCACGTCCAGGTCGGCAAGGCTATATTTAACTGGCTATATTTGCTGTCCCACTCACTTGTCCCAAGGCGGCCCCGCCTGCCACCTCCCCGCTCAGCAGCCTGTCCTGCACCGTGGTGCCCGTGTCGTCCCTGTTCACCCTGCTCCAGCTGTGCAATTGTGGTCTGGGCCACAGGCTATTTTTTGCTTGGTGCCAAAGATTATTCAGTTATCAGGAATGTGTGTTTAAGTGGCCGTCTCCGGAATAAGGATTATAAATAGGAACTTGGGGTCAAAGCCTGGGCCCCAGTGTCCTCCTCCTCTTTGTCCCAGTTCCTGTCCCAGCCCCAGGATTTCACTAGTGGGGGAGTAAGGTTTTCTGGTGAAAGGAACCCCAAGCTGGGGGGCCAAAGATCCAGGACCCAGAACACCTCTGACAGGCAAGTCACATGACCTCCCTGAGACTTGCTTTCTCATCCTGGGCAGTGGGGGGACCCAGACCCAGTCACTGCACGGGAACAGGTGATGTCTCCGTTGGCCTATCAAGGAAAATTCAAGATAGACCAATGGATATTTAGGAGAAGAAAGTACAAACTGTTAGTTCTTTCTGGGAAATAGGTAACAGGGTGTTGAAAAATACGCAAGTGATAGTCTTAGAAGTAAATGTATGAAGGTAGAATTTGTCTTGAGGGAGCTCCCGGGCTGATGGCGGAGGCCAGGTCTAGGCTTAATCCCATAATCAAGTGACCTAAGCAGAGTGTACCCGAGACAAGGCTAAATCCCTCTCTGACAGAGTGTGCTGGGTCCCCAGGCACTGGTTCTCTTGGAGAACAAGTCCAGGCCAGAGGCCCTGGCTCAGGAAGTCTGGTTGGTCAAGAGGGTTGGGTTGCTCCCTGGTCACCAGAAGCCCCTCCTAGCCTCTCTCAAGACCTGGCTTGGGCAAGTCTGTCTCTCCTTCAGCCCAGCCAGGGGTGGGGGACAAGGGCAGGGCTCCCCGCAAATGCAGGGCTGATACCAACCTCTGGGGGTTCCATTCAGCTCCCCTGGCTCCTCTCCATGCTCTGACCTGGGGGAGCAGGGGAAGGACACAGTGTCATCTCTTCACCTCAGCTTCTCCATCTATGAAATGGCAGGAATAATGCATAACCTCCCTCTCTGTAGTTGTTAGGTATGAGAATGGTCCAAAAAGATAGTGTTCCAATAAATGATAATGGTATCGATTGACCTGAGTGGTCCAGCTTCCAATATCACCAAACTTAGCATTTTAAACCCACCAGTCCTTTGGCCTTAACCTCTGTACTTTGAGTCTCAACTTCATTCATAAATCCTTTCTTAGTCACCTTGCCCATCCTCTCATGCTGGTAAATCTCAAGCATGGATAACTGATCTGGGACATAATTATGGCGACCTCTCCATTCTCCCAGATCTCTGGGCTCAGCAGATACTTAGCTGTTCCTACTCTTCAGGTTGGGTCAGTACCTGTCCCACATTTTTCCCCCAAGATGGGGTTGCTTTGCCAGCTCTGCCACTGCCCCTGTAGCTGTAGCCCCTCTTCCATGGCCATCAATGTACATGACCGTCTCTTTCTGATAACATGAAGGCATTCAGTGTGCACTGTGATGAAATGGAATTGACCTTTAGAGCTTAGGAAGACTTCTCATTTCAATTTATAAATAAGAAATAGAGATCCTGTGACAAGTTACATTTTGGTTTTGAAAAATGTGGACAGATGGAGGGACGGGAAATCCCCAAATGGAAGTGGGGGCTGGGCAGGGGAGGCCTCCCAGGTGGAAGATTCCGAGGGTCACATGGTAGGGCAAGCACAAGGAGAAACTTCCTGCCGGCTTCTTGGGGAACCCTTGCTCAACCATCCACCAATACTTTCTTTGCCTTAGGCTCTGGGGGCTGTTCCTCTCTGTGGGATGGTGTGGACAGTCCTAGAGAACCTTGGTCACTCTCTGCAGGCAAGAGCAGGTGCCCTCCAAGGGCATTTTTCCCTAAGTGTAGAGCTGGGGTAGGATGATGAGTGCAGAAAAAGAGGGACAAAGAGAGGGCATGGGTAACTTCCCCAAATCCGGGTCCCACTTCTCCTGGCTTCCAACCCTGACTGCTTCTCAGCCCTCATGGCGGCTTGCGGGAGGGCCTGTGGGCTTGCGATGGTCAGGCAACACCAGGATTCAGGCACACAGAGGACTGAATCGAGACTGAGATGTGACAGTTTTTGTCCTTTTTTTCCTGAGGACTCAGCTGCCACCTCCTTTTCCTATGACAAAACCAGATGACTCCCCACCCAGCGCCTTCCTCGGCTCTCTCAGCCTGTGGTCCGTAGGGGAACCCATTTTCTTGCATCTTCCCGGATGAATCCTTTCCTCCTTTTGTGGCTCTTGGCTGCAACATTCTGATCTCTGCTTTGGTTGTCTCACCGTCTTCTTTTATTTTGGAGTCTCTCTGTCCCCTTGGTTCCAAGCTGGCAGTGTTTGTACCCATATAATGTTCTCGAGAACCTTGCTTTGGTGACCCAGCCTGGGCCTCCCTCCCCTTCTGTCAGGCCTGCAGCTTGGACCCCATTGACTTTGACTGTCTACTTTGGACAGCAGGACTTTATCTTGGCCTGTGCTTTCCCCTGGGGCATTTGGCCTAGTGGCCCTATTCTCTAGTAAAACAGAGTCATGGCCCCAGGACTAGCACTGAGGGCAAAGAGAAGTGGTACCAGCATACCCCTGCCCCAGAGGCCCTGGAGGGGTGATCTGAACCACACTGTCTACAGGTAAGTCCACACTTTGCAGGCAAGGCAAGATTAGGACACTGAATTACATTAATCTTCACAACAGTTCCAACTGTGGGTGAGTGTTACCATCACTGATTTACAAATGAGGAACAGAGTGTGACCCAAGATCACAGTAAAAGGCAGAGCTAGGACTGAAAACCTGGTATTGCTGATGCCCTTCAGCGTTCCCCACCGCAGACGTAGAAGGTGGATTGGGGAGAGGCCACTCCCTCCAACTTCAGTACCACCCTTAGACCTGGACTTTGGAGTGTCTTCTTGAAATGTTGTAGGTCCCCCTCTGGCTGGGACTGACCAGAGCTGGCACTGCTTCCTGGTTGGGGTATCCTGAGATTGGAACCCTGTGTGGGTTCTGTCTGTTTTTCCTCCTTGGGGTACCCTCTGACCCACAGCCTGGGTAGGGTCATCCAGGGACTTCAGGGAGCAATAAACCTCATGCCCATGCAGTTATATTGGGGCCCCGTCGCCACATTTGATTCTGGGTGGGCATTTTGGTGAGTGGACTGGTCCCCTGGCTGGTGAAGTATTTTCTGTGTGGGATCACAGGAGTCTGGGCTTTCAGAATGGTGCTGACATGCTAATTTTGAATGACTCCGATTGTTTATGTAGACAGGAGCCTGGCAAAAAAAAAAAAAATTGCCCAGATTCTACCCACCCCACGGGTGGCTCTGTCATCCCCTGATATTAAGCCATCTTGCTGTGCTGTTGTTGCTTATTGTGTTAATTGATTTTCTCCTAGTTGCCTTGAAACCTCTTTTAAAAGACCTACACCAAGGGAGATTTCCCAAATTCCCTTTATTACCCCTTCCCCACCATGTTTCACAATCCTTAGATTTTAAAATTGGATCCAGATCTGAGTTCCAAGCCCCAGTCCTTTAGCTAAAACAATCTCCCTTTGTCCTAGCCCCAGTGGACAGTGCTCAACCCCACTCGACCCTTAGCCTTCTTGAAGAAAAGGAGGTTGGCTCACACCCTGGGATTTCCAGGAGAACAAAGACGTGATAAAACCTGCCAGAGAGCATATGGCTGTCCATGGAGGTTGGTAATTGGCACACATGCCTTGTACTTCACGCTGAAGAGAGGCACTCCATGTTGTTAGTGGAGGTGGTGGCCAAAGGGACAGGCATCCTTTGGGCTTGGCACCTGCCCTCTTCACTTTGTAGCCTGCTCGCCCAGGTCCTGACCCCTTGGCTTCTTTCTAACACATGCTCTGTCTGAAGTGGGGTGAGGGCTTGGCATGGAGAAGCCATGGAGGGCCCTACATCCGGGAGTGATCATCCCCTTGGTGACAGAGGTGAAGGGACCATCCCTCACCCGGGAGGTCAGTGCTATGAACTGCATTTCCTTCCAAGCAGCATCTGCCCAGGGGACCCTCTCTGAGCCTCTTTGTCTCTGTCTTCTCAGTGGGGTTGTCAAAAGCTGAGCCTCACAGGTTGTGACTAATCACTAGCAGATTTTTTTTCCATCCAAGAAGAAGAAAAAGCTGAAGGAGATGAAGAAAAACCCCAACAGTGAATAACTCGGAAGAGTTTCCAACATGTGGGTGTTTTTCTGGGACCAAAGATCAGGAAGATTCCAAATGTAAACAATCCCAAAATAACTCAGTTCTCCCAACCCCAGGCATTCCCAGGACTGGATGTCCACACTCCCTCCTTTTCCCTCAGGGAACTCGGGGTCAGGGAGAGGTGGCAGGGCTTGGGCACCGTGCGGAGTTGCCCGTGTGGGGCTTTCAGGCAGAGTGGAGGCTCTGAGACTGAAACGAAGTCTTCACCAGTTAATGGCGATGATCTTCCTTTTTGAGAAAGGGGCTTCCTTCTGCCTCATCAGACCAGCTCTCCCTGGGATTAAGGGCCATGGCTAAGGCTCTTTTGCTCAGTCGTATCCCATTGTGCTTAAACCAAGCTCCTGAGATTTCTTGCCAGCATAGTGTAATGGAAAGAATATGGACTTTGAAGTCACACAGGGTTGGAATCTTGGCTCCACCACTTATTAATTGTGTGGCCTTGAGTATGTTATTTAGCATCTGGGAATCTCAGTTTCCTCCTTTAAAACTGGGGCAACGATTCTCACCCGAATCATCTGTATCATAAAGTGCCCGTATGATGGCCTATTGCTTCAAAAGGGGTCCATGCCTTGTCCCTCTGCCCCTCTCTTTCCCCCATGTATGTTGTTTGAGCTGGAGAAATCAATTTTTTTTCAGCCCTCTCTTTACCAAAAGAAGAATGTGCAAAGGTAGAAATCACTTGTTCTCCACACTATCGAAAATCATATTGCAAATCTTTTTCTTCTTTCTTCCTGGGACAGGGTCTTGCTCAGAAAGTTGCCCAAAGTTGCCTTAGGCTCTGGGCTCAAGTGATCCTCCAGCTTCAGCCTCCACACTGGGACCAGAGGCATGCACCACTACACCTGGCTAATTGCAACTCCTATGGAAGGAAAATATACTAAATATATATTGTAAAGAATCTTTCTGGAGGAGATCATGAAGCAGTGGCAGTCTTGGTGAACATTATGGAAGTGGGGACAGTGGAGTTGATGGTATTCATGATGATGATGAAGAGCAACATGGTGATTTCAGAAGCAGGGGAGGAGCGAATGGAAAGGGGGTTAAGGTAATGGTAGGGGTAGTGGTAGACGTGGTCGCAGAGGCTGCGATGGAGGTAATGGTGGAGTAGAGGTGAGGGTGGTGGGGGGATGGGGATGAGAGTGATGGTGATGTGGTTTTGAAGGCCATGTTTGAGGTGACAGTGTTTGTGATTCACCGTGGGAATTTTTCTGGCACCCTGTTAGGATGATGCATTGTGTTATACCTGATTTGGCATCATGGTGAGCGAGATCTGGTGGCATGTGATCAAACTACCTTCAACGGGTCATCACTAAGTAGACAAAGGTGCAAAAGAGGCAGGCAAAGAAAGGCGGAGGAATGTTTTATGATTAACTGTTACTTTGACTCTGAACTACAATTGAGAACATTAGACTTCTTAATCATAGCTGATTGAACACACATGTTTATCTTGGCTACATACAGGAGCCCCACTAAAATGTCATTAATGGAATTTAGAAAAAAAAGGCATAAACCCACAGGAAAAAGAGAATGGGAGAGGAAACAGCAGCAGGCAAGAGAAGCTAACAATTTGGAAATTAGAAAGTGGATGGATGAGTGCTACCTGACTTAGCAGACCACAGAAAACTGAAATCCAAACCAGCAAGGGTGAGGGGGTCGATGGCAGGAGCCAACAGGTAGCAAAATATTTCTAGCCACAGACCCCTGGAAAGGCCAGGGAATGGGAGATGCCAGTTCCTTCTGAAGGCAGGGATTCAGAATGAGACTGGAAGGTTTTTAAAAGAAGTGGTAAGCATCTCCTTAGCCCAGATTTACTCCTTTACCCTATGCATCCAGATAGTCATCCTCTCCCATGCAGGAACAGGGGAATTGCTTTTGCTCTAAAATGTTGAATCAGAAAGGTTCTGGACACAGAGGCACCAGGCATAGTTGAGGGAGAGGTAAGAAGCCAATCTGAAAACAGGGGGATTAAGGATAAGTCTGTTTCCTGAAAGCCAAGGCTCTCGGCTGTCTGCCTCATTTCAGTCCCAGAGCACTGGCAGTCATGTTAATATCACATGGGAAGACATTGGAAGAGATTTTCCTGGGAAAACAGATTTTCCCAAGAGAACAGACTTGCAGGTGTTGATTCTTGGTCTCCCAGTGAAACTATGAATTCCACTCAGTTACCTGAGAGAGAAGCCTGCCTCTCAACACCTTTCTCTCCTGTCCTCCAATCACTCTCAATCCACATTTAATGCCTCACACTTCAATTATGAATGGGCAGTGAAGAATTACTTGATAGTGAATAGAGGCCTTCAGGATGAAAGAGGTCAAAAAGGATTGTGGAGGAGATAACGAAGCAGGAAACAGCACCAAAATGATGATAATCATTTCGAAATGATAAAAGAAGGTAATCATCATTTCGGTGCTCTTTAGTTTTTCCATTGTCTCCTCCACAATCTTCACTTCCTTCAAATGAGAACTAGAGGTTAATTTAAAAAAAAAATGGGCAGAAAAAAACCCAAATCAAAACAAAACAAGGGTTGGGAGATAAAGTTAAGACAAATTTCCCCAAAGGAGAGCCAAACACTGAAGAAATGGAAATTGACAGAAAAAGAAAATAGATGTTCTGTCTAGGAATAGAACTCAAATCATAAGACCTAGAGAGACATAAAATGAGGGAAGGAAGTGAAATTACAAAAGAAACAATGCAAGAAAATTTCCTAGATCTAGAGAATATGCATTTAAAGATTGAAAAATTTCTGAGTGCATGACAAACTGAATTTTAAAATAAATATGTAAAAACAACTCACTCTAGAGTTCACTGTAGTGAAATCTCAAAATTCTAGATAAGAACACTTTAAAAGTTTCTGCAGTGAAGAAAAATAGTTTACAAATTACTGAGAATCAGAATTGTGTCAAAATTCTCTTGATAATCACCATATAAACTAGAAGAAAATGAGCAGTGCTTCTAAATTCTGAGGAAAGTGCTTTCCAAACTGGAGTTTGATACCCAGCCAAACCAGAAATGGAGCATAATGATAACAAAAAATAAATAAAAATAAATAATTTTGGACATGAGTAGTGTTTGGTTTAGATATTAGGTGTCCCCCAAAAGCTCATGTGTGAGACAATGCAAGAATGTTTAGAAGAGAAATGATTGGGTTGTGAAAGCCTTAACCCAATCAGTGAAATAATCCCTTGATGGGATTAACTGAGTGGTAACTGAAGTGGTGGGTGTGGCTGGAGGAGGTGGGCATTGGGGGCGTGGCTTCGGGGTATATATTTTGTATCTGGCCTGTGGAGGCTGTCTCACTGTTTCTGATCATCATGTGAGCTGCTTACCTCCACCACACTGTTCCGCCATGATGTTCAGCCTCAACTTGAGCCCCCAGGATTGGAGCCTACTGTCTATGGATTGAGACCTCTGAAACTGTGAGCTCCCAAATAAACGTTTCCTCTTCTGCAATTGTTCTGTTGGGTTTTTTAGTTATAGCAGCGAAAAAGCTGACTGAAAGAAGTAGTCTTTAAAAATTACTTCCTGATTACCCATTTCCAGGAAGCTATTGGGAAACTATCCATCTTAATTAGGAAGTGAATCAAGGAAGAGGAGGGAGGCAAAGATCTAGAAACCAGGATAGATTCAAAGTGAAGTCGGAGAATCATAGCAAAGGAAAGTTTCGAGATGAGAGTCATTAATGTATATAAAGAACACATAGAAAACCTAGTCCAGATTGGCCCTGAGGATGGAGGCTCTAGGAGGGAGGTCGCCAAGAAGAAAATCAAACTGAGAGTGACATGTGGTCAAAGGAAATTTTCAGTTGGACAGTGCTGGGAGTGAATTAGCAAATGAGATGTATAAAATCAAGCAAATGGCAAAAAGGCAATTACTAAATGAGGGAACCAAAAGGTTGTATCAGAAAAGTGGCTCAATTGTGAATGATAGCCATTGGGAGACTGAAGATGGCCATGGTCAACACCAGTATTCATGTGTGTGTTTGTGTGTTGGGGAGAAGGGTGAAGCGTGTGGGTGAGTGGTGGTGTAAGACAGCAGAACACTCGTGTTCCATGGTATGAAGTCAACAGACAAAACCTAAAGCTAAAATATGCAAGAAATATCAGCATCACTGTTATTTAGAAATATGGAAGCAAAGATGGGAAAGAGTTAAAACAGTTCAAAGCGTTTGCTTCAAAAGAGGGCTCAGAAGCAAGCAGGACTGGGGCAGAAGTCTGGTGTTTTTCATTATAAACCTTGTAGAGCATTTTACTTTCAAAATATGTACATGCATTACTTTGATAAAAAATAAAGATTTAAATAGAATATAAAAACGACAACTCCATGAGCCACGCTAGGTGATGCGGGGAATGTCTTGACCAAATAAATCCGTCCACATGGCCCAGCACCAAAATCAGCTAAAACCTGCTCCATCTACTGCCTCTAGGTCCAAACCCAAGTCTTGGATGTGTCCACACTCACCAGAAAGCCACAAAAGGGAGCTGCAGAAATACAGGAACGCCTTACATTCGCTCCATTGCTTGGACCTTTCCAGGACCATGTGACTGCCACACGGGAGGGAGAAGAACTGGGGGAACAAGATTCAAGTCAAAAAGGAGAGATGATTTGGCTTCTGCCTGGGGGCGCAGGCCTCAGTCCTCACACTGCACCACGTGAGCTGGACATTGTCCGCTTCCCCATCTCCTTCGCCAGGGCAGGGCACCCTCAGATGTTCGCAGATCAGTCTAAGAAGCATTGCCATCCTCCTTCTTGAGGGCAAAGCACAGAGAGGGAAGAGCTGTGAATGACAGCTCTGTAATCCCTCAGTGAGGGCGCTAGTGAAGCTGAAGGCAACAGGGAGAGAGAGGGAAATAGTAGAGAAAGTGACAGTGACACTTTTTATAATGAGAATATTTGTATTTTTTTTTTTTTTTAATAAACAGAAAACTAGCTGGGAGACGTGGTGGAGGCAGTGCTGGTGATGGTGATAGTGAAAATGGTATTGATGTTGGAGGCGACAGTGGAGATAATTATAGTGGGTGATAAAAGTGATTGTAGGATTTATGATGAAGATGTTAGTCCTGGCAAAGGGGGAGCTGATGGAGAAGGGGATTTTAGCAATGATAGTGCAGGTGATACGATGGTGGCGGTGGTGGTGCTGGGACATTGTAATAGTGGGGTTGATGGCAAAGATAGTGGTGAAGCCAGGGGAGGTGATAGTAATGGAGGTGGAATTTATAATTATGGCAATAAAGGTGGGAGCAAGTTGTGGTCATAGTGGTGGAACAATGGGAATGATTTACGGTATTGATGTCAGAAGTGGTTGTGGTGGGAACATTATAGAGGTGGGGATGGTGGAATCAGGAAAGGAGGGAGTGTGGTGTATGTAGCTATGATAGGGAACATTGTCAGTCTGGAGCTATCAATCAAAAGCAAAAGACGGACACCTATGTCTGCTATCTAAAGATATCACTCTGGACAGGTGAATTACGCTGCAGTAACAAACAGCCCTACGTCTTAGGGAGTTTACACACACAACAAAAGTTTGATTCTCATACTAGATATTTAAAATGGGTTGGAAGGGGCATTTGTTCTCCTAGTCACCCATGAACTGGTACTGATATAACTCTATGTGCTTTTAGGATCAGCATGGTAGTAAGGAATGTGGTGACTTAGGCGCAGTTTCGTGTTGGTCAGTTTGGGCTGGGTTAAGGGGTGGTGATGAACGACTGCACCATTCCATAGCCTTCGATAACAGAACCACTCACGCTCTAGGCACATGGCAGCCTGGCTGTGGCCTTGCCTGACATCATTTCTAGTTTGGGATTCAGGCTGGTGATGCAGCCTCCATCTGTAACTTTGCCAGGCTTACAGCAGAGGGAAAGAGAATATGGTAAAATATGTTCCGAGTTTCCAAGCTTTTACTTGGAAGTGACATGTATCATTTCTGGCTACATTTTGTTAGCTAAAGAACTCCCGGCACCCACCTCCCCCTTACAGTGCTGGGGATTGAACCCAGGCCTCACACCGGCTAGGCAAGCCCTCTGTCACTGGGCTATATGTCCAACCCTCAAAACTAATTTCAAAAGAGGAAGGGAAGTGCAATATTCTCATTTGTCTGGGAAGAGAATGGAATATTTGTGAACTCTTTAATGATTATAGGTGCTCTTTTCTCAAAGAGTGTGGGAGGACGAAAGAGCAATGGTGAGATCATGGAAGGCCAGATCGATCAAGCAGAAGGGACTTGTTCAGGGTGGAGGGACCTAGGGACAAGGGGAGGACAACTTAGAGGGAGGAATCACCAGGAGCAAGAGGCAGGAAAATCATGGCCAAGTCCACAGATCTACTTGCCTGTGGTCCTCAGTTCTCCTGAAATTTCTGTCTTGTCAGAAATCTAACAAATTTTGGGAAAGTTTGTTTGGAGTACAAGATTCACAGATTAGCAGCAGAATGTAAGGAGGAAAAGGTTGTAGAGCAGAACATGGAGGGTTTTGAATGCCCTGTTATTTTGCAAAATAAATCACAATTAAGTGTGCCACAGTCAAATAAGTTGGGGAATACTGCACACCTCTGGCACATTGTCTCTTTTCACTTGAGGAAGCCCACTAATGACAACTCTGCCCTCCTCGACACATGGCTTCCAAAGTCGCCCTGGGTGTCAACATCTTGGTTAGTGGAAGGGGTAAAAATAAGTGACAAGGTAAAAATAAGTCACAAGGAATTGCACCCAGAAGTGAACGAGCAGAGATAGGTCTTTGGACTCCCGGTGTGTCGGTCCCCACCTCCTCCCTAACTTTCTCAACAACTTGTTGGTCTAAATTGGCCTAAAAGCTAAGGTTTTGTTTGATGGACACCCAATCCACCTTGAATTCCTTCATACTGCAAAGCTGTCCACTGTGGAAACCTTTTGTTAGGTTCTAGGGAGAATGTTTTAGAGGTTGGATCCTTGAAAGTGCAGCTCAGTTGATAGCTTCTAGAATGTTCCCTAGACCTTACCGTACCAAACTATCCATCGATTACCTCTGCTGCTCAGCCTCATTGGCTGTGTCTCTTTGTGGACAGTCCTGCCACCAGGCCACCCAGCCCTAACCCCTCTCCACAATTCCTGGGCCTTTAGGTTTTCTCCAGACACGGTTAACTTTCTGATTTCCTTTATCTAGCAGGGCATTTCCTTCCTACCTCTCTTCTCTGAGGCCAGTTTGCAAACCATGTGGCCTTCCAGGGTCCTTTGCTTAGCACACATGTATCCACTAGAAGGAGTATGTTATTCCTTTAGGAGGCAGAATCTCTGCAGTTATGATAGTAAGTGCTATTTTTCTCTGCTATTCATCCATTCATTCACTTAGTGCTCTATTCTTTGAGTACATCCTGTTTGCTGGGTGCATTGAAGGTGAAGTACTTAGCATGGATTAAAAGACTCAATGACTAGTAGCTCATTTTCTTCCCTCCCATCCTTGGGACAATTGTCCTGCTGGTAAGATGACGCCACCATGAGGCCTCTAGTTCTGGGTGTTGGGAAGAGCTGTCCAGCTGCAGGATTGGCTGTCTCTGAGTGTCGCGCTCCTTGTCCCTCAGTCTTCCACATTCGATATTCTGTCTACAGGAGGGGCCAGACTTGAATGTTTGATCTCAAAAACTACCTCTGACCTAAAATATCTGGTTGACAATGACAATCACCTGACCATCTGATATCTCCTGCTCGGACAGGAGCGAGTTGGCAAACTCACAGTGGCTCTGGGCAGAGAGTGCCAGGGATGATCTGGTGGAGTGTCCCTATCTCTTCATTGTGTCTTCTCGGCTCAGCTTTAGGAGATGCAAAGGCTGACAGGGGGCCATCCTCCTCCTGCAGCCACCTCTTGGGAAGAAGCGTGAACTCATTTAGGAGCAGGACTGTTCTCTTGCAGGGACCTGGCTCCCAGAGAACCACCCACATGGCCTGTTGACCAGGGCGCTTCCACCCGCTCCTGGGAAAACTTCCAGGAACGATTTTCCCAGCCAGAGGGTCTGCAGGTCTGAGCCACTCCCAAGAGCACCATTCACATCCCATTTGTAAAGGGACATATGCTCCAGAGAGTGCCATGCTTCAGTGCCACCCTGGGAACAGTGCCCCTGGGCTCGTGCAGTGTCACATTCTTTTATTTCTATTTGTGTTACTATTATGTTTCCTTCGGGGCAAGGGGATTTACATTTTCAAAACGTTCACCTCTGTGCTTCCAATGAATCCTTGACACACTTGAAGATCAGGTGTCATTTCTGGTTCATAGAGGGAAACTGAGACCCCAGGAAAGTAAGCGGCTTCTCTAGGGTCACACAGCAAAAAGAGGAGGGGCAGGAGCTGTGAGCTGTGACCGTGTCTTCTGACTCTTGGCACTCTCCTGTCTGCGGCATTGCATCTTCTGATAACTCTTTGCCACCTACAAAGGATGGCCCCAGCCCTGCTAGGCTCCTGCCACCCGTTTTTTTTAATCCAATTAAAAAAAAACGAGCACGTTGGCTCCTTGTGCACCAATGGAGCACCTTTTCATTTCTCTGGTCGTACCCAATGCAGAGTCACGCCGTTCGTGCAATCATACATGGACATAGGGTAATCATGTCGGTCTCATTCCACCACCTTTCCCATCCCCACGCCCCCTCCCCTCCCCTCACTCCTCTCTGCCCCATGTGAAGTTCCTCCATTCTTCCCTTGCCCCCCATTATGGATTAGCATCCACATAGCAGAGAAAACTTGTTACTGCCTCTGTCTCCTGTTCCTTTTGGTGTACAGACTTCTTATTTCCAAAGCGCGTGTGTGATGCGTACTCTGGGTCGATGGGGGTGGAGAGGAGTGCGGGTGTTTTCTGGGAGATGGTATCATCTAGGGTTCCTTTGGTCCTTAATAGGAAGTGAGGGGAGGGAGACCCTTTGTATCTGGCCCTGGACAAGGGAGGAGGCAGGGGCAGGGCTGAGGTGGGGGAAGCGCCACTGGTTCCCCACACCCCACACCACACCTTGCATCCGTATTCCCAGCCCCCTTATGGGCCTCTGCACTGCCTGTCAGATGCTTCTGACATCTAGAAATCTGAGATGCCTGGAAAAGAGGGAAGAGACAGCAAACAGCCATGAGCTCATTCATAACGGCGCCGGGTGCCCCTGCGGGACCCTTTTTCCATGGCGGGGTCCAGGCTCCTGGGGTGGCGATGACTTCAGGGCTGGAGATTCCCCACTGGCCACCCCAGGGAATGGACACTGGCTTGTGGTACATTCCAGCCATGCTCCCCTCAGCCCTGGTGACATGAGAACCGGAGCCTCTGTCTCCCAGCTACTCTCCAGGGGAGGCTCAGGCCTGGCCTGTCCCCAGCCGTCTACCCAGCACCTCCTCCTGACCCAGACCTTTCCAGTCTCCACTCTTCCTATTCTGGGGATGGAAAGCCCAAGACAAGAGATGGTTCCCTTCTGCTTCTTCCTTTTGGTCTGTCTTCCTTTCTTCCTACTTTGGGCCCCCAATCTTCCCCTGAGTCCTTGGCCCTGTCTCCCAGCAGACATCAGTGCTGTGACTCGAGAGAGGCAGATGTAGGCAGAGCTTGGAATCACCTGTGGGTACTGATGATGGAACCTTCCAGAAACTTTGCCAACCCTTTCCTTTCCAAGTCCTTCATGAAGCACCCTACTCCAACCCTGTCTAGACCTCCTGCCTTCCAACCATGCCTGGGCAGTCACCTCTTTTCTCTTGGCCTCCCTCATGATCCTGGGGAGTTTTGTGGCTCTCGTGGTCTGGGACATCTCTACCTACTAATGGCACTTCTCCAAGCTCCCCCTTGCCTCATGAGCCTAGCTACCATGTTCTAGTTTAGATCATTCTCACAACTAAGGGGCTTCCTATTTCCTTTCCCTCACCAAACCTCATTAGCTCTCTCTCCTTGTCTCTTCCCAATGTCTACACACTGGCAATAACCTGGCCCGCAGTCCCTCTTACCCCCAGTCTGTCTTTTTGCTTCTCTGCTCAACCTGCATCTGCAGCTCAGCCCAGCCCACTCAGACCTGGGCCCTCCTCTCCATTGAATCTATGCTCACTGTGGTCACCAGTGGCTCATCACCACATCCTTCTCAGTCCTGCACTGATCACCTCTCCTCCTGGGTCTCCCTGCTGCCATCTGAGTCAAAGGATCCCCAACAAGAGCTTAACCAAGGGAGAAATTCATTTCTTTCTCTAGTAAAAGACTGGGACCAAGGTGGGTGTGGTAGTTGGATGATGTCTGTACCTTCTATTTGTTCTGCCGTCTTCAATGTACTACTTCCATTTCTTGGTCTGGGATGGCAGCTCTGGGTTGTCACCAATGGAAAAGGGGAGAAGACAAAGTAGATGCCAGCAGCTTCGCTTTAAAGGCAGAACTCAGAGGCTGCAATGTGACTTCGGCTCACAGCAGCTCAAATCCACTGGCAAGAACTCTGGCAAGGCTTTCCTTGCTGAGGACTATCTGTAGCCAGGTAGCCAACGTGCCAACTCCTGTTGCCAAGCAAGGAGGGAGAACAGACTCAGGGAGGCGACTCTTTCTGATGACTCTGGGTCCGTGTGTTCCCTGGGCTGTGTTCACTGTTTGTCCCTCCAGTCTTGGTGCTCCCAGGGTTTCCCTTTCAGACCTACTCTCTTCTCCTTGTGTGCTCTCCTCTGGGGCTTGGAACACTCCACGGATTCGACTTTTGCCCTCATAATGGCTTCCAAGTCCCCATCCTTATTTACTGCTTTACAACCACGTGTTCACCTCACAGTTAGGTAATTTTGGGGTGGCCTCACCAACACCTTCAAATCAATACATCCCCAGCTGAACTCATTATTTCCTTCCCAAAGCTCCCTTTCCTCATGTGGCCTTTGCTCCTTTGTATGGCACCCCCTTGTCTCCTTCCAGGATTCCCCATATGATCCGTATCTCAAGCTCCCTCAGCTGTCCGTTCCTCTCCATGTTCCCTGCCTCACTCCATGTCCTCTTCACTTCTCAACTGGCCTGGGTAGCCACCTGCCAGCTGTCCTCTTGCTGCCTCTTTGTATTTACCTCTCTGGGTCTGCACTGTAGCCAGACTCCTAAATGTGCAGCTGATCCTGACACCTTGTGCATGTAACACTCCATGACCCCCTCTCTGCCCAGCGAGTGCCTCCTAGCTGTCTGCTGTTTCTCCTAGCCCCTCCTGCCCTGCTTCTTCCTGGTCCCATCCTGCCATTCTAAACAGTGTCGTGAGCTCTGAAAATCGCATGTTCTATTCCTCTGCCTGACTTTCCCACCCCATCCAGTCTCTCCTTCTTCCCAACCACATGGCAGACAGATGTTCAACCCTTGGGTCTTGGCCTGAGCGTCAAGTCCTCTGGGAAGCTCTTTCTCACCCCTCCCATGCCTTTTGAAGGGCTGACACATAGTTCTGGCCCCTGGACTCCAGGGCACTGTCTTTGTCTCTCCCATACCACAATTGTAATGAGCCATTTGTTAATCTATCTCTTACCTGCCCAGGGGACCTTTAAGGGCAGGATTATGTACTTTCCTTCCCCCTGTCCCTAGTACCTGGCACAATGACTGGAAGAAAACATCCACGAGGTGTTTATTGAATTAATGAATGAATGATCATGCTACCCTGGCTCAAAAGAAAACTTCAGCAACTTCTTCTTGACTATGTGATAAAGTCCATGCGCTTTTTGAAGGCCTTTCAGGTGATGGCCATCAGGTTTTCTGGGCTCACTTCCCCGATTGAGGAAAGGCCCTCACTTCAATCTGCCATTGCTTATCATAACCACCCATACATAGGCTTCTGCATCTTTTGTGATTTGCTTCTCTCAGCCTGGGTGACTTTTCCTCCTTCACCTGTTGGGCACCTGCTCATCCTTAAGACTCACTTTCAGGCCACCTTCTTTGATCCACCCAGCTCATTTGCACATTCTCTCTACATTCCCATTTCTTAAGCCGCCTGGCAGTTCTTTCTTGTTCCTGCCAACAGAGTGCAGTGTCTAACTGTAATCCTCACACCCAGCGCCCTTCCTTTCATCTGGAGTTCTTTCTTCCCCACTCCCTCCACCACCCACCAGGCAGAAGAGAGGAAACCTCCTTGGAAACGAACAATTCTGTCTCTAGGTCTCCATTGGCGGACTTTTCAAGCTGCGTCCATCTTAACTCCTCACCCTTCTGGTTCATTGGTTCATGATCAACCATCTTTTTCCAGGTCAACCAGAGTCCCTCCCTGATATATATATTTTTAAAAGAAACCAAGACAGAGAATGATATAAAAATGATAAGATATGCTGGGTACCATGGCACATGCCTGTAATCCCAGTGATACAAGAGGCAGAGGCAGGAGAATTGCAAATTCAAGGCAAGTCACAGCAACTTAGTGAGGCTCTAAGCAACTTAGCCAGACCCTATCTCAAAAAAAAAAAAAAAAAAAAAAAAAAAGGAAAGAAGGAAAGAACATAAGAAAGAAAGAAGAGAAAAAGGACTGGGGATGTGGCTCAGTGTTTAAGCACACCCCGTTCAATCCCCTGTGCCCCACCTCCAAAGAAAGGATAAGATATAAAGCTTGAAACCTGGTGGAGGTCCTGTGGTCATGTTTTCTTTGTGTGAAGGAAGCTCTTGTGCAGTAAGGGAAGGCGAGGTGGGGTGGGGAGAGGGAGAGAGAATGTATTCTGAAGGTGCTTGAAAGTTTCCTGAAGCCCAGCTGCATCCCTGGCCTTCTTTTGACTCAGTTAGATTCTCTGAGTGAATATCGCCCTCGTCACCCCCATATAGTTCAAGCTGTAACCAAGAGTTCCAGTCATACATATACCTGTTTGGTTCAGCTTAGTTATCTGAGAGCAAATCTGAACCCTCCCCACTTGGTCGCCATGTCTGCAGAGGGGCCTGGGTCTACATCTCTTCTCCACCCAGGCTCACAGTCCCACACCAACCAGGGCTGGTCTTCCTTTGCTAATTCAGTGACTAAAAGCTCACATACAGGAAGCCTGGGCTGCTGCCTGACCATGGCTTTAGTCCTATTTTAGGCTGCGTAAACCCATCAACAATCAGTAAATTAATAGTCTGTGAGCCAAGGTCACTCATGGTTTGTTTACTACAGCTGCTATTCCCCTGGGCTGGGGAGCCCTTTCCACAGGTGTTTTTTGATCCTGGGTTTGATTTATTCCTTCTCCTTCCCCCGCCCCTCACCCAGGCTAATTATTGCTTTTGTTTATAATTGAGTTAAGTAAACTGACCACCATCTTCCCCAGCAGAAGCCTCTATGCCTACACGGTCCATTAATGTTGCCGCTGTGTGACTGGACATCAGCCAGGTTGTAGGACATCCAGACTGAACATCTGGATACGGAGGAGCTTTCAAGGATGGCTGCCAGAAAAGAATGTGTCAGGGCTTGGGGAAAAGGACACTACAGGAGACTTTCATTGCCCATGATCAAAGACTTTGCATGGTACTCAAACCAAAGCATTTATAAAGTGCAATTGGGGGACAGCCTGGGAAAATGGCCTGAGGCAGGCACAGAGCCTGAGAGAGGAGCGAGATATCCCTCTGGGAAGAGACCATGGAGCCCATCCACAGAAGAAAGGGATGGCCACCCAGTGGTGGCTGAACAGAGGGGGCTTTGATGGAGGAGGAGAAGACTCTGTTGGAAAAGGGCAGTCTCGGGCTCTTTCCAGTGAAGGAAAGGAGGTGGGGCTGCTTCACTGGAATTGGAGCTGCAGAAACTGAGTCCAACATTCCCCAGGGACCCACTCCATCCAAGGGCCCATAAATACTTGACTGTTTTGATGTACAAAGACCAAACCCCAGGCCCATCAGCAGGGTGTCCTCAGCAGGGAGGAACAGCCACACTCTTTCATTCTGCTTCCCATGTGGCTCACAGCACATGGGAAGCTGTCTGGGTGGGGGCTACCAACCAGAGCTTGGCTGCCCCCCAGCCCTTGCCCTAAGCCCTGACGTCACCAGCCCAGACATCTGGCTGTCAGGTCTGATTGAGCTCATGCTTGGAGGGAGCTGGCACATTCATGCCCACCCAGCCAGCATCACTAAGGCTCCTTGCTGGGGGGCAAAGCGCTTAACTGTCCCAAGCCTTGATGGCTTCATAAATAGATTCGGGACAACAATAGCACCTACTGGGACCAACAAAGACTGTGTTCTAAATAAACTTAGCAAGTAGGGCCTGGTACACTGTAAACATTCAACTGATGGTAGCTACTGCCAGAACTACTAACATGGCGTCCCTCTGACTCTTTGTGACAATCATCAGCTGTGTGGACCTTGGACAAACCAGGGTCTCTGAGCCTCAGTTTCCCCACCTGTTAATTGAGAGCATTTCCATCAAGTTTTCTTTTTAAGCCTCAGTTTCATTATTTGTAAAATGAGAATAATATTTTTTATGGGAGTGGAGAGGAAGAGCCTCAAATGACATCTGGCCACTGTGATAAAGTCCTGAAATGTATAAAGAGCTGTTCTAATTCAAGGGCTAACAACGACAATGAGCCACAGTTATAAGTGTTACTTAATGCTGGTAGTTTCCTAATGTACTTCTATTTGCTTGTTGAGGGTTGAAGGGGAGAGCTTTCGGCGCTGAGGAGGAAGGCTTTTAGAGGGGTTCTGGGCAGCATGTAAATCATGTGGGGATGTGACCGAATTGCAAACATTCAGCCCACTCTTGGGTATCTCCAAATCATTAGGTGTGTGGTTTGGACAGACTCCCCAGGTAGTTCTGTCTGATGCCCTTGACTCTCACCCCATACCTCTTCTAGGATATTCTTCATTTTTGCTTAAGACTTTGAGTCTCATTGTCAAGTCAATGCCCCAGAGATTCCATTCACAGCTTTTCTCAGATACTCACATTTGTGTGCAAATGAAGTTTCTCTAAGGAAAGAGTTTGGACTAAGACAGGGTAGACCTGGAGTTCCATCATGAGGCGGGAATTCCACAGGAGGCAAGACTGCAGGAAAACACCTCCTTGGCCAGTGATCCTGATACGTCTGCCTCTTGCATTGGTTGACTAGTTTCAGTTGCTGTGTTCTTAGGAACATGCACAGAGTCTAGATTAGGTAACTTGACCTTTTAAATATCATATTTCCCTCCCTGCCCTCCATTGATCTCTTGGAAGGAATAATGGCTAACTGTTGCATATCCCAAGACCTTTACTTTCTATACCTTGTATCTTGAGAACAATACATGTTCCATTTTCAAACATGGAATATTATGATGCTAGTTATGTGTCTTAGCTAGACACATAACTAGAACAGTCACTGAGATAAGGTTTTGAGTGCAAGGAGGAGCACTGGGGAGTACAGAAGGAAGAGAGGAAAGAAGCTAATAAAGGGAGCTTTAATTAAAAACCATTGGGTGGGCACTGAGACCCATTATTACTGGGAACTATGAGAGACAGTTATTAGGCAGGAAGCCGGGTTATTTATTCACCATTACTCCTTCTTCTTTTGGCTGAAGACTGCCGTCAAGAGCAATCAGTTTCCAGCAATTCTGGCTTGTCTCACATAGAGCAAGATCACAGGTGTGTAGCAGGAAGTCTTTAGTACGTAGAGGTAAGTGCTGAGGGGCTCTGGACAGGATACCAAGAGATTCTGCCACAGTATGCTTTAATAAATTACTTTTGCTTCTACCTCATCAAGACCCTGATGTGCAATACAGAGTTGGGGATTGCTGAGCTGGTGCACTATGACAAGGTTTTTGGACCATGCCAGAGATGGTCATTATGAGATGAATTTTTAAAAAATGAGTTCAGTCCCCTGTCTCCAGGGGTCTCTGCACATCTTGCAAGCACAGGCACAGCTTCCCTTTTTCCTGAATACCTTGTCAAGATTGTGTGTTCAGTTAACATTTTGGGCATTTTTTTTTTAACTGTCCAATACACTAAAGATAATGTCTTCCTCTGGGTTGAAGTTCAGGTATGCTCACTGCCTATTAAAAAATATTCAGGTTCCATAAGCACAGGGATCCTGTCCTATAATGCAACCCACTGTGTGTGCAGGCATGACCTGATCATGTTTTCTCCCCCATAGGAATTCAGATTCATGGAACTGGCACAAATGTTGATGCTCTGGATACTACTTACTGCTATGAGTAATAAACTTTCCTTTATCTCTGAACCAAGGAGTCTTGGGTCTCCTGCCAGCATCCACAAAACTAACTTGGCAGACTAACTCGCTAACTTGCAAGTAGAGTAAAATCTCAGTCCTTTTACAATTCTTTCCCCATCCCAATCAAGGGCCTGGTCATTGCATAAGTGATGAAAAGAGACATAAGACTTCCTATTCAGGAGCTGCTAATCTATTTGGGCATATAAGACAAATGAGTAGGAAGTCATCTGCAACTCTGCCTGAAGCGTAACAGCACAGTTGTTGAGTAGGGTCTCTAAGGGTGGGTGAATTGAAGGGAGGGGAGGGTCCTAGAACCATGGAAAAGTTTTCTCAAAGCAGGGAGGTTGGGGGTGAATGCAGGTGTCCAGGGAAGTCTCGGGATAGGTGAGGGTTGGCTCTGACAGTCAGGAGTGCTTAGTTGGGGAACACAGACTAGAAGCCACTACATCATGTTGCCTCTTCCTCCTGTGTTCCACCCTTTTCTTTTCCAGGACTGACTGTTCTGAATCCTTTATCTCCCCTGACTCACAGTGCCCCCAAATACCCTGGAAAAAGCCCCAGAGAAGATGTAGCAGTTTTGTGGGTACATAGTTGTTAGTGTGGCCGGGGAAAGGGGTGGGAGCTGAGTCCAGAGTCCATAAGAGCCTCAACCCACTCTCCTGAGTAACAGCCAAAGACCACCAGGAACATCCAACAGGGAAAAGATTTATGACTAAGTCAGGAGGAGCATCCCTGTGAAGATACCTACACAGTCGTTTTGACGGGAGAATTTACAAGCGTCCTCCTTCGCTTGCTACTGAGTGGAAAAATACATCGGGCCCAGAGCCGTGAGCTCCTTGCCAAGGCCTGTGACTCATCCCCAAGTCATAAATAACGGGTCCCTCATGGCAAGCAGAGAAGGCAGCCGGGCCCAGGGCCACGTATTTATTAGAAAAGAGAGTGGAACCATTAGTCGGGGGCTTGGTTTCCGGAAAACTCAAACCACACCACGTTAGAGAAGGTCAGGAGGCACTTCCACAGGAATTTAGATCTGACATTTTTTTCCATATTCTCAACCTCTTATGTGGAGTGGAGACCTGTGGACGCATCTGCCAGAGGCATCCCCTGGCCACCCAGTTCCATGGGCCAAGAAGAGGCCTTACCATTTAGGCCTTGTGGGGCCCTCGGCTGCCCCGATGCATCTGAGTTGGGGGAGGTAGAGCGCTGTGCCTTGGTGGCCACCACGCTGTGTGCATCAGGAAACATTTAGTGCCTGGAAGTGTGACCTCTGGCAAGTTACAGCCCCTCCTGGGGCCTCTGTTTCACAAACCTCCAGGGCCGCCGTTGGAATGAGGTGGGGCAGCAGATGTAGCACAGCGCAGGTGCACGCACCTAGCTCACGTTTGCAAGAGGCATAATCGAGGAAAGAGGAGAGAGGGATTTTCTCTTCTCTGGATCTCTCCTGACGTGTCTCTGGGTTGTTCTCCTGTCTCTGGGCCTCTCTCCATCTTTGGGTATATAGGAATGAGACAGAATCCAAAGGATAATAAATGCAGAAAGAGGGAACAATAAATCATTTACAGACTGTCAATGAAACCTTTCATGCTTGAAGAAAGAATCACACAGCTGGGTGTGATTCAAAGAAAGCTGAACTCACCAACTCCCCCAAACCCATTCCTGTGTGTTGGACACCACCTCCCTGGTTGCTTGGACCAGGAAACCAGGTGTCTAGGTTTTCTGCACGCACTGCAGCAGTGGCCGAAGCCCATGCAACCCCTTCCGCCTTCTCTTTCTTGGTCCCTGCACCTGCAAGCACCGTGCTGGCTGAGGGCAGTGCCACCGGTCGCCTGATCGCATGGGTCTGAGCCCGTTGAATTTCCAGTCCTCCCGCAGTCTCCACATCTGGCTAACTTTTCTCTCCAACCCACTGGGATGCAGGCATGGTGGTGCTACACCATTGAGACTTCCTGGCTTCACTCTTGTTCACTCGCCAAGGCCCAGGGTGACCCCTTCTTCTACATGCTCCTTCCTCCAAGCCACCCTGCTGCTGCAGACACCCACTTCAGCCTGCTGAAGGGTTAGTGGTCCTTAACTGCTCCCGCCTGTCCCTGTCCACAGCCTTGTCATGCACTCCTCTGGGCAGGGACGATCTTACTCATTAAATCCTCCCTTGCCTACAAATGACAACTGGGAAAAACTCAGGAGTGAATGATGAATGGCCAAAGAGATGAATGAAGTGATGAATTAATCCTGTCTTTATGACAGCCCTTGGCACAGACAGGAATGCGTGCTGAGGCTGCTTCCCTGCTTTGAGCTCTGTCCTCTTTTCATTGGCCAAAGCCAATGGCCTTAACTAACCACTGGCCTCGAACACAGATGACTAATGGAAGCTCCATGTGTGGGTCTCCGTTTGATCTTTGTTATCTTTGCTGTTTGGGAGACTTCTCTCTCCTCCTCGACCCTACGCTGGGCATCTTGAACATTGCATGGGTCATGAGTATTTATTAATGTGGGTTTCCGGGGCTTTGAGATATTAAAGTTGAACCCCATTGGGTTCCCTGTATACTGCATCACAGAGCATAAGCACTGAGAAAAAATGGAATCCCAGATGGTCAGACTTGGGAATACTTTGAGCCAATGTCTTCAATGAAATGAGGTTCTGGAGATGAGGGCTTGATCCACAGTCCTCAGTGCTGGTGGGAGAGACAGCCCTGGAACCCGAGGCTCCTGACTCCCTGTCCAGGGCTAGAGGTGATCCTTCTGCCTCTGGGAGTTGCCTTAGCTCTCTTACTTGCCACTCCCTCTTCTTGACGTCCTGGGAGCCCTGGGCTGGTCCAGCTCCCTGTCATTCAGCCATTGCTTCCCCTGGCTCCCTAGGTCCTCTCCGCATTTATTGTCAGCCTTGCTGGTTTTCAGCTCTGATTATCACTGCTCTTTTCAGTTAATTCTCTTCCTCCCACCAAGCACCTGATACTCAGAGTTTATGGGACACCAAGCAACCTCAGTCTTGGATTTGGTTTCAGAATTCCAGGGACTAGGAATCAACTTAGGCCTGATTCAGGGCAGGTCATTCCAGTGCCTGGCTGAACCTGTCTCAGTTTCTGGCAAACTCAGAAAGGGCCCAGAAGGGCTCTGTGTGGAGTCACTACAGGCCCATCCATCTCAGTGGGGCCAACTGTTCTCACTGATCAATGAGGGAGGACCCGTCCAGCCACAGGGCCATATCAGAAGAGAAACAAGTGGGAATGAACTTGAGGAAATTTCTGTAAACAATTCTTGCACTTCATCACTGAAGTGTTCTCAGAATCAAGTGGGGCCACTTGAGGAGGATCCTCTGGAGGGAAGATGTACTCTGGGAAGAGATGGCCTGAAGCAAAGATGGGACAAAGACTGGGAGGATGCCCCCTATTCCTGGGACCATGACCAACACTGGCCTGGAGCGTTGGGTTCAGGAAGTGGAACACCTCACCATCTGTAGGCCCCAAATGGGTAGAGGGAGAGAGAGGACTTAGATTCAGCCTACAGGGGGCCATTCAGGCTGGTTCCCTGCATGTCAGCCCTTGGGATAAAATCTTCAGTCTTAGGTTTGAGAAGGCCACCATGAGCCAGCTCTCAACCCAAACTGTTATCCCAGCCCCTTTGCTATGATTTGAATGTCTTTCCCTTCCAAGATTCATGTTATAGTTTGTCATTGTAATCATATGAAGAGATGGGCCTAATAGGAGGTGTTTGGGTCATGGGTTAATGTCACTGCCGAAGAGCTTGCAGACATGGGCTCACCCCTTCTTCCTCTGCCACATGGATCAGTTGTTACTGGTCACACATCATGCGCTATCAGTTCATGGCTCACCGTTGGCCTCAAGGAGGCAACAATAAGCTCTCACCAAATACCGGTACCTTGATCTTGGACCGCTCAGCCTCCGAAACTATTAAGAAAGACATTTCTGCTCTTTAGAAATTACCCAATCTCAAGTATTCTAGTATAGCAGCAGAGAACAGACAAAGACACCCACTAGACCCATCCTCTGGAGAAAGACACAAAGGCTCCCAGTGAGCAAATAGAACTGCAAGCCCATCTTTCCTCCTTCCGCCCATCAGGATCAGTTCATTTGAGGGGCAATGAGAGTCTGAGAGGCACAGTTCTACTGGTGGGATATGAGGCAGCAGGTGTGAGCTTGAGCAGTATTTGGAGGAATAAAGGCTACCTGGTCACATTGCTCTGCACAGTGTATGTGCAAGGGGATCCCTTCCAGAAAGTACCACAGCTTGGAAAGAAGTCTGTACTATGGGTTTTAGCTATGCTTTCTGCCTTGGTTCACCTTCACCAGCTCTGGAAATATCTCCATATTCCTGGTTTTTACCCAACCTGTTTTTTTCTGCCCCCCTGTCCAGAGCAGCCTTCTTACCAACTTCCTACCCCCATCTCAGCCTTCATCCTCTGGATAACTCCTACTTAATCTTCCAGAGCCCATTCACATAACCAACACGTGATAAGTGTTTATAGAATAAGACACCAAGCACTAAAGAGACCTTGCTTGGAACTTAGAGAGCTGAATTCAGGCTCAGTTCTCCTTGCAGCTAATCCTCTGCACCTCATTTGCTCATGAACTTGGGCAAATCACTTCGCCTTCCTGGCCACATTGTCTCTGTCGAAGAGGTGACTGGGCCAGCTGAGCTGTGAGTCTTCCAGCTGACACACACCCCGGGTGGTAGTGAGGCTAAGGATCAAGGTCCCTGCCCCCATGCTCTCCCCACTGGCCTGCCTCACTCTCCCCAGCTGGGAGGAACATCCTGAGCAGCGTTAAGAATAATAAACACGTACTGATAAACATCAATAGGCCCGTCTGGTGCCAAAAGGGAAAAAGAAAAGACTGTGCTTTGCTGGCTGGAACCTCCCCAGACCTAGGAGCTGCAGCCAGCTCCTTAATCATCTGGAGACAGCAGGCCGGCTCCCCCAGCCCCGCCCCAGGCCCAGGGCATGCAGAGGCCAGGCCAGGTCCTGGGGAAGCCAGCCGCGAGGTCCTCAACCACTGGCCGGTCACAGATGTCCCACATCTGGGGCCTCTCTCTGGATGGGGGGTTATGACACTGTCCTGCTTCAAGCCTTTAGCAGATCCCCAGTATCCACAAGACGGAGCCCACACACTCTGACCTGGCACAGAAACCTGAGTCTGGTCTCGGCCTCCTCTTCAGCCTCATGGCTCACCTGTTCCTAGCCAACAGCCACCTGGCCATTCCTTGCAAATACATACTCTCCTTGCTCTGAGGTTTTCCACAGATGGCTCCCTTTTGGGGAAGGTCTTGGTTCACTTGGCAAATTCCTACATTGATACCGGCTTCAGGCTCCAGAGCCCTGCAGAGTTAGCATGCTCAGCTCTGGGTTTAGCTCAGTATTCTAATCATTTGGTTTCTTATGAACCAAATAGTCAGTAAACTTCTGAGAGGGGAAACCAGTTTTTGAAGAAGTAAGAGGTGTTGCTACACGGAGACTGAGCTCTGCAATTAGGAGACTGGGTTCAAAACCTGTTCTTTCACTTTGCTATGCGGCCTTAGGCAAATTACTTAATCCCTCTGTGCCTCAGTTGTCAGTAAATTAAGAATAACATGAATAATATAATACCTCCCTTTCAAGGTTGCCGAATGCTTGGGAGAGGGCCTGGGCTATACAGCCACACTCTCTCCGTGGTATCCATGATTATTATCCTTGCACACCACATGCTACCAGTGCTTGGCACACAGGAGGCTTCAGAGCATTTATTCAATGACAAAATGATGGTCTGGCTCTTCTAGAGAAAAGACTGCAGACCCGACTTCTCCATGCAGTCCTGGTCACTGGGGATATGCAGTTAATGGCTATTGAGTGTCTGACTCTAGGGACCCACAACCTGGATACAGCACAGGCACCCACTGATGGCAGGGGCTGCATTTTCTGCACTGTTTAGGAGGGGCTAGTGGGGATTAGTGAATTTGGGGACTTCTGGTTACATAGGTGTCCCAGGGGTGCTGGTCAACTGTGTGGTCAGTGGCTTTGGGTTGAGTGCTGAGTCATGTAATACTTGGAGTCAGTGGTGACTTAGGGAGGGAGGGTGGCCAAGGCAGGAAGTGACCTTCTGTGGTCAGGGCAGGGGACCCCTCCAACTTCCGACCTGCAGGGCCTCAAGGGCTCTTCCCAAGAGCAGGCGACCTGGCTCATTCATGAAACCACATGTCCGAGGGAACCACCATCCCCAGGGAGGCTCTGCTCGCCGCCCTCCAGCCTTCCAGTCTCCCTGGGGAAGCTGTGTCTCCCTGCTTTGGTCCAATTTTCCATGTGGGATTTCCGGAGACACCGAATAGGTCATGTGACAGGAGACATGGTTCAGGAACTGCGTACATTTCTAAAATTCCTAACTCTATTTTCAGATGTCTGCCCCCCTGTGCACACACCCAGCCTCCCACCCTCCTCCACTCCAGGCCCCAAACATACCCTTTTATTATGAGCAATATGCTCCTTTCCATAGAGAATAAGAATCATTAGTAAGTGCATGAATCAGAGTTTTAGTGGGTTGAAAATTATCCCTTAATCTGAGATCTTCCTACTAGATTTTGGTTAAAACTTGCCTAAAGGGTCCTGGTGAGAGGTGTAGGTTTATTTGGAATGCAAACAGGAGGAAACGCAAACACTTTGCTATCAGTTGGGGATCATCTATTTTCTGGTTACTCAGAGCGGGGGATGTCCTGCTGACCATCAGGGGACTTGGAATGACCTCTGCAGCAAGTTCCACAGTTCTGTGCATCTGCAGACTGCAGCAATTTGTGGGTGCAGATCAGCTCCAGTGTATGATGCTCCCGAAGTCATCGGTCCACTCCCTCAGCAGTGTGGAGATGCAGAGTCTGGGGCAGATTGCATTGAAAAATTCTGTCCCATGGTCAGTGCCTAGAGATGAGAGGCCACGTGGGGACAGAGCTGAGCCTCTGGGCTAGGGAGGCTGGGGAGACTGGGGTTCTTGGAGGAGGTCAGATTAGCATCATGAACTAATGAAGGTGGGGTTAATGAGGTGGGAGCTGAGGCGCATGCCTGTCGCCGCAGCTGTGAGCAGAGATCACACCTTTGAACAAATTAGAAATCGGTGCCTCTTCTGGCTGGGTATTGACCTAAGCCAGTGCAGGGCTCCGTGGGCGATGTCTGGGTTGGACTTCAGCCCCAGGGACACCTGTACTCTTCCGGCTGGGGTCCTAGTGCAAGGAACTCATGACCTGTGCAAACTCACACTGTGGCCCTGAGCTCTGGAGCAGAAGTTCTCTAGTGCATGTGTGTGCTGGAGGTGTGTGGATTGAGGACTGTGTCTCTTCCCTCCTCTATGTCCTTCTGCTGTCCTTTCTCGGAGGTCTCTCCTCTTCGGGGCCATGATGTGAGGGCTCTGAGTCTGGCAAGGAAAGGTCAGCAGCTGTAGCCTTGGGCCTTATTAATGGGGTCCTGAATGCCACGGGGGTGCCCTCCTTTCCTCTGCTGAGGTGTCTTGGGGAGAGCTGATGAAGCAGCCTGGCACGGTGTCTGCACTGATTTATGGGCTGCCCAGAAGCTTCTGCCTGAGAGTTGGGCTGCTGCATTATTCACCGAGCTGTAAATCTGCCGCTGGAGCTGACTGCAGCTCGGTCCTGGAGGCTGAGAAGGAAGGGAAGGGTGGTGGGGGAGGAAGGGTAGCTGTCAGGACAGGCAGGGTGCTTGGTGCACAGCATGAGTTCTAATAGGAACTTCATCTCCACTCTTTAGGTCCAGTGTGCGATGCTCCCGAAGTCAACTGTCTATTCCTGCAAGTGTCATCAGTGAGACTTTTAAGTCCTCACTTGGTGACTCTGGTCTAAGCACCTTTCTTGTGTTCAACCTAGGTAACTTTTTAGCAGCTGAAGCCCATGGTTCCTCCCAGAGTCAATCTGTGTGTGTGTGCGTGTGTGTGTGTGTGTGTGTGTTGCTGGAGATGGGGCCCAGGGCCTTGCACATGCTAGGTAACTACTCTGCCACTGAGCTACACCCCCAGCCCTATACCAGAGGCAATTCTTAACAGGTCTTAAAAATACCAGATCACATTTCTTTAGAACAAATTATCTGTCTGAAGTCAGGTCATCAAGCAATGGGGCCACCTTTTGCAAATCCTAGACTGAGCCTCTGCTAGTCTTACTTTTGCTGTGGTTACTTTACCTCACTCGCTAACACTGGTGTGTGAGGAAGATAGAGTAGGGCAAGAGAAAACCGCAGCTGTGAGAGGAAACGTTCTCAAACCTGAGCTTGCATCAGAATCTCCTGGAGACTCCTTGAAACACAGATCTTGCTTGGTACAGTGACACATGTCTGTAATCCCAGGGACTCAGGAGGCTGAGGCAGGAGGATTGTAAATCTGAGGTCAACCTTTGCAACTTAGTGACACCCTGTCTTAAAAAAAAGGGGGGTGGTGCTGAGGATGTGGCTCAGTGGAAGTACCCCTGGGTTAATCTCCAGTAACACACACACACACACACACACACCAAAAACAAACAAACCAACAACGCCCCCCCACAAAACACAGATTGCTCCCTCCCCTTATTTCTAGTTCAGCAGGTCTCAACTGGGGCCTGATCATTTCTATTTCTTTGGTTTTTTCTCCCCACATTTTAATTGGTACATTACAGTTGTACATATTGATGGGATTTATTGTTACATATTTGTACGTGCACATAATATGACAATATCTTTTGGCCACTATCACTCCCCAGTATTTCTCCCTTTATAATTTGTATTTCTAACAAGTTCCCAAGTGATGCTGGGCTGCTGGCCCAGGGATGACACCTTAAGAACCACCACTCTCTTGATGTAATTTGGCAAAGTTAATTAACTAATTAAGCTAATGCTAAATGGAGGCAAGAATTATTATTAAAATTTGTAAATCACTGAATTCATTCATAATTCAATAAACAGGTATTGGTATCTACTAAGTGACTGCTGTGCTCTGGGCTCGGAGCACAGATATGAAGGCCAGGTGAGTGAAAGGCACCTGTGGACAGACTCCTTGGCATTTGCTGAGAGTTGAATCAAGCAATTCAACAAATTCAGTCCTTATTTGGGGACCTAGAAAAAGCCCTCAGTGTTCGCTGCTGTGATCTAAATAAATGGCAGAGGCACACCCTCATGCTTTCTCTTCTGAAGCTGGCTGACTCTACATGCACCCAGAGATTTGATGGGTGTTAGCTAAATCTGAAGATATTACTGTCCCGAAAAGGAGATGTTCCTGAAGGTTGGGAGGTTAAGAAGGTTTCATAGAGGAGAGAAGACCAGAAGGATGGGTTTGGGAAGGAGGAGAAACCCATAAACATAATGATCCATGCTGGATTAACAATCTTTTCAAAATTTGACAAATACATTTGGTCTACTTGCCTTCTGAACTTTAGACTGCTAAACCTTTCCCCTGATCTTATTGATCCCAGATTTTTCATTTTTTGATAGTTTTTCACTTGCCCTTTCTACTTGGACTTATAGACAACAAACATGCTTGCCTCAAAGATTTAATCACAAGCACAGACAGTAAAGTGTGTTGTCTGGGTAGTGTCTGAGTCTGGGGTGAGTGTGGGTGGGGTCAATGTGGAGGGGATTTGTGATAAACTGGAAGTGGGTTGTAAGAAGCTACAAGGAGGGGCTCCTGGCTGGAAAAGGCCAGTGGGTGTGGAGAAAGGAGCAGGTTATTTAGATGCAATAGTAGGGAGCCCTAATGAGGTTCATGACTGAACTTACCACTCCCCTCCCATCCTACTTCCAAGAAATAAATATTTTAAAACACTTTAGTACTTTTTGTGGTGTTTGTATTCATATTTTTAACTAAAATGAATACACTGCTTTCTCTTTGTCCATCAACTTCAGTCATTATTGATTTTCTATTAGATGAAAATTTAAACACACTCTTCTGCAGCTCCTATTCTCCCAATATCATTATATCCCAATTCTTAGTTAAAATCACTTTCATTATTATGGCTATGGTTTGTGCTCACTCTTGACATGAATTATACCATTTTGTTGACACAGCTTTTAGTTTTTCCTGAAGTTAATTATTGCCTTGGATTTTTATTTGTTTAGTGTCCTTTGAATATCTAAAAATTTTGCATCCTTCCATACCTGTAAAATACCTTTCAGTACCATTCTCTGATGGATCAAATCTACCCAATAACTTGCCACTTTCTTTTCTGCCCTCTGGCATCATGTCTCCATGTGCTTTCTGATCTTCTCCTCCCTCTGGTCTCATTTCTTCCTATGGCTTCTGCACAGTTTCATGCTGCTCTTTTTCCTCACTAACATGCTAGCATGTCCTCTTCGCCTCCCTCTTATGGTTTTTCCTTGACTCTTTGATTCCATATGTGTCTTCCATTTACTTATTTGATTCCTTTGCTTTGGTAATGCATGTTCTCTGATAGCTTCACGAGAAATGGCAGCACATAAGGAGATGTGAGGAGACTCTGAATATCTAAAAATGTCTTTGTTCTACTTAAACTAGATTGAATTGAGGTAGAGAACCAGCGTCGGAAAATAATTCCCCTCAGAATGACCAGCTTCCGTTTTTGCTCTTGAAATGTTCAGTTTAATTCTTATTCTCAGTCCTTTGTTTGAGTTGTCTTTTCTCTCGAGAAGCATTTAGAATCTTTTGTGTTACCCCCTGGTATTCTAAAATTTCATGATGGGTCCTGGGTTTTTAAAAAATTGAACTTTGATCAGGAGAGTTATTTTCTTCAATTCTGGAAAAATTTCTTGTCCGGTCCTCCCTTCCCTGCTTCCTCTCTTCCCTCATCCCCACCCTCTTTCTCCCCTTTTCATTTTTTTATTATTATTTTTCTTTAGCTTTTAATTTTTTACAGACTGCATTTTGATTCATTGTACACAAATGGGGTACATCATTTCGTTTCTATCGTACATGATGTAGATTCATACCATTCATGTAATCATACGTGTACATAGGGTAATGATGTCTGTCTCATTCCACCATTTTTCATATTTAATAGTTATCTCTGCACCATTGTCCTCTGTTTGAAATCAGGTCTCCTGAATTTATTCTTTAATTTTTGAATTCTCTATTATATTGTCCATGTCCTCATCATTTTGTCCTACTTTATAGCAAAAGTTACTTTCTTAAATTTATCTTTCAACTCTACTATTGGATTTTTGTTCATATATTTAATCTCTAAGGGCTCTTTATTGTTGTCTGATTGCTCTATTTTTTAGATCCTCTTTTTGGTTCATGGATGCAATATTTTCTTTTATCTCTCTGAGAATGTTAATTATGTATTTTTGAGGCTTCCCATTGCTTTTCTTGTTATTTTTGTTTCCTTTGAGTTCTCTTATTTGTTATCTGAGGGGATTTCTACCCATCCCTGACAATCCATTTAGAATTTATTTAGAATCAAGGATGGAAAGTGAATGAAAATCTAGGAAAGGAAGTGAGGTTTGTGGGTAGGTATTAAGGTAGCTCAGAGTCTTTTGTTGTGAACTTCCAATCTCTTTAGGGTAATTCAGTTTCTCCATTTAAAAAACTTAAAAATTTTTAAAGATTCTTCATAGTCTTTTTAAATGGCAGAGCCTTACTTATGCCACATAGCTGCTGCTAGTGTTTGAGAACTTGGTGGATTTGGCGCATTAAGAATGGCCACTGAGGTATTGCTTTTGTAATTCTCCCTTCAAACAGTGGAGTTACTCCCACCCCACCAAATCTGGGTTGGCTTTGTAACTGCTATAATCAGCAGGATATGGTGCAAATGATGTCGTTATAGTTCTGAGGCTAAGCTTTAGGAAGGCTTGGGAACTTCCACTTTTATAGTTTTGGTAGCCTGAAAGTACAAAGGACACCATGTGAGAAGCCAAGCTGTCTGCTGGGGGACCATGTAAGGAGAGTACTTGAAAAGGACAAGATGAAAGACCAAGCATGGAGGAGGTAACCCTGAGACGACATGGAGAGAGAGAGAGGCACCGCAGCCAAGCCCAGCCTTCCAATGGGACCCACGGAGGCATCAGACACACGAATTGGTCATCTCAGAAGAACACAGTGGAACTCTCAGATGATGATGGCATCCAGCCAACATCCTATGGTATGGAAGAAATATTTAATTGAGTTTAATCAATCTATAGAACAATAAGCTACCGTTTGTTTGTTCATTATTATAAGCCATTAAAATTACAGGTGACTGCTATGCAGCAATAAATAACCAGAACCGTGGGTGCAGAGAGCCTAGGCCTGTAACATATGATTTAATCTGCAGATTTCCACTCAAGGCCTTGGTTTCAGAATGACTTCTTTCTCTCTGTGCTTAGATTCAGGAGCTTCTGCCATTTGGGAGTTTATTAGCCCAAATTTAGCAATTGATATTGACCTCAACATCCCAACTGTAGCCTTCCAAATGTCTACCCTGATATCGTTCAAGCACACAACTTGGTACTATGCTGATTCATAATTTCCTGATCCAATACTGTGACTCCAGCTAGAAAACCTTTTCCATCACACCTCTCCCTCTCCTAGAACATTCTTTTTTTTCTCATCCTTTTCTCCAAAGCTCGTTTTGAGAAAGTGGAATCATAACCCCTTCCTCACAATGCTTTTTACATAGATACTCCTTCCAGCAAATCTAACATGGACTTCTATCAGAGTGGTCTTGACTTCCGATGAGTTCATAGGAGCCGGGGTTCTCAACCTCCATTAAAATTAGTTAATTATGCTGAGTGCGGTGGCGCACGCCTGTAATCCCAGTGGCTTGGGAGGCTGAGGCAGGAGGATCCCAGGTTCAAAACCAGCCTCAGCAAAAGTGAGATGCTAAGCAACTCAGTGAGACCCTGTCTCTAGATAAAATACAAAATAGGGCTGGGGATGTGGCTCAGTGGTCAAGTGCCCCTGAGTTCAATCCCCAGTACCAAAATAATAACAATAACAATAATAATAATGTAATTAAAATGAATAAATTGGTACTTTTAATTGGCAATCTCGGTTGTGGCCTCTATGCCCTTCCCTGTAAAAACCCATGACAATGTAGAGATGAACATATATAATATCAGTGAAAATCAAAGCTGATGAGCAACACATTGTCAGATTATGAGAGGAATTTACTAAACATAACACTGCTAAAACTGTATCACAAAACTAGAAAAAATGGCACCCTCATGCTCCTCTTGAAATAAAGCAGATTTTTTTTTTGCTACCAGGGATTGAACTCAGGGGCATTTGACCACTGAGCCACATCCCCAGACCCAGTGTGTATTTTCTTTAGAGACAGGGTCTCACTGAGTTGCTTAGCACCTGGCTTTTGCTGAGGCTGGCTTTGAACTCTCCATCCTCCTGCCTCAGCCCCCCGAGCCTCTGGGTTTACAGGCCTGTGCCACAACCCTCGGCAGAATATGTCTTTCTTTCTCTGGTTGCCCTAAGGCACCCTGAGATCAAACTAATTAAAAACCTGGGACGTTATCTCACTACTGTGTGGGTGCTGCTTACTCTGCTTCCCACGAACGTTTTTCCATTCCTTGGGAGACTGTAAATGCTGGAAGATAGTGGGACTTTATGGGGTGGCTCCCATGGTAGTGCTTTGCATTTGAAGAAGTACATGACCCTCACATGTGAGGACAGAGCTATTAACAGACCTGGTAGCAATGCACGCTGGGAATCACAGGCTCAAAATTTCTCGGAGTTTCAGGGGTAGGACAAGACTCCTCGGTGGCATGGAGACACCGTATTTTTTCTTTTTAAACTTGGTGTGTTCGCTTCAGTAGCATGTATAACAAAAGAAAGGCTGAGAACCAGACCCTGGGAACTGGGTTGAGATCTCTGTAAGATGTAGAGCCCTTAGCAGCTCTGTTGCTATGGATATGGGGAGACTTGACTGATTCCAAATGGACTGTGGTGGGACCAAAAAAAAAAAAAAAAAATCTACACATTTTGTCTGTTGCTAAAACAGTGTTTTGATACATCTTTTTTATTTTGAAAATGAATTAAAAAGGGAAAACACTCAACTTCAGTTTATTTTAAAAAGACAAACTGTAGAACATGAGAAAGGAAACCTCATCCTGATGACTCAGAAGTGCAGAGAGTAACTAGAATACAATTTTAGAAAACTGTTTGGAACCCTCACTAAATTGCAGGAAAAAAAAATGTGGTCTCTACGAATAACTAAAGAAAATTGGAAGGAGAGAGAAGACCAAGATGAAACAAGCTGAGATGAAAAGACGACAAAATGAGATGGAAAGGGAATCAGCTAAGATGCCAGAGTGCCTCAAGTTACCTATTACACATACGGAACTACCCTAAACTGCTATGACTTAAACACTTTATTTTTTTAGAAGATGAAGAAATGAACTAAAGCAGGATTAATTGGGCAATTGTTCTGCTCCTTGTGGTGAGAGGTGGCAGCCTTTAGTTGGGAACTAAGTTGGGATGTCCAAAATGTTTCTACTTGTACCTCTGGCACTCGGTGGCTAGAGAACTGTGGGACCCCTTTTCTCTCACATAGTTTGAGTTTCTTTGTATATGAACTGGATCCCCAAAGTGAGAAAGTGGAAGGTGCCAGACATTTTAAGACCCAAGATTGGAAGTCTTCCAATTTCAGTTCTGTTGCTTTCTATTGGCTAAATGGAGTCTAAGTGTCAGCCTAGATTGAGCAGGAGAAAAGTAGTTTCCATCTCTTGGAAGGAGTTGCATATTCATATAGCTTCAGGAAGAAGTGTTGGCAGCCATCTTTGTGGTCAACCTACCTAGGGACTGAAGGTTCAAATATGGGAAAGAAATTTAAAGAATTAATATTCATACCAAAGGAGGTGTGGAGAATTGACACTGTGGAAAACTGGGTTAGTGTTGTAGAAGACAAACAGGAGTAGTTCTCCCAGAAAGTACAAATGAGTAGAGTTGAAATCATGTAGGAGGAGATGGAGGACAGAGAAAAGGTCTTAATGGAATTCTTTTCAATGTTTGTTAGTGATAGAAATTGCTTTATATATAGAAATGGAAAAGGCCAGAATTCCATTTCTCAAACTTCTAGTCAACAAGCGTATGACCTATAGCAGCTAATCAGGTACATTCTATACTACCTGGGACTTTGAAAAGGATGATTGATTGCAAAGATGAAGTGAATGATAAGAATTCACTTTGAGGGTGACAACATTGGGCCCAGGGCAGCAAAGCCACTGTGCAAGTTGCCATGTTTGGTGTCCAGGGCTAGATGTGATAATGGGGTGAACCAAGACCTGGTGGTAACATACCTGGAGACCCACTGGTGTGTTCTGTGGTGTAACCTCACTGCCATTCTGTGCTGTATATTTTCTGACCCTGCATCAGTCTTGGTTTTATGACTATTTTGGTAAGATCACTAATATCTTTTTAATAAATCATTTCACAACTAAGGTATCCAGAGGTAGTTTGAGTTTCTTGGAACTCAGATCCCTGACTTGTACAAGGATCTAAACAAATAAGATTTCCATTTCTCAGTTTTCTGAGTAAAGTCTGTGATCCACAGTTTGCCTTTTAAAAAAATTACTTAAAACTGTTCAATGTGGAACTGAATGAATGAGACTCATACTTAATTTTTCTTTCTCAAGATATATTCTAGGGCCTGTGCCTTCTATACAAACTTTGGAATAAGCTTGTCTATGTCTACAAATGATATTGCTGGTATTTGGTAGGAATTGCATTAAATCTATGAATCGACATGGATAGAACTGACATCTTTATTATACTGTCATCTAATCCATGAACATGGTATGTTTTTACCTTTATTTCTTTGATTTCTTTTATTAATATTTCATCATTTTTTAGCACATAGACCCCTAATTACAGATCCATAATTTTCACTTGGTAAATGTATACCTAAGTGTTCAGTTTTCTTTGGAGTGATTATAAATGATATCATGTTTTTGTGTTCCATATTTTCATTGCTGATATACAGACATGCAGCTAATTTTTGTGTATTGACCTTTTATTCTCTAGATTCCCTGAACTCACATAGTATTATAATGTTTTATAGATTCCATGCAATTTTCCATATAGACCACCATGTCACCTGCAAATGGAGACAGCTTTATTTATATTTATATTTATATTTATTTATATTTCTTGACTTATTTCAGAAAGTAAGACATGCAGTACTATGTTGAACAAAGTAATGTGAATGCATTCTTGACTTGTTCCTGATCTTAGGGAAAGTACATTCTGTTCTTTGCCATTAAGTGTAAGGTTAATAGTAAACATTTTTTTAATAGATTGTTTAATTAACGTGAGGTAATTTCCCTCTATTCCTAATTTGCTGAGACTTTTGAAAAAGATCACGAATGAGTATAAGATTTTGTCAAATGCTTCGTTATGGAATTAAATGTAAAACATGAAACTATGAAACTTAAAAAAATAGAAGATCTTGGGATCTGCAGCTTGGCAAAGAGTTCTTAAATTTAACCCCAACCCACAATTCATACAACAACAATAACAACAAATTGGACCCCATCAAAATTAAGTGTTTTCTCTGTGAAAGCCCATGTGAAAGGGGAGGAAGTGACAAGCTACAGAGTGGGAGATAATATTTGCAAACCACACATTTGCCAATGACTAGTATCTAGAATATGTAAAGGACTCTCAAAACTTGACAGCTAAAAAATAAATCCAATTAGAAAATGAGAAAAGACACGAATAAACCTTTTGTATGGAAAGGATATACAGATGACAAATAAGCACATGAAAAGATGCTCACCATCACTACTAGTTGCTTTATTCATAACAACCCCAAGAGTCCTTCAATGGGTAAATGGTTAAATAAATTGTTATATAGCCATACCATGGAATGCCACTTGGTAATAAAAAGGAACCAACCATCGTTGCACACAACAGCTTGGATGAATTGCCAGGGAATTATGGTGAATGAAAAAAACCAATCCTAAAAGATTACATACTGTATGATTCTATTTATATAGCTTTCTTGAAATGACAAAATTATAGGAATGGAGAACAGATTAGTGGTTGTCAGGGGTCAGGGATGGGGTGTAGGGGTGATGGGGTAGAAGGAAGGTGTAGCTACAAAAGAACAACATAAAGCAAGCTTGTAATGTTTGAACTGTCCTATAACTTTACTATAGTGAGGGATACAATCACCTACACATGTGGTAAAATCTCGCAGAATTAAAATATACACAAGCACAAGGAGAAATGGGCAAATCTTAATATGATTGATGAACAAGATCAATGTTAATATCTTGGATGTGACTATAGTTTTGCAAGATGTAACTTTGGAAATTGGGTAAAGGATATTTGAGGTCTTTTGTGAATATTTTTTGCAACTGCATATGAATTGATAATTCTCTCAACATAAAAAATGTAATTTAAAAGATATAACATTAGAACATTTGCATTAAAGTCAGAAGCAAGGCAAAGATGCCCACTGTAACCATTATTGTTTGATACTGGTTTTGGAGTTTTAGTTAATGTAATTATTTAAGAAACAGAGAGAAGTGGAAACTAATAAATGGGAAATAAAATTATCATGATTTGTGTATGATCATTTTTTTACCTTAAAAATTCTAGGGAAGCTGCAGAAGAAAGTTTATAAAGGAACCAGTTATGAACTCAGTAAGGAAATCAAGAGCTTTTTTATAAAAAAGTAATAGCTAGTTAAGGGGAAAAAATTTCCTTGGCGTGAACTATTGAAAACTGTGCAGGACCCACAGGAATAAAGCTTTTATAGTTTTACTGAAAGACATAAAAGAGGCCTTGAATAAATGGAGAAACATGATGTTGGGAAGATTCAATATGTAAAAATGTCATTTTGGTACAATTAATTTATACCTTTAATAAGATTTTGATAAATTTCCCCATAGAATTTTTTCTGAGTATAAAGAGAATACAGAGTTCTCTAGGAAAAATAAATGAGCAAGATGTGCTTTATTATTAAATAAAAAAAATTAGGCATTCAACTAAGGAAACTTAAATAAGAACAAAATGCACCAAAAGAAATAAGGAGGGAAAAAACAATGAAGAAAACAATGAATTACAAAAAAAAAAAATAATAGAATTGATAAATACATTCAATAATTCTTTCTTTGAAAAAGTAATAAAATAAGTTCTCCCTTACACTCTTTGCCATAATAAATCATGGAAGAAATAAAGTATAAGAAAAAATAAATCTGATGTTAATCTTACGTTAGGCATGAGATATGTACATATATTTTTTCCTACTAACTTCTTGAATTAAGTTTTCTTTTAATACCATGTTGTTTTAATTTCTCTAGCTTTGTAATATGTTTAATAAGTAGAGTGGTTATAAACTTTAACCTCTGAAGTAACGAGTCCTGGGTTCAAACACAGGCCCCCAACACTTAATGCTTTTGTGATATTGGTACACTTTTTTAATATCTCTAGACTGCAGGTACCACACTTCATTGAATTTTGGGGGGAATTAAATAGAATCTATAAAGTGGGAGAACACCCAGCTCACTTAGGCACTCAGTAGATATTAAGTTCTTCATATATTGTAGGCAACCTCTGAAGTTTTTCCTTTTCAAAAAATTCTTAGCTTCTGTTCATTCTTCCTCCTCAATTTTAGAATTGCATCATTAAAATTTTAGGATAGTCATATTGGGATTGCATTAAATTTATAGATATATTTAAGGAAGGGGAGCACTTTTATAAGGATATTTTTATATTTATGAAAATATAAATATAAAATTTTGGACATTTTGATAGAAATGTCTTCTTTCTCAGGCACAATGCATCACTCTCCTGTGGTTAAGTTTCTTTTCATGTCTGCAAGCAGTGGGTTTTACTTTTCTTCAGTTGATGCACCTCATTAGGTTCAATCCTTTTGGGACTTGATTGTGTTTTATGGAAATTGTAAATCGGATCTTTCCCATCGGTTTTTCAAGCTTGGTATTGTTGATTTATGGGAAAGTTATTGATTAGAATATCTACTCGGTTATGCATAGATATGAAAAACAGTTTCACTTTTTTTTCTTTCCAACCTTTTTCCCCTTTTGTCTTTGATATATTGACCTCCATGAGATATCCCTAGCTACTGAACTTTGACCTGGATTCTGCCACCCAAAAATCCTCTGACTTAGCATTTGGAAAAAGTCCGAATTTAAAACTCCATTCGTTATCAAATGTTACATCTATATATCTCATTTTACCTAGATTTAAAGTGAAGGGATTTCCTAACATTGAACATTGGGTAGGTAGTGACTATACGTTGGGGTGTCAGTCTGAGGCGGGTGAGGCGAAGGCTGCATTCTGTTGGGGGTGGCACTGAGAAAAAATTGGGTGGGGTGAGACTGGACCCCAAAATAATTATATTAAGAATTATGAGAGCCAGGTCTTACACTGTAAAAGAGGGGAGTCACAACTATAAAAAGGAAAAAAATCTAGAATTAATCATATAGTGTTGAATTGGCCTGGGTATGCACTAACCATAGAATATTCAAAACATAGAATAGAACAGATACAGAATTAAATGTATATATTTTGTGTATGTAGTTTTCTCTTGCTAAGTAATAAAGTGCCCCAGACCTTAGTGACCTTAAACAACAGAACATATTCATTACCTCATAATTTCTGTGCATCAGGAATTCAGGAATGGCTTAGCTAAGTGCCTCAGGGTCCCTCACAAGGCTGCCATCAAACTGTCAGCCAGGGTGTGGTCTCATGTGAAGGCTCTATTAGGAGAGGATCTGCTTCCACCCTCATTCATGTTCTCGTTGGCAGGATTCACTTCCTTACTCATTGTTGGCTAGGGGACCTTCAGTTCCATGTAGTGTGGCCTCTCCAAGAGACTCACACTATGGCAACTGGCTTCCCTGGGGCAAGAGAGAAAATTCAAGTTGGGAGTCATGGCTTTTAAAATTGAAACTTGAAAATGACATCCCATCACTTTTACCACGTTCGTTTGTTGGAAGGGAGGTACTAGGTTCAGCCCACATTCGAGAAAAAGGGATTATACGAGAACTTGAGTTCCAGTAGGCGGGGCCATTTACCGCCGGCAAGTGGATAGATTCCTCAACCCCACATGCGGAGACACCCTAATATCACTCAGCACCCCTAGCCCACACATCTTTGTTTTTTCCTGTCTTTACCATTCAAAGAACTACCACTTTTGAAGAAATGGAAAAATTCCATGATTGGAGCAGGCGAAGCACACGATGAGCCTGGAACATTCTGTTGTGCCAGGAAAGTAAAGAAGTGTTCAGAAATGGATGGGTCTGGGCCAAATGGACATAGGAAACAAAAGGGACTCCCAGTAGACAAATCCAGGATAATTTGACAAAATACATGAGAATGTGCTAGATTATTTTTTATCATTGAATAAAATAGGAATCCATGAGTTCATGAAGATAAAAGTAAATAAGCGAATATATCAAAGGGAAAAGAAAAAAAAAAAACCCTGTCTTTAAGAGTAGAATACCAACTATGAAGACCGGCCGATGGAATTCGAAAATCATCATTTGGCAACTACCAGAGCAACAAGTGATTCAGCCAAGTGAGGATGAAGAACTGGACGGTTCCATGAGGCTCAAGGCCCCCTGCTACAAAGCACTCAGCGATTACAAAGAGAAGAGTGTCTTGACAGTGGCAGATGCTCCCTTAATTAAGTGATCCAGGGCTAATTGAAATCACGTGACTCCTGATAGGATTCCATGGATGACACAGCCCGGGATACCTGACATACCCGATCCTGAGGAAACAGCAGACAAATCCAAACTGAGGAAATGTCAACAAAGTAGCTGGCCTGTATTGGCAAGAGTATCAAGGTCGAGAGAGTCAAGAAAAGAGCCAGGAATTGTCCCACACTGAAGGAGACCAAAAAGAAGTGACGATTACATGCAAAGTGTATGGTGCTGGATGAGATCCATTTGCTCGTGGATTTTATTGAGACAGACTTTTTTTTAGTGAGAAAAACTTGAATGGGCTCTGTGGATTGAATGGTATTAATGTATCCATATTATTTTCCTGACCCCATGGTTATATTATGATTGAGAGGAAAGATATTCTTGTATTATACAATTACTAGGGGACAAGGGGCCATCCTATTGATAAATTGCCCTCAAGTGATTTAGGGGAAAAGGTTCTTTGTACTGTTCCTGCAAACTCTTTATGAATTCACAGTTATATCTAAAGGAGATAACGAAAGGATAGAAAACTGGATGAAGTGGAAGATTCTGACTATATCAGATTTGTCAATAAAGAGCAAAAAGTAGAGTGCTTCTATTCATCAAGTTATATATAGCATTTTCTTCCAGTTTTTTTTTTTTGTACTGGTGATTGAATCCAGGGATACTTAACCATGGAGCCTCATCCCCAGCTCTTTTATATATTTTATTTAGAGACAGAGTCTTGCTGAGTTGCTTAGGGCCTCGCTAAGTTGCTGAGACTGACTGAACTTGCCATCCTCCTGCCTCAGCCTCCCGAGCTGCTAGGATTATAGGCATGTGCTGCCACCACACCTGGCTTCTCCCAATTTTTAATTCTCCTCTCATGGTACCTGCCTCCCTCCTCTGTGCCATGTGACTGTGGCCACCTTTCTTTCCTCCTTGATTTGCCCTGTTAGAGTCATTCATATAAGGACTAAGAACACTCATTTCTCAAAATTGTCCCTTAAGGTAATCGGTGAAAAGGGGAAACGGGCATTGAGAGTGAAGTGTTTTGTCCCAGGTCTATCCCCACAGACGGCATTATACAACTGCCTCTAACAGCAAATCAGGGAGGAAAGAGCTAGTGATCAGTGTGCAGAGAGCAGATCTTGTGAATTAAGTCCTCTCTCTCCCATTGGTTCAGCTTCTGCAGAACATCCACTCTGATACATCATGGTACCTGGCCAATAGCTGACTTCCCAATAAATGGTGGCTATTATTATCTTAATTATAGTTTTCAAAGATCCAGCTCTTGTGTTCCCCACATATAAACTACATACTTTTTTATTTTTAATTTATCATCATCAAATTCATTATCTTCAAATCCTTTAGTTTTTCATAGGTTTACTTTACCTTTTTTCACTTTTTTAATTGAGCACTTAATTTTATTTCTTTCTTCTGCTTCCCAAAGAAAACAGAAAACTATATGCATTCTGCTTCTTAGAGCTTTGTATTTTCTCTTTGCTACCGCTCCCCACTGTTTTTCAACAATAATTAATTATAGTTTTGATTTCCTCTTTGACTCTGGGGCTATGAAAATTATCCCCCACCTCTTCTGGGGTGACTTCGTTTTATTTGTTTCTTTGTTTTTCCTTTTGTTATTAACTTCTAGTTGTGTTGCATTATGGTTTGAGTTTATGCATTGTGCTGTTTTTCCTTTGTAGATTTTAACGAGATTTTCTTTGTGGCCTAAGATATGATCAAATGTTGTAACTGCTCCTTGGCCATTTGAAGTGAATATTGTCTGTTTCTAGAGAACAAATTTTGATATAACTCTGTCAAGTCAAATGTTAATAACAATTTTAACCCTCCTGCATTCTTATGGGATGTGTGTCTGCTTGATATTTCAAGAAATGGTGAGACACATTCAACCCTTACACAGTCTCTTATGACTGTGAATTTTTCTTCAATTTTGAACCTTTTTTTTTTTTTTTTTTGGCTTTGTGCATATGATGCTATCTTTGGTGCACACAGACCTTCTATTCTCATTTAGTTTGTATCATTTACCAAAATAGGTTAACACTTTCTTCCCATTTTAATGCTTTTTTTTTTGCTGTGAATTCTACTTTGTCAGATATAAATCTGGCTTTCTTTTTTGTTGGTCCTTGAGTAAGTGGATACCTATCAGATTATCCACCCCTTTTCCAGAAGGTGGTCTACTTTAGAGGGAGTCATCATGAAAGACCCAGACCCTTCTTTGCTCCAGAGATGAGCATGTGACCCACACTGGATCAGTCAGAATCCTGCTTGAGTATTAGGAATGGAGACTTGTGGGTTTCACTGTTCTGCCACTCTAGGTTTAAAGACGGACTTGGTGCGGCCTGTACCGCAGCCCTCATCCTACAGGTTGACTGGGGAAGAGGACATGGATTGCGGCAATGTGGAAAATCAAGGAGATGCAGAAGAGGCCCAAGGACGAGAGACCTGGAAGAGTCCTAGCAGAGTGTGTTTCCCAGGGTCCTTCAGTCCAGAGTTGAGGAATTGAATCATTCATCTCATACAATAATGAGGCTTCCTGCTCTTCATGCTTCCTTACACTTTCATTTTTCCATTTGCCCATTTGTTTTGCAAGTTCTTTATATTCAGAAATTAGGAAGTCATACTTTCTATTCTTATTCTACTACTGACTCCTGTAAATATTCACACACACACACACACACACACACACACTAGACATACATACACATTCTTCAACAATCTCATAAAGAACATAGTAGCTATTTATTTCTCTTGTGTGAGATGATTTCATGTTTTTAAATTTCTTCCCCACATTTCTCTCCCATTTTTCTTGATATAATGACATTTGGGATTAATATTATTATCAGGAGTTTGCTTCTTATAATGATAGACCTGGACATTTCCATTTCTTTTTAAAAAATCATGTTAATATTAACTCCCAATTTGTCATCTAATCTCTACCCAATTTCCTATTTTCTTCTTGTTCAGCTGGAACATTATCCTGAATCAGTTTTTCTGGATGGTTGAAGGAAGAGTATCATTTGAATGCTTGAATGTTTGAGAAATGTCTTTTGACGCTATTGCAAATGAATCACAGCTTTCCTGTTTCGGCAGCCTTTTCTTCTCTTGGAACTTCGTACCTATTATTACATTTATTATATTTTTTTTCATATTTAGGGTTGCAGAGGAGAAGGCTGATTCTAGTTCAATCCTCCTCACCTTGATATAGAAACTCCTGTTCTCCAAATACTTAAGGGATTTAGGAGCTTACCTCTAACATCTAAAATGTCACCAAATATATTTTAGTACTGCTCCTCTTTTATTCATGATGCGGGGTCTTCCACAGAACCTTCTGCTCTAAGCATTAAAGAAAACTGGCCATCTCTCATGCTCTCCCCTTATCTCTTTGCTTGTTTTTCTCCTTCTGGAATGGTAATGAGGAAGATATTTTCTTTAAAATTTAGTATTACCAGGTATGGTGAGGCCAATAGATCCTGAGATGACTGCCGTTGGAAAGATCGCTACTCACAGTTCCCAAGAGGACAAGGTATGCACCTTGTGCGGTGTGGCAGCTGCTGTGTGACAGGCGGGTGCTTATGGGGAAGCACCAGGGCCAGTCAGGTGGCAGAGGGAGCCAGGAAAACATGGACTGGATCCTTTATTGTGGTTTTCATGGAAAGAAACAGGGTGAGGCAAGGTTAAGCAAACTTAAGATGGGGTAGTTTAAATAAGTTCAGTAGCTCTAGAACACAGGGGCTGATCCTAGCTGCCTCTCACCCTGGCTCTGGGGTCACTAAGTCAGGTAGGTAGTGGCCCACAGTATGAGAGCCCTATAAAGGAAACAGCTTGGGTATGGGGTCCAGATTGGCTGGTTTGCATGTAAAAGTCATGCTTGCAAGGGTGATCTCTACTATCTCAAGGAATTGGTTGTCCTGGAGTGGGGGACAGTGTCTCCAGGGTCTGCCAGGTCCCAGATGTCCAAGAAATAGACATAATAAGGGCTGGGAATACAGCTCAGTGGTACAGTGCTTGCCTAGCTTGCACAAGGCCCTACATCTGATCCCTAGTGCTGCAAAATGAAAAGAAATAAAATGGCACCATGAATACAAAAGCAGCTACCGGAAGTTATGTCTGCTACATTATTTCTGATAAGAATACATTTAACAGATTATCTATCTATCTATTTTGGTATCAAGGATTAAACCCAGGGGCACTTAACTACTGAACCATATCCCCAATCCTTTTTAAATTTTTTTATTTTAAGAAAGATCTCGTTAAATTGCTTGGGGCCTCTCTAAGTTTCTGAAGCTGGCTTTGAACTTGGCAATCCTCCTGCCTCAGCCTCCTGAGCCACAGAATTACAGACATGATTGTTATGAAACATATTGACTTTTCTTTTTCTTCTCACTCTTACCGGAGGTTTGTATAGTTCGTTAATTTTTATTTGTTTTCCAACAACAGTTTTTTATTTCGTTGTTCCTTTCTATTTTTGTTTCCTTTTATTTATTAATTTTGGCTTTTATCTTTGTTATTCTCTCTTTTTTTTCATGTCCTTTTGGTTTATTCTGTTGTTTTATTTTCAACTTCAATTTGAATCCCCCATGCATTTGTTTTATGTCTTGATTTCTAACAAATGAATTTTGATCTAGACATGTCACTGTAGATGTGTTACATGATGCCTTTCTCTTCTAGTCTCATATTTCACCATCATTCAGTTCTAAAATGTTCATAATTTTTATTATAATTTCCTCTTTAACCCATAAGGTATTTGACAGTGGGATGTTTTGTTTCTTTTCAAATATATGGGGACTTGAATGCTTTGAGTTGTGTTTGGTGGTGTTCAGAACATGTGGTCTGTATCATATTGATAAAGACTTCTTTTGACATGAAGTTTAAGTCAAATATTATAAATGATTGTGTATACTTGAAAGGAGTATGCGTTTCCTTTTTTCTGCACAAAGTACTATATGGTTCTGTTGTATCAAAGCTTCTATAATTTTATTACTCATGAATGCAAGATCCATTCATTTCTGAGAGTGGCCCACTCTGGTGATGGATTGGTCAATTTCTCCTTCAATAGTGTCAATTACAAATATTTGAGTCTGAATTGTTAGTTGTATACAGAGTATTGTTATATCATTTTAGTGGCTAATTCTTTTTAAGAGTAGGAAATATTCTTCTGCATTTCTACAAAAATAATGTTTTCTTCTATTAATATTTTACCAGCCTCTTTTTGGATAACTTTTTGAGGGTGTGTTTTGTATAACTTTAATTCCAATTTTTCTGTCTCCATTTTAGGTGTTTCTTTCTTAAATAGCACATGAATGGAATTAAAGGGGAAAAGCCATTATGATATTCTGTCTTTGAATAAAGGTTTGACCCATTCACATCCACTTCTTATGAATATTAATATATTTTAGTGTGTTTCTCCAATGTCATGCTTGTTTGTCCTTACCATGGTTTTTCTTTGCTTCTTTACTTTTCTTCCCTTCTTGTTTTCTGATGCATTATTTTCCTCTCCTTGTTTGGAATTCACACATTCCGCTTCTGTCTTTTAGTAGATAGTCTTGCCTGAGAACTGATTCTTCCCGAATGCCCTTCTCTATGGGGCGTGGTGTGGTTTACCTTAGCCCCAACTCCATGGGGTTCAAAGTTGAGAACCAGGTATCATGTGAACACCTTCTTCTTGATCCTCTTCACATGGATGAAGTAGTTTTGAACTTCCTATCTACATAGGGAGCACTTTCTTTCTTGGGCTATATCTCTGTTTCTGGATAAGGACAGGCAGCATATCTCTAGACATTGTCCAGATGGGCAAGTGGAGCCAATCTGGCCCTCTCTGCAGGGTAGGCTGTGTGTTCATGGCTCCCTGGCTTCACACAGGAGCCCGGTCTTGGTGTTGTAGCCCTGCCTTCAATGGACCTCTGTTCCCAACTCTTATCTGTCCTCCGTCTCCTGCTGCTTTTCCTCACCCATTTATTCACCTGTAAAGACCTTCATTTCTGTTCAGTTGCTTAGCCCATTTGTTGATTGGGTTATTTGTTTTTTCTGGTGCTAAGTTTTTTGAGTTCTTTATATATCTTGGAGATTAGTGCTCTATCTGAGATGCAGGTGGCAAAGATTTTCTCCCATTCTGTAGGCTCTCTCTCACGTTCTTGATTATTTCCTTTGCTGAGAAGAAGCTTTTTAGTTTGAATCCATCCCATTTATTGATTCTTGATTTTACTTCTTGCTCCTTAGGAGCTTTGTTAGGGAAGTCAGGACCTAAGCCGACATGATGAAGATTTGGGCCCACTTTTTCTTCTATTAGGTGCAGGGTCTCTGTTCTAGTGCCTAAGTCCTTGATCCACTTTGACTTGAATTTCATGCAGGGTGAGAGACAGAGGTTTAATTTCATTTTGTTACATGTGGCTTTCCATTTTTCCCAGCACCATTTGTTGAACAGGCTATCTTTTCTCCAGTGAATGTTTTTGGTGCCTTTTTCTAGTATGAGATAACTGTGTTTATGTGGGTTTTTTCTCTGTGTCTTCTATTTTGTACCACTGATCTACATGTCTATTTTGGTGCCAATACTATGCCTTTTTTGTTACTATGACTCTGTAGGGTAGTTTAAGGTCTGGTATTGTGATGCCTCCTGTTTCACTCTTCTTGCTAAGGATTGCTTTGGCTATTCTGGGTCTCTTATTTCTCCAAATGAATTTCACGGTTGCTTTTTCTAGTTCTATGAAGAATGTCATTGGGATTTTTATAGGAATTGCATTAAATCTATATAACGTTTTTGGTAGCATGACCATTTTGACAATACGAATTCTGCCTATCCAAGAGCATGGGAGTCTTTGCATCTCCCCCGCCCCCCAAAAAAACCTACACAGTCAAGGGGCTGGGGCTGTAGCTCAGTGGCCGAGTGCTTGCCTAGCATGTGTAAGGCACTGGGTTCAATTCTTAGCACTGCATAAAAATAAACAAAATAAAGGCATTCTGTCCATCTACAAAAAAAAAAAAAAAAAAAAAGACCTTCTTTATTCTCTTTAACCTGGAGATATTATATATATATATAATTATTTATATATATAATTAATATACCTTCATTCCTACATGTCGGGAGGGAAGGGAAGACTCCAGCACATGTTCTTTCTGCCACCTTAACACCAAAGTCCCTTATCTATTCTTCACTTATAAACTGACTGGAACTAAATGACTAACGTATATTAGGACATGTGTGGGTGTGGTTCTCTCTCTGGGCAGCTATCTTCTGGGAAGAAGGAGGGTCCTCTCCTCTTCAAGCAGCATTAAAGACCACGTCTTCTACCAGGTTCATCCTGGGCCTTTCTGTGTCCCTCGGGGCTCTGACCTGGACCTGGCCGTCTCCTCCACCCTGCTGCCAGGCACACTGGCCTGGATGTTGAAGCCTGACAACTTCTCCTAAATCACTCACAAGTAGCTGGAAGGTCAAAAAAGGCGACATAACAATGCAATAGCAGGAACAAAAGGGTGATGACAGAGATGGATGGGGAAGAACTAAGAAAGAGCTTTTCCCAGGGCCAGTTCCTGAGCTGTTCTGGACACTGGACAAGTATGTCCCACTTAGGTAGCACGGGATGGGCTCAGCTCCTGGCTGGAGGACTCCCAGGCCCTGCAGCCTCCTTCCTGTCTGGTTCTTCAATTCTTTTCCTGAATTTTTGAGTCACACAAGTTGCTGATTTCTTGTTGAGGCTCACAGGAGCCTTTCTGTCTCTTGCCCACTCAGTACAACTAGCTAA